>NC_133063.1:45522809-46272809 GCF_048771995.1 Taeniopygia guttata | reverse complement strand
ACCCCGCTGTGTTCACACGGGGTGCTGGATCCATCCCACAGCTCCTTGCCATGTTTCAAAAACATGCAGCCTCCCAGCTGGGAATGGATCTGGGGTGTCCCATACTGCAGCACAGACTTGTGGCTACAAGTGCACAGGGAAATGTGCCCACTCTCACCTCACAGAGCCCTGTCTTTGATCCACTCCTATGAACCTTAGAGTCCCAAGAAGGATATTCTCAGGGTTTTACACTTAGACATTTTGTTTCTTGTTTTGCAGGCAATGGGTGAGCTGAAATATTTTTGTAGTTAGTGTAATATTAAGTACTGTGATCAGGAAACGTTCTTTCAGGGAAAGGGCAGGGGGGTAGCATGAGGAGCATCCTTCCTTATTATTTTTGGGGAAAATGTAATTATTGCCCCTTTGGACTCTCTGCAAAAAGGGATTAATAATGTCCAGCCTCACAGCTGTCAAAGCCCTGATTAATTGAGCTTGCTATGCTGAAATCTCATCTGTTTTTCTTGTGTCAATGTGCAAATTGAAAATACAACACAATATATCTTACTAGGCATCCTGTATCTCTCAGCTTATCGGGCACCCTCCTCCCACCTCTCTGCTTCCAAACAGCCTGGAGGACTTGAGCTACTGCTCTGTAGCCATGTTCAGCCTGGAGCTAGCCAGTATCACTTCTGCTGTGGGCATGGTGGGGTTAAAAACTCAGAGCTCCACCTGCTCTGCAATCTCGTGGTTGCTCTTGCAGGGTGATTCTTCTTCTCCCAAAGAAGAGTCACACATCAGGACACTTGCCATCCTCAGGGTGTGTGTGTCCACCACTCCTCCCAGGCACAGCTGCTTGTTTCTGTACATGGCAAGGAAAGGAATGTTGCAGGATGTGAGTTCATAAATGATGCCTTGCACAAGCAAGGATTTAGGATTTAGGATTAATTCAAAATATCTTTTAGGCCACAACTCATCCATCCAAAAGTCAGAATGTGCCTGAGCATGACTGGCTGCACACCTGGGAAAGAAGCTGGGTCACACAGCCCTGGACCCATCAGCCTGCAGGCTTCAGGAAAGAGTCCAAGGATATCCCTGGTGGGATTATCTTTGCCATAATTCACAGAATCACAGAAACATTAGGGCTGGAATGGACCTCTGGAGATCATCCAGTCCAAACCCTGTGCCAAGATAGGGTCACCTGGAGCAGGCAACAAAAAATCCAGGTAAATTTGAGTGGCTCAGAGAGGAGACTCCAGGACCTCCCTGCACAGCTGTTCTGCCATCCTCAACATAAAGAAGTTCTTAGTCAAGTTGAGGTGGAGCTTCTTGTGTTTTTGTTTATGGACTCTAGTCCCTGTCCTGTCACTGGGTACCACTGAAAACTCTGGCACCATCCCCTCAGAATTGGCTTTAATATATTTATATGCATTAATGAGATCCCCCCTCAGTCTTCTCCAGACTGAAGAGGCCCAGCTCATGCAGTCTGTCCTCAGAAGAGAGATGCTCCAGACCACAAATCATCTTTGTGGCTTTCACTGGACCTTCTCCAGTAGCTCCCTGTTTTCCTTGTGCTGAGAAGCCCAGACCAGGACATAGCACTTCAGATGTGGCCTCACCTGGGCTGAGTAGAGAGGGGGATTTTCTTCCTCAGCCTGCTGGCCACACTCTTCCCAATGCATGCCAGGATATCATTGGTCTTCCTGGCCGCAAGGACACACTGTAAACTCATAATCACCCACCAAGACTCCCAGGCGCGTCTCCACGGAGCTGTTCTTTAATAGCTCAGCCCCAGCCTGTGCTGATGCTTGGGGTTATTGCTCCCCAGATGCAGGACTCTGCACTTGCCCTTGCTGAACTTCATTAGGTTTCCCTCAGCTCGGCTCTCCAGCCTATGGAGGTGTGCCTGAATGGCAGTACAGCCATCAGGTCTATCAGCCACGCCGCCCAATTTCTTATCATCAGCAAACTTGCTGGGGGTGCATTCTATCCCTTCATCCAGGCTTCTGAAAAGTTGGGAATTGACCCAAGCTGATGGAAAGTAGGAGCCGAGAAGCTGCTGCAGAAGTGTTTAGGAGTTACTCTGCTCTGCCCTGAGCAATCCAGTTGCAGGATGAGACCTTTGGCTGCAGCCTCAGCACCAGCTGGTGTCTTTGCTCAAACTTTGGGCCATGAGTTTGGTCTCAAAGCAAGACTTCCATCTTCTGTTGTACTTCCACCAGTACCACTGAAAGGCTGTGGGGTATTTTTGTCTGTGAGGCAGCGTGCCTGCCCCTTGGTGCTGAATAAATAAATTACTGTGATGGTAAAGGAGAACATTGTTAATCAGAGTGCATAAAGACCCTGAGAACCCAGGGGAATTTCAGGGGAATATACTGCAATGTACTGAGTGCAAATCATAGGCTTTTTTTTTTGTAGGGACATGATATTAAAGAGAAATAGACTTCTGTGCCAGTATTGTCTCTGAGAGAGAATCCACTGGGATCTGATGAACCTGATCAGGATCTGTAGGATCTATCCCAGGGTCTAATTCCTGCCCAAGGAACAGGCCTGGAATCTATTTGGGACTTCCCTGTCCTCTGCCTGGCATCCCACACCCAGATGAATGAGAATTCCAAGGAACAAGCTGTGTAAAGCAGAGTTAAAACACTGTAGGGATGTGCCCCTCTCACTTCCCCAGTAAAGTAATTTCTGAACTACACTGGAATGGGATCCCCCTGAAAAGACCCTGCAGAGACTAAAGGCAGGTGAAAGACAATACTCTCATTAAATACCCTATCCCTGTGGTTTCAGCTGATGTTTACAGAATAAAAACAAGTTGAAAACTAGCAAGAACACTATTTACTGTTTCTCACTGTATAATATGCAATGTTTTCTCAGCACGTCTTCCAGAGACAAGCAGCTGGGAGCTGACACTGGATGAAAAGAGAGGAAGAACAAGGTGTTAGGCAAGAAATGCTGGGGAGGTGGCGGGTGCAAGGTGTCCCTTTGTAGCCACCACACAGCACCCTGTGATGTTCACCCTAACAGGAGGAGAAGATGTTCTCATGTCCACCCTTACAGTGGCTGCTGTCAAAGGTGCTGGGGCTTTTGGTGCTGGTGATGCCTGATGGCGAACACAAACCTTCTTCCCACCTCCCTTCTTTAGCAGAGATGTCAGGAGGGGTGGAGCTGGGATGGCCAGGCCATTTGCTCCCCCCCTCTGGAACTGTCTCTCATTCCTTTACAACTCACTGGACATGGTTTAGGTTTCCATTACCTTGCAGCTGAGCTGGTCTCTCCATGGAGATCCTCCTGGATCCTCTCCAGAGTGTGTCTCCTCATTAAGAGGCTGACCCAGCACATCCAGATCAAGCATGCACCTTTGCACTCCCCCTCTGCACAAGCTTTTACATTCCAGCACCATGCACAGCCTTGCTCAGCCCCAGCAAAGCTGGGACCCAGATCTCAGCAGCTCACAATCCCCACCCTCCCAGTATCCACAGCCTTAGTCCCCATCACCTCTCACTGTTAGCAGGGACACCCAATGGTCTTTTCCATCAGTCTCCTGCTGGGCCTGGTGAACAGGGCGGGCATGGGCTGCTGATACTGTAAGTGATGGTTCAGATGATGGAAAGCAGAGGGCACATCTTCCATCCACAGGCATCAGCTGTGAGGGATTTCAAGGACTGGGGAAGGTAAGATTTTAGAATTTAGAACAATTTCAGCAAGCTGGAGGAACCATCCAAAAAAATCCAGGTTGAAGAGTGGAGTAACTAATCCCCCAAGCCAAAGGGGAGGCATTCTGCCCTGCAGGAAAAGGACCCATGTGGCCTCCTGCACCTGCACAACCTTGCCATCCTGTGCTGAAGCCACCAGCTGCAGCATGGGGAAAAAATGTGCCTGATCCACCCTGGGGAGATTAGTTTGGCAGCCAGGGATCTGCATCTGCAACAGGAAACAAATGCATAGACAGGAGCCTGAAAGAAGCCTGGAAGGGGCTTGCTCTTGTGAGAGGGAAGGAAAGTGGTTTCTAGAGACCCCAGAGTATTTGAGACTTCTCTTGGTCCCCAGCCCCTTTAAGGAAACTTCCCCTCACGTGCTGTTTGTGTGATCTGCTGCTGGAGTCTGCATCACATTGAAGCCCATTAGACCTATTTTCTGTAGCTGAATAATTTCAATTTTCTAGTCAGTTACCTTTTAGGTCTTGCTTCCCACTTTTTTTGTGCCTTAATTGTCTTTTCCATATATATGTGTTCCCCCGGCATTCTCTCCCCTCTCCAGTGTGCCCATCCTCCTCCCCTACCCCCTCCCCCACTCCTGCCTGTCTCCACTTGCCTAAACCCTGTAAGGCTACTGCATCTGCTGCCCTCCAACTGCTCTGTATCATCCCAGCAGTGGCTGCAGCCATGTGGGTTGTTGTCAAGGAGCTTTGTCTTTCCTGGCAGGAGATGGACCCTGGGATCAAGGGTCAGGCCAGTTAAACTGCAACTACGTATATTCAGGCTGAAAGCCACTCATGTCAGGTCTCAGGAGCTTCTCTCCTGGTGCTGATGGCTTTTGGAGACATCTCTTTCCAGTTCTCCAGGCCCAGCCCCCTGTCTCAACAGTGCTGCTGTATCCCAGATGAGAGCACAGGCATCATGACTCCAATTTCTCTGATGATGGTGGGAGACCAAATCAGAGCTGTATCACCCATCTAGAAGCAGAGATAAGCTGTTGTAAATCTTCCCCAGTGGCTGGAGAACACCTGTCTTGTAGGCGCATGAGACCATGGAAAATGGCATTTTGTGCCTGCAAGCAAGCAGCACGCAGCACACCATGATGCTTAGGGAATTGTCTGCAGCTGCACCAGACATCTGAGCTAAAGAAGAGCTGGGGGCTGAGTAGCTGAAGTACAGAGCCAAGTTCCCCCAGGACAGTGCAGATGGACGGGCATTAACTGTCACTGCCAGGCTGGGGGATTCAGTGCTGCAGTGTTACCTCCTCCTGCCTCAACTTCATGCATTTTCCACTCCCAAACCCAGCTGGCACCATGTCCTGAAACTCAGGGCTTGTACACAGTACCCACAGGAGATCCTGCATCCTCTCCACTCCCAAGGAGATGATTTTGGCCTCACATCACATCCATGCCTCTGCCATTTTGCAGGCAGATTACTCCTGCTCAGTCACCCCAGGAGCAGGGAGAGTATCCCCAGGTTTGGGCAGGAGCTTCAGTTTCAGTGCCCCGACCTAACCTTTGTGTCCAGTCTCCTGATAATTTTCCTTCCTTTTGACCCATCTATGGGAAGGACAAGAGGTCCTTGTCTTTGCTCGAGACTCCTGAGCTGTGTGACTTACCCTGCTGGGTAATGCTTTCCCTCCTTTCCTTTGAGGAATTTCTCACAGCATGGCTCAGTTTTTCTTTCCGCAGAGGCACAAAGCAAAGGAGATCAAACCTCAGGCACACACACTCCCAGAAATCCATCTGCCAGCAAACCTGGGTGTGGAGCTGGCTGCATCCCTGGTACAGGAAATCAAAGGCAGCAGCTGAAACATAGCACAGTGCCAAGGTCAGGGGTCCCTTTGCTGTCGGAAAAATGGGACAAGAGGAAACAGCAATAATAAGATCACTCAAAAGCCTCATTTATGCTTCACCTGGTTGCAAGGCTTCTTCCCCTGCAGCACGTAGTGTCTCACACTGGGCTGTCCCTTCTTCAGTGCCTGTATCTGGGAGCACAAGGGATGGGGAACTGCAAGGAGACAGAGGTGCCAAAAGGTGCAAGAGACAGAGACATCAGCAGCCCTAGGGGCTGCCGGGGCTGGCAACTGGTGGCACCAACAGGTTGTACCTCCAGAGAGCCTGTTGGAACAGAGAGGATGGGGAAATGAGTTTTGGGTGTCTTTTGGAGGAATTCTATTCCAGAGACGCCAAGCTAGCCACAGATCCTCAGGATCAGAGTCTGCCCCTTGGAGCCTGCCCTCTCTGAGCAGTCTGAGCTGTATGCAAACACCAGGTCTGTTTTTCAGAGGAGAAAAGCAAGATCTGACATCTCTCCAGTGGCAATAAACAGGGGCTTATCTCTGCCTTGCACTTTGCTCTCAGCCAGGCCTTTGACACCCGTGTGTACGCAGCCTTATGACTCAAAATGTCACATGGATCTATGGCAATTCTTATTTCAGCTGTGGCAGTGACACCTCTGGGGCCACAAGACCTGTCTCTTCACAGCACCCAGGGATTGCTCAGCCCTTCTGTTTGCCCAGGAGAGACCTGTGGCCACTGCTGCTCTTGATTAGATTTGTTTTTCTTGCTAATAAGGGACTGAGCAGTGATCTCTCACATAAGCCGTGTGGTCGGCAGGGGTGCTGGAGAGCAAATGAGTCCGTGGGTCAGGGGTGTGCAGGTGGGAGGAGAGGTGGGGTGGGATGACACTGTCTGCACAGGCTGTGCTCAGCTGGGAGGCTGTGATGGGTGCAGAGCATCCTGGGGAGGATCACTGTGCTGAGGCGACAGTGTATGTGAGACTGTGGCTCTGTGTGCTGCTCTGAAGGTTTCAAGAAATGCACAAGAGAGGTGATGTGTGTCTGTGTGTGATAAGTGGAGCAAAACATTCAAGCAACAGGCTCTGTAGGCTGGAGATGTACGTTTGCATGCAAAGAGATGCTCCTGCAATGCATTTAGGCAGTAAGGCTGTATGACAGGGAATGTGGGTGACAGCTTTGCATGCACAGCTGGTGTGGGATGTGGTGTGAAAGGCTTTTGTCAGGTGTCTGTTCATGCTTTGGTCTCTCTGTGTGTGTGTGTGTGTGTGTGTGTGTGTGTGTGTGTGTGTGTGTGTGTGTATGTGTGTGTTTGTGTAGCAGTTGTGCCTTTGCACCCCTACAGCAACACATGGGACAGACTTTACCCCTCAAAGCCCTCCCTTGGCAGACAGGATGGGTTAAACCAGAGGTATCACTGTTCAAATACTGAACGAGGTGACCTGTCTACTATTCCTTAAAAATAAGTAGTGTTTTATATTCAAGCACTGGCCTAATTTCTAAAACCCTATTAAAAAAAAAAAAAAAAAAAAAAAAAAAAAAGAGAGAGACAGAAAAAAGGCCAGGAGGAATCAAAAGGCAAAGCCGACAGGGAAGTGCAGCCCTCTGAAGAGGACACATCTCATCTGAGCACAGTACTTCAGATGCAGCTCACAAGACCTGTTAAGCAGCAGACATATGAGTGCTCTGGTATGTGTGAAAGCTGATTTCTATCAGCTCCCACCATATTCCTGTGAGCAAGCCCCTGGCCTTTAAAACCTGCTCATCTGGGTCTGCTGAGATGGGACAGGGGAGTATTGGCAAGTCAGGGTTCTGCACCTCACCTCAGGCTCCTCTCCCCAGCCCAGCCAGATGACTTATTCTGGTAGAATCCAGCTCAGCACAAAACACTTTAGGAGAGGCAGATAAATAACACAACCACAGCCTGGCATCCATGCACAGCTGGAGACCAAGGGGTGTCACTGAACTGCTGGAGAGGACAGTGAATCACTCAGCATCCAACACCAAGCTGACTGGTGTCACACAGGTTGACCACACATAGCAGGCCTGTACCCTGGGTGTCCAGCAGTGTTAGTAGAGAGCTCCCAGGACATGGATTTACCTGATGGTGTGCCCTGACAGCCCCTCAAATTGTCTGAAAGGGACCCTGCAGCTGCCACAGGTGACACATGCATCTGGAGGACAGTAGGTTTGTCTGACAGCCAGAGGGCTGTCTTAAGCATGCATGGACATGGGCAAGGAGGGGGAGGAGGCGTAAGAAGGATCCACCCTTGGCAAGGCCAATATGGGACATGGGTCTGTATCTAGGGTAATGGGACCCTGGAGAAGAGCAGCATGCATGGGTGCCCTCCAGGCAGGAGCAGGGAGATGGGCAAGATTAAGGAAAGGAGAAATTAAATCCTTTGAGGTGATGGTTCATCCGACTCCTTTCAGCCACCTCTGGTAGGGATGAATCACTCTCTAGGCTGCTGTTTTCTCAATGTAGGCATTCAGTCTCACACTGCCCTGCTGCCCCATTCCCCTGCCCATCCCACACAGAGGTAGTGTGGAGTCAGGGTGGTTGAAGGCACAGGCCCATCCTTCTCATCCTCCCTCTGCCCTGCCAGATCCACAGGCACTGCCACAAACCCCATGAAAAACACTGCCTGTGCCAGTGCCAGGCATATCCCTGACACTCCTGCGGTTGGAGGCATCATGTAAATATCCTGGGCAGGACGGATTCTGATTGCTTTTACTATCAAGACAATCAATCCCTCTGATTTCAAGATACCTCCTGCAGATTTACCCTAATATCACTGAAAGAGGAGCTTAATCCACAGGCCATGTTGGCACTCTGGAATATGCTCAGCATTCCTGTATTCCTGTGGTGTACGCATGCCTGCCTGAACGCTAATGTCACCCAGAAGCCACTATGCACAGCGCATTGCAAAGAGGAAGGAGCCGCTGTGGAAAACTCTGCCTCCTGCTTTCATCGAGCCCTGGATAATGAACAGTTTTTGCAGCCTCCCCACAACTTCACAGGCTGTCTTGGAGCCAAAGGAGCCAGTTATTTTTCCAGTCAGAAAGGGCCAGCCCCAAAGCAGTCCCACTTCCATGTGTAAATGGCCGTTTTCCGGTTTTCTGCTTTTTGTTCTTGGGATTCTGAGCACAGGTACAATGAGTAGTAGGTGAGAGGGGGTGTTGGCTATCTAGGTTACTTTTTTTCCCAAACGTTGCTCAGACTTACAGTTCATATCACAATGATGAGACATATTTTTGGCCCAGAAGCCCCTTTTTAGCTTTTAAGGAAATAACACAAAGGGAAAGCCTCAAGCATAAATGCTGAAGCCAAACTTCCTGTCCAGAAGTCAGTCAAGGAGCTCATTTCTCATCAAACCCAAGGAATGTGAGTTGGAATGGAGATAACCTGCAAAACAGGAAGTGAGAATGGTTTGCTCTGCACCATAATGCATTCTAAAAGAAAGCTGCTATGTCAAAATATGGGATCCCATTAGGGCAGGGCTCAATTACCTGGGAGAAGGGTCTGAGAGACAGAAATGGCAAAAAGCAAGCACAATGTTGCCCCGTAGGGCCAAACTCGGAGGAGTCTGAGGTTCACTTTCAGAAATTAACTGAGCCAATGCCCTTCCTTTTCTGCCCCAGAAAAACAGACGTTTTCACAGGAAGGAAACATTGATTTCTGGCCCACTCTAGCATCTCTCCATTGAAACATGCTGCTGTTTTTCTCCAGTTCATCCGCAGATGCCCTCAGCAGCAGTGTCCAGACGTGGGCACAGCTCAGACAAAGCAGAATTGCAGATTTCAATGGCTTGCATCCAACATCCAGCATTAATGCATCCCAGGAGGTGAGCTGCCCTTTTTGCTCAACCATCCCACTATTGACTCATGCTAAGTTAGTCATCCATCTGAACCCCCTGATCCTTGCCTGCCATCCTGCTGCCTCTCCAGGCTCTCCTGTCTATGCATTCATGCATTCATTTATCCCTCCCAAATGTGGTACCCTGTGCTCTCTGTACTAAATTTCATCTGGTTGATTCCAGACACTCTCTTCCATCCATCCCAGTTGTTTTGAATTCTGATCTTGTACTCCAAAGTTCTTGCAGCACCCTCATTAATACACAGTCCTGGACTTATTTAGCAGATGCTGATATCAAAATGCATATGATTACTCCCAGTTAGCAAAGAAGTGTATCTATTTAGCCAGCAGGAACGTTTTTATTTATAAATGCCTTGAAAAAACCTTCAATTGCTCTCACTCACACTGATAAAAATCCAGTGTAATAACTATTGACTCTAGCACAGATACTTCAAATTTATTCTGGTAAGAATTTGATAGCAGAGTAGGGCCCATTTTTGTCATGTACCCAGCAGCTGGCCATACCATCCGTCTGTGAAACACCCGCAATAGGTGGAGTTATTTATCCTCACTCCCCAGTGAAAGATAATTCTTATTTCTCTTTTTTTTCCTTTTCTTGTTCCTGTCTAAGCTGTTCGCAGAAGAGCTCCCTAAAATTAAAAACAACAAAAACAAAAACAAAAGCAAAAACAAAAACAAAAACAAAAACAAACAAAAAATCGAACAACTTAATAACTTAAAAAAGCAAAAAAAAAAAGAACCCATAGCTCTAGAGGTGTCACTTGGTAAATCGCAATCAGCTGCTGTTTAGAAAAATGAGGCTGGTGAAAGAGCTGAGCTCACTCTGGGTGCGCTTGATGAGATAACACAATCTCTAAGACAGCTCTTGCTATGTTGCAGCAGTTTTAAAATGTATATCTTTTGATACAGAGCTGTTCATGGCAAACATGCCAGCAGTGCCTGAGCAATGTTTCTCAGTGTTTGGTGCCCTGCCTCGAGTCTGCAGTGGTGGTAGTGGAATGAAATAGTGGTAGTGGAAAGAAGAGAAGAAGAGGTACTGGCTGAGGAGGGGTTGTGTGGTGGAGAAGCCCTCCTCAGCACCGAGGTTTGCTGGCATGGGCCCTCTTTTGCCCGTTTCTGAGTGTTCGCTAAAGACACAGCAGCCGCATAGCTCAGGCACTTCCTGAGCAAGACAGAATTCCCATGTAACTACGAACTTCTCTTTTCTATAAAACTGCCCAGCCTTTCCTGCCATCCAGGTAAGCATTTAACATCCATGACCAGGTTGTTGAACATGCACTACTTACTGCTGGAAGTATTTCTTATTTACTGTGGAACCTGCCTCCACTTTGCTTCATCCAATGGATCCTACTCCTCACTCCGAAGTGACACCTTGCCTGCCTGGTTCATGTCTTGAATTTATGAGGAATTCCCTTACCCCTCTCACAACCTGAGTTTGACCAAACTCATTGCAAACCACAGGCTTCCAGCCCATCACACTTGTCTCACAGGCTGATGTTCCTGTAATTAGCAGCAGTAAAAAGGCCATCACTTGGAACAGGATTAATTAGCCCAGTGGAGAGGATTCAAGAGCGAACACGGAGCCAGAGAAATCAAGGGGAGTGCATGCCCAGGCTGTGTGTGAGGGAAGTCAGAGCCTAGCTTAGCCGCAAGGGATGCCCAGGTGCATGGTCAACATCAGCAAGAAAGTAGGAGCAGGGACTTCCCTGTGCTCCATGGTGGGCACACAGCATCAGATAATCCAGCCAGGGAGATGAATAGAAGCTGAATAAGGGCTGGCTCAGTTGAGCATCTCATGGGGCACTGAAGGGACAGGGGATGTGTAAAAGGAAAATCCAGGCTGTGGTGGTAAAGTCACATTATGAGTAGCACATGGCAGGCAAAGACCAGAGAAACTGGGTGAGGTTCCAAGCAGTGATCCTGAATATTCCAGCATTCCCATCTTCACAGGACCAGCTCCATGAGATCCAGCTTAACACTGGTCTGTGTGCCAGGCCAGCCAAGGAGCATTTATAGTCACCCATGCTCAAGTAATTGATAGGGAGGCAGGAAGGGCAGAGCTGTGTCTTAGCAAGGTGCCAATGGCAAACAACCTCTTCCCACCACCAGCCCATCCCAGCACAGACAAACCCACTCCAGATCCCATTGCTCAGCCCCACACACCACCCCATTCCACTCCTCCCATGCTGGGGCAGGGGATCCACATCATGCATCAACCACTAGGATATTAATGTCTCAGGGTAGGAAGGGGAAACATAATTCTGCAGGCTGGGATGAGGGGGACACTGACAGAATTGTCACTGCTTGCAAGGACAGGAATTGCACCCCTTAGCTCCTACCCCACTGGCTTCACAGCCTCTGTTATCTTGGTCACCTTTTTCTCCCTTTCTGACAGTGCCCAAGCACAGAAGGGAGGAGGTCTCCACCCAGCATCCACTCCAGAGAGCTCTTTTCATTCTGCATTTAGAAGGGAAAGAAGAAAAGGCAGAGCAAACCTGTCTCGCACGTAATCTGCTGCACAAATGCCAGCTCTCAGGAATCGATTGCAAACGCTCCCAGAGGGCTGTTTTCATTTCATAATATTTATTGGGTTGCTTTATTGTCAGAATCATTACAGTTCAATGTACTGCATGGATTTTATGCCAGCTGCGCTTAGTTTGTCTTGTTTTTAGCACTCCACATGCCTTATGTGGGGCCGTGGCTGCACCTGGGCTGGGACTGCTCCTCATGTAGAGTCCTCTGTGCAGCATGGGGCAAGTTACCCCCTCCCTCCGTGTCTCTATTCCTTACCATCCCTGGATAAACTGTGGCTTTCTGAGCTATCCATAAGCTCCAGGGCAGGGATGGTCTCTGCATATACAGCATCTCTCATAAATGAGTGCAGATCTTGGTTGACCCACTGGATGTGAAGCAATTGAAGCAACAGAACCCAAAGCATGACATGATAACAAAGGACCTGTGAGGGGGGGAGCAATGGGAGGAGGAGGGAATGGGGTTAGAGAAGGGATTAGCAGCAGCAGATGTTATATATAATATCTCCTGAGGGCAAGAGTCCTGATGAGCGGCGCTAGGATGGCAATTGGGCCACAGAAGCCATTAAGTGGAGGAGCTGCTGTACTCCTTGAGATGCAGATGCTCTGCACATTCTCACTGGTGCAAACTCAGGGCCTGATTGTGTGCCAGTTGTCAATGTGTAGACAGGACCCAAGCAAAGCAGTGGGATGGAAAGCACTCCCAGTCTCCTTTCCATTGCTACCACTTCCTTGTTTCTCAAGACTTCTGGAGATTAGGTGGTGAAGACGAGGGGACCAAAAGGCTGCCCTATATCTCCAGTTCTCCCCCAGGAACAGCTGGGCATGGGAGTCAGCACAGTGTGAGTGAGAGGGATTCTCTGCAACCAGCAAGATGGTCTGCTCCCCTTGAAGAGAGGGACCCTCATCACACTTCATGAGCTCACAAAGCAAGGAAATATCTGACCCCACGGAAGAGTGCCTCCCAGACACACAGCCCAAAATCACCCAAAAAACACCATTTGCACACATCAGTTCAGCTGCTAGCTGGGTTGAAAGCCTCAAGAGAGCCTTGGCCAGAGCTGCTCCCAGGTGTCCAGGGGGGCATTGATGGCTTCTTGGGGACAAAGGCTGGACCCAGGAGGGATGCCAGAAGAAGTGGAGAAGGATGGGATGCCAAGGCTTTCCCCAGGGAGGGAGCTAGAAGGAGAGGCAAACAATTGACAAGGGACAACGGCATCCCTCCTGCAGCAGGTATTTAGTGGCCACACTCTGCGATAACCCAGAATTTGAGCTGTAAAGGGAGCCCTGTCACTTACTCAGATTCAGTAAATACCTGGAGGTCATCTGAGGTTCATCAGAGAACCAGGAGGCCCAAGAGAGGAGCACGGTGAGGAAACACCATGAGGAATCACCACTGAGATCTCTGCCCTGCTCCTAGGCACAGAGACCCCAGCCCACTGCCAGGGGGTGCCAGGCATCCCCAGAATACAGCCTAGGGCAGCTCCCACCTCAACCAGTGCCTGTTGCTAACTTTGTGATTGTGTGTCTGCTGGGAGTTATTATGCCGGAGCTTTGGCTGCTCACTTGCGTCTCACTTTTTTCAATTACCGCCTGCACGCTGCTTTCCCAGTTGCCTGGCGGGCTTTGACTCACCTGCCTGCTCAACATAACTTGTTTTTAATATATGGCTCTGGCAAATTTTCTCTTCCTCCCCCCGCCTTTTTTTTTTTTTTAATTATTATTAAAAAAAATCCTATTTTTTTTAGCTCATGTTTGTAATTAATTCCTAAACATACAATGTCTCACCAGAGCAAAGAGGGCTGAACTAGGTATCCTCAGGGAAGCAGATACTCAGCACCTACAATTAACCTTGTGTGCACACCCATCCCCAGAGACCAGTGCAACATCTAAGGATTAACCTCTCCCAGGATGCACTCAGCCCTACCGTGGCAGGAATACCTACTGTGGCTGTATAAAGCAGTTCAGCCTGGCTCCAGTCCAGGGCTGCCAATCTCTACAGGCAGAGAGAGCTGTCATACCATCTCCAATGGGCTCCTTTAAATACTGCTTCACTCTTCCTTGCCTGACTTTGCCCTGGGGCTTGCAGCCCAGCAAGATCTGGGGGCCAGTTTGCACAACCCTTTCTGAGGTTCAGCTACTGCAGCAGGTCTCTGTCTCCATCTGTACAGTGGGAATGTGATCTAGAGAGGCCACTGAGGGCTGGCTTGAGGTCCCAAGAAGGACAGGGAAAGGAAGCATCAGGTGGGCTGGAACATATCCTGGAGTTTGTAACCAACTCCCCAATTTCTGGCAGCAGCTTAGCTCCTCCAGGGCATGAGAGTGTTTGTGGCCCCCATATTTACACTCTTGCATTGGTGGGTGGTAGCTACAGTCACTTTTCTGTCCTTGAGGGCTGACGTCCCATCTGGAAAATCACAGCTCCTCTCTGAGGAAGGAACCTGATCCGGCACCAAGCACCCCACCAAGGTTTCACCAAGCAGGGTGGGAGCTGCCTCACTGCCTCCCAGGCAGCCCCTCACCCCCAAATCCCCAGGTGATGCTCACAGCTGGGCCACCACAGAGGAGCCCTTCATGCCTTCAGCCCACCCAGCTAAGCAGGCAGAGTTCAGGAACACAAACACTGCCTTGGAAACTGCCTCTAAATCCCTCTGCACCACGCCTGTGCCGCTGCCTTCACCAGGGGGTCTGTGATGATAAAGATGCTCCACTTGCAGCCAGGAGAACTATTTGAGCACCGGCAGGATCGGCAGCTGATTTATGCAGAAATTACTGTTCAAACCCACTGCTGTGAATGCCAGCCAGGACACAGCAGGATTATGCTGACCTCTCCACTTACACTCACCAAAACCTTTATGTTTTTAAGTAGGTCCAATAGCCAGAGACTCCCAAAACACCCTCACATAGTTTCGCAGAGTGGCAAGAGAAAAAACAACAAAAATTCCCTTCAAAATGCAAGTCAAGGGGGGAAACAGCTGCTCCTAATGACCTGATCCATCAAATGAGCATTGGCCCCGTCATTTGCTTCCTAAAAGCTCCTGATCATCAGTGATTATCAACGCTGGCCATGTGCATTTTGATCAGGCACAATCAAAGCTGAGTGCAGCTGAAAGAGACATAAAAGCCTTTGCAGAGCAATTGGTATGGAGCCCTGGCTGGAGGTCAGGCTGGAAGCTGGCTGCCCACGGGCTGAGCTCCTGCACATAGCAGCCAGCTTGCTTTGGAGCTGAATGTAAAAGAGGAGACATTATGTGAATTTCTATGGTGTTTTACTGAAAAGAGACTTAAAGACTTAGGCTTTCCTTACTTGGGAAATGGCCTCGGGCACCAGGCTTCCCTAGAGCACTTGGATATGTGATCTGCAGGAGGGGATAAAATGCATCCCCCAGATGACAGGACAGACCCCACATTACACACACAAACTGTGGCAGGTGAGGCTCAGAAATTCTTTCTCATAAGCCATCACCACAGTGCAGGCAGTCCCAGTTTGCCTGGCCTGAACTGCAGTGTTTTTTTCCCAGTTGTTCTCCTTCTGGTGAAAATGTTTAGTTTTCCAGTTGGAAAGTTTTGGCTGGAGAAATGTGGGTCCAACTTTTACTCTAAATTTGCTGGTGCTTTTTGTGAGTGCTAGAATTGGTGCACGTGTGGGGAGATCCCTAGGGCAGCCACTGAGAAAATATCCCACCCTCTTGATTGCAGTGGTTGCCAGGACAGTATGGGCTGGAAAACAGCCCATGAAATATGGCCTGTTTTGGTCACTGGATTATTTGAGGCTAATGAGTTAATTTGTTCCATGTTTAAAGCCTTGTCTGTAAAGCCAAGTTAATGCAAGGAATAAAATTCACTTGGAAAAGGAGAAGTGCATCCACAGCTCAGTAAAAGACCTGGCAAGTAATGTGGCAGAATGAGCCTGATGCTGCCTGGGCATCTATTCAGTGCAAACAGAAATAAGATCACAGTAATTATAGATTCATAAAGAGATGAATATCGGGCAATTAAATAGGTAGTTTGAGGCGTGCTGGTTGAAATGAGGTCTGTGTGGTGATTGTGGATTAGAGGCTGCCCAGGAGGTGGGTGTCTGGCTGTAGCAAGGAGACCCCCGGGCATAGTTGCTGCTTTGAAGCACAATTTGCTATTCCTGGTTTTGTGCCCTCAGTTTAGAGTGCCAGGTTAGCTCCGCTTTTCCTGAGAGAAAGGTTAGGTTTGAAATGGAAACCTGCCCTGGTGCTGATGCAGGATTGAGACCATGGAGAAAAAAAATGACAAAGATTTGCTGCTTCTTAGGGAGGGCTCCCTGCATTTCAGAAGGTGTTTGGTGCAGCTCAGAGGTCTAATTTCCAGCATTTCATCTCCTCTTGTTAGAGCTTCCAGTTGTGCTAAAGACTGTCCTGTTATTTCAAGATTCTCCACATCTGCTGTATTGCTGAGTGCTGAGAGGAGACAAGCAGAGCTGAAATGGGCAGGCAGAAGCGAAATGCCAGCAGGATTCAAGCTTTTCATGCATTTTCACCACACGGCCACACTGTGCCATGTTGGATCAGAGCACTGCAGCTCTGGCGCTCAGCCTCCCCTCTGCCCTGTGCCAGACTCTGGTCAAGCACTGTCCACCCTGCAAAGGGAAAAAAATTGTTGCCCAAGGTCATGGAATGAGTCAACAAGGAGACTGTTTCAGGAATATTAACGCATCCTTTAATTAGTACACTGTGCATGTGCCCAGGAAGCTGCGAGTTCCCTCGAGTGAGGAAGAAGACAGGCTAGCAATGGGGTGGTGAGGCCAGCAGGTCATGCCCGGGGCTGTCACACCCCCTTCACAGTGCCAAGCTCCCTGTCTTTGTGCCGAGCCTGGTGATGGGGGCACAGAGTGCCTGCGCGGTTAGCAGTGCCTGTAATTAGCAGTTAATACATTTGACTTTCCTCCTCCGAGCTTGATTATTTCAGTGTGATTAACAGGACCTGTAGGACGCAGCTGCAGACACAACATCGGCTGTTCCCTGCCTGCTCTGAGGTGTGGATACTAAGGCAGGGCTGACAGTGCTGTCTCCTCTGTGTTTTGTGGAAGTCATCACGCTGAGAGTGATCACGGGCAGCCAGCAGCCCCACGCTCCTGCCTGAGCTGAGCCCAGCACTGCCCAAACGGGCGTGGGGCTGGGCCTGCCTTCTCCTGGCATCTCACTCCTGTGCTATGACACCCATAACATTGGGAAATGTCTCCTAATGTCTTACCTAAACTTTCCCTGCCGAGAGCCTGCAGTTGGTTTTGTCTGTGCTCAGTGGAGCTGATCTCTGCTTATTCCAGTCCCCTCTGCAGCTCCTCTCTATGTATCTGGACACATTTATCCTCTCCCCTCTGCCTCCTACTGGAGGGTCTGAATCAAGCTGTCATTATTTTCAAAAATATTGCTTAAGTCATGGACCCCCAAATAAGACTTCTGCTTGATGCAAAAAGCCGTAACAGGAAATGTGCAGGAGGGGGCTGAAAAGACAATTTCCAGCCAGCACCACTTCTCCATCTCTTCAGAAGATGTCCCCAGGATGCTGGTGCTGCACAGAGAGGGTGCCAGGACACCTGAGAGTGGAGTCTAACTTCTGTAATCCTCTTCTTTGCAGTGAAATGCTCAGAGTTCAGCTGTTGATCCAGAGCCATTTGAAATGTTAGGACTGCCATTAACATGATTAAAGTGCTAACAAAATGAGAAGGAATGAGTAGACCTGGTCAGCATGCTGCCTGAGGCACCTGGTGATATGTAAAGAGCTTTACACCTCTTCTGAAAGAAACAAATCTTTTCCTTTCTCTATGCATAGATCTGGCCCCAGGAGGAAGCTGGAACAAACTGAAATTTCGATCCTAGATGCATTTACCTCCACTCAGAGCTTCCCAAAGAACCTGTGTCTTATTGGATAATGGCTGCATTTTTCATGTTGGGTTCCTGGTTTTATCTGTGGAGATAGGTTATCTCCTGTCTAATGATATAAAAATCACAGCAGGCCAGTAACATCCCCATGGGGGTCTCTAATGTACCCTGTCTGACTCCCCACTATTGCTCCTTGACTTGATGTGTTGATGATGACTTAAAGTGCAGGTGAATGTGGCAGCCATTAATGTCATTTGGCTCAAAGCTGTGTGGCCACTCCTATGTGGTGCTGCAAATTTTTCATGGGGAAATATAGGTCAGTATTTTTCCATCACGTTTTCCTGTTGAGAAACAAAAGGGCAGCTTGAGGGGCCCGCCGGAGGGACCATGGTAATGGTCAGTGAGCTTTAATGCACCAGAAATCTGCTGGAAAATCTGTTAGAAAATGTGCAAAGGTCCCCAGAATAAACTGGTTCAAAACATGTTTTTTTTCAGGCTGTGTGGGAAATAAATTATTTTATTCTGGCCAGGGTGGCTAACAGCAGCAGCAGGACGTGAGCCACAAGCTTAGAGAGAAAAACCCTTGGAGGGCATTCCAGCAGACGTGGTGCTCCCAGGGGTACTGAGGCCCTGGCTGTCCTGCTATCCCATCTCATCTGCCCAGCACCTCCTACACATACTGGGATGCTGGAAATGGTGGATCCATGGATGCTGCAGAGCAGCTGGATGTGGGCAGTGCCTGCAGCCATGCAGGGGAGCATTTCCTCCCATGGGGCTGAGGCTGTGATGAGAAATGTGCTCTGTGCTGCACCACCAGAGCTCTGGCTCAGCTGCCCACCAGCCAGGATGATCCAAAATTAAATTTGGCTTTAAGGAAATTCCTCTGTTGGCATGGATTGAGCTAGTCTCAGCAGCAGAACAGATGAGATGTGGGCTCTGATACAGGCTAATAAGACCTCCAGGGAGGTAAGACCTCTGCCTCTGCAAGCTGGGATATCCACCTGATGTCCCCAGCCAGGGGACGTCTGGCTGGAGAGTCACAAACACACCTGACCTGTGAGGAGAGAAAAAAGTCCACAACCCCACACCCCCTCTTCTATGCCTATAGAGAACAGTTTGGGGCAGACCATCTCCAGTACATTTCCATCCATCTCCAAAACATTTCCACCCATATTCCACTCCTTGGAACTGAGCTGGATGTTCCCAAAGTCCACAGCTTACCGACACATCCCTGTCACTAAAGCTTTAATGCTGCCCTGCTTAAGGGCTGACACTCCAAAAGGATGTGGCCAGGCTTTGCAGTTTGACAAGCTGCCATAACTAATTGCTAATTAATTAAGATTTGCATGTGTAGTTTAATTCAGCTGGCTGCAGCTCCCGCCCCTTACAGGACCCAGAGAGCTGAAAAACATCCCTGATGCACCACCAAAGCATCTTGGTGCCTCTGCTCAATCAGGTGAAGTTATTTTAGTTCAGCTGTTAGCAACAGGTATTTCAGAAGCACCATGAAACACTGTAAATAAGTAATAAAACTCTGAAAAATGGAAATATTTGAGATTTCAGGACTATTTCCTGTCTTGTGCTGAGACAAAAATTTGAGCTCTTTTGCATTCTCACTGGTAGTGAAAAGCTGATTATTCCAAGGAAGGGGAAGAAAAGCAGATAGGTTTGATAACTTCCAGTAGTTTCATGCTAGTCTCAATTTACTTGTTTGTTTGTCTAAATTTATTCCAGTGTTGAAATGGGACCATTTGGATTCATCTGCAGCTCTCTGGTTTGGAAATACATTGGCAGGCAGTTTCATTTTAATTCCCATTGTTGCTTTTGCCCCCAGAAATTTCTGAGCTGGGAAAGTTGGGTTTTTGTGACTGACTTTGTTCTGCAAATAGTTTTGGTTTTGCTGAAGCAGCATTCTGGGCAGATGAAACATTTGAAACTCCAGATATGTGGCATATAAGTGTATTTCTGTCTGTGAATACAGACATATTTTTATGTGTTTGCTCAATTGTGTTTATTTTAGGCAAGAAATTGAGGATTTAATATCAACTAGTTGCACAGAGCAAGCTGGGAAGTTTCCGTTTTGGATGCTATGGTCTGATGGTGCTGCTAGCATTCCACACTCTCACCACTGTGGCTTAGCCTTTCCCCTGTCTCACAGTAGTGGCCTGGGAGATGCTGGAGGCCCTGAGCACTTCCAAAGGGCTCAGAAGGAGCACCTTTTTCCAGATGCAGGCCAGTGCCATGATCAATTCACCCAGACCATGTGCTCTCACAACCAGCTTGGGGGTCCTGAAGAATGAGCTACTAGGTTGATCCAAATGAAAGGCAAAACAAATGCAGGAAAAGGGCCATACCTGATGCAGAGCAACATCTCAGCAGACCCAGAGGGTGGCTGGGCCCTGGAACAGGCTCCCAAGGGAAGGGGTCACAGCACGAACTCTGACAGAGCTCTAGAAGTGTCTGGACAACACTCTCAGGCATGTAGTGAGGTTCTTGGGGTTGTCCTGCGCAGCATTAGAAGTTCTATTTCAGTGATTCCTTTTGGGTCCCTTCCAACTCAACATATTGTATGATTCTAAACCCACCTTCATCCTGTAGGTATGTATGGGTGGGAGGTGGCCTGTGGCTACAAAAAAGCGTGGTCCACCCCATATGTCCCATGTGGGTTTTTTGTGCTGTCACACTGACTCTGGTTGTCCCTTGCCAGTGAAGCCCAAACCTAAATCTAGTTTGATTTCCAGAGCAGTTATGATTTTTTGGGAGCTCTGAATTTTACCTTCTTCAGCAGGAAAACCCAAAAGGTGACATGCACTTAAAAATGTGGTTTTGCCTGGATGGCTGCCTCTGCCCAGGGAGCAGGTTGCTGAAGATCAGAGAAGATGCTCAGTGGTCAGTGTAAGCTGCTCCTGGGCTGGATGAGTACAATGGGAATGGGAACAGCTGGAGGGATTTGCTGCTCCATCTGAGGATTTCACACAGTCTTGACACACAACTGCTTGGGGGAAAATACCTCTCAGACTTAAGTGTAGAACACCCCAAGATTTTTACAGTGCTGAGGCAGAAATTTATCTGGATATTGACCTTCCTGCAAAGGCCGTTGTGGAGATAAAAGTGAGCTGAGGAAAGGAGGGAAGAACCATGGTGCAGAGAAAGAGACAGTGATGGCTGGGGCTGGGTTTTGATCTCATCAGGCTGTCCTGGGCTGCAGTCAGTCCTGGAGCCAAATGCAGCCCCAGGAGCTGGATGCAGAAGAGGCCTTTTCCTCCTTTATGACACCGCACAGGCAATTCTATGATGCCCCCAGCCTGTATGACCAAGAGGCAAATAAAACTCTGAAAGAAACAAAAGTCTTTTATCTTTCTATCATGCTCCATTTCCAGCCTACAGAGTGAAAAAAATTAAAAAGTGCCTTTTTTTCTGGGAATTTTCTGACCGAGTCTAGCTTCCTCCCCCATTTGGCTGCAGCCAGCAACAGGCTTAGAAATACGAGGTTTAATTAAAACAATCTTTTATGTTCTGATGCAAGCCTTATTTCCTCTACCTGGTGAGAAATGGCTCTTGCCTCAATCAGCAATTGAAGTCTGAGATTGCTGTGCTGAGCAGAACAGCAGCCACTTTCTGTTAATTAAAGCTCAGCTCGGGTGCTGTTACCTGGTCTCCAAGAGCAGTTCCCAAAGTTTGTACCTAGCCTCACAGGACCAGCAAAGGGACACAGGCATTATCAGGATGCATGAGGAAACCTGCTCACTTCTGTCCCATTCTAGTGATTTACAAACCAAAATGTATATTTAATTTATTTGGTTGGGGGTTTTCTCCTGATAAGAGAGCTTTCGCAACTGTTTGGAGCGCCTGTGTGAAAGGGATGGTATTTCTAACTACACGCTCTGACTTAGCATTGTCAAGTTTTACTCTTAAGCTGCATTTCTCTTCCACCCCGGACTTCTCCCTGCCCAATTTCTGGTTTCCCACTGGATGCCAGAGATTTCTCCTGACTGCAGTGTCTGGGAGGTCCGTCTGCTCCAGATGGTCTCTGTGCTGTCCCCCAGGTATGTGGGAGCTGTATTTGTCGGAGCAGGGCATTTCCCAGTGTTTGGTATGAGGAGGGGAAGGTAAGAATTTCTCCTGACTGGCAGATGGCTCCACCATGCCAGCTAGAATTAAGGCTGAAATTATGGGATCACTAAAACGAGATTTACAATAGTGGAATAAAGTTACTGAAAGATGAGCACAACTCTATGCATTATTAAGAGTGCTTAACAATAAAGATCCTCACTGCATCAGCACCTCATTTAGCTTCTTTCTTCTTCTCACATAAAGCTGTAATCTCTCTCTATCAATGTAAGACCCAGTTTCTTTCCATAAAACAACTATTTCTCTTCACCAGTCTCCAGCATGGGAACTTGAAGGTGGAAAGAGTCCTCTTGTCTATGTTGCCCCAGGTGAAAACATCCTTGTCCTACTCTTTTTCCCCAGGCATTTTGCTGACCATGCAATGACAGGAGGGTCAACCCTGCTCTTCCCAAAGGTCTTTTGCACCCACCTGTACCAGGTGCCCTCAACAAGGGGCCCTGGCTCATACCCTGCTGCAGCCCTATGAAGACACTTTTCATTATCATTGGTGGTCAAGCTGTGAGGACAACTGAGAGCTTTCAAAGTTAATGGCCATGTACTAACAGGCCCAAGGACCTTCAGCTGAGGGGAGACGGGGGTGCTTATGCAGGCAAACCAAACAGTATTTCCCTCCAAGTGGTGGGAACCCGGATGAGCATCCCCTGACACCACTGGCATTTTAGGAGGATTGCATAGGACTGTGGGAAAACTCTAGTTTCAGCACTGAGTTTGCTGGTTGGTGGATTTGCCCCCTTGGTGGTCAATTCAGACTCAAAGCTGCTCGTGCCAGGCAGCTGTGAGCATTGGGATGAGTGAGGTGTGAGCACATGGCTTATCTTCTTTCTGGTCTCAGGACATCCAGGGGCTCCATTTCCAGGTTCCAACCCCAGACCAGGGGCTTTGTGCAAGAGAGGTCAGAGGAGATGAGCCAGCCTGTATGACCATGGGGCACACAAATAACCCATGCCCAGGTGGTGAGGAATGGCAGAGCTGAGGTCAGTACTGGCCACAGGGGTCACATCCATGTGGAGTGCTCTGGTGTCACACTGAGGCCAGCGTTCTCTCTCCTCACAGCCTCATCTGTTCTTACCACAGGTGTTCAGGCCATCCAAAGTGCAGGAGAAGGGGTGAGGAGCTGTTTTCTAGAACTATTTACAACATGTGGGATGTCACTCCTCTCCAGCATGAGCAGAGAGCAGCTTCTCCAGCAGACACCCCGCCAGCAGGTTGGGATCAGCTGGAGTTCCCCATAACTGAGGAGCCAACAGGATCCCACATCACCCTCCCATCAGCTCTTTCTGACCTCTCACCTTTTCCTTCACCAGCCATGGGTTTGACAGCTTCCTTCTGTTTTCTCCATTCCCCAGGGCCTGTGTCCAGGTGCCACACACTGCAAAGACACTGTCACAGCATGAACTCCCCACTTCACCCCACAAGGTTAGGGTCCAATAAGTTCCCAGTTGATGCCATCCCACCTTGCTGCTCTCAGGGGAGGGGGGTAACCATGCAGAGTTCTGGGCATGGTCTTGCGAGGTCATTCCACCTTATTAAGCCCCAGCTACTACTGGGACGCTGAATATGGCAGCATGCCCTGCATTTGCCTACCCTACTCTCTCCCAGAAGAATGGGGAAATTCTCAAGAGTTTTTTGTTTCTGAAGAAGGTAGACTCATTCAGGGTGGGTTTGGGAAAAGCAGACAGGAGCAAAGCTTTGCAGCTGCAGAGAGGGAAAGGATATCATGCCATGTGCATGGGCAGGCAACCCTGTCTCCACTACACCGTAGTCTGTCACTCTTTCAAGCCTCCATAACTCATCTTTGGGCTGCATTTGTTTCCTGACTAGTTTTTGACCAGCTTGGCCACACTGTTATCTAGTCCTCACCTCTGGTAGTCTTTGAGGTTCCTGAGTGTGTCCGAGTCCTCCATGAAAGAGGAAGTAACTCAAGATCCTCTCTGGTCCTCCACTTCTTCAAGGGTTAGCAGAAGCTTTTCCCTTCACAACACAAACCTTTCTGACAGAACTTTTCCTACTAGTTTTTTCCAAGCAGAGGTCTGCCAGCAGCAGACACATCCCATCCTAGGCAGCTCTGCACTGCAGACCCTGCAAGGAGTCTCGAGGCGGCACTTCCCAAACCAGCTCCATCTGTTCTAGGGAGGGCCTGCAGCAGCAACCAGCTGCTGTGCTCCCACCTCTGCTTCACTACCCAGTACCCAGGTAGGTCAGACATATCTGCAAGAAAGGCAATTGCAGAGGCACCAACCAACCCCAAGTACACCTAGGAGGTTCATGGTTGCCTCTACATTCTCAGGAAAGTCCTTGCAGGGTTTCTGTATCCCTGAATGTCCCTCAGAGGTCCCCTTGCTGAGCAGAGGCCAGGTTTACCCTACTTAGAGAGCCGGAGCTGTTGTCAGAGTTGACACTGAACAAGATTTACTCCATCCTGCATGAAAGGAAAGATCAAACCCTCACATCTGAGTTAATGAAACAGTCTGAGGAGACAATAGTTCCTAGCGCCGTGAGAGCTTGCATTAGTGAGCTAGGGTTATGGAGAGCTCTGATCAATAAATATGTTGCCACAGCTTTTTGGAGCATTCATCACTTGTCAGGAAATGCATTTAGGCTAATACCTGCAGAGGGCATAAACCAGCCATAGGAATTAAAACCTGCCATATGCCAAATGGTAATGCACAATTTAATGATCACAGGATCTGATAAATAAGCAAAACTGTGAAATGAATAAATACACTCTGGCATCAACATCTGCAACCCAACCTGACCACATTTAGTGGCTCAAGATTAACCTGCAAGGTGCTTCTCTGGGCTCATCTGTTTTCAGCGTGTAGGCAGCAAAGGCAGCAGCCTTTGTGCTCTCCCTTACCCAGGAGAGCACAAAGGACTTTCAGAACCAGTGTTTCTTGTCACCTCAAGCAGTGGTGTGAGTAGGGAATGAGTAGGCTTCCAGTGGAGGAAAAGCTGCAACAAAAGTCTCAACAATGAGCTCTACTCCGTGGCTGTGCTGGGCAAAGCAATACAGGGAGGGACTGAAGCTGCAGCAAAGAAAGTTTAAGTTAGACAGCAGAAAAAGACAGAGCAACTAGTCATTCCTGACTCTCAGGTGAGAAGTGAGGGGGATTTTAGGAAGAGGCCGGGCAAACTAAGGAAAGTTGATCATAGGACCAGAGGCTCCAGAGAGCCTCTCCAACTCATCTGCCTCCCCTTGAGGTTTATCCCGTGCCTCTCCCAGCACTACCAGCACAGCCCAAGGTTGTCACAGAATAACCTAGGAGCAGTAGGATGAGACAGGAGGAAAGGAACAAGTCCTAAGTGAGAAATAACCCTTAAGAAACCAGACTGAGGGAAAGATATGCTGCTCCTGTCCTGCTTCAGCGCCTATCCATGGGAGGGCTCAGCATTGGAAAGGGAGGATAAGCAGCATGAAATTAAGAAAGGAAAATTCTCAGGTCTGTAGCAAGAAAAAAACTTCCTGACAGGAAGATTTATGAGGCTGTGGAGAAGCTTTTTCCAAGGAAAGCCTAGGGCATTTGAAACTAGATTAAAGAGTGGATCCAGGGATGCAAACAGGGAAAACATTTGTGCTGCAGAAGAGTTGGACTAGAGAGTTGAACTAGAGGAATGGGATGCAGTGCGCATTGCTGATTTATTCCTGATCTGTTGTGCTATCTGTGCATGCTCTCCCACAACCCCCATCATCAGATTTTCCCTGGTCCTTGAGAACATGGAAGGTGGCCTTCCTGGCCAGCATGGATCAGGGATCATTAAATACCCCTTTCTTCCAGCTTGAAGACCAGCTCAAAAATCTCCTTGGTTCATCTTCAATCAGCTCAAGCACAGCCCTGCAATTTCCCTGACAAGGCCTGGCATGTGCTGCCAAGCCCCCTGAGATAGCCAGCAGCATTTCAGCAGCACGTCAGCCAGAGCTGTTATGGTGCAAGGAGATGCTGGTAGTAGATTTAGAATAGATATTAGGAACAAAATCTTCACCATGAGGTTGATAAGGCACTGAAAACTTGCCCAGAGAACCTGTGGATGCCCCATCCCTGGAAATGTTCAAGGCCAGGTTGGATGGGGCTCTTAGCAACCTGGTCTAGTGGAAAGTGCTCTTGCCCATGGAGGGGGGGGGGGGGGTGGCGGGGTTGGAATGAAATGGTCTTCAAGGGCCCTTGCCAACTAAAACTATGATTCTATGATTTTATGTGAACAGGTCAGCTGCATTTTAGGCACCCTCAGGTCTCTAGGCCAGAGTCATTGAAGGCAAAGGGCTACTGCAACACACAAACTTCACGGGGGCAAAAAGAAAAAGGTCACATGGGCTGAAGTCACCACCTCAGTACAAGCCCATGGATAGACACTGGAGGCTGTCACTCACCATGATCTAGACCACTTCTTTCTCCTGGGACTCCCCATGTCAGGATCTGTACTGCAGCTGCCCTGGGCATAGCATGGGGTGGACAAGTCCAGCACTTGTGCCAAAGACTTTTTCTGAGCATTCCTCAGCTCAGTGCAGGCCCTCACAAGCAGCTCACACCACAGCCAGCCTCCATTCCAAGCTCAGTCAGGAAAGCCCAAGCACAAGAAGTGGAGTGGGGAATCCAAGCCCACATGAGCATGGATGCTTGACCCACTGGGGACAGTGTGATAGCAGGTTGAGCAGTTCAGACTCTCTAACACTTGTGCTGCTGCTGATAACAGCTCTCTTTGAGCGTGAGCTCTGAGGGAGATCCTAGCCTGATTAAGAGCAGCAGCAAGTTTCAGCTTTGGCTTTGCAGCCCACCAAAGTTTTGAAGCTATTTCCACCCAGTCCTTTCCTGCACCCTTCATTCCCCCCTGCTTGACTCCACTAGTCATACCTCAGCACAATGAGCCTGTTCATGCAGCTGATCCACCTGAAATGAACCTGGCATAAACTACACCTCCCAAAATAGTTTTTTTGTCAGATCAGTGGCACTTCTTGGCTCACCATGCAGTCACAGGAGCACTGGTGATGAAGTTTGCAATGGGGTAGACTTGTTTTTGGCAGAAGGGCAGTACCTCACAATCCTTTCTCAGTTTATGACATTGTCCCACTGCTTCCAACAGCCAGTACCCACATGGTAATTCAACAAATCTGTGCCCCTTCATTGTCTCTGTAGGACACAAAGGAACACAAACCTGCTTTCCCTAAAGAGCCCGTGAAAACTAAGGCAGAAAAAATTGGAAGAAATGTCTCAATCCTTCAATCCATGTTTGAGCTAGGCTCTGCTAGCCAGACTCACTGTTACTCTTTGGCCACCTGCTTGCCTTCCTTCAGTGATCATCTGCCATTTTGCAAACAGCCCCCGCCCCCCACACACACACTTTGCAATGTCACCTCCAATTCTCACAGCAGCCTCTCCCTGATTTGATTATATCACTGGCAGTTTGCTCCCTTATTAGCCCTCCTGCTGCAACCCCCAGAACAATCCCGCTGCAGAGTTGTGGGTGATGAACAGCTCCCTAGCCTGATCTCCATTAGGATGCCACTGCGCTCCATAATAATCCCTACCCAGACTGGGAAGACAGGGCAGAAGCAGGCCCTGCCAAGGGACAATGCCATGAGGATGACAGCCACACTCAGATTTCCAAGGGACATTTGCTTTTTTCCTTCCAGTTCAACCTAAAATCAATTTTTGGCTCCTGAGGGTGTCCATCTACCTGAGAGACCAGGATGTCTACCCCTTGGCCTCCTCAACATAACAGACTGCCAGGTGATCTGCAAAGACTGCAGCCCCTTGGCATGCCTTACTACCAAGTTCTCTTCCAGACTGTTCCACCTATGTGGAATAATTTGTGAAAGCCTCTTCTGACACCATGTAATCAAGCAGTGATATGTAA
Organism: Taeniopygia guttata; assembly: GCF_048771995.1. Taxonomy (NCBI): domain Eukaryota; kingdom Metazoa; phylum Chordata; class Aves; order Passeriformes; family Estrildidae; genus Taeniopygia; species Taeniopygia guttata. The sequence goes on along the minus strand of NC_133063.1, from coordinate 46,245,093 downwards.
GAGGGAGCTCTCATTCCTCACTCCTGTGTCATGACAGGTGACGAATTAGGAAAAATTATAACCCAGCACAGATTCAAATGAGAAAATTGCACCCTGTCTTTCCAGGACCCTCATCACTGCAAACACAGGAATGCTGCTTTCCCTCCCAGCCTCAGCCTGGAACAGCAGAAGGGAAATGGGTCTGGAAACACCTTCACCAGGCGCCAAGGCACATATACCTGCCACAAGACAAAAACCTGGACACTAAGCTTGTGCATGCCAAAAGCACATGGCACAGCCACTCCTGATGTGTATCAGTGGGAGGGGAAGGGAGCAGCCACAATTCTCCTGTGGAGCATGAGATGTAAGCAGCCATTCTGCTGCTGTGTCCTCTGTCATGCCCACCCTGCTGAGATACAAGGGTGTAGTGGAGTGTGCACCCTCTTACTGTGCAACCCCAGCATCCCAGCAGCAAAGGAATGAACAAATCTAGAGATACTAACGTTGTGCACAAATTCAGAACAGATGTTCCAGCAAGAACCCAAAAAACAAAAAACCATAATTAAGAAATAGATAGAGGAATTCTGTTCCTTTTTACTTTGTATTTTTTTTCCCTGGAAAGTGCTCCCATGAGCCTGAAGGCCACGCCAGTGGCTTCCTGCAATGTCTCATCATGGAACGGGTGAAATATCCCCTTTTGGGATGAGTTATTCAAAACCTGGACTCTTTTATTTGACATCTGCTGCAAGAGAAGCCAATGCAAGGAAAGGAAGAGATCTTCTGTTTCACCATCTTGCAATAATTCAGGACAATTGAAGGGACAAAAACCAGAAAACAACCCCAAAACCCGAAGGAGTGGGGGAAGAGAGAACAACTCACAAAAAATAAAAAGAATCAGCCATTCCTAAACACAGAGCAGTGATTTAGCCAAACCAAACAGTAATGATTCATGGACCTGTCTTCACTCTTCCTTTTTCCTATAATGAGCAAAGAAACCACAGAAATGTGGAGTCGAGGTCTCTCTCCACTCCCAAGGAATGGGGATCTATGAGACTACACTGCCCTTTGAGGGGTTTCATCATGGTCCAGCTCCCATGTGCTCAGCCCAGCCCCACCACCAGCCTCCTTGGCCATCTCACTTCATCTTAATTCATCCATTGTCTTTGCTGGGCTGGGTTTGCTCTCCCCCTGCACCAGGGAGGTGGAAACAGGTACCACAGACAGAGTTCTGCTCCTACCTTTGGTGGGGCTAGCTGGACAACAAACACGTTGTCCCCACCCAGCTCTGTTCACAGCTCAGCCTGATGTCACTGAAGCCAGCAGGAGCCATCTCCTCTCTGGGCTTGAGCAGTGTTGGCTTGGGAACAGACTCAACACCCCATTTGGGGTGCACAGTCCCAGCTGTGCACAGACAGGCAGCACCCTCCACCCTAAAGCTAAAGAGACACAGCTGGGCTCCCCCAGAGAGGGATGAGACTGAAGACCACTGCTCAGCTTTTGAACATCACAGAGATACTGAAAACTATGGATAAACTTGTTCTGTGCAAATAGTTGCAAGAGCTCACAACACTTCTTGTCCCATCCCAAAGGTCCAGGTGCTCCTGTGCTTCCTGCCTGCAGCTCAGCCAGGGAACAGGTTGCATTCTCATTTCCTGAGCTGCACCACGCTGAGCCCCATGGGTCTGGTTGAACAGCTTTGAAGAGGTGGCAGAGGACACCCTGAAAAGTAGGATGATTCCTCTGTCAATCCTTTCGCAACAATGGAGAGTGCAGAGCAACAGCATCTTCATCCTCACCTTCTCCACCTCAGTACAGCCTTGCATTTCAATATCAGCTCCCCCAGACACCATGGTGGCCACCAACAGCCTAGGGTTTTCAGGAGACAAGTGTCCCCAAAGGCTCTGAAATTTTACCTTCCTTATTTCACCACTGTGTGGTGGCAGGGGCTGTGTACCACATCCCCACGCTATAATCTACAGAGGAAGGATGATTCAGATGCCTCTGGGTCCACGCTCACTCTCTGATTTGCTTTGGGAGTTGAGTGGCTCAGAGCCCTCTTTGAAGCCATGAGCTGCTTCTCTCTTCCTCTCCAAAATGTTGGCAGCTCTCCAGGGCTTACCAGCAGGTGAGCAGCTCAGAGCCGAGTCAAATTCCAGGTCATCCCAAGATAGACATTCAATCCAGGGACAGAAAGGTCTGTCTCCCTACACAGTTCATTCCCAGCACTGTTGGAGTCCATCAAACCCCATTAGGAGGAGTCAGAGCAATGGGGCAGCAGAGAGCTCCTCTCCACAGATATATGTCAGGATATGACTATTCTCTGAGTGTGTTACCAAGGCAGGCTCACTTTCAGCCTCTATTCTTGCTTCAAATATCTGCTGCATGGCAACAGAGAGCTGGGCTTGCTACCCGTTCATTCGGCAGTCTGGGCCAGACACTGCTTGGTTCTCATGAGGACTGGTCCTGCCAACTCGCTAACCATGTCCTCTCCTGCTCAAAGCAGTGCTCCAGTCACTGTGGCCCTTCAGGAATGAGAAAAAAATTCAATCAGATCCAGCAGCTCAATAACACTTTGCCTTGGACTTCAGCAGATGAGCGGCAGGGACCGGAGGGAGCAGTAAGAGATGCAGGAGAGCTGAAATGGAGTATTCCTCCTGGTTATATTTCATTTTCATGCTGTCTCAGCAGCTTCGCATTCAAGTCAGGGAGCAAAGAGACAAATCGCTGAAGACAAGCCACTTTACAAGGGTTTCTATTCCCATTTTGCGGCCCATGGGGATTCTTCTTGCACTGCCCCCAAGCCTCTTGGAAAACAGCTTGATGTTTGCAAAGGTTGCTCACCTACACTGAGTGGAAATGCAAGTGTTTCTTCTGCTTCTTAGGGGGCTGGTTATCTTGTTAGATTTGTAAGAGCATTTAACAGGTTGCTTAGCTTCATGCCCTTGAAATATCTAAGGCAGCATTTTTCAAAAGTACCATCAGCATTACTCTGGGCTCAAGCTAATTATCCCCATCTCCCAGCAGGACAATTGGCTCAGTCCCACACACAGCGCTGACCCAGGCACAGGACTACTTCCATAGGCATATCTGCGCCTGCCTGTCTCAAACCTGGGCAGGTACCAGCCAGGCATTCCTGCTTCCCTCCTATTCCTCACTGTGCCCAGATATGGGGGTAGCAAGACAACCACTGCGACGATGGACACCTGTCCAGACCAGGACTTCATCTCTCCTGGTGTTGAGGCTGTAACTCCCAGGCATAGCCCCACAACATCCCAGGTTTCCAAGTGTGTTCTTGATGTCTCCATGCCATTCCCTCTGCCTAGGACAGAAGTGGCACATTGGAGTCCCTCAGGACCACACAGGAGCTCGAACATCCCTGTCTGGCAAGTCCCATCCCACGGGCTTCCCTTAGGCCATCACAAAAGTTTTCCTTACCCTCTTTCCTCCTTTGTGCCCATCTTGGTGCTATCTTCCCCTTTTCCTTAATATCATCTGCTGAAGTACTTTCTTACTCCTCATTACACTGATTTTTTGTCTGCAAAAGCCACCTCCTTGTACCTGGTACATATCCCGCCAGGCCTCCTCATCTCTTCCATGCTGAGGTCCATGTCCCCTAACATCCAACCCTGCTGCTGGTCAAAGAGACCAGAGGATGGCCGAGTCTTGTCAAGTTGGGCATGATAGTCCAAGAGGACACCAAGGGGCAGGGGCCATTGCCAAGCTGGGCTCTGTGCCTTCCCTCCTCACAGGGTCAAGGCCAGCAGACAGCTCTGGCAGGGCCCTCACAGCAGCTGGGGAACAGGAGAATCCAGGAGACATTACAACCCTGTGGGACAGGGGCAATCACCCCAGGAGCAATTAATGACCCGGTGCAAGTCACATGCCATTGCACCCTTGTTAGCAAGATCCAGCTCGTTGCACCTCCTCTGCAATTCACAATCACTTAACAAAGCCACTGATGTCAAATTAGCCAAACATCACTAAGCAGGGAATGGTCGTCATATTCATCCTGTTAACTGGTGGTTAATTTTCCCATTGTGCCTCCCATGCAATAATAGCAAACTAAGTGTTTCCTATAGCCCACCAGTACCATTTAAGCTTTTGGAAGGATCAAGGCAGCAGATCTGTTTCTCCAGTGCTTTTCATGCTTCTGTACCTACCCTTGGAGTTCCAGTGGCAGAATCAAGGAGCTGGCCCTTCTCCATTTTTGCTAATGGCCTAGATGTTCAGAGAGGAGTTTGCAGCTATTTAGGTCCATCAGGGGATTAGGGGGCGGTGTCAACATCCCTTAGGACAATAGAGGAGTCTGATGCAAAGCTAGGCTCCGGGGGCTGGTGGCAGAGCTAAGGGGCTCCAGGCTACATGCAGCAGCCAAGCAGTCAGTGCAGGCAGCAAGGACCTCTTTGCCCAGTGGATTGCAGGTTACTACATTTACAGGGAAGGACAAGGCATCTGAACACCCTACCCTGTGCACAGCTGCTAATCACAAAATCACAGAATGGCTTGAACTGGAAGGACCTTAAAGACCATCTCGTTCCACCCATACTTTCCACTTGACCAAATTGCTCAGAGCCCCATCCAACCTGATCTTGAACACTACCAGGGATGGGGCATCTACAGCTTCCCTGGGCAACCTGTGCCAGGGCCTCATCACCCTCACATCAGACTGAGACACAGGGCTAGAAATACATCTCAGCTCTGTTCAGAGTCTGGGAGGTGCTGGAAGGCAAACCCTAGGGATATTTCACATTCTGTGCCAAACACCAAGGACAAAGCACTGCAAACACCGCTGTTAGCCAGAGATTTGAACTTTGCCTTCAGGACGCTCCAAAATGTAGCTTCAGGCAGTGCAGCACAGGCCCACAAGAAGGGCAATGCTCCACAGCCTGACTTTTCTGCCCCATCTTGCCCTCCCCACCATCTTGTGGTACCCATATTTTATCTGATGACTGATGGACACTCCTGGTCTCCCAAAGTTTGGAAGAGTAATTTCCCCACCTGGGCCAAGAGTGAGGGTCTCGCCAGGGTGTGTAAATGGTGACACACGGCAAGGAAGAAGCTCTGAGAGAAGGCAAAAAGGGAAGGACTCCTGAGAGCATCCTTGATCACCAAGGATAATTAAGTGGGCTTCCTGCCAGATTCTCCAGATGTCTAATTAATACAGTAAGACCCGCTGCTCATCAGTGCAGGCTGATCCCAGTGCCGAAGGCTCCCCAGCTCAGCCTCAGCTTGCTTTTGTGATGGGATGAAGGCAGACACTGAGCTGCTGGGCTCAGAGCTCTTTCTGCTGGCCTTTCTCCTCTTACCCGATCTGGGTATCCAGCTGAGGAAGGGTGGAATATAAACCTCACCATGCAGACCCCAAGGGAGCAACAGCAGAGCCAAACCCGGTCCTTGGGAGACTCCACTCTCATCTGCTCACTACATTCATTCTGGTTTTCGAAGGAGCCCTGAGGACCAGCAGCATGCAGGAAACATTGCTGTAAGCAAACCAATGCTGTCTCGCAGAGAAATCTGGTAGCTCCTGTCAGTCATGCTACAGCTTGCCATGAAAGCATCTTACCTCTCTGCTCTGAGCCTGCTGCAAGTGCACAAGAGCACAAGCAGTGTTGGGGGAGAATTCCTGGCACAGCGTGTCTGGTCATGGGGGACTGCCCAGGGCAGGAAAACAGGCTCAAATATTTCAAGCTGCAAAGCTACTAGAGACAACAACTTGGCTGCTGCACAAGCAAAGACTGATAACAACAAAATTAAAAGAAGATCCAATGCACATTTCCTCCACAGGTACCCAGCAATATTTGCCATCTGGAGTGCCACTTCCCTCCAAAAGACTACGGAGACCTCATGCATCCAGCTGGATACGGCATTCCTCTTCTGACAGAGCAGCCATTGCAAGGCTGATAGGGTGACTCCTGCACCCTGCTGCAGTGCAGGACCAGCCAGTTCTCACTGCTGTGGATCCAGAGAGAAAAGCAGACCTCTCCTGAGGAAGGAGGGATGGGAGGCAGTGAGGAATCACAGACTCTTTTAGGCTAGGAATGACCTCCAAGATCAATGAGTGAAACCTTCAACCAATCCCCACCTTGCCAACTAGAGCACAGCACAAGGGGCCATGTCCATTGGCTTCTCAGACAACTCCAAGGATGGTAACTCCACCACTTCCAAGGGAAGTCTGTTTGAATGATTGACAGTCTTTTCCATGAATAAATTAATCAAAACAACACTGTTGACAATTTCTAGAAGAACAGCTCCAGGCTCCCTTCTTACTGTGGCTTCAGGATGTCTCTGAAACGAAATTAGTGTTTCCCAACCATTTCCCTGTGTGATGCTGAATGATATTTTTGTTGCTAGAGAGGATTTTACACAAAGCGCTTGGGCCCTGAGTTCACCAAAGAAGCCATGAAACTTTGCTCTGCCCTCCGAGCCAACGGTGCCCAGAACCCACACACAAGGTGCCCATCACATACATGTATGGATGGCAAAATCCCCCTCAACAATGTTTCCTTGGGAAAAGGGAATGACATTGCCACGAGGACACTCATTAAAATGAATCAAAACTAGAAAAGGAGCCAAGGAGATGAATCCTGTGCAGGAAACATAGGGACTGGATAAAAATAGCCTTTCAGAGGCTCAGCATGGGCACATTCCTCCTCACAGAAAAAGAGCTTTGAAAGGCCAGCTGTGTAAAACTGCAGAGCAAGGAAGGAAAGGGGGCAGATTTCACATACTGAAGGCTTGTTCAACTAAGGAATTTTAAAAAGCACAGCCTCAGGCAGGTTAAATGTAAATACACAATAAGCCAGAAAAGAGTATGAAGAATCAATTTGCCATTACCATAAAAATGAACAGTGCCTCCTTCAAGGGTCCCTCAGGGTCCCTGTTTCAGGAGCAGCAGAGTTTGCAGGACCATGAGCTCACAGAATCACAGAATTCCAGAACGTTGGAAGGTAGCGCAGAGGGCCACCTGGTCACACCACCCTGACCGTCCTAGAACACATGGCACACGATTGCATCCAGACAGTTCGAGAGTACCACCAGTGAGGGAGATTCCACAGCCTCTCTGGGAAATCTGGTCCACTGTCTGCAGAGGAAAGAAATTCCTTCTCACATTCAGATGGAACTCCCCATGCATCAGTTTCTGCCCATTGCCTCATGCCCTATTGGTCAAAACCACCAAGCAGAGCATGGTCCCTCCTCTGACACCCTTCAGATACTTGTATACACTGAGGAGGACCCCTCTCAGTCATCTCTCCTCCAGGCTGAACAGGCCCAGCTCCCTCAGCCTTTCCTCCTAAGAGAGATGCTCCATTCCCTCAATCATCTTCACAGCCCTCTGCTGGGTCCAGTCCAGGAGCAGCATACTTCTCCTGTACTAAGAAGCCCAGATCTGGACACAGCACTCCAGATGCACCTCAATAGGGCTGAGTAGAGGGGCAGATTCACCGCCTTAACCTGCTGCAATTCTCCTCCTAATGCACCCCAGGACTCCATTGGCCCTCCTGGCCGCAAGGGCACTGCTGGTTCATGGACAGCTTGCTGTGCAACAGATGGCCCAGGTCCTTGTCCTTCTGCTTTCCAGCTGGTCAGCCCCCATTCTGTGCTGATGCAAGGGGTGAATTCCTCCCCAGATGCAGGACATGATCAGCTGAGGACAATCCTACAGCAGAACAAAGCAGAGGACCATTATTATTCAAACACACTGCAAGCAGGTTTGGAAAGGTTCCCATCTCACAAGCTTTTCTACGGCTGACCTCAAAACAAACCTGAAGACAAGCAGCAAAACAACCCCTAAAGGAGCTGAGTTGGTGGCAGAAGAGCAGGGAGGTTTTCTCCCAGTTAGAAATGGACGAACAGTCTGGGATGCATGGCCAGTTTCTCAGGAAAGGGGCACAGCCCTTCAGGCAGGGAGCACAGGCACCTGCACTGCTCAGGCTGTGCATGAATGAATTAAGGAAGGGTGTGGGCACTCAGGTGACATCTTCTGCCAGCACCACATGTTTAGGGTAACCTGATTTCTAAAAGCTGCCAAAAGACCTGCCAAAACTGCTTATCAGTGAGATGACAAATGAGATACGGGGTTGGTTTACACAATGGAAATAAACTGTTTGGAGCACTGCCAAGCTCATGAACTAGGTGCTGCTGTTCCAGAGAATGGTACCAGTTGTCAGGAAATAATAGCAAAATGTTAACATCATCATATAACAATGTACATCTGTATACATGGACAGTGTGTATGCTTCTGCTCTCCTAGATCCCCAGATGGAGGCAATCCAAGGTCTGGGAAAGCTTCTGTACCAGAAGGAATATTCTGTACCAGAATTGGTCAAGTGGGACACTGTTGCCTGGAAAAGAGATTGTGTGCAGCCAGGGAAAATAGAAGTCCTTAAAGGCATGGAGAAGGTGCAGACGGAGTACATATATTCTTCACTGTCTCTTGGCACAAGGAGTGGTCAGCAACTAAAGTTGCCATGCTCCATCAATCCCAGAGCTTGCAGGAGGCTGAAATATTATTTGGGAGAGGGAGCAGGCTTTACTGGGCATGTGCTAAGCATGTGCTACTGGAGGAGCCCAGGCAGTGTGGTTGTCTTCCCTCCCAGATGGATCTGTGGTCCAGTTTAGCTCTGGTGTGTTCAAAATGGGCCACCCTTTAGAAGTGCCTCTCCTTTGCGAAAATAACTGTACCCTGGAGGCCAGTGCAGGAGGAGTTTGGAGCAGAACCAGTGACTCCAGCAGTCATATTCCTGTCTTCAAAGGGAAGGGATGCCTGATTTTCACAGGGCTTATGGTCCTTGTGCTTGCCCTGGGGCACACAGAGTAATAATGTGCTGAAAACCCAGAATTCATGCCCTTCTCTTCAGGGATTTTACTCCACATATCCAATGGGCATTCAAGAGGCTGCACAAACACCTCCCTGGTTCCATCCCAGCCAAACTGGGTGTCACCCCCTCCCCATCCCAGCATCTCCTCTACATCACCCAACACATTGGAGCTGAGACCTGTTGCAGGCACCTGGCAAGTGCCCCATTTTTCTACCCGTGAGGTAGGCAAGGCTTTGGATTTTGGAGGTAATGAGCTCATGGTAACAAGCTGAAGCAAGATTTCTGGCTGGTGTAGCTAGCACAAACATTCAATTAAAATGAATCTACTCTCAGTTCCAGTGCTGGGCAGCTCACAGCAGCATGGTTGGTCATGCCTGAGAAGGAACTTGTGCCAGTTTTGCCTGGACGGTAATGCCTGGATCAAAGGAGCTTATGAAAGAAATTAAATGCAGTGTAGATAGGTTCTCTGTGCCTGCTTGTTATAAATACACACCAAAAATATTCGTTTTTGGGCTTAAATTCCACCTTCTAAATAAGCTACTATTTCAGCACAGCCAAGCAGTCAGACTAGATTCTTGCTTTTGTATTTTGATGATTAAAGACAATCTGACATTTTAGATGCTTCTGATGCAGTCCAGAGCTCTTTTCTGTACCTAACCAGCCACAGTCCCCACACCTCAGCCCTAATGTGGAGCAGTGAGAGTCTTCAGCTATTGATCAGGGAGCCCATAACCTTTTCTGAAAAGTGGCCACCAACCTCAGAGAGCAGCTGGGGCTTTGTCAGGACATCTGTGGTGCTGGAGGTGTGGAGACCATTCTTTGCAGTGTGGCCAGGAATTGTGTTCATCCACTTTCTAGGCCAGCACATCTCTCTCAAATTAGGGTTCCTCTCTTTCAGATTAGGTGCTTAAATTGGTAGAAATGCAGCAGACACCCCCGAGATGCAGCTTCTCAAAGAGGAAGGGTGATCATGAAGTTTACTCTCTTGGGCCCAGGATGAGGCATTTCTAGGGTGGACCCCACTCTCTTTCCAGAGCAGGGAGCCCTGAGGAGACAGAACTGACAAACTGTTCCCTCCACCAGGCATCTGTCCATGTGCTCCAGATCCTTGCCTTGCTATGCTCTATTACCAATTTGATGGTGGGGATGATGATGGTGAGGTTCAGCACTGTGCATTGCTAAGTTCCTTCTTGAGTCTCAGCTCAAATACCCTGTGAGCAGATGCCACTATGATCTGTAGAGAATCACCTGTTTTGTGGGAGGGCAACGACAAAATTCAGCACTGAGAAACCAACCTTGCACATCACTTGAGCTCTAGCTTTCTCATCTTTTTTACCAGGAGATAAATCCAACTGTGACACAGACCAGAGATGCAGCTGGCAGAATCAGACCCTGACAGCAGGCCATGTCCATGCAGAGTGTGCAGGAGGTTTCATCTGGACACAAGCCCCTGGCCCCATGCTTCAAGGTCAAATGGCAGGGCAAATAGTTACTCACCACATCTTTTGGAGTAAAAATGCAAGAAGGGTCAAGACAGGCGACAACAGCCAAACTGCTGCAGAAAAGCATCTTACAAACCAGTCCCTGCACACAAGGTGCCACAGGAGGCCGGTCTGCACCTGCCAACACTGACAGAAAGGTAAAGGTTGAGCAGGGCTCCAGGATCCCTTTGAGAAATGGTTTTCCCCAGGATATTCTTGAGATGAGCCGCAGTGGTCCACCCTAGGTTGCTTTGAGTGGCAACCATGGACAATGCTAAAAAAAGCACCACTGAAAGAAAAGCTGAGCCAAAGGCACGTGGGGAGGCTGCAGGAAAACTAAACCTGCCCTGTTTTGAGGTAGACAAAACAGCAATCAGGAAGGAGAAATATTCCCAGAGCCACTCCACCACTCCAAAGCAGGCAGGCTGTGAATGCATCTGTTACTAGTGCCATCAACAGCAAAATGCTACAAAGAGGGGAAATTCCCAGAATTTCAGGGGTCAGGCACTGCAAAGAAGTACTTCTCCCCAACTGGAGAGACTGCTGCTTCACTCCAGATCCACAGTGATGGAAGCAACAGCAGGATCCAGCCCTGCAGCCCATTTAATATCAAAAAGAAACATCTGTTCCTTTGATTAAAAAAAAAAAAAAGACAAAAAAAAGACAACAAAAAAAAATCCAAACCACCAAAAAAAAAAAAAAAAAAAAAAAGAAACAAGCTTCAGACTGAGTGGCTTCTTGAAGATTTGGATGTTTTTCCCCTTTTTACAAATGGTAATTTCAGACTGATGAAAGGAGAGTAACGTGACACATTGACTACACAAGCTGTCTGCACAGAGGGAAAACAGCTGATGCCCAGAAATGTGGGGTGCTGCTCCAAACCTTCCCCACCTACTGATACCACACCATTGCCCTGCACCTCAGTTTGCCCCCGTGAAAAAGGATTTTCATTTCTGAAAAAACAGGATCAGGCAAGGAGGTGGTTTGGCAGCTACTTTTTAATGTCCCTTCAGCTCTCAGAGGACATTTCACAAGGCAAAGCTTCCTTCTTGGCACTTTCTTAGCTTCAGGAAAAGCCTCTAGCCTCACCCTTGGCAGGGAGCTTTCTCCTTTATCCTGCCCTTCAAGTCAGGCAGATGATTTTAGCAGAGACTCTGATCCTTAGGAGTCAGAGTGCAGCCCACCAATTCACTTTGACCACCCCACTGTGTAGGGATTGGCAGCTGCCCTCCATCCCCATGCCCCTGTCCTGCTCCCAAGAGACACCACCCTCTGCTACCAAAACTGAACATCAGAAATGCTGCAGCTTGTTTTCATGTCCTTGGGTTGGTTTGTTTTTCCACAGGATATTTTTATTCTTGCCCTGATCCCAGTCATACTGGGGATTTAAAATTTCAGCCAAAGCAATAAGAAGTAAAGAGCAAAGAAAGTGAATTGAGATCCAGAGCATTTCAATAAATTAAAAGGAAAAAAAAATTAAAGGATAAAAAAAAAAAAAGACATAGCCCAGCACAGAGAAAGCAAAGCAATCAGAGCAAAAGCTGTCAGCTTTGCCAGTTCCCCTTTGTTTGCAGATCAAATTCACTGCCTCTCTCGTCCAAAACTAACAACTCCTAAGTCTCCCTCATGCTCCCTGGGGAGGTGTTTTCTATATTGGAAACAAATCTATTTTGACACTCCTGATGCTGTTTTACCCAAATTGCCCTCTGTCAAGCAGCATCTCTCGTTTCCCATTTGTACCACACCATGCTCCTGGTTCAAGCCCAGTGCCAGGCAGTGCTGGCATCAATCTGGGCTTGCACTGAACCAGACAAAGGCTACTACAAGGTTCCCTACCACCAGCTCCCTCTCCTACCCACCTCTCTGCCCTTGGGGAAAATTTGGCTCAAGCCAAAGCTTATTTGGCAACTGAGTCCTTGATTGTGCACAGGGAAGGGTCTTGGTGCTGAACTCCAGCCAACAATGTCTGCTTAAATGCCCTTTCATTGCAGCACCCCAAGATTCAGGAAAACCTGACTCTTCCCTGATGAGGATGACCAGACATGGGAAAGAAATTAAAAGGCTTTACAAGCAAAAGGATGGAAGAAGTCCCAAAAAGTCATGTTGGCTCTAAACCCTCAGGGCCACTTCAAAATTAAGTATCTGACTAATTCTACAGGAGCCTTCCAGGCAGGAATTTCAGTCCTGCTCTATCTGTGTACCTGAAAGGGATATTCTGCACCCTGGGAGGAAAGTATTAAAGCATCCCTGCCTCAGCAGTGAGCTCCCTGCCTAGACGAGAAGTTTGCAGGTCATCAGTAGGAATGGTCATGTAGGATTGTCCTCTGTATGCAGTTAAGGGATTTAAGAGATGCTCCTCATGTACTTGAGGTGTCAGTGGTACTGAATTATGCATGCTCTGGGGGCTCAGGTAGGATCACGCCTGACTAGGCTGTAAGAACTGAGCAAGATAAAGTTTGGCAGATTTTCTTGACCCAGCTGAGCTCACAGCAGCAAGTACCCTTGTGATGGAGGCTCCCATCACCACTAGACACTGACCAACAAACCTGTCCAGCCAACTGATTTCCCCGCACAATGCTTATCCTATGCTAACCCATGTAAATTAATTTGTTGGCTGTTTTGCACCTGATTTGCTGTACGACTTTTCATACACACTAACAAAGCTTTTCTCCTGCACACAGACCACCCCCAACCCCAATGATTGTCTTTTGCGGACACTGAATTCATTCCCCAGAGCCTTTCAGAAGAATTAGAATTCTTGCGATTTGTTGCAGGCCCAGCCTTGCTGACCCATTGCCCATCCTGGTCTTCACTGTGTCCCAAAGCTATGGGGTTTTGACCTGGTTCCCCCCAGGCACAGTTTGCACCTATCTGGTTTCACCAGTGTCTTGCAAGGTGGGGATCACCCCCACCACCTCCTACGGTCTTTTATAGAGATCTGCTCAGCGCCAGTAAGGCTGAGGCAGAGACTGTAATGAGAAGAAAATTAAATCATGAAACACTAATAATTATCAGCATCCCAATTAGCTGACAGGGATGGCAGCCAGCCATCAAGAGCTGGGGGAGGAAGGCAGCATCCCTGCAGCTTCTGCGCCTCAATGGCCATGGAGTTCATCTTCACACTGCACAGACCCACTCCTCTCTGAGGGCAGCCATGGGGGCACACGTGAGGATGACTTTCTCTCCTTTTCCTGGCTTTGAGACAGCATTTCACAGCTGCAATTGCTGGACTGGAGTTTGGAGATCTGCAACGCTTTGTCGAGAGCTGTACTCTCCCGGTGAGCTGCTAACAGCTAAGGGATAAAGAGGAAGCAGGGAAGCTAGTTTAATATAATTTTCCTTGTTATTATCTCTCAGCTTTTCCCCAGCAATTTGCTCAAACTTGTGTAAAACTTCTTGTCAAACAAGCCCCTGCCCAAATAGACCTTCATGTCTTCAGGACTCTATTTATAACCAAGATCCCATTTAGTAGATAAGCCAAGAGAATTCAAGCAGGATTTAAGCTAAGCAGTTATCTGTGACCAGTGGCCACGGAGTGCATAGCGTCAGATTTACTGGGGATGTGAAAGGTGGAGGGACAGGAGAGCAAACAGCCTCTGGAGCAACCAGCCAGAACCCCGAGGGATGCAATCGCTGCTGGCACGGACACTGCTCACAGAGATTTTGTGAGCAGCCAAAGAGCAGTGAGAAAAACCCTTTCCCTGGGATCTGGAGAGACTTCTGCACACCCCAGGATCCTGCAGGTATCAGCACCACTTTTCCTCTCCTTCCCCAGCTTTACACCACCTTCCCAGGCATGTGTTGCTGGCAAGGGTTTCACTTGTCTTCCTAGATAGATATTACAGCCTAAGATGATGCACTTAACAGGGTTGTGAAATCTGCCATGAAGTTTACTGCCCTACATCAATATAATGCCCCGCAAAGTTAATATGGAGGTAGCTGTTTTATAACAAGGACAAATAAAAACATATCCCATTAGCCTGCGGCATTAGGAGCTGCATTTCTGATGGCCAGATGCTGCAATGAAATGGGTGGAGAATATTAATACAAGTATTATGGAGCTATGCACATGTACACACACACACACATATATATATACACCTATATAAAAATGAGAAACTATTGAATTTGCTCAGATGTTCTCTAGTGTTTGGAGGGCTTCATTTCTACACTGCAGGAGATATTGGCTGCAGATCCAAAGCCATTTCTCTGCTATTACACCACGTCAATTTTTCATCATCTCAGAGGCCCTTGTCATAGAAAAAATGGGTAAGTTTAAATTGATCCAAGATCAGAGGTAAACACCTGGACATAAATGTGGCAGAAAGTAACAAGCAGAGAGGAACCAGTTACTTCCTACACAAAGCAGTGGCACTGGGGTCAGTCATTCAAGATGGAGAATCTGAGAACACCTCTGCCTCTCTAGGGAAGTAGGTGTCTCCTAGAATTAAAAATTCCCTCGGTGCCTGTGGGTATTTCCATGCTGAAGGGCAGTGAGATGGAGCATCGTACCCCTCGGCTGTTCTGTACTGATGCCCATGGGGTGCAGCTGGGAGACTGAGCATCCCTGGGATGAAATGGGGCTGCAAAACCAGCAGTGCCAAGCTGGGCCCAGCCCTTATAGTCCCAGCCCTTCACCAACACCCATACAGGCTCCAGCCCAGCACAACCAATCTGCACACCTTCAACTCTCCTCTGCCCCTCCCCTGGCCAAAGATTTTGACAGGCACATTCCTGATTTCTCCACTTCCAGCCCCAGCATGTTCCTCTGGTTCAGCTTGGCTGCAGCTCTTGGGGGAACTAGTGAGTTTTTCCAGGATCTGTCCCAGTGCCTTCCCCAGAGGACAATAGCTGTCCCAACAGCCACCAGGAAGGGACTGGGTGACAACCACGGCACTGTTTCTCACCCCCAGAGAGTGGACAAGAACACCCCAGCTTCCCAGTCCACTGATGTTTCTCTCTGTCCAGGTACACCCACAGCATCATCCTTATCCCAGGCCGACTATTTCTCTCCCTCCAGACATCATCCCTTCAAAACCAGAATTGTCATGGATATTATATTGGTCCTATTGTTAAGTGCCGAAAGATGTGAAATAAAAGGTATTAAATGCAGTCAAAGACTGGAAAGACTGTGTCAACTAGACTTGCCAGAGTGATAAGAGGTTTTGCTTGTTTTCCATCCACATGAAAGTCTGCACGTGGCACAGTCTGGAGAGCACAAAAAGGGAAACAAGAACCGAACCCTGCCTATGTCCAGCCTGTCAGATATTAAAAGAAAGTCTCATGATGTGGTGAGCCCCCACTGGAAGCCCAAGAGATGGATAACATCAACCTGAAGCTGAAAAAAACATTAAAATCCTCCGATAAGAAAACACTGTGAGGAATTGCTTATACATCACCACCACCTGCTGGGTACCTCAGGAAGGAGCCTCAGACACTGCCACCCTTCCAGGGAAGGTCACCCCAAAAAGCATGAGGGACCCCACAAAAGCGGCTGCTTGCCTCTCTGGCAGGTATCTCAATCCAAGCAGAGCAGTCTCACACTGGCAGTCTGTGAGCACCAGGGGTTTAAAAGCATTTCTGAAGCCAATCTCTTTTGTCAATGCACAAATCCCAGGCAAAATAACGGGCAGCTGGTGGAGGATGGGATTAATAAAGACTTAGAAAAAGGTAAAATAATTAGGGTCCTGCTCGTGGGGCATATGGAGAATGGGGCTTGTCAGAGCAGCTTGCTCTAATTTTTCATGGAGATTACAAATTTTAGTGGAGAGAGATAATAGCATTGCTGTAACGTACTTAGGCTCTTGTAAGCCATTTGATCTGCCCCTGCCTGACACTCTGATTAATAAACCAGAGCGACAGCAAATCGACATACCACACGAGATGTGCAGGAAAGCAGCAAATTAGGACAGCCAAATGGGATTAAAGGAGGCAAACAGCCTCCAAGAGTGTGTCTCCTGGGGCATCCCCAACTCCCACCCCTTTCACATGCACATGGGATGCAGGAAAGAAGATGTAACCCTCCTGGGAATGAGCTGCACTGACCATGTGGGCTCCTGGTTGGGGGCAGCAGCTCTGCAGACTATCAGAGTGGGATGTCCAGCTCAGTCCTTGGGCTGTTGGAGCTGAAAAGCTTTTTGCAGCCCTGGATGTAAGGCAGGATCATGCCAGCGCAGAGGCACACTGTGTTTCTCCAGCCCCAGGGAACGTGCATTGCCAGGATCTGGGTCTGGGGAACCTGCCAATGGGAGACTCTCCCAGGAAGAGACCTGTGGATCACACCCAGCTGGTCTCCATCGCTGCTGTGCCTTCATAATCCAAATCCTCCTACCTTGAAGGCCCTCAAGCATTACTAGAAGTGGTTGCTAATTAAACGTTTAAACTAAGGCCTCACAAGTGGGCTGCCCTCCTTCCCCGGGAAGTTACACAGAGCATGATAAAGGCATGAGAGATGCTAAGGGGTTGATAAGGAGGAACTGGGGAGTGCTGTGCTGGAGATCTGAGCTGTCCCATCTAACTTCCCCTTCCCTGCTGCCTTGCAGCACTGGACTCCCCTCACCAGCAGCCCCAGAGAGCCACAACACCAGAGCTGCCCCCACCACCTTGGTCATTATGCCCCAAGTTCTGGCACCAAATTTGCCACGCCAGTACAAGCATCCTCAGAACACTGGCAAAATCCCAAAACCAAGCCTTGTCCATGCTGCTCACATGGCCCCTCTGCTCCTGCTCTTTCTTTTAGGAAGGGCCAGGCACTTTGGGCAGAAATGCTTTTCCATCCAGAAAACGCCAGTTCATCAAAACACTTCCTAAGAAAAGGTCACTTCAAACAAATTTCTCTTTCAAAAAACCTTCTGGGAAAAAAAAAAAAAAAAAGACATGTAACATTTCAGCTATCCTGTTTCAACAGCTTTAAATGAAAAATAAGTATTTTCTCCCTCACTCCACCCAGGTGCCAAATGATTTCATTTGGAAATGCAAGATCATTATCTTTCTTTAAAAAAAATCAAATAGAAAAGGGTGAAATCAAAGGAAAACCTCTGGAGAAAGTTAAAATTAAACACTCTGCTGAGTCCAATGCAGCAAGTGGGAGTTGGGCTGCATTCTGCCAGGTTCCCTGGTGTGGCTTTCATCCCAGTTTGGGGCAGGACATGATTCCCAAGTCTTAACAAGAATCCCAGGAGCTGGTTCCCATGACCCACACTAGCACAGGCTTTGCAGGACATGGTGACACAGCCAAACATCTTCCAACCCATGAGCTTGCCAGGAGCAGAGACCCCACACCTGGTGACATACCAGAGCAGCAGAGTTTCAGAGGCAAAAAGTGACAGTGGGGCCAAGGGACCCCAAGGGGCCGGGTGTCTGTGGAATGCAGCACAGCCCTAGTACTGGAATGGGAAGCAGGAGGCTGGTGTTTCCTTTACAGCCTCCCCACACATGCTTGCAGTCCCCCAACAGCATCCCCAGCCCTCAGCTGTTACAGTTTAGGCTGCATGGGGAGTGGGAATGCCAGCAATCAGGCATCCAGAAGGGAATCCAGGCCCAGTTCAATATTGAAAGAAGAAGGGCTTTGAAAGGAGTGTGCTCATTTCCCTGTTTTGTCCTTTGCCAAGAAAACCAGGGGGATGGAGGAAGGGGTGAAGGGGTGGGGGGAACAGTGGAAAAATGTCTTGGCTTGGCCCTCTCTGCCTTTTATCTCATGGGCAGCCTGCCGAGACAGGGTCTTTCCCCTGCTGAGCCCTCTGGCAGATCAAATGAAAGGAGAGAAGAGTTATAACCCCCCTGACTGCAACCCCCTCCCTTCAAGGAAAAGGAGAGGAGGAAAAAGCAAATGGCCCCATGATGCCAACAGTTCACACCCCAGCTGGATGGGAAACATCATGAAAAGTCAGCTCCTCGGCATCCACGGGGGGGGCAGGAGATATTCTCCCCAGCCAGTAAAGGGAAGTCCAAAGAGAACCAGATATGGTTGGAGGGTGGGCTGTGTCCCCATGGAGGGGACAGCACTACTCTATGGCCTTGAACCAAAGGGAGAAGGTCACAAGTGGTCCTGGCAAGTGTATCCCACAAGGTTCCCACTGTGCCTGTTCCTCCATCATGCCAGACCTTTCAGAGCCAGCTTCAAGCAAATAGCCTAATTAAATGCCTTTATTCCAAGGACTCCCTCTGTGTGTTTGAGTATTTGTGGATTAACAGTTAATACAGTAAGAGGCTTTATTGTAACTAAATTGATTTCATATTTTTTTTCCCCTTCCTTCTGGATGCTTTTGTCCCCTCTTCCCACTCCCCAGAGTGTTCTCCCTCATCAGAGGGCCTCCCATGCTGATCCTCACCTTCACTGCCAGACGGCACTGATAAGGGTGTGGTGGTGAGGAGATCACGGCAAGAACCCATACTTCAATATCTGAGGGACTAATGACGTGGAAGGCATTCTTTTTTAGGGTAGACATGTAAGTAAGGGCGCATTGGCTGTGTTATTGCATAGGGCAGAAGAGACCCCTGCTGTTAATGGGTGTTTGCCTTGACAGCATGATGGGCACAGGCAGGGGAGGGAAAAAATCTCCAGCCATCCCCAAACCAAGACCACCATATTTCTCAAGGTAAGGAAGTCACAGATCCCCAGAGGGAAACCTCAACTCCAGCTCCACTTGCAGACCCCTGAGGATTGCTTGGCAAGGTCTGTGTAATCCCACTATCTTCTCCTTCCCAGTACAATTCAACTTCCCTACATAATCATTAAATCAGTAACTGCCTGTAGCATGTTGGCTCTGTGCATGACTGCAACATACCCGTGTGGAATTAGGATCAAGCAATTCCAGACTTTTATAGCCCATCACCCAGTATGTCCAGACTACTCCAAAAGCTCACAGTGTTCACAGCTTCTTGCTGTGGTTAATTAAAAAATCAGTAAATGCAGTCATTACGCCATCTGGGATCTGGATACCCTTTTTGCTTCCCAGGATGGGCACAGACCTGGGCTCCACTTTCCTTCCTTTTTTTCCTTTGCCTCTTCCTCTTCCTTCTTTACAGCCTGTCTGGTCCTTCCTGCTTTCCCTCCTTCTCACTTTCCTCCTTCCCTCCTGTTCTCCCCTTTTCCTCCCTCCTTCTTGCCCCATGTTCCCTGTCCTTGCACATGCCAGCAGAGCTGCCCTCTTCCCTTCCCCTCCCTGGGCAGCAGGAGCCAAAGCCATAATTAAACTTGGCTGGGAGGAATGTGGATCAAAAGTCTGTTAAAAAAGAAAAGAAACGAGGGTACCTGTGGGATTACGTGAGCCAGAAAAATGCAAAACCGGCTTCCAGCCGCCCATAAAATAGATGCCGTCTCCTTTCCCATTGGCAGGGTTTGGCTGAACACAAAAGATGAAGAAGAGGATTTTTATGGGAGTTATTTATAGCCTGAATGAATAGTGGTGTGTCTGTCAGAGTGTTTCTGCCTCTCAGCATGAGCCCAGGGTGCCAGCCTCGCTGGGTAAAGCCAGTGGGCTTTGGGATAGCACCTGCAAACAGGAGACCCAGGCAAACCTTCCTGCAGGGACAGAGGTGACAGCAAAAAAGGACAAATCAGGACAAGAAAGGGTGGGAAGGAGAATATGAGGGCAGGTGTTGCTGACCCCAGCAGCTTCACCTTGGCCAATGTCACATGCATCTGCCTGGCGACAAGCAATGGGCTGTTCCAGCCCACAAGCCACTACTCCAGGTGGATATCCCTGGGACATCCATTGTTTCCCCCTCTCTAACCTCTTCACTTCTAGCCTGGCTGCTTTTCCTCTTCCCTGGTTTGATGGAGATATCTGACAAGCCTTCCCCCCGCATTTGCACCAGGCACTGGCTCAAAGATTCATCTCTTTGTGAACGAGATCAGTTTAAAATCATCCCCAAACTCCATGAAAAGCTCAAAAGTTGGCAGTTCAAGAAGTACATTCATTAAATAAAGAGGGGGAGAATAAGAACAGGCAGAGAGGAGGGGGAAGAAAAAAAAGATTACCTTGCTGAATTAATCAGGCTTCTCTGTAATGTTCAGCCTCAGATTTTATTTCCTGTAATAAGCCCATTAATACGGGTGTCTATAGCAGGGGGCTTTTAGCAGCAGGCACCATTAGTGTAACGAGGAAGGGCTAATAGAATTTTATTGGAATTTTTACTCCAACATCACAGCCTTTTAAAACAGCTGTCTCAATAGGCATTATTATTCTGATTAACATTTAGACAGCACAAATCATAGTGATGCCCTTGGTGTCCCACAGGTTTTATCATAATCATTCCAAGTTCCTGATGTGTCGGCTAGTCCTTTCCAGGGCAGAGGGAATTCTAGACCCAAGCAGAGGATGGGGGTCATTTCTTTTCTCCTGTGCCACTGGATCTGCTACTTCTGAGGTGACCTGACTGGCTGTGATGGAGCAGGGTCCTGCTGCTACTGAAGTGCACTGGAAGCGGCTGGAACCAGACAGATGCTTTTTGAACATCTCTGATCCCAAGAGGAATTTGAAAGCAGGAAGGGAAGGGTTAAAAAGCAAGCTGGCATCCTGGGGACCCATCCTGGCTTCGCTCTCACTCTGTTTCTTGCCTGTGTGAGAATTTAAAAATTTGATTTTAAAAATTAAATTAAAACAAGATAGTTTTGTTGTCTGACATTAAATATTAAGCCAGCAGTTTGGGTGTGCTAACCCAGGGATTTGTTGCACAGTGCTGTTTTGGGGTAGCAGCCAGTCCCAGGGCTGGGAAACCTTTCTCCTCACATCTTCAAGACCTGTACCAGGTGAGACGGAGTCACCCAAGCCAGAGGAACTGCAAGGGTGTCACACTGAGGGTGTCCCAAGGATCCTACAAAAGCCCAGAGGCATCTGAAGGGCTGCCACAGAGGTTCTCACTGCCTGCTCAGCTGATGGGGTCTGGCTTCTGTGCGATTGATCCTGTTTGAGCCATGGGGAAACTGAGGCACAAGAAGGGGGGCAGCACCTTTTCTACAGGGACAGCACAGGCAGCCCAGGAGTCCTGTCTCCCTACCAAAGCACAAAGCCATGAGGTAGTGGAGGACCTACCCTGATACTGAGATAAATGCAGGCAAAATAAGTGAGGGATTAAACACTAAAAGCTAACAGGCTGCAAATGGACTTTTGGCTTTTATTTGTCGAATTTTGTTTCATGAGGGCAAGTTATGAGGATATTTTGTGAGATTGAGCCTGTCACTGTGTATGGGGAGCAGCAGCTGATTCATCCCTGCTCCAGCCATATCCTGCAGGGCTCAAACCACCTTAGGTACATTGAAGCAGGTGGTTTGGCTTGGACCTGGGCAAGGGAGTCCCAGGGGCACCAAGAAGGCTGGAGTTCTACTAATTACTCACTTATTAGCATCTAATTAGTATCTCTCCATTTCCTCCTCTCTCCCAAGGGCTCTGCTTCTGGCACGAGTCACCTCATGACCAAGCACACCCCAGGGGATGATTTTCCACCTCACATCAATCCTGGCATTGCAATGTCTTGCTGCTCCTGGGGCTCTGTAGCAGACTTCTCAGCATCACTCATAATAATTAGCAAGTATGTAGAGATTTCTTCTCTGGAACATCAGGATGAAGGGGGATCCCTCCTGACAGGGCAGGCACAGATGTCTGTGAGCTTTCACAGCTGGCTCCAGCAGCAGCAGTGTCCCAGGAACAGCCAGGGTGCCCAATCCCAGCCATGCAAGGGTTCCAGCCTCCTCCCAGCAACTGCACTGCTGGTGGATAACTCCCTTTTGCAGGCAAAGATTACCTTCCCTTTGGCTGCCCCTATCCCAGAGCAGTCCCCTGCTCTTCCACCCATACCTGCTCCCCTCCATCCCCAGACAATTTTGTTTGGGTTGAATCCAGCTGGAATCTGGAGGCTCCTGTTGTTTCTCTTGCTCCAAACAGAGGCCACTGGTTCTGGGATGTGGTCCCAGGAAAAGGCTCAAACCACTTGCAATGACAGGACCCCACTGCCAAGAGCTGAAGCCCCAAGGTACCTCCCCAACACCAGGCATGCAGGAAATTTGGGGGGGGGGGGGGGGGGGGAGTGCTTACTGACCACATGGATGTTGTAATGTGACAGTATTAAATTACCTGTATTATCAGATGATTAACCAATGAAATTCCAGCCTTGGGGCTGCTATCCTGAAGTCCATGCAGAGCTTGCAGGCAGCATCCAGACATCCCACTGTGTCCACCTGGGACCAGCAGCCATCCCACAACTCATGGTCCCCGAGGGCTCTGAAAATTCTTCACATGAAGAACTGGGGGACCATCGGTGGAGGAAAACACACCAGCTGTCTGAAATACGGGCAAGACACCTCCCAAATTGTTTACTTCTAGTCTGAACTCCTGTCAAGGAAGCTGCCAAACCCAGGGAAGATGCACCACGTGACCAAGGACAAAGTGGGTGCTCTTTGCTGCCCCAGCTGCCCTTGCATGGCCAGCTAAGACAAGATCTAAAAAGGGTCTGGGTTTTGATTTGCATTCTCCTGGCACACAAAAGCTCCCCACTGCATGAAGCCTGCCTGCTTCAGGCCACCAGGGTGTTTAGCATCTGCTTAAAATTATTAATTGTTTTAATGGTAAGTGCCTGATGATGTCTTTTAAATAGAAATAGGAGGGATTTAGCTTTCTCTCCTTCCCTGTTTCCAACCCTCCTCTCCTTCCTTTCTCCCTCCTTTCCTCCATTTCTTCCTTTTATCCTTCCTCTCTTCCTCCCTAAAAATTTACTAATTTATTTCTTATTCCATTGCCAAAACCCCTACTCATTGACAGGCAGCGGCAGACAAGAAGAAACTCAACAATAAGGCCAAATCCAGTAGTAAAACTGAAATGAAATTACAGCCATTAACCTGGTATCAGGAAGGACAGTGAAACTGCAGCATGGCAGGAGCCAGCAGGCCTCAACTCATAGCTCTTCTTTCTGATTAAAACACACTGGTCACAGATTAACTTCCTTTGCTCAACATTTTATTGTCTCACCTGCACTGGCAGGGGAAGAGGAAAAGGGGTGGGCAGGACTGGGGACTCAGGATCTGCAGCTTCTCTGCAGCTCTGCAGCCTTTGGCAGGTGCCAAGGACATGGACACTCAACCAAAGGGCAGGAACCTGCCTCCAGCAGTTGCCCTCTACCATGAAGTGCTCACGCCAAATGGTGTCTATCCACCATATGCCTCCCAGACTGGCACCCCAGGGCTCAACCATGGCCACAGAAGGAGTCAGTGTCAGAGCTGAGAGTGCTCTGGGTCTCCCAAACATGCAGGGCAGGCACAATGATGGATACAGCCACTGCTACAACCCGGGCAAGGACATTGCCACAAAGCTCCAGCAGCTTCGGGGAATCCACATCCCTTGGCAGATTGACCAATTTCTTTCAGTGGTATCAGAAAATGGGACAAAAAATGAAAATAAATTCCTGGCCACACCCCCTCAAGCATCTCTGTATATGTGGATCCCCCACTGGGTGTATCCTTTGCTCCTTGCAGGCACAGCTTGCGCCAGCCTGGCACAGCAGCATTCTGTCCCTTTCCTAATCCCTCACAGACCCATTAGTGCACCACAGAGGGTGCAAACACTCCTGTGGGATCCCAGTGGATTCATTTCATGCATGAGTTTCTCTCACTCTCCCCACCACCTTCCCTATTCATTCTTCCAGAGCAGCGCAGGGCAGCGACTGCAGAGGATGTTTCTGCCCTCATGCTGGGAGATGGAGACTAAGGACAAGGATGACCCAGTCACAGAGATACTTCTCCCAGAATTTCCAACAGGACCCCTGGAGAAATGAAACAGCATCAAGGAACATCCTTATGGGGAACCCAAATGGGCCTCAGCTCCCCTTTGATGCTCCCAAGTCAAGAACAACAGCTGGGTACCCCGCAGGCCCTCCACTCCCTTATCCCTCATCAGCTGGACTTCTTTAATCTCCTACAATAAATCACTTTTTAATTACAATTGGACTGCAACTACCAAATTATAAAAGACTTGGGGCTTTACAGCACACCAGCCATGGCTTCTTGGAATTGCAATGCCTTTCCATCTCCAGCAGCTTCATTTTCACCACCCTGATGCCTCTCTGTGCAATGGGAAAGGCTCATTGCTCCCTTCCAGCCTTTCACATCCCCATGCACTAAAACTATGAGGGAGAAAAAAAAAAAAAAGTAAAAAGGAAAAAGTAGTAAAAAAAGCTAAAAGTATGAGGGCAACAGGAGGTTGCATCTGTTGTGAGGAAGTGGGGAGCTCAGCATAACCAGGGTCAGGCTCTTATACCTGGGTGTACCCTCTCCTCTTTCTCTAACTGCTGCTTTCACCCAGTTTCAGATTTCAAGGGGCAGATTTTGTTTTAACTAAAAAAAAAAAAAAAAAAAAATCACACAAAAAAAACCCCAACCCAAACTAATTCTCAGGCCATCTTTGAGATTTTTTAACACAAGATAAACTTGAGCGGCTGGTACCTGCAGCAGAGGGGACCCTGGCACGGGCGCCAGCCCTCCTCAGCACGCACTGCCTCCCCAGCCTCCATCCTAAATCACAACACAAGAAACAGGCTGTTCATTAGGTGCTGTTTAATTAAGCAATATGGATCCTGCCCCGATATTTACAATCCCACTTGCCGTGATTTATTGGAGAGAGTCCCGTTTTTAGAGACGGCGACTGTAAAGTTTAATACCGCTTGACTTAACTGCGAGTTTCATTTACGGCCGCGGGCCGAGGCGCGGCAGCCCGGGGCTGGGAGCCGCCGGGCCATTAAATCAGAGCTAACTGCGTGTGCAGGGAGATGACTAGCTTCGTTACAGCCGCTTCAGCGGCTAATCACCCCGTGCTGGATTGCCACACTTAAGGCAATTTGTTGCCGCTTTCCCAGGACCGTGGAGAAAAAGCGGGGAAGACGGGAAGTTGGAGCAGAGGCACATGCTGCAGTGGAAAGGGCTCATGATCGGGATGGTGGCAGTGACCAAACGGACTCTGCTTGTCCCAGCAGCGGAGAAATCAGTTTTGCAAAAAGACAGATTCCCAGCTGGGCAGCCCCCATGCCCTGGTGAGGGATGCTATGCACAATGACAGCTCCAAGCTCAAGGGTCAGCCACCAGCTCCTCCGCATAGCCCCGGGGCACCTGGGGAGTGCAGAGGTGAGGGCAGTCTGTGGGCTCTGGGATGAGGCAATCAAGCAGAAAGATAGAACCAGCATGTAGGAGGGCAGCCAACATCACACTGGCCAGGAGGCTCTTCCATCTGTCCTAGCCCCATGGGGAGCAACGCATGGATGGGGCACAGGGAACACAGCCTTCTCCATGAAATGCTGTCTTGGAGGTAGGAGGAGAGCATTTATCTCCTTGCAAGCAGGGACTTTCTAGTCCCCAGGAGCACACTCACTGACTGGACAAGGAGAGGGGTCTCATAGAGAATGGCTCATTAGTGAAAAATAAAAATATTTGTGAAGATGTGAGGGTTCATAGTGCTTGGCATCCCCCCACATCAGCTGTGGTGGCATCAGTGTCCATCACCTACCCCTGCAGAGTCCCAGAGCTTTCCTAGAGGGAAAGGGAGGAAAGCAAAGACAGAGGTGAATAGAATATCCCCCAGCTCAGCCCAGCATCCAGGCTACCACTGTCCCACCCACAGGTAGGGACAGTGAATGGGGGGGAGCAGCACCAGAAAGAGAGCTGGACTCCCTGGCAGCCCCCAGGTGAGTGATGGACCATCCCCTGGCTGCATCCCAGCAGCCCCCGTACCTGCAGCAGGCACCATGAGGGCTCCCAGCCAGAGAGGATGAAGAGGAACAGCTCCAGGGCTGAGCATCTCAGCCAGCAGCCTCTGTGCAGCAAGTCTGCCAGGGCTCAGTGCTCTCCCAGGAGCTGGCTAAGCCTTGGGCTGCATCCATTCCTTCTCTGTTTCCCACTCCTCCACAAGCCTGCAGCACTCAGACAGACTCAGAGCTCCCCCCAGGGAGGAAGAGGAGGCAGCGCAGAAGCAGGAACACAAGCAACAAGTACTGGACTGCCAGCACAACCTCTGAGCCCCGTGTTATCTCCCACCAGCAGCTGGGTGCCTTCACCAGAGACCCCAAACCTCCCACCTAGGGCTGAAAGCCACGAGAGCACAGATAGAGGCACTTTGCTTCCAGGTTTTATTGTCCAGGGGGGTTGTGCCCCTCCATGAGGCAGAAGTCATACCAGTCCCACCAGTGAGACTGGACTAGTAAGGAGGGTAAGCCCTTTAGTGGTGGTAGGAGCATGCCATGGGGGCAGAATTCAGAGCCTGGGATGGTGAAAGAGATAAGGAACACCACCTACACAAGGATGCCACAGGATTAGGCCCCGAGTCCCCAAACAGGCAAAACCAGTCCCACAAACCAGCCAAGTTGTGAGAAGGTTCAGGAGAATCTGGGAGCTCAGAGGGTTCACAACTGACATGAATTTCCAGACCTCAGCTGTCACCACTCCCAGCTGACTTGTGGCCTCACCGAGCACACCAAATGATGCAATCTTAAACCTCTACTGTTAGTGCAGCACTGTCAAGCCCACCACTAAGCCATTTCCCTAAGTCCACATTTACACCTTTTTTTTAATACTTCCAGGCACAGTGATTCCATGACTTCTGTGGGCAGCCTGTTCCTATGTCTGACCACCCTTTCGGTGAAGAAATTTTCCCCAACATCCAATTTAAACCTCCCCTAACACAACTTCAGGCTGCTCCCTCTTGTCCTACCATTAGTTATCTGTGAGAAATGACCAACCCCCACTTGGGTATGACCTCCCTTCAAGTAGTGGTGGGAAGCAATAAGATCCCTTCTCACACTCACATCCGAGGACTAGATGCTCTGCTGCTCCCCATCACACCTCCTCAGCCCTCTTCTTGTAGTGCACCTCGGGGAGGTTCCTCAGGCGCTCAGCTGCCTGCAGAGCACAGCACAGGGACAGCCAGGGGCTGGTCCCAGGGACAGCCCTGGCACACAACCCCCTGGGTCCCCCAGCCCCTCTGAGCTGCTCTCACCTGCTCTGGGGTGAGGTCCCTCTGCGCCTGCGCCAGCATCTCGTATCCCACCATGAACTTGCGTATGGTGGCAGAGCGCAGCAGCGGAGGGTAGTAGTGGGCATGGAGCTGCCAGTGCCTGCAGTCCTCCTCCAGGTAGGGGCCTGTGGGGGCTCCTGCAGGGGGTAGAGGCACTGCATGAGCCGCAGGGAGGAGACAGGGATGTGAATGAGAGGATTGAAGAGCCATGCCACTCACCATGCCAGCCCATGGAGTAGGGGAAGGAGACTTCAAAGAGATTGTCGTACTTGATGAGAAGCCTCTGCATAATGGAGGCCAGGCCTGCAGGAAAGTGACAGTGATTTACACCCTGAGCTGGCCAGCAGCTAGCCAGGTGTGCAGTGGGGTCACTCACAGCACCTCCCCCTGGGTGGACATCAGTGACAGGCAGGAGGGATGCACTTGAGAATTTCCACCCCTCCCCATTCACACAGGGAGCTCAACCAATGCAGCAGGAGAAGCGTCCACCAAAGCAGGGAGTACCATGTGCTTCATCACCCCAAAAGGACATGAGTGCTACCAGCAGTGCTGGCTGTACCCAAACAACCAGTTCTTATCCTAACAAAACAGAGGCGCCCTTCCCCTCCTCCGCTAAGCTCAGCAGCCCCCAAGGACACAAGCATCAGTATCATCAATATCCAGCATCAGCATGGTTGCCCCCTAACAAAGGTCAAGCCCAAAGGATGTGGGATGGGGTACAGCAAAGCTCAGAGCCACTCACTGTCCTTCTCACTCTCACTGAGGTCCTGGAGGCGACAGACATGGCGGCGGGGCAGCAGCAGGGTCTGGTAGGGCCAGGTAGCCCAGTATGGCACCACGACCAACCAATCTGCATTTTCCACCACCAGCCGTTCCTGCAGGCACAGAATCACAGAACCAGCTAGGCTGGAAAAGACTTTTTAGATAATCAAGTCCAACCTATGATCTAACACTACTTTATCAACTAAACCACTGCCCTGAGTGCCACACCCAGTCTTGCTTACTCCATTTCCCTGGGCAGCCCATTCCAATGCCCACTCTTTCAGTGAAGAATTTTTCTCTAATGTCTAGTCTAAACTTCCCTGGCACAGACTAAGACTGCGTCGTCTTGTCCTGTCACTGGCTGCCTGGCAGAAGAGACCAACCCCCCTGCTGACTAAAATCTCTTTGCAGGGAGTTGTAGAGGGTGATAAGGCCTCCCCTAAGCCTTCTTTTTTTCCAGGTTAAACACCCTCAGCTCCCTCAGCTCTTCTTCATAGGGCTTGTGTTCCAGATCTTTCACCAGCCTTGTTGCCTTTGGCCAGATGAATTTGAGCATCTCAACATCCTTCCCAAATTGGGGTCTCAGAACTGGACACAGTATTTACAGTGGAGCCTCACCAGTGCCAAGTACGGGAGAAGAATGACTTCCCTGCTCCTGCTGGCCACACTATTCCTGATACAGGCCAGGTGCCTTTGGCTTTCTTGGCCACCTGCACACACTGCTGGCTCATGTTCCCAACCAGCACCCCTACATCCCGTTCTGCCTGGCCACTGTCCAGCCACTCTGTCCCCAGCCTGTCGCACTGCAGGCAGGTGTTACACACAGTGTTTGATGGGGGCATACAAACCCCCAAAGCCCCAGAGAACTCTTAGGGCCCAGCTCCTGGAGGCTAGGAAGCCCACCCCAGGAGACTACCAGCTCCCAGGGAGGGGATACGGACAACATCCATGCCTTCACCTTTCGGCAAGCCTCCTGCTCAGCGTACTCTAGCAGCATGGGCACACCGTGCTGGCTCAGGTGCTGGCGCTGGGTCCGGTCCTCCAGATGTGCCTCGTTCGGGAGAAAGCTGCTGGCCCACACCTGGGAGGGACATTGGGGCACAGGACTGAGGTGCTCATACCCCTCACTTGCAGGGGAACCCCTAGTCACACTGCTCATCTGGAGGTCCCTGCTGCCACCAGGCGGAGAGTCTGGCATGTGACAGCCACAAGGGACAGTCCCCAGAGGAAAGGTGACAGGACAGACACAGAGGTATCTTCACTGTGAAAAGCTTCATGACCAGGGCAGGGCGACTGCTGTTCACATCTGCCCTCAGGGTTTGCTGTAGGGTCACCACAGGGACATGTAATTTAGCCAGGTCACAGGTGGGACAGCCTCACCTGGCAGTGGGGATGTGGGTTGGAGCAGCCCATCATCGCTCCCTTGTTCTCGAAGATCTACAAGAAGAGGAAGAGGTGCAGCGAGCAGGCCCCAGCCCCAGGGCCCCCGCTGCAGGCTGTCATGGCATCCCCAGCACAGCAGGGAAGCAGCTCTCAGGAGGACAGAACCTCACACCCACTGGAAAGGCTCAGCAGGGCACAAAGGCTCAAAGGGCACAAAGAGGACAAAGGGCACAAAGAAATAGACCCACACACAACCAGGATGCTCCCAACCCCAAGTACTGTCAGAGTACCCAGTGACAGCTTCCCACCTTCACCCAAAAAAGAGCAGCCCCCCACCAGCCCCACACCTGCACCCAGGGGTAGGAAGCACCCAGCTCTGTCGTCAGCTCTGCCCACGCATCGATGACAGCTCGGATCTCTGGCAGGGACATGAGGGGCAGCGTCAGGTCTGACCAGGGGTGGAAACACATCACCTTGCTGTAGAACAAACACGCTTAGCTGCGACTGCGGGTGTCTCCAGAGACCCTCACAGCTTTGCTCGGTGCAGTAGGATGTGGGATGAGGGACAGGGCCAAAAGCCCCAGAATAACCCCAAAACTGAGCAGGAGTGTACAGAACAGGCACTGCATGAGAGAAGCAGGCCCAGCCCAGCACCATTCCACAGGTTCTCAACAAATTGTGTCCCATACCTGCTGGAGCCATGTAGGTACTTACCATACACCCCGGGCTGGGGCAGCTCGAAACAAGGGGTGATCACTGTCATCTGGGGAAGAACAGAGAGTGGGCAGGGAGAAAGTGCTGAGACAGAACCCAAGCCTCTCCAGACCACCCTAGGAACCCAAGATGGGGCATCTCCAGCAGCCTACTCTGTTCCCCAAAGTTACCAGGCTCTGGAGCATCAGGCTGCAGTGCAGGAAAGTCATTTGGGAAGACGAAAGTACCCTCGTACTTGGGGTTCACCTGCCGGGGTGAGAGATGTATGAAGGCAGGAGGGGGTGGCAGGGGCAGCCCGGTCCCGTGTCCCTGGTGGTACCTCGCCGTTGGCCCGGGTGGCCCCGGGGCAAAGGGGGTTCTTGGGGTCCCAGCGGGGCACATCCTCAGGGGGCGGTTTCTCAAGCTGACCCTGCCAAGGGCGCTTTACCCGGTGGGCCGACACCAGCACCCAGTCGTCCCGCAGCGGGTTGTACCGAACGTGCTGGTGCTCTGCGGGGAGGGAGAGCAGCGGCCCTCAGGTGCAGACCCCCCGCGATGGGGGAACACGCACCCCACCCGCCACGCCCTCAAGGGGCAAGCAGCACGGTCTGCACGCCGCTGGATGCCGTCCCTCAGCTCCACCCTTCCTCCCGTCCCAGCTCGGGAGCCCCGCTGCTCCGGGCAGGGAAGGTCGCCGGAGGTCCGGCTTCCCGGGGTGGTGCTGGGCTCCACCGGGGGCCTGCAGGGAAGCATGGAGGAAGGCAACCCCATCCGTACCGCCGGCAAGGAAGCGGCCGCCTCCCTCTGCCGCCCCGGCCAGCGACGGCTCCATGCCTCCCCGCTCCCGGAAACCCGGTGGGATCGGCCCCTTCCAGCCTCCCGCCCCGCCCCGCCGCGCCGGCGCAGCCGCCCGGGCCGTGCGTGGCGTGGCCGCGGTGGGGGCGGTCCCGGCCCGGGTCCCGCTCCCGGTGCCGGGGGCGGCGGAGCGCGGCATGGGCGCGGTGTGGGGGCGGCGGGCGCTGCGGGCCGGGCTGGCGCTGGGCGCGCTGGCGCTGCTGCTGCAGGGGCTGCGCGGGTGGCTGGCGGCCAAGCGGTACGAGTTCACCCCCGCCGAGATCGCACAGCTCGCCCGGCACCACGCGGGTACGCGCCGCCCGTGGGGACGCGGGGGGGCGGCGGGGAGCGGGGCCGAGGAGGGCTGGCGGTGGGGATGGGGATAGGCAAGGGGTTGGGGATGGAGAGAGGAGAAGAGGACGTGGAGGGGAGCGGCGGCCTGGGCTGGAGGGGAGACCCATAGCGGGGATAAAGGTCCGAGGAGAATTCGGTACAGGGGTCCGGGATCCTGAGTGGAATGGGGCTGGTGTCAGGGAGGGGCAGGGAGCTGGACCGGGGAGTAGCAACAGGGAATGCGGGGGAAGCGGGAAGATGGGACTGGAGCAAAGGGGACCAGGGCAGCAGCATCATCCAACCTGGTTGGGGCTGAAGCCCCAGGTGGGTCAGGCCTGGGGCTTCAGAAGAGAGCCGTAGGGCACAGGGAGTTTGGTCGGGGCTGCATGTAACCAGGACAGGGACACTGTCACGTTGTTTAGATCTCCCATATTGCCCAGCACCTGGGATAGGTTGTAGGACTGGAGCTCTCAGTGCACCTTATCCTCTGTCACCATCCAGTTTGGCGGTGGAGCTGGGTCAGCGGGAGCTGAGGGCTGGAGAGAGGAGATATCTTCCCTAGGCAGACTTCTTCAAGGGTGTGCTGAAACCCTATGGCTGCACAGGGGATTGGGGGGTTTGGTCGGCTGAGCTTTTTCTGTACCAGGGACTTACAGTGACCCTGGGTGCTGCAGGGCTGGACCATGAGCTGGCTTTCTCCAAGATTATTGTGGAGCTGCGAAAGAAGCACCCAGGCCACATCCTGCCAGACGAGGACCTGCAGTGGGTGTTTGTGAATGCAGGCGGGTGGATGGGCTCCATGTGCCTGCTCCATGCCTCACTCACCGAGTACGTGCTGCTCTTTGGGACAGCTGTCGACACCGGGGGACACTCAGGTAAGCAGGGGGACTAGGCTGCTGGGAAGGGGAGTTCTCCAAGCTATTTCTACTCCACTTTCAGGTACAGTTGGCCATGGTGTGCCCAGCACAGGGAGCCCACTGCTTCACTACTTGTATGGGGTGAATGATGCTGGCCAAACACTCCCTGCAAGGGGACCAGCCCCCATGGTGTCCTGCAGCATTTGCAGGTCCCTGTGTGTGACATGCTGTGTGGCCAGGACTCTCTGCATCCAGCTGGCAGGCGATGGCAGACATCTCATCTCCCAGTGCTTCAGGAGGGAGCAAATGCCAAAGAAGTTGGAATTGATGGGGCTTAAGGACACTAAGCAGCCCTGGCTGGTGGTGAATGGCTCTTTACAGAGACAGTGAGGGTACCAGAGCCGTTGGCACTTATTGGTGTATTGAGGCAGAGGAGCTACCATCCTGACGCTCTTGCTCCACAATTCAGACCTGGGTTCCTGTGCTGTCCCTGCCAGGGAGACGCTGAGCCAGTGTTGTCTGTTCTCAGGTCGCTACTGGGCAGATATTTCTGACACCATCATCTCGGGGACATTCCGGCAGTGGAAGGAGGGGACCACCAGAAGTGAGATCTACTATCCAGGTAAGGGCAGCAGTATGATGACCTATGGGGTGCATCCATGTCTTTGGGGCACAGCCACTGGCTGTCATAGAGGCTCTTCCTTTGAGCTGACAGAAGCCAAGAGCTCAGGATAGAGCAGTTTGGGTCTCCAGTGGCACATCTCAGATCTCAGTGGGTGGCAGTAAGAGAAAAGGAAGCAAGGCTGTGGTCGGCTTGGAAGGCTCAACCCTGCAGGCCCTAACACCGTGTCTCCCATTTGGGCGTGATGTGAGGCAGCCACTGGGAGCTGTGCTGGTATGTGTTTTGGCAGGCGACACCATTGTGCACCAGGCGGGAGAGGCCACATCAGTGCAGTGGAGTGCAGGCACCTGGATGGTGGAGTACGGCCGGGGCTTCATCCCCTCCACACTCGCCTTTGCCCTGGCTGACACCCTCTTCAGCACTCAGGACTTCGTCACCCTCTTCTACACCCTGCGTGTGTACGCAAAGGGCTTGCTCCTGGAAGCAAATGCCTTCTTCAGCACCTTTGGGTGCTGAGCCTGTGTCACCAGGGTACCCTGCTGGGCCCAGTTGGCTCCTTTCCTCCCAGTCGTTTTCCTCCCTGAGCCCAGGTTCTAGCAGAGGCAGCAGGAGATCCCCTGTGCCTTCCCCAAATTGTTCTGTCCTTTCCCCACAGGCCAACATGGTGCCAGGACAGAGGGACCTTGGCAGTCACAGCAACACAGAATGTCAGTTCTCTTTACTACCTGCCTGTCCCTCCTTTCTATTGGAGTCACATCCTGCTTTTCCATCCCTCGGGGCTGGAGTGGCCTTGCAGTGTACAAACACCTCTGTGTGCCCTCAGCATGCAGCAGGAGAGAAGCTGAAGCTGGCTGTCCCCAGGCCCTGAAATATTTCCTCAGCTCCTGAGACATCAGGGGAATAATGCTGCCCTCGGGGCAGGCTGCACAGGGTAGACCAGACCAGAGCACCCATTGCCGAGGTCAGTTGCTAAGTCTCCCATGTCTCTGGCAGCCTGCCGGGACTGCGGGCAGCGCAAAGTGCTCTGTCCAGCTGGCAGCATCTCCCGTGGCTCCATCCCTGCTGATGTGGGTTGGCAGCACACAGTGTCACCCTGGCACAGGGCAGGATCTGCGCTGAGACCCCCGGCAGTGGGGGGATGCCTGGCTCCTGTGCCGGAGGGCCCCCTGCTCCCTGTCATCTGCCCTCGGGGATGGCTGGGGCTGGAAGAGGGTCACTTCCCCACAGTCCTCTCCCGGCAGTGCCCCCCAGAGGGGAAACCCACCGTCTGTCGCCTTAATGGAGACCCCGTTCTGTGTGGCCTCTTGGCTATGCACGTACTTAGTGTCCTTGAGTGCCCAAATGTCTGTACTAGCTCAGGATGGAATCTCGCCCCTCAAAACACTTCTCCTGGCTGTGAGACCCCCCAGGGAACAGCCACTCTGCTCGGCTCCCGGCATGGGATCCCGGCTGCCAAGAGAGTGCTGTAATCCTCCAACCAAACCCAGATGTGCACCCGGCTTGCACCCCTGTGGTCAGACCTGTGTGAGCTCACTGCTTGGTGGAGGGCTTTCACCTCCATTCTGCTGCCAAACACACAAGTGTGTTCCTGGCCACCCAGGCCTGTAGCATGTTGATTCTCCTGCTTCCTGGACTGTCCCTGTTCTGCTGACCAGCAGCACTGCACATGGGCTACTTCTTAATTTGCTACCTGAAAAGAGATACCAGTAATAAAGTTGTTCATCCCACATACTTGGGTTTCTGGATGAGTCTTTGGGGTGTGCTGAGCCCTGCCGCGGTAAAGGCCAGCTCCAGCCTCAGCAGCAGTCCTGCTGACAGCTGAGTGTCCCCGGAGAAGCTGGTACTATCCCACACAAAGTCCTGGGAGCTGGGGGTATGTCGCTGGGCAGGATCAGCCCTGCCTCAGCTGCCGGCAGAAGATGGTGCTGTTGCTCCTCTCGCCACTGCAGTCACTGGTGACCAAAGACCTGGGCTGGTGCCAGGTCTGTGCTTCCATGGGCAATCCCGAAGCTCAGGGGGTCCCATCCCTTTGAGGGATAGTGGCAGTGCTGAGTCTGTGGCTCCCTGAGGATGGCTGGACCCGCACACAGCAGGTGGTTTTGAGAGGTTTGTGCACACACGCACACACACGTATAGGTGCACACACATGCTGTCAGACATCACGCATGTGTGCATTCACAAATCATGTGTGCATATAGGTAGAATAGTTTTCATGTGGGTGTGGGTACAACAGGTGGGGCTGACACACATTTATAAGTGGCATCACATTTATAAACAGGCATTTATCCATACAGAGCAACTGCAGGCGTGTGAGTGCTGGGGCACGTGTGGGTAGGATATGTGTGCATGGGTGTAGTCAGAAGAGTTTTGTACCTGTGTGTGTGTGTGCCCATGCAGGTGACACGTGTGTCACACCTGCGTGCACAGCCTGCAGTGCACATAGCAGCAGGTGTGCACCCCTGTGTGTTCATGGGCAGGCGGGCTGTGTTTGTGTGTGTCTGTGCACACACGGGCAGCCTCTGTGTGAGCACATATGTGTGTTCCTGTGGGCTACCAGGCCTTGCTGGCCCACACCAGGCATGTTCCCTGAGGTTTAGCAGGGCTGTGTTGGGGAACACGAGCAATCCCACCCGAGCTGGCCCGCGCAGCAAGGCGCTAACTCAGCAGCTCATATCAATACTGCTCCACTTACAGCGAAGGCCGCGTAATGAAAATCCGATGGGCACGCTGGTGGGAGTAAATAAGTATGCCATTAAAATAAGAAAATCAAAGCTCTGGACAGGTCTTTTCTCTTGCCCATTGATTTCTTTTATTACGGAAATATTGCTGCTAAATAACATTAGTGTGAACAATCTCAGCAGTGTTTTCTGTAGCACCTGTGTCAATAACTCCACACTGGGTGGAGGATCCCCCCCCAGCCTGGCTGCAGGGCCAGCAGCCCTGTCTGTGCAAAAGGCTGCTCTGGGGGTTCCTTCCTCAGCATTCCCAGCGCAGCTGGCATGAAGAAGCAGACCATGACAAGCAGCGAAGAAACCATGACAAGCACCCCATAGTGTGGGGTGGCTCAGGCAAATGCCAGCAGGGTGGAGCTGGGCTTAAACCCAGGAACCCTGGCTGCTCTGCTGCAGCAGGAGGGGTTGTCCCCATCCCAGCACTGAGCACTGAGTGCCAGGCATTCATTAAAGGGTCACAAAAAGCATGCCTTTCATGGTTGCAACCTCTTAATCAGGTGTCTCCAATGACCAGCAGAGAAGAGATGACTTCTGGACACAGCAAGTTCTGCAGATTGTTGGTGCCTCTGCCTCTTCTTCCTGTGCCTCCTCATCTGTTCCCAAGTCCATGCTGGCCTGACCCAGTTGCCTGTAGCTTTGCCATCACTTGGTTCTCATGAAGAAACTGAGGAACAAGTTGGAAGCTCATCTACAGTCACCCAGCTGCAGCACAACCCCTGTGCCAGGGCCAGGGCTTGCCCCTTTCCCCCTTGGCTGCCCAGTGACACAGTATCCTTCAAAATGCCCACAGGCAGCAGGTACTCCTTGGAGAGACAGAAGATATGACCAGCACACACTGGAAATGTGCACCCTTTGGTGTCCAGAGACCAGATGGGACCCCAGGACACCTCAAAGGGCACCAAGCACTTATGGAGAGGCTGGAGACAGGCAAGGAGAGTCAGCCATGGGCACCTGCACCCCGGGTCTGGCTCTACCCCAGTCCTGGCTGAAGCAACCATGAGTGTCATCTCCCCAGAGCTGTCACCAGGACAAATGCAGATCGCTGCCTTCCTAACACCTTCCCCCTGCAACTTGCTTTATCTTGCTGTCCCTCCACATGCAGTGGGTATTGATCAGCCTGCAGGATCTATCTCTCGATTCCTCCTGTGGTATCTCTCTGCTCCAAGTATCTCTCACTCTGCTCCGTTGTCTGCCGTGCCCGTCTATACCTTCACTATCTATCTGTGCCGCCTCAGCTGCAGCCATCAATAGCCATTTGGGGAATTTCTCTCCAGCTGGGAGCATCACCAGACCCCATTGGTGCAAAATGCTGAGCAGCGGGGCAAAGGGGACACAGTCCATCTTGCTTGCCCCGAGGAGAGCCTGACATACTTCATGACACACGTGCAGAACCCCAGAGCTGCTGTTATCACTGTGGAGGTTCTAGAGAGGAACTGAGTAGGACAGGTCCCTTGGTGGCCATGCCCAAGGCAATGGGAGATGCTGCACCCTCTGGAGATGTTGCCACTAGCTGGCCTGGGTGCTAAACTGACCCAAGCACCCCAACCCCTCTGTCTTGGAGAAGGGGAGTTTCCCCAAACACTTGGGCTCCTGTTGGGCCATGGAGAAGTCACCATGTCTGTCTCACCCCACCCAGTCCAGCTTTCAGTGTGTAGGGGATAAGACACAGCCCAGAGCAGAGGGTGCAGCACAGTGGGGTGCAAGGCAGCAGCACT
Source organism: Taeniopygia guttata (assembly GCF_048771995.1). Taxonomy (NCBI): domain Eukaryota; kingdom Metazoa; phylum Chordata; class Aves; order Passeriformes; family Estrildidae; genus Taeniopygia; species Taeniopygia guttata. The sequence goes on along the minus strand of NC_133063.1, from coordinate 46,207,892 downwards.
GGGAAGGGAAGCTGGAACCATGCGACATAGGATCCTGTGCAGTGAATCCTGACGGTCATCTGGCCCTGTGGATCCTTCTGAAATAGGGCTAGATCTCGTCTTCTCAGTGGCAATTCAACAAGAGTGCCACACTGACTAGCACTCAGAGGGGCTGGCAAGCACCAGGAGGTCCCTGACTCTGCTGCGGTGGGATGGGATGGGCCAGCGCAAGCTACAGCTGTCCAACCCTGAAATAGGATGGCCGACAGCTAATTTATCTCCTGTGCAAAGATAAACAGTGCCTGGGGGCCCTGCAGGGTCAGAAGCTGCCCTGCGCTTCCAGGGAATGGTCTTATTTTTCCAGGAGCACCTCCCTGGTGAGCATGGTGCACTATGTCAAATGCTGCTGAGGTGCCAGGAGCTTAAGAAGCCCTGAGAATCACCAGAGCCATGTGTTGCCCTGATTCTTAAGATTTTCTAAAACTTTCTGAGTTTACATTCTTGTAGAGAACTTTCTCACACAACTTTCTGTAAACAACCTATTGTTTTACATTCCTTCTTAGAGGCGGAAAAATTTGATATACTAGTAGTTTGTCCAGTGTCGTTAGAGAAGTAACACGTTCACCCTCCAATCCACTGTCACCTTTGGAAAAGTATAAATGTTGGAATCAAAAATAAAACTTCCTCTTTTTTACCTTTACAATAGCAGCGGCTCACGTCGTGCTTTCACGTGTCATATAGTAACAGCCATGGCAGGACACAGGGTAGTTTCTCAGGAGATGTTCATAGGGAAAATGGAGAGCACAGAAACAGCAGCTTTTCCCTACTGAGGGAACTGGTGAAGGGGATGGAGTTCTAGGCCATGGAGCTTGAGAACAAAGTCAGCTCCTGTCAACAGCTTTCCTCAAAATGCTTCAAGGAACAGGAAGGACTCGGCACATGCTGGCTGCCCCTGGCCTCTGCAGTCAGGAGCACCTCCACACAGGTGGCCATGGAGGGGAGAGAGCTACCAGCCCTTGCCACCCAACTTCCTGTCATCCCATGCCACCAAAACCCAGTGCAGCAGTAGGAAGTCTCAGTGACAAACTGTTCTGGCTGTGGGATGGGATCAAAACCACTCCCCCTTTTGTCCCAGTGTTGTGGGGTAATGCTGTTCCCCAGGCATCCATGTAAATCTTGCAGCTGCCCTGGCCAAAAAAAGCCCAAGGAAGAGCGGGTGCCTCCTTTGCCTCCTGGCAAAGTTTCCCTCATAGAGAAAGGAGTCGGGAAAATCTGGCAGACAGGCAGGTGGAGGGAGAGTAAGGAAACAAACAGTCTGCAAGGCAGAGAGGTGCTGTGCTCTCACCTCATTTTACACCCTTGTCTGACATCTGGAGACACACTTGATGATACCCTGGTGCCACAGTTTATCCCACTGCAAGCAGAGACACAGGGCAAGCCAGGAGCATTGAGCCACTCCAGTGACAGAGACACATGGCTTTGTTCCATCTGTGCCAGGAAGTCTCTTTGGGCATCCAGGCCACATTACAATTTGACCACTTCAGCCAGGGGCCAGGCACCCACAGCACCTGTCACAAGGATCCCTTCAAAGTCTCAGGCTGAGGGTCACACTGCTGTGATACCCCAGCCCTTGAGGATGGAATTCAGGGTTCAGCACTTGGAGCTTGCCCCAAACACCCCTTTGTGCCTGCACATGGATTAGTAGCATGAGCATATACACCCACCTCCCCCAAAAAAGCACATGTGCACAGGCCTGCCTCTCCTACCCCTCCCAGCAGAGGCTGCATATACTAACAGGTGAACACACGAAACACACACCCCCAAGTTCCCCACAGACATATATACAGCATTTATTATTGGCCCCAATTGCACACACACACGTGTGTGCACACACTGCAGGTGCTCAGCCCTCTGACAGTGCACACGGCTGGGCATACATGCGTGCATGGTTACTGCTCCAGGTGATGGACACAGGTGCCCCACACACACCACCAGGGCATACAGACCCCTTAAACACCGGGCCCACTCCCGTTGGTGTGGGGGCTCCCAACAGTTTAATGCACTCACTTCTCCCACTGTACACAGGCACAGGGGATGCTCAGATGCCCTGCACATACACGTGTGAGGGAAGCCCATCCATCCCACTATACAAATTCAGGCAACGAATACACACACATTCACCTTCTCCCAGCACACACAGATAACTACACACACACAGACAGACCCTCTAAAAGGTGTGCGATGGGTGCAGCACCCTCTTACACACGTGTGCACAGAACCGTACACACCCCTCTCTTCTCCTCAGACGTCTATGCGGGCACAGCCTGCGTATGTGTACACACTCCCATGCACTCCTCCTGTCCAGACCCACACATGTACACAGCCTGGGGATCTCCCAGCCCGCTGCGCCCTCGGTCCCGGTCCCTGCTGCGGCCCCGCGCAGAGCGGCTCCGGGCCAGCTATCGGCGGGCTGGCTCTCGGCGGACCGGTCCGCGGCCATCCCCCGGGGCTGCCGTAAGCCCAGCCCTCCCCGGGTGACACCCTAGACGTGCGCTAGCAAATGGGAGCTGGGAGGGGTGTTGCTATCTGACTGCCACTTGTTGCAAAAAAAAAAAAAAAAAAAAAAAAAAAAAAAAAAGAAAAAAAAAAGGGAAGAAAGAGAGAAAGAAAGAAAAGAGGGGAAAATCCCACCCACCCTCATCTGCTGCGGAATAAAAGAAATATCGGCGGGCGCGGCGCCATGTGAGCGGTGGGCCGGGGCCGGGACCGGGCGGAGCAGCCGGCCGTGCCCCCCGGGACGGCGGGGCGAGCCCCGGGAGGCGCTCGGAGCCGGCGGCATGGTGGAAAACCCCAGCCTGGCGGCCAAACCCGCCCTGGTGAGGGACGGAGCGGCCGGAGGGGCCCCGGCGACGCGGGGGTGCATGGCGGGAGCGGGGTAGGGACACCCGCGTTGGCCAGGGAGCGGGATCGGGGTTCCCGGTGGGAGTGGGAGGGGCGTCCCGAGAAGACAGGGCGCCGGTGAGACCTTCCGGCGGGATCGGGACACGGTCCCCGGCAGGGACGGGGAGGTGGAGGGCTCGGTAGGAGAGGGTTCCCCGTCGGGGAGGATGTCTCCGTTGGGACCGGGGAGGAAAGGGGTCCTCAGCAGTACGCGGTTCCCATGGGGAACGTGGGGCGCGAGTTCCACCAAGACAGGGGTCCCCAGCGGGATGGAGGAAGGAGGCTCCTCGAGTCGGACCCGTGTCCGGTAGGAGCGGGGACGGCGTCCTCCGGAGGAGCCGGGATGTGGTACAGGAGGGCCGGGTCCCCCCCCGGGGCAGGGTGCTGGGTGGTCCCGGCGGGGGACGAAGCAGCTCCGGCGGCGAGAGCCGTGCCCGGCACGCCGACGGTTCCGCGGGCAACTTTTGGGCAAGGCCCCCGGGAGCGGCGGGGAGAGCGGGTGGCGTGGGGGATGCTTCCTCCCGTCCCTCCTCCTCCGGCTCCGGCGGCAGCGCTGAGGCCCTGTGCCCGCAGCCGGCCGCCCCGCCGCGGGGGCCGGGGGCGGCGGGGGGGCTGCGCTTGGCGGCGGTGATGGAGAGCCTGCAGCGGCAGCAGGCGGCCCGCCTGGCCCGCGGCCCCGACGGCGTTCCCCGACGGCTCCCGCTGGAGCCCGGCCCCGGCCCCGGGCCGCCGCCCCCCGCTCCCCGCCGCCGCCCGGCCTCTGGCCCGCGCCCGCCGCTCGCCGCTGCGGGGGAGGAGGAGGAGGACGAGGAGGAGGAAGAGGAAGAGGAGGAAGAAGGGGAGCCCCGCGACCCACCACCACCACAGCACCACGAGTGGACCTATGAGGAGCAGTTCAAGCAGGTAAGGAGGCATTGTTGCCCCGCCATCAACTGCTCCCGGCAGGCATCCCCGGTGTCCCCCATGGTCCCCAAATTCGGCTTTAGCTTTCCCTGAATGGACAACTCTTTTGCCCCCCACTGCTCGCAAACTTGTCTGCGTCCCACCCTAGATGGGCAGCACCATGCCCCAGCCCAGACCCAGCCCGAGTAGATATTCCCCGTATCCCCATTAACCCCAGACATTACTGTGATCCCACAGTAGATGAAACCCCAGCAGTACTCATCCAGTGCCCCCAGACCTCATCCTCCCCTAAATGGGTACCCCCTGCATGATCTTCACTGCACATCATCATTAATCCTCCGTGCTTCCCGTCTCCCTGCTACCAAGCCCCATTTCAGCCCTGCTTCATGACCCCACCTCCTCCACGTCCCCTGTGCCTGTCCACAGGCCCTGCACAGGTCCAGTGTCCAGACGTCTCCCTGTGCCACCCTGATCTGTGCTCCATCCTGGTGCTTTCCATAATGGGTAAAACAGTCTGACCCCGTCCACGGAGGTTTTGCAGAGATGAAAAACGGCAAGGGCTCTGGTGTTGGTCACCCCAAGGAGCTGGCAAGCCATGGAGCTGTGTTCTTCTGTCTCTGCAGAGGCCAGGGTGTATTACAGTTGGTCAACGCAGCTCACTGATTTCTTTGTACTGGAAGAAGTAGCATATACACCCTGTCCCCTCATTCCTGGTGGGTGTAGGGGAGACCTTTTTGCAGCTGAGGACATGAGGAAAGGGCTTCAGGAGCTCATGTAAAGGATGGAAGAAAAGTGTCCCTGTATTTAATGCATGTGGAGCTTATCTGAGTTGTGTTGTACAAGCTCCGGTTTGCACACAGTGGGTGCCTCTGCATGCAAGGGTGTGGGCATGGATAGGGCAGGTTTGTGTTCCCCATGCGCTCAGCTTCCTTGTGGGGGACAGAGAGGCACAGTGGGCAACAGGGAGGATCTGGTGAGGGGATAGAACAGACAGAGGTGTCCCCATACAGCTGTTGTGTATTTTTAGGATGGCACTGCTCAGGGACAGGAGGATGAGGGCACTTTGGTCTCATCCGGTTTTCGCAGGAGAGGAAGGGAACAGCAGCAGGGACCCAACTTTTGGCTGCTGTAGGGGCGTGCTGCTGCCTTTTCTATTTCAAGTTGCTCAACGCGTTGTTATTCTGGGGGCTAGAGCTCATCCCCTGCCTACAAGGTGGCAGGTAGAGGTGCAGACAGGGCATGACCCCCGGCTGAGATGCCGCCAGTGCTTACACTGCCTTGAAGCAGCCCGGGGAGGGCCGAGGTGGGTGAACTGCACAGGCCAAACAGCTCGTCCAGGAAGTACTGCATTACACCCCGCTGCACAGAAAAAGGCTGACTGTCCGGTTCCCGGGGTCAGCCGGGAGGTGGAAAGCAGCTCCTCCCTCCCAGGGAGGCTAGGAAAGCATCCCCGGCATTTCTCGTCCTTCAGCCTCCCACCCTGCCCCTGTCTGGGGCTGCCCGCACTCCTTGTGCAGGGCAGGAATGTTGTGAATAGTGAGAGAGGGATGACAGGAGAGGTTGGGGTGCAGGATAAATCCTGCCACAGCTTCTCAGGGTGAGAGCTGGTTTGTTCCTTGTTTACTCTCTTTGGGTTTTTTCAACCCTGATTGGAAAAGTGATGGACCCCTCATCCAGAGACCCACACCTGTGTTTCCCCCCTTGTGGTGTGTCCCAGCCAGCCCAGGGAACAACGGGATGTCCTTCTGCAGTTTGGAACAGGCTGCGGTGCCAGCTTGCTTTGGGATCTGCAGGGTGACTGTCACTCCTGTCCCTCTCCTGAGATCATGCAGGAGGGGAACATACCTCTTCCTGGGAGGGTCATGTCCCTGCTGGGTCCTCCCCAGGCTGCAGGGCTGTGGCTCACCCAGCCTGGGGAACAGGTTCTCCACTCTGCAGGGACTAAGTGGGGAGGGTGGCTGTGCTTTAGCTTTTGGAGGTTTCCCAAGGGCTGGTCTGTGATGCTGTGGGGGAGGTGGGGGGCCAGCATGTGTCTGCTGGAAATCTGCTGGGGCAGTGGCAGTGTGGTTGTGAGGGTCCTGGAGCTCTCCTGGAAAGAGACCCTGTAGTAGCCAGAACTGTATTTTCCACCAGGAGTCCCTACTTGAAACTGCCCAAGCCATCATACCATCACCCAGGGTGGGGTTCATGCTCAGGTTGTCTGTGCTCTCATCCTCCTGGACTGAGGGCACAGCTAAGTGAACAGAAACCACCAAATCCAGGCTGATGGGCAGAAAGTGGGCAGAGAGAGACTTCCCCATCTCTCTCCAGTGGGGAGGATGCCTTGATGGAAATGGGCTGGGAGGTTAGTGCAGGACCAGCCGGAGAAGGGTTTCCACACAGCGCAGTACTGCTAAAAATGGGAGCAGAGGACGAGGTGGTTGTGGCTAAATCCACAGGGTTAACAACAAAATGCTGCTTTGCATGGAGGAGATTTCTGGGGAAATAGCTCACATATATGCTGTAGTTGTATATGCTTCCTGAGGTGCTGGTTTGGGGAGTGGAGGCTGGTGAGACCTTTGCTCTGACTGGGAGGGCTGCTGTAATGTTACAAGGCTCAGCGACCCCCTCACCCCTGCCGTTTGCATCAGCCCCTAGCACTGGTTTGTGTACATTGATAAGGACACATGTAGAGACCTGGGCAAAGGTCTGGGAGGTCTCCACACCCAGGGCTGTCAGGCAGACCCAGCCCTGAGATGGGGAGCACCAAGTGGGGTGTGATTATGCATTAGCCATGAACCCCAGCTTCCTTAAGGGCTGGGATGCCTCCAGGTTTTAATTCTGTGGTGCTGCATTATATTTGACTTGGAGGGCACAGGTAAAAGCCTAGCATTTCTGGTGCCAAGCTCAGCTCTGTGAATTCAGCTTTCCCCCTAGGGAAACCATACATATAGACAGGGATAGGTGTGCTGGTTTCCTCCAAGTGATAGAAGAACAGCACCAGAACCCGGGGCTTTCTTCTCCATTCCCTGGGGTGGGAGGGACTCGAACATCTGGGCTTTGCATCCAGCTCCTGTTACCAGAGTGTTTGCTGGCAGGAGGATGCCCTCCCTGACAAGGCCCCTCTGGCATGTGCACAGCCATCTGTGACTGGGGGGATCAGGATCCTCTGAAGCTTCTTCCTCCCTTCCCAGGAGAGCTGCAGGGGGTGAGTCCCAGCCAGCCCATTAGGAACTCCAGGGTGTCTGGTAGCCTCAGTGGTTAATTTGGGGGTGGCTGGTTTTACCAGCAGCTGTTTACCATTATCCTCAGCCTAACCCTGGAGTGGCTGTTCCTCCTGCCTTGCCTGTCCCTGATGCCAGGAGTTGCCTCTTACACCCACCCACCTGTCTTTAACACGCATTTAGGGAGGGCTTGCCAACTGTGAGTTTGTGCACTTGCATCTCAGAGCCTGAAGGTGTTTGTACCCCTGTAGGCAAAGACCTCCTAGTGCCACAGAGGGTCATCCCAAAATGAGTTGTGTGCACCCTCCTACCTCTGTCCCTATTGCTTTCTCCTGTGGTGGTGTCCCTGGGGATGGAGGAGATAGAGTCAGGAATGTTCAGGGAATGGAGGTGGCTTAGGAGGAGGACTCTGAGGAGAGGGTAGTGGTCTCCATGCCACACTCCTGTCCTCACCGTCAGTGCATCTTCAACCTAAGGGCAGGACCAAGGGCTCCCAGGGCTCATTTAGAGGGTCTCTGGTTACACTGCAGAGACAGGGAGGGACAGATGGACACAGTGTCTTCGCCCCTGTCCATGTCTGCCTGGAGACTTTTCTCCAGGGAACCTATGAGCAGAGCTGTGCCCCTAATCTGGGACCACCTGCAGTAGGGAGGTGGCGTTAGCAGTAAGGGTCAGTGTGCCAATCCCTGGAGCTCAAACAGCTCTAGCAACCCAGCAGCAGTGGAGGGCGCAGGACAGGACAGGGGGGCTGCTGTGGTGTGGCTGGAAGGGCAAACAGAGGTGTTCTAGGGGTGTCTGTGCCCACACACCAGCCTGAGTGTGTGCACCTGCATAAATGCACATGTAAGTATGGCGGTACGTGTGTGTATGTGGACCCACATGAGTGCCCCTGTGTGTAGCGATTCTTGGGAGGCCCTGTGTGTCTGTATGGATCCACAGGAGTGTGCAGAGTATGTGTGAACCCATGGAAGTGCTGGAATGTGTTTATGGGTCTGTATGAGCACGTAGGTGTGCGTGGATCCATGTGGCTGTAGTTGTGTGTATGGTACCGTGTGTGTGTGTGCCCACACGAGTCTGAACACACCCGTGTGCATGTGCAGACACATGTGGAGTGTCCCAGTGTGTTTAGGCATCTGCATGCCTGTACCAGTGTCACAGTCTTGGAATTGCATGGACCCACGGGTACTTGAGGCAGGATTTGAGGGCTGAACCCCCTCCAAGGCGGTCTCTTACCCAGCCCACAGTGCTGAGCAGTCCTGGTGGTGCCAGTCACCCACTCCAATTGCTGTCCCCAGGGCACTTCCTGGCCCCACTGGAGTCTGTGGGATGCTCAGAGCCTCAGAAGCTGCCATAACACTATCTTACAGATGGGGTTCAAAGGGTTTGGGAATGGGGCTCCAAAGAGGAGGTGTAAAAACTAGTTGAGGGTGTGAGAATACCCTCACTGTGGAGGGGAGAGGAGCAGTCAGGAGCTCACACTGGCTGCTTCCAACTCCCTCCCCAGCTACCTCCCTGAAATCAGATGCCAGTTGAGTCTTTGGGGAGGATGCACCTCCTCATCTACTTGGGCCTCCAATAATCAACCAATTGGGTTAATAATGGAGGTAAATCTCCTGTGCTGCCAGCCAGCTGGGCAGGGCTGCAGCCGGGAGGTTGGATCTGAGGTGGTGGACTCTGGTCTCAAGGGGATGGATGGATGGATGGATGGATGGATGGATGGATGGATGGATGGATGGATGGATGGATGGATGGATGGATGGATGGATGGATGGATGGATGGATGGACGGACGGATGGCTGTGCACAAGGACTGTGTATGTATGTGAAGAATGTGTAAGGATGCCTAAGTGTGGACAGGGTCTGTGCAGAGCGGGAGCACATACAGGGGCTGTGTGAGTGTGCTTGCTGGGGCTACTTGTCCAGGGTGAGGGTGCACACATGTGTGCATCTGCAGAGCAAGCTGCAGTGTGCAAGAAAGTGCAGAGGGTGAGCAGACTCTATGTGGGGGGCTCTGGAAGCCTGTCCCATGGGTGCCTGCACAGGGCACCCACTGGAGATGCCTCTGTTGGTGAGGCTGTGTTCTCCATCATGGATCCAGAGCTTGCATCTCATGTCTGTGGGAGGGAAGAGTGAGGCCCAGATGCTCTTTCTGCTCAGACACACAGCTCTTCCAGTAACTGACACGGGGGCTGGGGTTGCTTTCACAGGGTGTGGTTTGGGTTGGCCACCAACCTTTCCTTCTACATTGTCCCTTCAGAGAAGTTCCAGGAAGGGGCTTGGGCCAGAGTTGCATGGTGGAGAGGGGAATTGAACAGCCCATGCACATCCCAGGCATGCACACAGTCCCCCCAGCAGCCCCTCGTACTCACAGCCCCACAGCAGCTGTTTGCGTGTGCAGACCTGATGTGTGCTAGAGCATGTCCTGTGTGCTCACCCATACAAATACCACGGGGCGTGTGCGTGGCCCTTGGGGATACCTGGGGTGGTGCTGGTCATGGACAGGATGCCATGGTTCCAGTCACCTAGTAAGGGATTGAAGGGGAAGGGTGTCCCACGACTTCAGTCACCCATGGCGGGGGAGGACAAGAATAGAGGGGGGAGGCAGACATGGAGAGGAAAGCAAGGATGGAGGGGGAGGCAGTGGCGTAGCAAGCGTCACTGGGTCAGGAAGATTAACCCGAACAAACCCACTCATTGACTCCCTGCCTGCTCAGCCATGAACGAGTAACAAGGGGCTGACCATGGGGGACGTGCGTTCCCCAGGAGCCGGGACCACCTCTCCTGTGCCACAGCCCCTAGATGGGACAAGGGGCCATGAAGGGTGCCCATGGCGGCACCACACAGCCATGAGCACCATGTTTCCTCTGGCTCCAGCCCTTGGGGGAGCCATGCCAGTACCCCCTGCCTCAGTTTCCCCTCCTGCAAAGTGTGTTAAGCAGAAGGCTGGGGACCCTGTGAGCGCCCCACATCACGCTGGGGCCAGGCTGTGGGTGGGGCGCTGCCATCCCAAGGCCAGTGCTTGCCAGCCAACCTTGCGCGGGGCTGGGTTAATGTTTGCAGCAGGCAGCCCTCCCGGGAGCAGCTGCGGCGGGAAGGGGTTTTAATGACCTGCCGGATCTGCCGCATTATCAGCACTGATTAAACCTGCCTGCTCTATAAAGCGCCGTTAAATATTAAGCATGATGAAAGGCTTTGAGGGGGAACCACAGTGCTGAGAGAGGTCCCCAGACACAGGTGTCCGGCCACGCTAGTGGGATGACTGCTGAGGTTGGTGGTGCTGGGATGAGTGAGCACCCCGCGCCACTCAGGGCTGTGGGGTCAGGGGAGCAGTGTCCCCCGGCGAGCCAGCACTGCCTTCGAATGCAGCCGGCCATCCCGGCAAAGCCGTCCCGTAACCATTAACTTATTAACAACTGGTGGGAGAGGCAAGTGGTGGCTTGCAAGGTCAGGGGGTGGTTTGTGCCTGGCGGGGAGTGAACTGCCCCCCAGCTCTGGCAATGGGGATGGGGGGAGGGACCTGCAAACCCTTAGTTTGTTGTGTGTGCCCCATGGCAGGGAAGACTCTAATTGTGGATACTGTTGGGATCCCTGAACCCCAGTGTGCTCAGGGCTGTGCCTCAACTGGGAATGGCCAGATCCTGTCATTACCTGCAGGGTAAAATGAGGCATGCCAGCATGGCGCAGGGGAGGACGCATCAGTGTCTGGGTGCTTGGTTGTGCATCAACCATCTTCCTCGGAAAGGATCTCAGAGGCAACAGTCAAGCTCCAGAGAGGTGCAGTGACTCCAAAACAGTGCATCAGCAGTCAGCCACCCGTGGTGTGTAGCTGGGGGTGCAGGGAGGTGAGCATTACCTGGGCGCACTGCGTGAACAGTGGCCAGATGGAAAAATTAGCAGTGTGTCTAATCAATGTGGTGGATATTAAGCACCTCAGGGTTGGGGGGTTTGCATGGTGGGGGGGAGCTGAGCAGGGTCTAGGATCGATACAGCTCATATTAAGTGGATTAAATCCTGGCTGCTGATCTGAGCCCTCACTACCAGCAGGAGGTGGCAGCTGAGCAGCGAGTGTGGGGGTCCCACTGAGATCACTTCTCTTGGCAGCAGGGCCCAGGGCGGACTGTGTGGGGACTCACCAGACCAGGGAAAGCTGAAATGCCTGGTGTGTGGCTTAGCGCTTCATCACATCCTTCCTCTGTCTAGTGTGTCAGCTAGGCTAAGGGGTCTCAGGGACCCAAGCTTCATCTCTAGAAGCCTTCCTGGCTCCAGGAAAGTCATGCCCTGGGTGAATGAGTGGTGCTAACAATGTTACTTAATCGTGGGGAGGAGGAGGAAGCATAAGGCGTATTCATGTCCTGTTAATAAACGATGTTCGACCCGCTGACCTTTAACCTGCCTGACAAGCCCCGTTATCCCCATCCCTTAAGGAATATAGATGTCACCATGACAATGGGATGACATGAGGGAGCAGGTCCCAAAGCTGCACCCAACATGGAATGTGGGATGAGGACACACTGAACTAGCCCTGCACAAGCACCTAGGCCAGCAATGCCAGGTGGCGGTGGGATGCTGCAGGGGTTCCAAGGCCAGTGGGATGGCCAAGCATGGATGGGTCCCCGAGGCCAGCAGAGCAGGGCTGCGCTGCACACTGGTGGGATATTGATCCTGGGGCTTGACAGTTTAATACTTCCGTTTATAGAGGAATATAGTTACATCGATGGCGTTAAATGAGTTACTAATTATATCAATACAAACACGATTAAAAGGGTCCTTGCTCATAGGTCACCACAAGCAGGAGCCGCTGGTTGTTTTGCACAACTGACCCTGGGCAAGGCTCAGACCACTGCTCCAAGGCACATAGCTGGGGGGATGCTCTGGGGCAGTGTGTGCCCTGTGGGGTCAGGGGTGCCCATCCATATCCATGTGCCTGTCTGGGGTTGTGCATGCATGTGTGGGACAGTACATCCCTTTCGGGAGTTCTGTGATCCTGTTTGGGGCTCTCTGTGCCCCTCTAGGGTTGAGGATGCACATACATGGTTTGCATATATGGGGTTGTGTATGTCTGTTTGGGGTTGTGCATGCATGTATGGGGCTCTGCTCACTTGGGGTTGTGCATGCCCAGCTGGGATTTGTGTGTGCCTGTCAGGGTTGTGCATGCCTGTCTAGAGTTGTGTGTTCCATTCTGGTGTTGTACATGCCTGTCCAGGGTTGTGAGTGCCTGTCCAGAATTGTGTATGTATATATGGGGTTGTGCATGCCTGTCTGCTTTTGTGTGTTCCAGTCTTGGGTTGTAGGTGCATGTACAGTGAGTGATGTGCATGTTTCATCTAGGGCTGTGCACACACATTTGGAGTGCATGCCATGATGTATGTATGGGATTGTGGATGCTCCCTGCAGTTCTGCTGCATGCCCGTGGAAGTCTGGGCACACACCAGACTGCTGTACATGCCCATGGAAGGCTGTGCACATCCAGATCCGGCTGTGTATGTCTGTGTAGGGATTTGTGCCACTGTGGGTTGTGTATGCCTGTGCATCACAGGCTTGTGCACGCTCCTGTGATGTTCTGTGTGTCCTGTGGGGCTGTGCATATTTATGCAAGGTTGTACAGGATTGTAGATGCCCATTCCACCTTCTGTGTGGCACATGGGGGGATCTGTGTCCCTGTACAGAGTTGTGCCTATGCTTATGTGGAGCTGCGCAATGCCCATGAGGGGCTGTGCACGCTCCTGTGGGGTTGTGTCAACCCACACAAGGATGTGCAGGCTTGTGGGGTTGTGCAAGCCTAGGCGTATTGTGCATGCCTGTGTAGGGTTGTATATGCTCTCATGGGCTTGTGCACCCCCACATGGGACTGTGGCAGCCCATGTGGCGTTATGTACACCCAGGTGAGGCATGTGTCCCTGCACAGCAACTGTGTGTGACCCAGAAGACCTCTTGTCCAGCCTGGGCATCCCCAAATCACAGAATCACAGGATAATGAGGTTGAAAGAGACCTCTAAGATCATCAAGTCCAACCAATGCCCTAACACCTCAACTAGACTATAGCACCAAGTGCCATGTCCAGTCTTTTTTTAAACACATCTAGAGATGGTGATTCTACCACCTCCCTGGGAAGACAAATCTCATGGAACACCCCGTGCATCCCAGGCATACCCAAGGTCTATGCCGGCTTGTCACCAGTTACTCAGCTCAGCTCTCATCTCCACTTAAAAGCTGACCTTTGCTCCCCGTTTGATGTACTGTGTTTTTGCATCTCAGTGCCCCACAGATAAAAGGTTAGAGGTTAATAAACAGTGGAAAAATAGAACCTGGCCCTTGAAGGTCACACCTGTTTTGGGGGCTGGAGTCAGTAGCAGCCCACTCTAGGTGGAATCCTGCCTGCATCCATGGGAGGAGAAACACGAGTGGCACCCAGGGCAGAGGTGTGTGGGTGCTGAAGCCCATCCACTAGATGACCCTCGGGGAGGCCATGGCTTCACCTTGTAGTGGAATGAGTGGTAGTTGCCAGTTCTGGGGTTTTGCCCCCTCCTTGACAAACCAGATGTCAGGGGATTGACAAGCCAGATGTCAAAGTACTTAGTGTGGAGGCCTTCCAGAGGCAGGGACCGTCAGGAAAATACAGGCAAAGCCTGGCTGACACAGCCTTCCTGGGGCAGAAATCAAAGCAGCCCCCTGGAGCTCTGCTCAGAGCCTGACCTAGTTACTGTAATCAATGGCTCTGGGACCTCCTGGAAAAGAGCAGGCAATGGGGAGGGGGCACAGAGTGAGGCAGGGAACACTGTGGTGGAGAGGGACACACTACTGGCACCCGGGGTCAGGGCACTCCAAGAGCACCCAACTGCAAGGAGGGGATAGGTAAGTGGGGTCCAGACAGCAGGGAAGCAGTGCAGAGGGAGCTCCATGGAGCCCAGCAGTCAGCACCTGTGTGTAGGGTGACAGTCTGGCAATTGTACCCCTAGACAAAGATAGGGACAGACAGTTAGCACTGATCTGTATCTGACAAGGGACAGGCAGCTGGCGCCTGCCATTTAGACAAGGGACTGTGTTAGGTGTGTCTGTTCAGTGGTGGGAACCGTGGGGTCTCTAGAAGCATCCTCACATCCCTGTAGGTCCCCACATTCCCCCATCCCTACATCCTCGCATCTCCATGTCCCCAAAGTCTCTACACCCCACATCCCTACATTCTCATGTCCCTGTATTCATGTGTCCCCATTGCATCCCTGCATCACCCCAACTCCGTGTCCCCCGGGTCCCTGCAGCCTCACATCCCTACATTCCCGTATCTCTGCGTTCATGTGTCCCCATGGCATCCACCCCCATCCCCACATCCCCTTGTGCCTGCAGCCTTAAGCACAGCTCCCTTTATCTGTCTGGTGAATGATGTTCTGTGTGGAGCCGGGGGTGTGCTCCCTTTCTATTGTTTTTTAACAGCCTTTCCCAGCACAATTGTTTTTTAAACGACTCTATTTTGTGCCTGACTTTGTTTTCCAGCTTGCATTTCTTTGTATACGTTTTGGAAATCCATTCTGGACTGCTGAGTTTTGTTTCTTTTCAATGGCTTTAAATTCTTGCCGGGCTTGCTGGGAGGAATTGGTGTCTATAGTGTCTTCGATTGGTGCTAATTTTTCCTTCATGTGCTCTGACTTTTACTGCTGGGCCATCGATCTGCCAGGCTCCAATTTGTCATGGTCACTCAGGCACTGTGCTGGAATCAGGAGAGCCCGGACCTTCACACGGAGCCGGCACTTGGTGTCCCTGGTGTAGGGGCTGCACTCGCCTCCCCAGTGCTCCACTGTGTCCCACAGCTCAGGCTGTGTCCCTGTGTCCAGGCCCTCCAGCACACATAAGTGTCCTCGCAGCCACATGTCTGTGTCTGTGTAATCCTGTGCACTTGGCAGACCTGGCACTTGCATCTCCCTTGATGGTACCCAGTGCCATGGTCGAGCCAACTTTTCCTTTCCAAGGATGGGATCATCCCCCACTGTTCAGATGGGCCTGTGTGTCCCTGTGAGGGATGAGAGCTGATGAGGATGCTGATCCCATGCTGGGGCTTGGGGAACAGCAATACTTGGCAGTGCCAGAGCAGAGCTGAGCATCCTGGTCCCGGGGTTCTGCGTGGGGCTTGGGTTTTGCTGATGCCTCTGGGCTGTGATTCCTGCATCTAATAGGGCGAGGGGCAGGACAAACTGAGGCACATACCCAGCGTCCCTGCAGGAAAGATTCAAAATTGTGATCTGTGGGGAGCCTGTCCAGACCCAAGGCACAAGGAGAGTCCACACCCATGCAGAGGGTGTATTAGGGGATTCTGTTATTGGTGCACAGAGAACCTCTTGTTGCTGGCAAAGCAGGCAGATGGGGACAGGGGTGATGAGGGCTTCTGGCACAGGCAGTGTTTGGCCCCAGGCACTGCTCCCCTCCCCATTCTCACCTGCATGTGCTGGAAGCACTGACCCTTCTCTCTCTCCTGCCTCCAGCTGTATGAACTGGATGACGACCCAAAACGCAAGGAGTTCCTGGATGACCTCTTTGGCTTCATGCAGAAGAGAGGTAAAGGTGGGTGGCTGGGGTGGGTGCCACTGCCATTGCTGCCTCAGCTGCTGGTGGGGGGTTCATAGTGTGTTGCTCTGAGGCTCTGAGCTGCTCCAGGTCTCTGCAAATCCCTCAGGCAGCTCCTGTGTTGCTCCCCCTGGGCCTCCCCTGTCACTCCAAGCTGAGGCAGTTGTCCATGTGGATATCCCGGATATCCCGTGCCCATTAGCGATGCCTAGCAGGGATGCCCACTGGAAACACCTGGTGGGGATGTCCATTAACATACCCCTTGGTGACAAGCATTAGCAAGACCCGTTAATGTCCATTAGCAGTTTTCAGGACGTTTTAGGCATGCCCGATGGGAATGCCCTTGGTAGTGCCCTTTGGGACTCCCTGTTAGCTGCACCTAGTGGCGAGATGCCCACAGTCAGTGCCTCTCAACAATGCCTGTGATTTGCGGGAGTGGGGCCAGCAATCCGGGCTGCGACCGGGCACACAGGGGTTAAGGGCTCACCAGCCAACCCATCCTCATCGGAAATCTTTGCTATCGGCATGGGGAGCCGAGCCGGCTCCCAGGGACTCGATAAATGCTTTAACCTTCGCCCTCCCCGGCCGGGCCTGCGACAATTAAAAGTTGCCGAGTGCGGGCAGGCGTATGGCCGGCCGTATTAATTAGAGCCTTTTGCTGGTGTGTGGATTAATGAACAAGCCGCTCGATAGCCAGTAAACCCCAGGCAGAGGTTAATGCCGAGCTAATTAACGGGGAAAGGCTGAGCGGGGTGCAGGAGCTTTGGGGCTGGCTGTGCATGGGGTGAGGAGGGGCAGAGGGAGGCAGTCACCTGCACGCCCTGCCCATCGGAAGGGTGGTGAGGGTCCCCACCTGGCTGTGGGGCTGCAGAGATTGACTTTTGGGCTGGGCTGGGACACCACAAACTTGTTGCAGTCACGGGTGTGTGGTGAGTGGCTGGCACGGCCACAGGACTCTTGCTGAGGCCAGCTGTAGGCTGTGGATGGGCTGGGTGCTGCCCCATGGGTGCCCCCTGGCCCTGGTGCAGAGCTGTGGGGAGTGAGTGGGAGCATCAGCACTGCTTTGGCCCTCCAGCATCCATCAGCTACAAGATTCATGGGCTGTTCTGCAGCTTCATTATCTCTCTCTCCAGAGCTAATTAACTCCCTCGCTATTGGGGCTGGGGCTAATTAAGTAAGTGCCTGCTACTCCCTTGCTATTGGGGCTGGGGCTAATTAAGTAAATGCCTGCTGGTGTGGGGAGGAAGGAGGGAGCCTAATGCTTCCCTGATAGTGCTGCTCCACATCCTTCTGTCTGCATGTCCCATTCCTGTGCCCTCCATCCCTTCTGTCCTGCCTCCCCTCTGAGTGGGTGCCATCCCTTTGGGGAGGGCAGGCCAGGTGTGGGTGCCCAGGTGCAGATGTGCAGGGATTGGTGTGTATTAACATTTTGGAGGAGACAGGGATTTTGGACTGGGGTACCAAAGAGAAAGGCTGAGGGGCAAGGACAGCATCCCAGGGGTCATCAAGAGCTGGGTAAGAAACGGTACCTGAGAACCACTGCAGGTGCAGCTGGGGCACCCAGAGGTGCATGGGCAGGGGACTGTGACACCCAGTCTGTGTCCTAGGAGGTCTCCAGGAGGGGGTTGATGTCCACAGAGTGAGCCCTGCTTAAAGGGACTGCATCCCGCCTGCTGTCAGGACAGTATCAGCACTGACATTTGTCAGCAGAATGGGAAAGTTGTAGGGCTGAAAAATGGGTTGGGAGGTAGACCTTCTGAGGCCACCCTATGGCACAAGGACACAGCTGGCCCTGGTGTTACAACCACCGCCATCAGGTACATCAGGTACGGGGTACAGGCAGTGGGGCAGCTCATAGGCATGCCCCAACTACTGTGGCACTTCAAAGGCAGTAATCAGGAACAGAAGAGGGCTTTTTCTGCATTTGCTTACTGGGGTCTGGAGGTTCCTCCCCCCATTTCACCACCAAGCTAAATGCCCTGCTGATAACACGGGACTATTAATCAATCAAGGTGGTAATTGCAGCACCACAATGGCTGCATCACCTCCCTGGGCTTTTGTGCCCTCCGCCCTGGCTGGGGCTGGAGCCATCACTTTGTGGGGATGCAGACAGGTGCCTTTGTCAGGGGGACAGGCATCGGCCACACAGCCTGCACAGCCCTGAGATTAATGGCAAGGCACTTTCCTAAGCCACTAAGGCTAGAGAGGAGAGGAAGAGGAAGAGGAGAGGAGAGGAGAGGAGAAGAGGAAGAGGAAGAGGAAGAGGAAGAGGAAGAGGAAGAGGAAGAGGAAGAGGAAGAGGAAGAGGAAGAGAAAGAGAAATCCATGGGTCATTGGCTGGGGGCTGAGACCCTGAGAACTCATTGTTTGGGGGTGAGGAAGAGCCCTCAAACTGCCCCCCCCCCAGGTGATGGGTCTTGTGCCAGCAGCCCTGAGCAGGGCTGGTAAGCTACTGACAGCAGATGTCAAGTCAATATCTCTGCCTTTCTCCCAGGAGGATAAACTCCTCTCCCCCTTCCCGACCTGGTGAACAACACAGACACACACAAAAAAAAAAAAAGTTAAATGAACTCAGTAAAAGAATAAAAAGAGCTCATTTTTCAGGCTTATGTGAAGAAGCCAAGCCAATATCAGGGCCATAAATTAGGGATGCTGGAGGATGGCGGTGAATGACGGCTTCGTTTGAGGGGCGAAGCGCAGTCGTGACAGCCTCCCTTGGCCAAATGGATGGCTTTCCAATACTGCCTGTTCCCCGCCACTTTGCAGGAAGAATAAATACGGGGTGGAATGGGACAGGGTGGGATGGGATGTGATGCTTGTCCCTCCTCTGCCCAGCTTCCAGCAAATGCCCAGACCATTGTCCCAAGGAGGCATTGAGCACAGCAAGGCTGTGAGGTTATCTGGGGCTGCTGAAAAAGTGGGGAGGGTTTTTTAGCTAGACTTGGTGGCTGTGGAGACCATGTTGATCTATACTGAGCTCACAGGACCCTGGTGAACCCATGTTCCCTTGCCCTGTAGCCTCATAGAGGAGGGTGATGGTGGGTCACCAGGGGGCAGGGTCCCTGCTGAGAGCAGCTGAAGATTTGGGGTCATGTTCCTTGAAGCAGGGCACTAAAGTCCTTTAAGCAAAGGAAACTTCTGGAGCCATCTATAGGATTAAGAGGTTTTTCAGGAACTCTTTGGAAGAATCTGGAGCTGGAAGAGAAAATCTCTCCATAGAGAGATAGTAGGGTGAGCCCTCCCAGAAGGGTTGTGGGGGTCATGCCTCTTCAGAAAGGTTATAGGACGGGTCGCTATTTAAAGTGTAGATGGAGTCTCTCTTTACTGGGCTCTGAAAGAGTATTACAGAGTGAATAATTTTAGGATGCTCTGAGAGTTTCCGTAGATTGATGCTGTACAGATAGCTCTGAGAATTGTAGGGAGGCAGCTTTATCTAAAGGGTGCCTGGAGGGGTGACTTTGCCCATCCCACTGAGGCTCCATATCCCAGATGAGAGCATACCCAGCCACACTGACAGCTCCGTCAAAGGTGACTCTCTGCCAGCATGCTGGGGTCTCCCCTGCTTTTTGGCACAGTTCCATTCTCCCAGGCACCCTGGGGTCCTACCTGCCCCCCAGGTGCCCATGGGTGTTCACGTGAGCATGGAGAGATAAGACTCCCATTGCAGGTACCTGCAGTGGCGGTGGGGGGAGGGTGGGGGCTGTGATCCCAGGCACAAAGGGCGCTTGTGGGCAGCCCCCCACACCCCCTCACACCTTCTTCTGTCTCCTGTGTGCCTCTGGAAGGAACACCAGTGAACCGCATCCCTATCATGGCCAAGCAAGTGCTGGACTTGTATACACTGTACCAGCTGGTGACAGACAAGGGTGGCCTGGTCGAAGTCATCAACAAGAAGATCTGGCGGGAGATCACCAAGGGCCTCAACCTACCTACCTCCATCACCAGCGCTGCCTTCACCCTCCGCACACAGTGAGTGCCTGGCAGCATGGCAGGTGGGGGACACCACTCCTGGGATACCTGCTGGCTCAGATGCCCCAGAGCCCTGGATGGGGTCTGACATGGAGTACCACAAAAGTGGTTGGAGGGCTCTGCTCCTTCCCAAGGGCTCCTTGCTCAGCACAGGGCTGGCTGGGAGGTGTACGACTGTGGATTTCCTCCTGGCTCTCTCCCTGTGCAGATACATGAAGTACCTGTATCCCTACGAATGTGAGAAGCGGGCGCTCAGCTCTCCCGGAGAGCTCCAAGCTGCTATCGACAGCAACCGTCGGGAGGGACGGAGGCAGACTTTTGGCACAGCACTCTTCAACTACTCGCCAGCCAGCACCCCAACCCTGCTGGGCACCCCCAAAATGCCTCTGCCAGCTCTTAGCATCTCCACACACAGCTGTGGCCAGCTCAGCCAAGTGCACAGTGTTAAGAAAGGTGGGTGAGGATCCCATCCTCCCAGAGATGAACATTGGCATGTCATCCCTTCAGCAGCAGGGATGTTCCCTCTCTCTTCTTGCCCTTTTTGCTTGGGGAAAATAGGAACCATGTTGTTCTTTTAGTCCCTTTCAGGGAGTGAAATGACTGTATTTTCACTGGTTTTGGAGAAGGACCAAGCCCAGATGTTTGGAGTGGTGGCCTGCCCTGCCCCATTGCTGGTGGGGTGGAGTTGGTACCAGTAGGGACGGTAAGGTGGGTGGTGATGAGGGACCTACTGAGCTCTCTTGGTCATTGCAGAGGATGGAATGCTGGCAGCATCAGTGCCTGGGCGCATCACTATCCCTGTGGGACTGGCTGGCCAGCATCTCACAGCAGCCCAAGCAGCAGCTGCCTCACAGGCAGTGGTGCTGGAGCAGCTGCGGGAAAAGCTGGAGACAGGGGAGCCCCCAGAGAAGAAGGTGGCCCTGACAGCGGAGGAGCAGCAGCGGCTGGTGCAACATGCACTTCAGCACAACCTCCTGGCCATGGCCTCCCAGTTCCCCATGAACATCAAGATCTCCAACCGAGGTAAAGAGATGCAGCAGCTCATCCTTGGTCATCCCTTTCTGTGTCACCCAAGGTGGGAGCAGCAGCAGCCACTGGAGAAGAGTATGGATGCCCAGAGGGACTGCATCCCGGCTTATCTGACTCGGACAGGTTCTTGTTTCTGTTTCGCTTAACACTCATATTGGTATTTCCTTTCCCCAGATGACAGACAGGAGACCGCATTGAACCTGTCCACCAACAGCATTAGCAGTATCAACATGTCAATAGAAATAAATGGAGTTGTCTACACAGGTAAATAGAAGGGCCGCTTGGCCCGTGTAATTGCGGCCGGGAAATCCAATAACTTATAGCCACTGCCTGGCCAGCAAGTCCTTCCTTCAATCTGATGTCTTTACTATAAAATCCATCGTAATGAAGTGGCAGGGCTTGGGGAGAGGGGGCAGGAGGAGGAGGGGGTGGACAAGGATGGAAATTGGCCCAAAGCAGGTGCTAGTAATGAAAGGCTAAAGTAGGGGTTGAATAGATGGACAGATGGACAGACTCTGGCTGAGAAGTGACCCTGCGTCTAGGGTCATTCCACACCCCAGGGTCCTGGAGGCAGGGCATGGACTGGGGGGCACCCCTATGCTTGTGTGCCCAGAAGGTCTCGGGCTGGGTGTGGGGATTGGGTGATTGCAGAGCTTTGTGCAGGGAAAAATGTTGGGGTGCTTTGGTGGAGCAGAGGGTCCTTTGGGGTGCCAATGTGCATGAGCCTGGCTAAGCAGCCCATCCCATGCCCCCCAGATCCATGCCTGTCCTGCTGAGACATCCTACAATTAAAATCAATGGCTTTGCCTTCAGAATTTAAATATTTAACGAATGGGAAAGGTCAGGGCTAAGCATCATGTGGGGCTGCCAGCCAAATGGGCCCTGGGCCACCCCACAGGCTGTCCCATGCAGGGAAGGATGACTGGGTTGGGGGAGACACCACAGCTGATGAGAGGGGGCTTAAGCCCCCATGAGTCTGGGTTCTGCACTCCCTAGCCTGAGTGCTGGGGGCCAGGTGAGCTGATCCTCCAGCCCTGGGCTTGCTTTAACTGGCTTGTTCTTGTCCCACAGGTGTCCTGTTTGCCCGCCGGCCCTCAGCCACCCTGGCACCTGGTGGAGGGAGCACCCAAACCCGTCCAAACCCCATGCCTGCCCCAAACCCCCTGCTCCCAACCTCCTCTCAAAGCCACACTCCCACTAGCTCCTCTCCGTAAGGCAGATGTGCCCCCACCCTGAAAGCAGCTGGGGGTGCCCACAGTCTGGGGTCTGAACTGTGGGACCCACTGGACCACCAGGGTGGGATGGGGGACCCAAAGGTGCCTCTTGCTGCAATACTGAGCTGTGGCCATGCAAGGCTGTGAACACCCATGTGGACCCTTTTATCCCTTATCCCCACATGTGCCATCTGACAGACACACACACACACAC
Organism: Taeniopygia guttata; assembly: GCF_048771995.1. NCBI lineage: Eukaryota > Metazoa > Chordata > Aves > Passeriformes > Estrildidae > Taeniopygia > Taeniopygia guttata. The sequence goes on along the minus strand of NC_133063.1, from coordinate 46,185,889 downwards.
ACACAAGTTTCTTCCCAAGTCACCACCCCCAGGTGACCCTCCCATACATCTCCTGCTGCCCTGATGCCTGGGGGACCCCCGGGACCTGCATGCTGCATCCCCTACATCCTGCAGCCCCTACCCCACCTCAGTGCACACACTGCTGCCCCTGTACACGCCTCAATGCATTCACTGTATTCCCTGCACACGCCCTTGGTGCCCACTTTACCTCTCCATACACACCCTCCGTGCAGGCATGATATGCTGCAGCCCCTGTAAATTGTAGCCCCTATACTCTGCAGCCCCGATATATATACTGCACCCCCTACCCACTGCAGATGCCCCTACCCAGTCCTCCTGTGCTGCCTGGGCTTGCTGTCCCTGCCCTGAGACACCCACAGGGTGGTGGCATCTGAGCCCCCCAGGTCCTCAGCTCAGGGGGATCACCCTGGGGGGGGGGGCAAATAATGGGGATATTGGTGGGAATGGTGGGGGTGAAGCTTATTGGGGTGTGACTGGGGTAGGGGGTTTATGTCGGGGTGGGGTTTGTTGGTGGGGGAGGGCAGGGTTGCCCAGTAGAGCCCCCCCCACCACCACCAAAGACTGCTTGGGTGCCAGGGTCTCCGGTTGGGTGACAGGGAGACAGAGGGCACTCTGAACTACCTCGTTGGGCTGGGCGGGCGCCTCCTCCATCCACGTGTACCCCAGGGTGCCAAAGCAGGTGAGTGTGGAGCGACGCTCACCTCTACCTCAGCACGGGGGCTCGGCAGTGCTGGCCTGCTCCCCGCACTCCCACCACAGCCACGCAACTCCATGTATCTATTAAAGGAAATTAACTCCTGAACCAAAACAGTGCTGAGGGTTGTGTGCAGGGCATGGTGCCACCCACCGAGCCCCGGGGCCCAGATGGAGGTGCAGGACATCCCAACAGCCAGTGATACCCTGGGGTAACACCTGCGGTGCCTGAAGTTTCACAGCCCAACTTATGCTTGCCTCCAGCCCAGCTTCTGAGTTACAAACAAGTGCCCTATGCCCTATGCCTATACAAGAGCTCACAGACGTGGGCTGGATCAGACAGGTCACCAACTCCAGCTGTGCCAGCCAGGCTGTCCGTGAGCCTGGCTGAGCCCCCATAAGCACTCAGTGGCAGCTCACCCGTGGGTGGGGATCCCATTAGGCTACCCTGTGCAGGAAAGGAAACATGACACGAGCTGCTGAGACCATGTCCACGGGGGTGTCAGTTTGGACCTGGTGAGATGCCAGGAGTGATGCACCTGCCTGGTACATGAGCAGTGCCCACAGAGGACACAGGTGATGATTGTGGAGCTGGGAGGCACACACATAGGTGGGTGGTCATATGTTCTCCCTTGTACAAACTCAATGGCGTGCACAGTGAGACTGTCACACTCATGCCCACACATGGACTGCCATGCGTGTGCAGCCACCTGAGCATCTGAACAGGCACAGGGGCTCCCGTGGGGACAGACACTCTGGCTAGAGGCAACGACGAAGATAGGTCCCTGGCACCCAAGGGGACAGAAACTCCTGAGTCCCCCCCACCCCGAGGCCAGACTCAGACCCCTGGGGACACACAGCTTCTCGGGAACAGCTGCTGTTCCTCAGGTTCAGCCCCTCGAGGACAGCCCCCAGTCCTCCCGGAACAGACCCAGCCCCTCGAGGACAGCCACAACCCACACTCCCGCTGACATCCCCAGCGCGGATTCCCAGGGCAAGGGAACACCCCCAGTCCGGATCTCTGAGCCCACCCGGGAGGGGTGTCGCTGTCCAGGGTGCTGCAGCAGCGCTGCCCGTCCGGACTCAGCCTCGGGACACGGGGGTGACACGGAGGGTGGGGTGTCACGCTGGAAACGTGTTGAGGGCATGGGTTGACACCCCTGCAGAGGACCGGTGGTCTGGCGGGTCTACCCCTGTGGTCTGGCCACTGGGGATGGAGGAAGGTTCATGGACAAGGCGTGTGTGTGTGCGTGTCGGGGGGATTTGTTTGTGAGTGAACGAAGCAGAGCTGGAGTGGGATTGACGCAGCCTTAATTGCAGTCTTGTGTCCCTTTGCACTGCCGTGAAGTGCTGGCCACAGCTCATCGAGCACCACAGCCCCAGGGAACCAGCAGGGCACATGCGGGCCCCGTCCCCACTCATTACCAGGCTCAGAGGGTGATGTGTGTTTCCGTACTCCCTGGGGAGCTTGGGGACACAGCTGCTGTCACCTGAGTAACCAGCCGTGATTGATGCCTGCTTCCCCATGTCCTGCAGGGACTGTAATTGAGCAGGAGAGAGAAGTTGGAGGATGAGGGGACAATACAGCCCAGCCGATGGAGCATTGAATCCAGTTTCAGCACTGAGCCGAGGGCAAGTGATTGAATCTGTGTGCCCCTGCAGGCTCCAGGGGATGTGGTCAAAGGCCTGCTTCTATTGCCAGGGAGCAGGGAACAGGTTCCATGTGCTGGGCTGTGGGCAATCAGTGCTGTAGCTGCAGCTCCATTCCCAGGCTTGCAAACTGGACGGAACTCTAAAGGGTGGATGGGGATAGTCCCAAAGCCCCCAGTGCCTGAGGCCCAGGACTGCCTGAGTTTCTCAGCTCAGGGTACTGGGTGGTCTGGGACCCTCTAGTACAGGTATTTGTGTGTCTGGGGCATTGTCCATCATGCTGGGCTCAGGCCACAGTAGAGATGGTGCCCTCTAAACACAGACCATCGCTGTGTGCACAGACCCTGGCCCTCCTGCAGCCCCTGGCCCCTTCTGCGGCCCCCAGGTGCTTCTGCTAATGAAGCCATTTCTATTTGTTGCCTTTGTGGAACAAATCTCAGCTCTTCACCCTCTGAAGATCCCAGTTATCGATCCCTTGGAAGAAAAGGCAGCATACAAGAAGCCTCAGCCTTCCCCTGCTGCCTAAGTGCTCTGCATGGCTCCTGCAGGTGATTTGGGGGAGCATAAGGGCTGCTGAGGCACTGGGCCACCCCACAGCTCCCTCCTGCACCCTGATAGACCTGTACAGTGCTCAGTAGGAATGTACCTGTAAGGACAATGATTTTTCAGGGCACAGTGGGTTTAGCTTTCAGCAAAGGGCAATGGGAGGGTTCCTTAAAGCCATGCCTCTCACATTATCGGTGATGTTAGCAAAATACCTGCAGCTGGCAGATGGTTTTTATCTAAAGAGTGGCCTGGAACCTTGACTTAATGTTCCCTTTTGCCTGGGCTATGGCAGTGCAATACCCAGGCCCATGTTCATCCTGGCACTGCTGAAGTCATCAGTACAAGATGGGACTGAGCCCTGGGATACAGAGAATGACATCAGAATGTGCTTTGAAAATTCACAGAATCACAGAATCATCAGGGCTGGAAGGGACCCCTGGAGATCACACAGTCCAACCCCCCTGCTAAAACAGGGTCACCTGGAGCAAGTGACACAGGAACACATCCAGGTGGGGTTGGAATGCCTCCAGAAAGGAGACTCTACAGCCTCCCTGCACTGCTGTTCCAGTGCTCTGCCACCCTCAGGATAATGAAGTCCTTCCTTCTGTTTTATGGCCATTGCTCCTCATCCTGTCACAGGGCACCACTGGAAAGAGTCTGGCACCGTGCCCTCTGACACCAACTTTTGGTATATTTATATGCATTCATGAGATCCCCTCAGTCTTTTCTCCAGACTGAACAGGCCCATCTCCAGCAGCCTATACGCAGAAGAGAGATGCTCCAGACCCCAGATCATCCTTGTGGCCTCTGCTGGACCCTCTCCAGTAGCTCCTTGTTTTTCTTGTGCTGAGGAGCCCAGAAAGGGACAGAGCATTTGAGGCGTGCCCTCACCAGGGCTAAGTAGAGGGGCAGGATCACCTCCCTTGACTTGCTGGCCACCGTCTGCCTAAAGCACCCTCAGATACTTTTTGCTATGTAGCTGGGAAACCCGCTGGATTTTTTTTCTGTGGCAGATGCAGCTACAATGAATTAATTTTATCCCTGTCAAAAATCTGTGTAATTGTGAGTGCCAGTTGAAGCCAGTGGCACGGCTGGTGTTTGCTGCACCATTCATTAGTAGTTCTCTTCTTCACGAGTGTCACCTGTGGCAGTCAATAACAGAAAGGTGAGCGCGGGCACACAGAGGCCTGGGGGAAAGCCGGTGGCAGCCTCCCGCATTTCAAAGGGCCTGCATCCACACGGATCGCTATATCAATTCCTTTTAATACATCTGAGCGCCCCTTTCCTGGAGGACCACGCCGGAATGAAGCGGCCATCGACTGCCTTCCGAGGCAGCGGGAGGGCTGCACGCCTCCCTCTGCAGTGCAAATCGCCATCGACCGCGCCGCATCCTCTGAGAGGGGCTCCGCGGCGCCAGACGCGGCCTCCCCTCCCGTCTCCATGGCAACCGCGGTCCTTAGCAACGCGCCGCCATAGCAACCGCCGGGGCGCGCCGGAAGTGAGGCGCGGCCGCTTCCGCCCGGCACAAAGATGGCGGCGGGCGCTGCGGAGCTGCGGCGGCTGCAGTGGCGGCTGGAAGAGCTGGAACAACGCGTCGGCCTCGGCGGCTGCGGGCCGCAAAAGGTGCTGGGGGGGAGCTGCGGAGAGCGGCCGTTTGGTGCGGTCCGGCGGGGCCTGGGGTGCCGCTGCCCGGCGGGGCCTGACAGCCCCCTCCCCTCCCTCTGTGCCTCTGCAGGTGGCGGACGAGCTGGTGAAGGTGCAGGTGGCGCTGAACAATATCGCCGGCAAGAGGGAGAGGATCAAAATCCTGTTTAAGAAAAGTGAGCGGCTGTTGCGGAACGGGAGGGATCGCAGAGGGCGGGAGGAGAGAGCTCCAAACAGTTTCACTGCTCTAAACAAAAATACCTTCCCCACACCTTTTTGGCTTGGGCGCTTATTTCAGTTTCTTTGGCGCAGAAATAAGTAACTGGGAGAGGTTTATGTGCTTGCGATCCTCCAGCTCAGCAGTCGGGATGGGAAATGGGCGGCTGGAGCCTGTTATTTGCTCAATTTCCATCTGCCCATGTCAGGATCTGCTCTGCATGAAATGCTGGTCTTGTGAATGCCATAACATCTCCCTACTTTTTGTCTCCAAACCTATTTATCCCTCCAGTTGAAGATATAATAAAATACCTTGACCCCCAGTACATTGACAGGATGGCTGTTCCAGACACTATGAAGCTGCAGTTCATCTTGGCAGGTATGGGATGAGACGAGGGGAAACAGGAGGCTTTTGTAGCACTGCAAAAAAAGCGTCCTTTAGCTAAGATGGGTCAGGATGGATTTCTTTTCTTCATTGGTAAAATGTGGCACGGCAGGCCCTGTGGAGGTATCAGAGAGACGGTTTGTACAAGGGTGTCTGTCACCCTCGGTGCTCCCTTGTGCACAGTCACACTGCAGTTTTGTCAGCTCTGATCTCTCCTGTATTGATCATTCACTTTAGCCCCAAATTAATCAAAGAGTAGTAAGAAAAGCTGGAGCTAGAATGGTTTCCTTACCCCACTTCAGTATTCTCCAGGCTGGGACAATTGGGTGTATTTTGACATCCCCTATCCTTGTCCTCTCTTGACCCAAGGAGTTTGATCAACCTGTGACCAGTATAATCTGTGAATGGAATTCCATTGAATCATGGAATGTTAAGGGGGTGGAAGGGAACTTAAGGACCATACAGTCCCAATCCACCCTCCCCAACTTTCCCAGGTTGCTCAGACCCCATCCAGCCTTTCCTTGAACACTGCCAGGGATGGAGCATCCACATCCTCCTGGGCAGCCTGTGCCAGTGCCTCACCACCTTCACAGTAAAGAATCTTCTCCTAATATCCAGCCTAAATTTCCCCTCTTTCAATTTGTACACTCCTTGTCCTATCATTAGAACTTGGTGGAGATTCTCCTGCCTGAAATTGGTGTCAGTCAAGACCCAGGGATGAGCAGCACAAAAGTGATGAAAAATCATGAACTAGCTCCTTTCTGTAAAGACAGATCAGCTGGAAAAATTACCACTAGTGAAAAGCCAGAGCAGTGTTTTGTGTTTACTGATGTTGCTTCTTGTCCCCACACAACCAGAGGAACAGGCTATTCCTGCCCGTGCAGCCCTTCTGGAGCAAGTGAAGAACCTCCAGCCTATCTTGGACAGCACCAGTATCCAAGGTATGCATGTTCTGCAAGCTGGAGCTGCAAATGCCACCTGCTAAGCTGTGGCCTGTCCTGCTTGCTTTCTCTTCTCTTGAGTCTGAGACTAGAGAAGAAGACAGCTTAGTGGTGTGAGAGTAAACTGAGTACAAACTTAGTCTGCTCCTGCCTCATGCTGCCCTAGTCTCCCTTGCAAAGTCATGGAGGTGATAGAGTAGCTTGTGAAGCAGGCTAAAGAGAGCACTGTGGCAGAGAGGGTGGAGCCTGGCAGGTCATTCCTTCCTGTGAGCTGTTTTACATCCAGAATATCTCTGTTCTGGCCAGTGGTTTACTCCAGTGTATTTCTTGAGTAGCCCTCGCTGTGGGCATCCCTGAGCTCGTGCCATGTGCAGGATAGTTACATATTTTTTTTTTTATCCTCTCTGAGTTTTATCTATAGTGTGGGACACTTGCACTCAGCGAGTGGAGTTCTGCCATGCTGTGTTCATGGAGGAAGACTGGGCTTTACTTTGGGAGCTAATCCCATGTGCTGTAAAACAACGCAAACTGATTTCTCTTTTGTGCTTCCAGCGGTTCCTGACCATGCAGCCAAACTGCAGAGGCTCTCACAGATCCACATACAGCAGCAGGTACCGTGAATATTCCTATAATATTGACTAGAAGGGCCTAGGAACCTTTTACAAGTGGTTGTACTGACACCCAGTATTTGTAATTGCTTGAATTGCTCATTTATGGCAATTCTTTGCAATCTGAATTTTCATACTACGATCTTAAAAAAGTTTTAAGCACTCCAAGGGGAAAAAGGAGCCAGGATTTCTGTGAATTTCGTCCAAGTTGGAAATTTGCCCACCATACCCTGCTCAAAACAGCTTTCAGTGACACACAGTAAGGGACATTTGGTTTAACCATCTTGTATTCCCCCTTTTACTGAGACACTGAGGTGAAGCATTGCTCTCCTCCAGTGTCCTACTCTCTGGAACATTGTTGACACTGTCAACCTGTCCCTTCACCTTTTCCCTCCCTGTATGAGCACTCTTGGAGCTGTCAGTCAGCAGCCTGGGCAGTTCCTAATGGTCTCTTTCAGCATTTTGCTGTGAGTTTCTGTTCTGGGGCAAGCAAAGCCTGGATACTGAGGAAAGGCAGGCAGCAGTGCAAGCCTGGGGGTTTTGCTGCTTCATGGGACCAGTGTTTGTCACTTTTCTCTTAATTGTGGAAACCTGTCCAGCTGCAGTGAGCACCACAGCCAGGGCCTGAGCACTGATCTCAGTGCTGGCCTTGGATGAGTTTCCTGCCGTGCTGGCATGGACTGAGAAGGGAGGAATGTTGTTCACCTTATTTATTGGTCATGCACTGCGGCTCCCCTCTTCACAGGAGAAGCGTCACGATCTCACTGACAGTGTCAAGACACTCCTTGAGGATTACAACAAAATGGTATCCTTTGAAATGCCTGGAACTCCTGAACTGACTCCTTCCCCTGTCTGATCCCATTGCGTCTCCAGCCTGGGGTTTAACAGCCTTTCTGATGGGGTGACACCTATGTCCCTGTCCTGGCTGTGTATGATCCCAGTGCTAAGGCACATCCCAAAGCCACAGTGGGTAGGGAAGCTGTGTAGAAAGCCCTTGCATGGTGGTAGTGTGTGGAGTTCACAAAGTACCTCCTGGACTCCCATGGGTGTATGGGGCTGTGCAGTGGCTCAGCCACTGGGTGGAGTGAATCCATGAAGTGCCCTGGTGCCCTGGGCTTCTCCTAAGGAATCAGGATTGTAATGGTGCTGTCAGGATGCTCTGACCTAGGTTTCTTCCTCGCAGTTTCCACATAACTTTCCTTAAGTGTCGTGTCCAGACCTTGCTGCTCTCCAAGCAGTTTGTGCAGTGGAATGAAATCCTGACACGTCTGGAAGTGGCCAAACAAGCAAAACCTGTGGCAGAGTGATGGCAGAGCTGGGAGCATGGCATGACCAGAGCCCCTGTGGCAGAGCTTGCATCCTGCTGGTCTCAGCTCCTTCCTGCTTGGTGCGAGCATGCTGAAGTGACACGGCAGGATCGTGGAGCACCCAGCTCTGTGCAGAGCTCTGCCGCCACCAGTCAAAGCCACACTGCTTCTTAATCTGCCACTGTTTGCAAATCTTTTATTTCTCTGAAATGCATCTCAGTTTTAATGTATTTCAAAACCCCATTTCTGTGCTTACTGTGGGCCATAGTAAAGTCCTGGAGTGCTAACTGGGTTGTCTGTCTCTCTGTCGGTGTGAGGACTGCTCCTGGCACAGACTGAGGATTTTTCCCCAGGCGGTGATCTCTTTGCAGCCTCCAGGAAACGGGCAGTGGTTCCTTTCAGCCTTCAGCCAAGGGCAGGGAAACCATTTCCACACTCTTCCTGTTTGTGTGAGTTGTCTGCCCAGGAGAATCTGGTCTTATGGAACTCTTCTGCCTTGCTGTTCTCCTATCTGTGTGCTGAGAGAAGACAGCAGTTTTTGCCTTTATCCTGTCTCTGCTTTCCTGAGGCTGCTGCAGTCTAAGGCCCGTTTTGGGTCTTTGCCTTTCCAGAGGGAGGCATAGGCCATGCCTTGCCTGGTCTGACTGTAGCATGGAGTTTCCAAGGCCATAATTTTGCAAGGGTCTCAAACCCTTCAGGCTGCTGAAACACTGCCCAGCTGAGTGTGACCTTGGGAGTCCTGCAGGAACGGGGCAGAATGCCCGCAGGAATTGCAGAAGAGCTCGCCGGTCCCAGAGCTGTCTCTGATCAGCAACCTCGCTGGCTGTCAAACCACGGTGGGGCAGCCGGCAAAGCTGTCGGAAAAGCGCCGCTCCCTGCAGCTGCCCGAGGACTGAGGTGCGGGTCCCCCGGCGGGCGGGGACGCCGCGCCAGCGCGCGGTGCCGGCAGCGCGGCCGTGCCGCTGGGCGGGCCCGCAGCTCGCCCCGCCCCGCCCCGCCCCGCCCCGCCCTGCTGCGCGCCCGCGGCGCCATTGGCGGGCGTGCCCAGCCCTCGGGCCCGCCCGCCCGCCTCGCGCTTGCGCGCGCCCGGCGCCGGCCGCCATCTTGTGTCGAGGGGCGCGCTGAGGCGGCCGCAGGTGAGCGAGGGCTCCCCACGCCCCACCGGGGCCTCCCTGACTCCCACCCGGCATTCCCGCATCCCACCGCGCTGGTCCGGCTCCTCCCGGGGCCCCAGGCACCGGTGGCGGCGGCGGCCGTGTGAGGGTTCGGGCCTCGTGTGCTCCCAGGGTTCGGAGCGGGGTCTCCGTTCTGCCGTGTGCCTGAGGACGATGCGGTGCGGGGTGCAGGGTCTGAGTGCAGCGGGACTCAGGAGCCTGCGGGTAACTAAGTACTGCGACCTTCAGCCCCTTGAGCTGTGCGGTGGGGACGTGGACTGCCCTGCACAGGGTCAAGCAGACTTAGGTCAGGATGGCATCTGCCTTGGCAGAGATGGCAGCTGTGAGGCCTGGCCTTTCTGTCTTTCCCTCGAGGAAACATTTTTTTATTCCTGCAACCCCTGGCTTGCCATCTCCCTTGTGACATGCAGTCTTTTATCCTCAGCTAGACTGGTCAGGTCTCCATGAGCCTGTATTTGTACACGACCTGCTGCATGTAAACTGAGCTTGAATTCGTCCTGTGCATGTTCTGGTGCAGGTGTGGCCAGCATCCCCGAGTTCTGTCGTCAGTCACCCCAGCTCACTTTTTGTTCTGTCTTCTCTTGAGACACAGCAGTGTTTTTCATGTCACCATGCTTAAGCCCACAACACTAACACTGCTTTATTCACAGCCTGCTTGCCAAAGCTCAGGCTGCCCTGTGGTATCATTCATATTGTAGGTATGTCCTTAAGAGGACTGGGCTAATATTTTGGTTGTCCCTTTCCAGGATTTCCAACCCTGATAGTTCAGAGCACCCTTCAGAGGAAAGCTTGTGGCTGTGATGATAGTTTCTTTGGGCAGCAACTAGAGTGGGCTGGGTGTTCATGGGTCTGTTTTCCTTTTCAGCATTGCAGAATGGAGAACTATAAGAAGACCAAAATTGTGGAGAAACCTTGTCCTCCTCCTTTCACTGACCTGCCTGCTGATATTATTGAAATGAAGGTGAAGGATGGGAGCAAAATTAGGAATCTGATGGGCTATGCCATGAGCAAGATGGAGCAGGACTCAGTGAGGCAGATTCTTTTCACTGGCTCAGGCAAGGCTGTCAGCAAGACCATCACCTGTGTGGAAATCATGAAACGAAGGCTCAAGGAGCTGCACCAGATCACCAAAGTGCTCTTCAAACAGATTGAAGAAATCTGGGAACCCATTGTGCCTGAGGCAGGCCTCGATGCCTTGACAGTGAAGAGAAACATTCCTGCCATATGTGTCCTGTTGAGCAAAGATGCCCTGGATCCTCAGGAGCCGGGATACCAGGCCCCAGGATCTTTTGATGCCTTCTGGACTGAGACATTGAAAGCAGAATCGCAGGGCCAGATGAAGAGGAAGCAGGGTGGAGGCCGGGGAGCTGCCAGCACAGGGAAGCACCCTCGCTCCACTGGGGGAATGCCGTGGGGGCCCTGAGGCGGCAGCTCCGCACGTGGTTCAGGGGAGCTGCAGAGACCAGCCCGGGGCTGTGGCTGCACGGCTGCTGCTGAACACAGGGGTTCACAGAGGTGTGAGGGGAGGGCAGGAGGAGCGGACTGTTAAACTGGGTGTGATGATAGCCGTCTGAAAATATGTTTTGACAAGTTCCCTTGCCGGAGGCTGCCAGGCTGTGCTCCTTAGGGGATCATAGAAGATGGGAATTGCCTCTTGAGCAAGAACGGTTGGTGTACTGTCAGTGAGCCCCATAGAAGGGCTGCTAGCCCAGTGTGGTTTCACGTGCTTGGGCGTGCAGCAGCTCAGGCAGCAGGACAGACACCTGTCTGTGTGCCAGGTGCAGGTTGCTCTGACGAGTACGGAGGGGAGACAGGACCTGATCTGGAATCCCCAGGCAGCTGCCTGCGTCACCTGGGCTCATGAAGTGTACAGACAGCAGGGCACAGGGCTGGGCCAGCCATTTCTGTGCCTGAAGAGTCCTTCTGCTGAGCCTGTTGAGGGGGTTGAATGTAGGACTGCCAGGATACAGCTCTGGCATCATGTGCATGTAGCTCCTTGGCTCAGTAGAGCTGGCAGTCCTGGTTCTCTCTCCAAACAGGCAGCAGTCAACTTGCGTTGTAACCAGCCTGAAATCTTGTGGCTCTGCAGCTGTCCTGGGGTGGTGGTAATGGGAAGCTCCAAAGGATCCTGTTCTTTTCCCTTTGTGCTCCTTGATAATGCACAAAGATGACTTTAAAATAAAGATGTAACTTCATGTAACTTGGATATTTGTCATGTCTTACTCATCCCACTGGAGGTCACCCTGTAAGCATTGGTGGTGGAGTTGTGGCTGCTGGCTCAAGCTCTACTCTTCCAGCCTTCCTGCTGGTCTGTGTTTGTTCCTCTCATGACTGTATATGGACCCTGATCCAAGGGGAGGTTAATATCCAAATATTAACCTCTTTTCACATCCAAAATAGATCAAGGTTCCGGTTTCTTCCTCTGAAGTTTTTTGCTAATTGTTTTTCTCTGCTTTAAAATGGCTGGAACTGCAGCCTCAAAAAGACTCGTCTGGAACTCTGCTGAGTGACGCAGAGGATGTATCGTCTTTTCTTGTGCACTAGTTTCCCTTCTGGAACAGGTCTGGTGAGTAATTCTGGGCCAGAGAGAAGGGCTATTCCTGTGACAGGCTGAGCTCTTGCCTCAGAGAGCTGGCTCATGTCCTGAGCACTCCCTGTGCTTCCCGTGTGCTTGTGCAGGGAGCTCCAGCTGGACCCGCACTCTGCACTGTCAGTTAAATAGTAGCAACACGAGCATCAAAATAAGAGATTTTATCAAAGTGAGGGGGAGCAGGAGAGGTGCAGTGTGTTACCCGTGCGACCAGACAAGACTCCACCAGTCTGCGTGGCGCACAGACACCTGCTTCGCATCCAAACAAGAGCCCAGTGGGGCCAGGACTGTGCCAGGCTTGCAGGCCTCCTCCACCCCTTCTGGAGGTCTCGCTGCTTCCTGCCCCACTACCTGGAGGTAGTCAGTGAAACGCTTGGACCTGTCTACTGTGCCAGCAGATGCAAGTCCTGGGGACGGGGCAGAGTTATTCTTTTATCTTTGTGCTGTTCCCAGCTGCTGCTCCTTACATCTAAGGAGGAGACTGCTTTTCTCGACTAATTAGCAGATTAGCCATAAATGCCAAGGAAGATGCTTGAGTGTCTGATCAAATGGCTTATGACATTTCAACTGGCTATGTGTCTGTTTATTCAAAACATCCTCTTAGTAGAGAGCTGAGAGCCAGATCTCAGGCAGCCTGTGTAACCCTCTCTCATGGCCATGGCACGTTTAAAGTCACCTCATCAAAGCTGCAAAGTGATTGTTATTTTTGTTTCACTGGAAGTTATCCTCAACTGACGTGGTGGCTCTCCTTTCAGGACTGTACCCAACCATCAAACCCATGGGTTCTGGTCAGTGGAGAGAAGTCCCAGCTCCCTTACAGCTCTGCCCTTCACCTATCCTTCATCCAGCTGCCTCTTCTCCCGTGGGGACACTCCATGTGGCAATGCCTGGCTGCTACAGACCCCCATGTCACTGCTGTGCAGCTGTGTCACCAGGTATGTGTGATGGTTGGATGTTGGCTTTACAGAGCAGTTGCAGGTGCTGATCCCTGTGGGTCTCCAGGAAGTACCTCAAGGGTCCCTCCAGCCCCTCTCCTGTCTCCCAGCCATCTCCTTTAGGTGCCACATCTGTACCCTTCAGTAAGAGTGCGCATCCTTTGGGGTGATGCCCTACACAAGGGCTTATCTGGCTCCAATGCCCGTGTGGAAGCTGGCAGCTGTGCACAGGGTCAGGCTGCCCTGTACCTCAGTTTCCCCACCAGCAGGATGGGGAAGTCGGCTGTGCAGGTGAGGCTGATCTTGCTTGTATTCCCAGGTACTGATTTTCCCCAGATGTCCTGTTTCCTTCTCTCCCAGGGTTGTCATGGGGTCTAAGCCCACCCCAGCCTGCCTGTAGCCCTTGTGACCTGGGAAGGACCCCAGCCCAGCCCTGGCAAGTCCATCCTCAGCATCCTCAAGCCCCGATGTGTGTGGGACCAGCTGCACGTGTGTTCTTGTGTGTGTCCATGTGTTTGTGTGTGTGTGCAGGGGCAGGGCAGGCAGCAGCAGGGAGAGCCAGCCGGTGGGCCCTGGGCACGGCAGGGCAGGGAGCACATGAGGGCAGGCGCAGCCGGACTGGAGGCAGGGCTGCAGTGGCGAGAGGGCAGTACCGGGGGCAGCAGCGGAGTACCGGGACAGTTGTGCTGGCAGTACTGGGGGCATTACCGGGGCAGTACAGGCAGCAGTACTGGGGCAGTACGGCTGGCAGTATTGGGGCAGTACTGGGACCGTACCGGGGCAGTATGGCTGCCAGTACCACAGTAGTACCGGGGCAGTACGGACAGTACTGGGGCAGTACAGGGGCAGTATGGCCGGCAGTACCGGGGCAGTACTGGGGCAGTACCTGAGCAGTACAGACCGACAGTACCAGGGCAGTACCGGGGCAGTGTCAGGGCTGTACCGGGAAGTGCCGGGGCAGTGCTGGGGTAGTTACCGAGGTAGTACCGGGGCTGTACAGGGCAGTACCGGGGCAGTGCCGGGGTAGTTGCCAGGGTAGTTACCGGGGTAGTTACCGGGGCAGTACCGGGGTAGTTACCGGGGCAGTACCGGGGTAGTTACCGGGGCAGTGCCGGGGCAGTATCGGGGTAGTTACCGGGGTAGTTACCGGGGCAGTGCCGGGGTAGTTACCGGGGCAGTACCGGGGCAGTACCGGGGTAGTTACCGGGGCAGTGCCGGGCAGTACCGGGGTAGTTACCGGGGCAGTACCGGGGTAGTTACCGGGGCAGTGCCGAGCAGTGCCGCACCGGGTCCCAGGCCGGGCCGGCAGAGCGCGCGCTGCCCGGCGTTGTCCCTCCCCGCCGCTCACGTGGGAGCCGGGCGAGGGGGCGTGTTCCGAGGGAGGCGTTCGGCCAATGGTGGGCGGCGGGCGGAGGGAGTAACCAATGGCGGGCCGGGGGCGCGACGCCAGCAGGGCCCGCCCCCGATGCCGGCGGGAGGGCGCGGGCGGCGCGCGGGGCTGCGGCACCCACGGGCGGCCGCGGCGGGACCGCGCCGGCTCCGAGCGCTCCGCGGGGCCGCGCCGGGGTCGCTCCGAGCCGGGACCCCGCCGCCAACCCGCGCCCAGCGCGGCCCCGGTCCCGGCAGCGCCGCCCGCTCTCCCGCCGGCAACGGGATCCGACGCCGGGGGAGAAGCGGAGGCAGGTGCGTAACGCCGGAGCTCCGCGGCGGGAGGGCGGAGTTGGTAGGACCTGTTGCTGTCCGGTTCCGGGGGCTCCGTGTTCGTCCCGCTCCGCGGCTGTCCCGCTCCGCGGCTGTCCCGCTCCGCGGCGGGCGGGGGATTAGAGGCCCCGGGGAACGCTGCAGCCGGGGCTCTGCCCGAGCCCGCTAAAAAGCACAACGGGGGCTGCCCTGTCCGCCCACCTGCTGCCATTCGGCCCCGACCCCGGCACCGTTTTGGATGAGGGACCTTGCAGCGGCGTCCCGCCGCCAGGAAAAGGAGCTGGAGGATGGAGAGGGGATCCGAGCAGGGCCAGGGTTCTCCGGAGTCACCCAGAGTCACGGGGAGGAGAATTTGGGCTGGGGTGAGGCGACGGGGATACCTCCAGCTTGGTGGCCTAGGCAGGGGATGAGGGCAAAACCAGGGCTGGAAAGGGCTGCTGGAAATGTCCCGCAAACAGCATCTGACCTGGGGGCTGCTGCAGCCTTCAAACTCCAGCAGAGCCCCGTGGACCCTGGGACAGCTGTCCCCTGTCATCCCCACAGCGCACCCTGAGGGGCTCGCAGAGCCTGTCCCTGCATGCCCACGGTGACTGTTACTTTCTTTCTTCCAGGGACTGGAGACAACGAAGTGATCTCTGTGTCCTCACTGCCCTGCAGGGGCAGCTGAGAGAAAGCTTCCCTGTGGTGTGGTGCAGCCCGGGACACAGCAGTGAGCGGCCGAACTGATGGGGTGACACTGTCCCGCTGCCAGCCTGGCCCCATCCCAATCCCACCGCCAGCACCATGGCCATCCCCTTTGTCCCCGGCCAATGCCAGTAGGTGGAAGCTGCACACTCCATTGCTGCCCTGGCATTCCAAGCGTGAGACCAGGCTGTGGGACCTGCCGATTCCTGCGGGACTGTGGCCATGGCGGCTGCTCTCTCCACCGGAGCGATTGTGGCAATTTCTTTTAACTGTGTCATTGTGTTGCTCATCCTCATCCTCTTCCTCATCCTCTGCAAAGCCTGCAGGACCCCCTCATGTCCCAAGAAGACCCCAGCTTCTGATGTGGATGAATCAAGGAATGAAGAGAAGTACCTGCTGCAGCCTTGATCTGCCTGGGGACTGGGGTATCCGGCTGTGTCAAAGGAGTTGCCAGACTGGATGCCTGTGCTGCGACTCGAGTGCTGGACCAGGCACAATGAAAGCTGAGGGGACACCCAACTGCTTACAGGGGCTGTGATGGGGAGCACAGTCCTTTGCCTTTGTGGTTTTGGTGTGTGACGTTCCTGCGAGTGCCCACAGTGATGATGGGGATAGAGGGACAACTAGGTGGGATATGCTATAGGGACAGTCATGCCTGTCCCAGCGGCCACTGAGCACAGTAAGAGCTCTGCCTTCAAGCGCACCCCTCGTTTGGGAAGAGCTTGTGTGCTCTTCTCTGGTGCTCATGGCCTGGGACAGTGACACGATGTGACAGACCTGAGCAAAGCTGGTTGGGCGTCTGGAGAAGGGAGGCAGCAGGACTGGCACAAGTGCTTCTTCCTGAGCAGGCTGGCTGCCCCATGGCAGGGTATGCCCAGGGAAACCTGAGCAGCCCCAGCCCTGCTGGCAGAGCAGGGTGTTGCCAGTCCAGATGCGCGGGGGTGGCCCTGGGTGCCATGTGCCCTCAGCCTCAGGTGGGCCTTTGGCAGATGTCTGACCAAGCAGCGGATTTAATGAGGCACAAGAAGGCCTGCACGGTCTGCCTGATCATCCCCGGCCTGTCTGTCAGTCCCCTGCAGCATTAGCACCAACGCTGCTAGGCAAACGACCCTCCTCCTCGCTGGGTGCATATCCCTGCCCTCCCCCCAGCCTGCTTCCAGCCGAGGTCAGCCGTAGTATTCACCCTGCCTGTGAGCAGCAGATGTGCCCTTGCAGGCACCCCTGGTCCCGCTGAGAGCAGCCTGGTGTGGGTTTTCCTGGGGAGATGAGGGTGCCTGGACAAATAGCTTTGAAAGTTCTTTGACCCTGCCTGTTCCCTGGGGATCACAGTGGCTCTGTGGAGAGGGATGCTGTCATCTGGCTTGTCTGCAAGCCTGACAGCTGCATCCCCTACCCTGCCAGTGGGTGCTGTGGGTTTTGGAGGGCTCTGCCTTGCCTTTCCTAGAGCTGAGCAATAGCCACAGTCACCGCTGGCATAGCCACTGCAATAAGGGGACAGAAGGGTGGGGTGGGAGGGATGCCAGTCAGGGTTCCTGCAGAGGCTTGGCCAAGCCTGGCAGAGCCTGTGGCTCCTCCCCGTGTCAGGTGTAGCAAACACATCCCTTTGCAGCCTTGTTTTTACTAGACTAATAAATGGATTGTAGGACCCACATTGTGTCTCTGAGCTCTACCCAGTGCCTGGAAAATTCAGGGGGAGGTAGCACATCCTGCCATCCTGGTGGGCTGAGGAGTGGCTGTCCTGGGGACCAATGTCTCTGGAGGACTGTGGGTGGTTTGCTCAGGGATGGTGATTAGGAAGGGCTCATGTCCACATCTGTCAGTGGCTGGGTGAAACCTGACTGTGTATTTCCTGCCTGCCTGGGGCATGTCGGAGTCAGCAGGGAGCATACCCCAACCTTTGTGCCAGAGGCACAGAGGGTTTCCAAGCTGTGGCCGAACTTTCCAAGGATGCTTGTGGGAGACAGGCCAGCTGAGCATATGGAGGACACCTGCCACCACACCTGTCTGGTGGCTTTAGTCCAGGCCTGGGAGCTGTGCACAAAGATCTGTTGGTGACAGCCACTGCTCATCAGCATGCTGTAAGGCCACTGCTGCTGCTGCTGCCACTGCAGCCACACAGCAGCTACTCCTCTGCTGCACAGAGCGGTGGAAGGCTCTGCAAATGCTGCTGCCCAGCAGTTCCACAGGCACCAGCTGGGCAGAGGCACTCCAGCCCCACACTGGGGTGAGGGAGAGGGGAGAGGGGAGCTGTGAGCTTCCCACAGATGGTGACTGGCAGCTGCTGCCATGTGCTGTCTGGAGGCATGGAATGTCTCTCCCACAGTCCTGGGGCACCAGGCCTGGTTTCCAGGTACCATCTGGCTTAGGCTACTGCCCCCAAATCCAGGTGTGGTATTCCATTTGACTTGCACAAATTCTTGGGGGCTCTACAGCTCAGAGCTCAGTCTCTCTGGTCACCACTCACACAGTGGAACTGGCTGCCATGAAACTGCAGCCCTGAAGTTCTTCCAGTCCCACTCCTGCCCTCCATGGGGCTCTCTCTGGTGCAAGCCCAGCCAAGGCTTGGGAAAGTCAAGGGCCTTGTGGCTCCGGAGGGCCGAGCATGGTGAGATTTGTCTAACCCAGAAATGACTGCATACCACAGCTCTCCCAGCACCTCGATTTATTTGGGCACAGAGGAAAAGTGTTTCTGCTGTGCAACAAGTGGGCAGCAGAGGCCCGTGGCTTGCATGCCAAGCAGCCACCGATCAAAGCCGAGCTTGTTTGGCTAGAGGCTGCCCACAGAGTCATCTTTCCCCCTCACTGCTCTTCCTTGCTCCCTGGCTCTCTCACCAGGCTGAGCAGCTTCTCCAGTTTTGCTATTTCCACCTCGGGTCCTTTCTTCACCTCCTGGCCTTTCTTCTCCTGCAAAAAAACCAAACAGGATAGAACTGTGAGCAGGGAGGAAAGCAGGGATGAGGAAGGGTCCAGCACAAGGAGGGCTGCTGGAGTGCTGTGTCTGAGCTCTCACTCCTCACTGGAAGCTGATCCACAGGGGGATGCACCTGCTTATCATCATATTTCAAGCCCAAGGTGCCATGAGATGTGTGAAAGCTCCTATGAGCTGGGAAAGGACACTGATGAAGTGTTTGCATGGGAATGGGAGTGGCCTCTCTCTTCCAGAAGTTCTTAGCCCCATGGGACTGGACCACCCTCTAAGCTATGCCCCCAAGCTGTAGGTAGGTGCCAGGTATGCAAGACAGCTGTCCAGTGTGCAGATGTCCAGACCTCCCCAAAACAGCCCCATCGTGCCCATCCCATGCAGGTGCTCCTGGCTAGAGGCAGCCAGAGGAGCAGGGATGACCCCTTTTGCACTCAAATGGCTTTTCCCAGGAGGACAGTTGGGTGTTGAGAGCCTCTAACCTGGTGGGGAGAAGTGAGTCAGGGCTCCCAGGTGTGCTGTTAACTTCTCACTGGGGCTCTCCTGTGCCTGGACACACTTCTGTGCCAGCCCTGATGCACACCTCAGCATGGGCAAGGAGGAAAAGCACTTCTCACATTCCCCTAGCACCTGTCCCAAGCGTGCTAGGGGCTCCCTGCCTGAGTGCTAAAGCAAACTACCAGCATCTTGAGAAAAATCACACAGCACAAGGGAAAGAGCCTGCCCAGTTCAGCCCTCGCTTGTTTGGGCGCAGCAGGAGCTTTCCAGGCCTGGCAGAGGACAATGTCCCTGCTGAAGGCACAAATTCCACTCACTGCTTTGTGCAGAACATGTTTCTGCTGTGCTGTGGCCTGCAGCATTGCTCTCAACAGAGTTCTGGCACTTTGGGAAAGTGAGTAACCAGGCTTAGGCTCTCCAGGTTTGCATCATGGAAGACACAGCTGCAGCAGAGGAATTTTCCAAGCTACACTGAGCCCACCAAGCCCTCCTGCAGCTGAGCATCTACACCATGGGATTTCTCCAAAACAGCATCCCCACAGTCACTTCTATCATGAAGTGTTGCCTTTCAGTCACAGCCTTCCCCTTTGCCAGCCTGCTGCATCTTGCCTTGTCTCTGGAGTCGGTGCGATACCCCTGCTTTGGGGCTGGGGAGCTCCTCTCTGTGCAGCATGGCTCTGGGCACCCCAGAAAGCAGCTGCCAAGCACAGGTGAGCAGGAAGTTGGCACAGTCTGGCAGGTGAGCTCAGGAGAGCCTCCAACACTGCAGCAGAGCAAAGAGAAAGGAACATCCCTGACCATGCTTGGAGACAGCCTGCAGGAAGCTGCTGTACTGGCTCTTCTTGACATCCTCAAAGCACAGCCTCTGCTCTCCGTGCTCTCCGAAGGCCAGAGGAGTAGCACTCAGCATCGGAGGAAGAAGACTGCCAGATTTCCTCTCTCCCCACTTAGAACGGATCAATTCTCCTCCCGCTGAATCAGCCCTGCTAATGGCCGCGGGTGCAGCAATTACAAACACACACCTTCCCTTCAGCGCTGAAGAAATGCCAGCGCACAAGACGGGGAAAGTTGTTAGCCCACATGGATCTCACTGCGCTTTTCTAGCAAACGTGGGCATTGCTGAGCAATGACAACACGCAAAGAACTCCCCGGGGAATCCCCGTGTCCTCCCTCCTCGCAGCCTCAAACAACCTCGATGGAACACAGCTTTCCTAAACTGACGGAGGACTCTGCTGAGATGAAAGCTGTCCTGGGGGGAGGATGGGGACAAGGATATTTGGAAACCCCTCTGTTCCCAAGAAGAGAGCCCCACTGCTGTTCTGAGCTGTTCTGAGCACTGGGATGAGCCCAGGTTGTTTTATTTACAGAGTCCATCAGCTGCATGGTGGGACAGTGCTGATTTATATTGATGCCAACAGATGAGCAGCACCCTTTGTGGCTCTGGTCTGGGCACTGCGAGTGATGTTTGCAGTAATGGCCCACATCACAGCAGAGCATCTCTCTGAATGAGAGCCTTGGGATAAACACAGCTGCTCAAGGTATTTCAAGATTTAGCTATTTCTGCAGAAAAGCTGTTTTGCTGTCTGACAGTGTTCAAACTCCTCCCTTTGGCACTTGGTGTAACATACAGCACCACACAAAGGTCCTCAAGACGAGCAAAAGAGGCACCTGCTTTGCTCAAATGGGAAGAGAAGATGCTGAGGCCACCTCCCACCAATCCATTTCCATCCCAAGCCCTTTGATATCTCTACTCGCAAGGACAGGAAGAAACCCTGACTGATGTCCTGCAGGCCCATGGGAACTGTGTCTAGGCCTTGCTGAATTTATCAGCCTGAGGCAAGGCTCAGCTCCTGGTCACCAAACTGTCCCCAAGACTTTGACTTTCACACTGGCTCAGCTCCTTTGGTGCTTCTGAGCACGCTGTAACAAAGCCACACGCAAGCCTGTAATGAGCCGTAACTGAACCAGAGCCCTAATTTAACGCCACATAACCAAGGAAGCAAGATGACACAGGGAATGGAAATTATAATGTCCTTTTGGGGGCACTGGAATGGAAAGTTTCCCTTTATTCTGTCATCTGCTTCTCCCAGGGCACTTGTGCTTGTGAGCTGGCTAGGCCACTGATGGCACCAGCACAGCACTGTGGGATCTGCTTGGATGCACGTGGCAGCTTCCTACAAATCCAGGGACTTTGGCTCCACCAGACCTCTGAGGAGCAGTCCTTCTTGGAGCAGAGCAATCCCCACATGAGGCAGGGAAGTGCCACATGGCTGCCAAAAGGCTCTGCCTCCAGCAGATGCCATAGCCAGGTGTGGCAAGGGCACTCGTGGGGCTCTGCCACCATGTGTGTAAGCTGAGCCTGTCCTCCACCTACATCCCTGCTTACACCACATCCATAGGGCTCTTCAGGAGCTGAGAGTGAGTCAGGGCAGATCAGTCTTCCCCATGAGGCTGTTAGATGCAGAGCTGAGATTACATGGGGAGGTCTGTCCCCAGGCACCTCATGGAATGGGTATTGGAGCTGCTCAGAGCAGCATTTGCATCAACTTTACTGTTAACTGCTTCCAACCGGAGAGCAAAATGCTCCTGTTGAAATGGTGATGAGGGACATGGCAGGAAAGTTCATGGCAGGGCCAGGAAAGGTGCTGTGTGGGGATGGATTCTGCCCTGCTTACAGAATGTGACCTCAGGGAGGAGAGATGGGGAAGAGACCCCCCCTGTTTGTGTCCATGCTGCTATATTTGTTGCCAGGTTTCTCATGGCCCTTACGCTCCCTTTACCTCATGTCTGGGATCTTCCCTGGCTTGTCAAGCAAGGAAACTGAGGCAAGGGACTCAGGTCTACAGGTAGTGCACAGGACCCTTGATGGACATCTCAGCCCCAGGGTGAGTACTCACACTGGAAGTGAAGCAGGAGGTGACAGATGACTGAGGTGAAGCCTCAAGGGGAAGGGTGGAGTGGGAACTAGAACAAAGATGAGGATGAGGACTGACTGCTTGAAGATCCCTTAACCTTGGGAGCCTCAGCCCCACCCATCCCCATGCTGGCACATGCTGAACTCTGCATGCAGGTTAAGGGACTCATTTAAACTGGAGTCTTGGCTAATGCCTTCATTCCCTAGTTGAACAGTATGCCACTGAGTTAATAAAACTCTCCCATAAAAGCCATGATGCTGGCACTTCTCAGCTTCCACATCTTTTTCCCACTGGGGGAATAATCATGAAACATCTGCTCTAAAGTTTTGATTAAACAAGGCCAAACATGTTTATGTTTTAAAGCAGCAAGGAAGTCAACCATGCTGACATAAGCATAGTCAGGAAAGTTCCCACAATTTCCTTATAACCAGAGGTGACCTTTTACCCTGCTGAGCCTTGGCCAAGGGGCACAGGCCTGTCTCTGCCCTGCTGTTGTCATGACACTGATGTCATTCCTTACTCGATGGGACTCCTGGATACGGTCATGCTGGAACAGGATCTAGACATTTTATAAAGCAGCCCAGCGACCTAAGAACTGGCCTCCCATGCACAAGGGTTTAAGCTTTTACAGAGTTGTTTTGAAGGGGATGAGAAGCCTCAAGAAGATACCTAAAACTGCTTATTCTTATTATCCTCAGTGGGAAGGGGCACACAACCTGTGTTGACACAACCAGCTATTCAGAGGTGTATTTCTTTGGGAGAAGGTCTTGTTCCTTCTGCTCAGGTTAAGGTGACAGTTCCAGGGTAAGGGCTCCTCCATTATCAAAACACACTAGTGACTGGCCTGGAAAACTCAACAAATGAAAGCAAAGATGAAGCTTCCCTGGAGCATTTCTGTCAGGAAGACCAAGGAAAACCAAACTCCTTTATGAACACAGAAAAATTTTCCTCATCATCTTCCTGTGCCACTAACCAAACATTAATAGGATCAATAGGAATATGATATGAGCTGCAGCCCTGAAGCCTCCCAGATCCACTTCATCATGTCCTATTGCAACCCAGTGCTGTCAAATGAAGCTGGAGTTATGCTGAGCTGGGGAGGACGTCTATGCCAGGACCATTTCTGGGCTCTCAAGAAGTCCATTTACATGCAACAGCAGCATGCTTTTCAACCACAGAAAGCCTCGAGGTATGCTCACAGCCTGATCTGACAGCATCACTCCTGGCCCATGGAAGGATTAGCTGACAGGCTGGAGATAAGGATTTAGGCTTATTCCGCTACTGTTTGGAAATAAATTACACAGTAAACATTTTTACAGGAAATGAAACCAGCAGAAAAGCCCAGGGGATGACTGGGTCATTCAGGTGACAGCAGCCACACAGGATCACTGGCCTCAAGGATGCTCTTACCTCCAGCTTCAGGTACAACCTGTACAGTTCAGGGCAAGCGCCCCCACCTTTCTCAAGCTCACATTCTGACTCAGAGACTTTGCCTGGAATCTGCACTGGCCCATGCCAAAGCACAGCATGGGTCTCAGGGTCCCAGCTGACCTGTCTTTGCTTGTTGGAAGTCACCATTTAAATTGGGTAAGTCACAGTGCTGGCACCAGGCTGTGGCTCAGCAGCACACATCTGCCAGGAAAGGCATGGGAACAAAGGTCAGGACACAGCAGGCAGGAAGGGCAAACAAAATTGGATCAGACCTGGAAGAGGATGGGATTGTCACTGGAAATAAACCAGAAGGAATTGGGCAGGGCATGTGGGCAGGGGTCACTTGTCCCTAAATAGTGGGTAGCTGCCCACAGCACACCACAGAGCTGGCCTGTTCACAAATATCCATGGGAGAGGGGAGGGAATGCCTGATGGAATGGATGGGCTTTGCAGCAGCAGGGACCTAACAGCCTGGTAAATCCAGGGCCAACAGGGAGCACAGCCTGTGCATCGGTCAGTGCACTGTCTGCTCTGCCAGGGGCTGGCTGGGACTCCACCTCCTTGCTCACCCCCACTGCAGTGTCCTCTGGCCAAGTAGAAGTTGTGCGCACAGCAGGAGCTGTTTCCTGAAAAACATTCCCTATTCTTGTTAACTCCAGAGCCTCGAGCAATGTCTCTTACAGACCACTAATTTAGGCACCTAAATTTAGCCATAAGAAGACCACATTTAGCATGAAAACTTCAGTGAACAAGGCCAAGCTGAATGCAGACTTGTCTCATGGCAGTCCCCACAGCTCCTCTGAACTGGGCATTACAATGATTTGTTATCTCCTTCTGAATTTATCCTTGTACCAGCTGCAAAAACCCACCAAAACCATTTAAAACTATTGGTCTTCTGTCTTTTCCATTGTCTGACCCGAGTTCAAAAGAGGGATGTTGCCATGACCCTCAGTTCATGAATCACCAAATAACTAGCTTTAAAGAGAATGATACATTTGAAAGTCATCTTAAGACATTATGGGCCTGAAATGAGCCAATACCATTAACTCTGACCTGCACAGATGCTCTGACTAGGAAACATCAGCAACAGGGTCCCAAGAGGTCACACTGTGTTTTGTTAGCCTTGAGGACAATTTGGCTACACTGTGAGTTCTGGGTGTGTGAGATGAAGAACAGCTTTCTTTTGGGTGTCATCAGCCTTAGTCACCAAGATGAACCAACATCTATAGACTCTATCTGAATAGAACAGCCTGGTGAGGAAAAAAAAAAACCCACATCACAAGATAGTGGAAAAGACTTTCTGTTGTATCACTTAAGTGACTTGTACTAAGCACTGAGAAAAACCATTGTGTGCTCATTGTGCAAGGCAATTACCCTGTCCTGGCACACTGAGGCCTCCTGAAGGAGTCAGAGTGGAATAAAACCCCTAAAAGCTTTTTCCTTAAGCCCAGGGAGTCCTGGTGGTCCAAACCATCATTGGGATGAGGATAGAGGAAATGGGATGCCCTTTCCTTCACCTCACTGTGGGGACAGGCAGTGCATCACCTACTCAAACCCTGGATCCAGCCCTACTGGATTCAGATTTTCTGCAGTGCCATTTGGCTCATCAGGATGGGATAAATTATTTCAAGTAGCTTTTACTTTTTTGGGAAGCCCCAATACTTAAAGCCTGTCTAGGTGCCACTTGTTATAACAGCATAGGATGCAAAGGCTGGGGGCATTAGTGCCTAGTGTTTTAGCTGTGGGATCTCTCAGACCCAAGCAGTGGGGAGGAAGGAAATGAGAAGGAGATTTTAATTGAGATTCAAACACACTAGACAGGCAATACCTAGTGTTCTAGCTTGACTTTAAATATTGCTGCAATTCCAGTGACACCCAGACACCAAACCTTAGTGTAACCTAGACAATCCAAAAGCTGACCAGACTGCCCTAACTCCTGCACCTTCCATGAGGGGCCACATCTGCAGCACCTCTTCACTTGGGCTAGCAAACCTGACATGAAAAGCCTCGGTACACACAGCATCATCCAAAGGCACATACATCAAACCCTTCCAGAGGGATAAAATCAAGGATATACTCTGCAGAGTGCAGTGACCCCAGCAGTTGTAAGGTGCAGCCCTTAATTCCTGCCAGGAAGCACAGTCAGCCACTGAGCAACATTTCCTTATCACTCAGCATCTCTTTTTTTTTTTTTTTTTTTTTTTTTTATTACTTCAGCTTTTCTTTAGCATTTTGGCATGCCAGCTCAGTAAGCTGTTATGGATTAGAGTTTAATAAAAGCAATCAAACACGGATGTGAATATGCAACTCCTGCAACTCTTGTGTGCTGCTGTTATATCATAGAGCACAGCATCTCATGAGAGAACATTTGCAATTGTATGAACAGTATATTTTTAAAAGTTGGAGTTTTTTCAATGCCTTTTTCTCTGGCCACCATTGTTAACGCATACATATCCATCTTGATCACCTTTTAACTGCCTTAAGAAAGTCCAGTTGCTGTTTTTTAACATAGCACCTTCTTTATTTTTTCTTTTAGTACAGTTTATAAAAGTATTTGCATAGGAAATATATTCTTGGTTGCAACTTACATAGGAGCATGTGAATATACTTCTTTTTGGATAAATATAAGTACACGGGAAACTGGATTTTGCTATTATTAGAAGTAAAAATAAATGTCCTTGCTCAAAGAAGCCTCATATGTAATAACATTAAATACCAATGGCATGAAAGATGTATTATGACTGATACTCTTCTGCTTATGAAAGAACTCAGTCTGCAATTTAATGTCAAGCCACATTCCTCTCTTTCTCTTTCCTGTTCTCCATGACTGAACTCAGGGATGCTTCAGAAATTGCACTAGATATTTCAGCCATGTGAACAATTGTGTCATCTCAACAAAGCATTCTCCTTGTGTATTCTTCATTTAAATCACAGAGCCATTTGGGGCAGAGCTAGGAGGGGTCAGTTCACTGGTGCACTTTTGTCCATGGTGGGAGCAGCTGCTCTTATATTGCTTCTGACAGATGCTTGTCCAGTCCTTGGGGTGCCGAGCACAAGAGGCCCCATGCAGTGGATTGTCCCAGTCTGCTCCCAACAGCTGCACAGCCATTTCTTTTGAAACCCCCCAGGAATGGTGCTGCCAACCCATCTCTTGGAGATGTCTGTTAGCATGTCTCTCTTATGCCCACTGAAACTTTCTCTCTAAGTCTTTTCCTGCTGTCTTGTTACCTCAGAGCACTGCCTTCCTTACCCTGCCAGCTCAGGATCTCTTTGGGAGTACTCACCTCTCTCATCTCCCATCTTCCAGAGCAGAGCTTGGGAGCTCTGGACTGTCAGAGGCTAAGCCAGCCTCTCAGCTGGCTGTACTGTCCTTGCTGCTCTCCTGCTCCCTCAGCCCCAGTACCCAAAACTGAAGCAGAGGCCTTTGCGTTGCAAAGTACTGCAACAGGATCAGATCATGTTTCCTGCTCACTCCTCTCTTGCCTGTGCTCTCTGTTCAAGCAAGTGAGACCTTTCTCTGCTCACCTCAGTCTCTTATGCCAACCTCCTTTCCCTCTCCTTCTGTTTGCCTCCATCCTCACCAAAGTGCATCCTGTTTACTTCAGACTGAGTCTCCCCATTTGCCTCAGATTAAATGACTTGCACAGCTTCTCTCCACCTGCTGCACAGGAAACCGCCAGGCAAACGATAAATGCCACACAAACACTCCCAGGCCTGGGAACCAGATACACGGTTAGCCTGGACACTGTGGGACGTCACCCTAAATCACATCAGCCACGACTGAGTTATGCTGCAGCATGCAAATCAGGGCTTAAAAGAGGTCAGCGAGGAGCTGGATGAAGGACAAGCACAGGAAATCCTGCAGCTAGAGCTGTTGCTCTTCCCTGGGATTTCACACAGTTATGGCAGCTGAAAAATCCCTTCCTGCCCCACAGGAAGACAGACAGGGCCCAGCTATATCCCACCACAGTGCCGCTTTGCCCTGGGAGCTCCTGAGGATCACTGGTGTCTGTTCTCTCCTGGAGTGGGCTTGGCATAGAGCTGGTCCATGCAGGATGTTTTTTGCTCCCTGTTGAGACATCTTCCCTCTGAGCCCACATATCCTGCAGTGATGCTGATATGTCAGCCCACTGGACTGCCCTTAAGGGTCTAAGCAAGAGCTGTGCAGAGAACAGGATTCCTACTCATCTGGCTGCAAATGCAGGACCCAAGCACTGCATATCAGCCAGAAGCAGACAGGATAAAACAGTGCAGGAGAATTCCAGCAACATGCTGGAAGGCAGTTCAAGAAGTGCTCCTCTGAGGCACAAGCACACACAGAACCACCCATTTCCTTCTGGGAGACACTGTCAGCAGTGTGCTGATATGGCCTGACCTGGTCAAAAGCTGCTCTGCAGGAAGGAACCCAGGAAGGACCTGGATATGGGCTCCCTGGCATGTAGTGATGGGGATGGCAACAGGGCTGGAGTTGGTATTGCTCCTGTCCCACCAGCAGACACAGACTACCATATGCACTGGTGATGTGTCCCTACCCATGCCTCACTCTGACCCTGACACCCAGGAACAGGAGCTCTTCTGGGTCCCGTCTGGAGACAAAGATGAGGTACACTCTGAATAAAAAGCAAATCTAGATTCTATGTTCATGTAAGCTGTTCAAGCAGGAGGCAGCCAATTTTAATGACAATCCAGTCTTAAGACATTGATCTGGCTCCAGCCCAAGTCTTTGTACTAAGCTCCTTGACATCCTGTTTAGAAAACCATTATTAAAATCTAATTGCTTCATGCGTGTATTGCTGTTTTAATTATAATAGAAGGAGGAGAGAGAGATGGGAGCAGTAACCAATCTCTCTGATACTAATACATTTTTGAAGAAGGAACTGGCCAGGGAAAAAGCCAATCCAACATCATCTGTGGAAACCAGAGGGAGATATTCCTAGTGATTGTCCACATTGCCAACTGCACAGTCTCAGTGTAGCCAGGAGTGGCCTCCCTAATGTCCTCTTTGCTTTGAGACGGTGACTGGGATGCTGCACCTGAATTAATTTTACATGTTTGCAACTGTGTCTCTGTTGTACCAAAATGTAATTACTTCAGAGCCATAGACCAGTTAAACCCATCTGCTCAGTTGGCTGCTGAAACTAATGGATATTCTTTGAAACAAACTATTGCAAAATAGAGGCATGCTGGAAAGAAAATGATGTACAAGTCATCAAGGTCCTTAAGACAAGCACTTCCCAAAGTAATCTCTCCATTGCCAAGTAAGACCCACGAGTACCAAAGACAGAACAAGGTTAACCAGCAGCTGTCAGTTTCAACAAAACAGTGGCCAAGATGGTAAAATAAATTATCTGAAAAATAATTGCAGATGTAAGGACTAGCGGTAACCTGTTGACAGAGGTTAACCGACATTGATGTACATCCTTAACACTAAATGGATAGGTGCACTACAGAAAAATTCTTCACCAAAAGGCTTGTCAAGCACTGGAAGAGGCTGCCCAGGGAAACTGTGGTGCCACCAGTGCTGGAGGTATTTAAAAGATATGTTGACACTCAGGGACATGGTTTAGTGATGGGCTTGGCAGTGCTGGGTTAACAGCTGGAACTATAACACAAAGCTGGTCACCACAGTGCCACTGAAAGCCTCAAAGCACCAGCAAACTGGGCCTGATCCTTGCCTCACTCTTCGTATTGCTGGAGCTGGGACAGACAGACATGGCTGGGACAGTGCTGCCAGGCAAACACCACCATTCCTCCTGGGGGCCCTTAAAGGAGGTATGTCCTTGATGGAGATGGCAGAGATCTTGTCACATCTGGATACCACTTCTGGCTGCAGATTCCAGTGGCACAGTCAGATCATCACCTCAGGAAGGGTTATTTCTCCCCAGGCTATCTGTCTCCATTCTCATCTGAGCCCTGAGGCACTGACTCCTAGTATCACCCTGGTGTGAAGAATGTGTTGTTAGGCTGCAGGTCTGGGGGGAACTAGTAAGGACTGAACAAGAACATCATGATGTTTTCAGAGTGCTCAAAGTGACAACACCAGAGTTGTTCCTTTCCACAAGCACAAAGGAGATGCCCGAACTTGCTTAGAGGAGCGGTGAAAGCAATTGCTCTCTAGAAATAATGTTGCCTCAACACCTATATCCCACTGCTTCTCCCACAAAACAATTAACCCCGTGGATCCTGCATGTAAAGTGCTGGGAGATGCAGACAAATGCAAAGACATGGTGGTTTCTCCAGGCCCTTTGTTGATCCAGCTCTTCCTCTCTCTGTGATGGAATAGTCACCATCACTTGAGAGCTGGGTGAGACAGCCCAGCAGGGAATGAGCCCATTACACTCCTGCATGCCTGGCATCAAGAACAATCCTGGAAAGAGACATTTTCACAGCTGGCAACCAAGCAGGAAATAAAAGGAAGACAGAAAGGAGGCACTTGTGCTCAGAAAATTAAATCCGAATTACAGTAATTATACTTGCATTAACACCCTCTTTGCCATAAAGATGCATAACATCCTTAGGTGAGAGCTGTAACTGTCCTGCAAGTGAGAAGAAGGTAACTGGAGAAAAACTGCCAGCTTCTCCCTAGCTTGTAAAATCCTTACGAAGTCTGGATCATCATGAATGGTTATTTGCTATTTAAATTCCCCAGCAACCACCTGTAAATGAGTCAGCAATACAGCAAGAGCACCAGAGAACCTGTAACAGAACTGATTTATTACATCAATCCATGATTTAACCATAAAGAAAGGCATTGTTTTCTATATGACAATCTGGGCTTTGTATTCTATTGTATTCTATTCTTAATTATAATATGAGACAAATGAAATCACATCCTTTGGGAGGCAGGAGATTACTGACTAAACTGGGCTCATTAGCATAATTCTGAGTCCTTGGACCACAGAAACTTGATTCACCTTCTCTAACTAAGCAGAATCATGCACAGTGGAGACCAGCCCTGGAAGATGTTGTTGGTATTTTGGGAAGGTCTTCACTGAAACCACTTCCTCGATTTCAGTCCATATCCCCATGTGGAGATCTCATACAAAGCCTTTCAAAGTCCTTGTGACCTCCATGCTGTCAGGTCCTCTCAAGACTTTATAAGTGCACTCTGCTAGATCAGCTGAGGAAGGAATAAGAAATTTGAAATGCCAGTGACGACACCAATCCACCCTCCCAAATAAACCTGCAGACTGCCCTGAGATTTCATCACAGGTTTTTCACTGATAAACCACTGCTCTTTTGCAGTGATTTTTCAGCTGGTTACACTTCCTGTTTCTGGCATAACTTCTGCACTCTCTGCACTCTCCTGGTTTAGCTCAGACATGCACTTGCCATTTGGCTTGGTACCAGAAGACAAGTACAGAACCACAGAAGGTTCCCTCAGGAGGGGCAGGTAAAGCCAAGGATGGCTACAGAGGCTGAGAACAACACTAAGGCCCTGTGTAATATATGGTGTAAGAGCAGCTGTCAGTCCTGTAAACAGCCCAAATGTTTGATATTTCCTGTCATACAACAGACAAGAGCTTGAGCGGATTTTCTGCAACACAGGCAGGCAGTTCCAAGCCAGACCAGCACTAATTAAGAAACACTAGGTGAGTGTAAATGAAATAAATTTTGAGAGGTGAGAGAAAATGAAGTGGACAAACCCTTCTCACCTCCTGTCCCTGGTCCTGTGTGACATGTTCTTAGTCACTGAAAAAAAAAGGAAAGGAGTTTTCTAGGAAGGAAAGAAATAAGACAAGGAGATGACAGCTGTGCTGGGTTGGTGTGTCTGTTCTCTGTCCTGATGAGAAACAGGCTCTGAAAGATCTTAATTTTCAGTTAATGGTTTCACCTACAGAAAGAGAGACAGTAGGTAGTTTAAGGGGTGAACAGAGGTGTTGATATACCAGACTGAGTCCAGCAGAGACTACCAAGACTGTTGGTGGCTGCAGGATTTGCACTGAACAGATACTAAGAGTGCTGGGCTTACTCAGCCTATAGCAGACACAGTTCTGGGTGACCTAACAGGCACCTGCCTGCGCCCAAGTGGAGGATATTAAGAAGACAGAAATGGACTTTCTGTAGGAGTGCACAGCAGAGAATGAGTCACAACAGCCATAAACTGAAACAGGGAAGGATCCAATGTGATATAAGAAAGTTTTTCTCCACTATGACACTTAGTCATTGGAACAAGGCTCCAGAGTGGCTGTGAGATCGCCAGCCTTGGAGTTTTTCAAGAGAAGCTTAAGTTCTGGGCAACCTTGTCTGATCTCAGGGCTGTATTTGCTCTGAGCTGGAGGCAGGACTAGAGATATCTCAACATCACCTCCAGCCTGAATGTGCCTGTGGCTTTACAATCCCAGGATGTTCTTCATCACCAAGTGTAAACTGGAGAATGAGTCTTTCAGCTCTACTCTACTCTGCTATCATGCTCATATTGCAGACAGCACTTCTAACCAAATGTCCTCTTAAACCTTATAGAGCTCATAATGTCAGAACCAGTGCAGACCAATACAGCTCTCAGTTCCCAGCTCCTGGAGACCACTGGCACAGAGGGAACCAGCTCCCCAGCACCCTCCTCCCAGAGTATCTAGATGCTGTGGAAGCTACACATACCAATTTGAATGTAGGTGTCAAAGGGCTAAAGAGAAGAAGAAGGTCCTTCAGTGAAAAATGACAACCAGGAAGCACTGGAGAAAATCCATGGAGAGCAGAAGCCTGAGACAGATGGTGACAGGACCAAGGAGGAAGCTGGACTACAAGTCTGTGAGAGCTGGCAAGGATGAGAAAATGGGGATTGTTTCCCCATGCCTACCCACAAGTTGAAAAGCTGACATAAGAGGGGAGCTTACATAATCCCAGACATGTAAGACGAGTATATATTATCCCACTATGCTTATTATATCAGTGGCCGAAAAAACAATAACATGGGTTTAGCATTGATAAATTCCCACTGTTACTGTAGCACTTTGTTGTTGGTGAGTGCTTGCAGTTTGATTGTTTAACAGACAGGCTAAAAACCAAGCCATAATCAATAAAAGTGAGGAGTTCAGGAGTCTGTAAATGCAGCTATGTGGCCTGTTCTGAGCTGTCATTACCCCTTTGCAAAAGCTGTGAATCTCTCTCTGTAATGCTGCCTGACAATTCCCCTATCATGTCAGTAAGATCAAAAAGTGGAAGTAGATTTTATATCTTTTTAAACCCAGAAATAATGATTATGATTCACAGCTTCAGTCAGTATCCTGAACACAACAATGACTCTTCCTGGAGCTAAAACAGAGCTTTCACTAAAAGACAAGGTGTTTTGACCTGAAGGAGTTTGAGGGATGCAGACAAGCTAGTGCCATGCTAAACAGGTGTACTCAAGCCTTTGTTTAATTTGGTCAGCTGCCAAATCCCGTTATATCTCTGTCTGCTGATTTTAAAGAGCTTTCCTCCACTGCAAATCCCTCCCCATGTAGGTGCCTGTAGGATGAGATCAAATTATATTTTGTTAAAATATATTTAGATATTATATAGACATGCATTACATACTATATGTTATGTAATATTTTATGTACACATATAATATAGAATATAACTGTATTACATATACAATCTTAAATTACACATTTTAAATTATAAGTTATAAAGCTTGCAAGGTCCTCAAAACCTCCCTGAAGTTATGTTTCCTAGGTAAACCATCTTGATCTCTTAAGACTTACTTTCCATTTCTACTTTCTACCAATCAGTCAATCAATGGGTCAATCAATCAACCACCTCCACTGCAGAGTCAACCCTGGATGTGTGCAGAGATCTCTTCCTAATTACATTTAAAGTTCTGCTGGTCCCAGCTCTCTTTAACAGAATCCACACAGGTCTTTTGTAGTGCTTTTTCTTTTAAGAAGGGTGGTTATTTTCCAGAGAAAGTCCATGTTTACCATTCTTTGAGGCATAAGTAGTATCTTGGCAAAGGTTTACCACAGGTCTGAGTCAAGCAGCAATTGTCAAGTAAGGCTGAAAGCCCATGGAATACTATATGTATAAGGGAGTGTGGTGGTGTTTAAGTGATCTCATGTTGATAGACAAGCAACTCTTTCTGAAGCAGGGGAAACAGGTCAATTGCAGCGTTTAATTTTCCTCTAAGTCCTTCAACCACATCACGTAATGTGTGGCATTTCTGTAGCACTTCCCCGCCCAATCCCCACAAGCCTTTCAAAGACCTAGGGTTACTCACTCAGGGAGAGGCAGGGACAAGGTGCACTCAGGGGCTTCGCTAAAGCCTGCAGAAAGCCAAAATCACAGGTTGTGAAGCCCAGGCACAAAGGCTGTACCTCTCCAGTGAACCCCTGCCAGTTACTTTAAGTCAGGTAAGGGACAGGGATAGAGAGGAGACACCAACTGGCGATACCAATTGACTTGTCTTGTTAACCCCTGCTCAGCCTGCCACAACTGAGTATTTCAGAGATAAGGAAACCGTGTACTGGAGCTCTCTCTGCCAAGCTGCATCTCTTTCTTCCTTTGCAGGTACACAGTGGTGGTGCCCCAACATCTTGCTGCTTTTCTAAGTCAGAGCTCAGACTAACCTTGGCTTGAAATGCAGGCCTGATTGCAGAAGATTTTGCCTACCATACAGGCATCTGAAAAATCATGGCTGACAGCACATCCCTGGCTATGAGCAGGTTAAAAGCACTCTCAAGAATGACATTTCCCCACACAGCAAGGTACAAGCAACTTGGAGTTTTCCCTATCACTGCAGAAGGGACAAGTCTTCTGCAAGTCTTTATACCCCACAGACAATCAGGATCTCCATCTTTGGGCTGCACTTCAGTCTCAAGCTCCCCCAGGCTCTCCTGGTTGCAGAAGCGGGACCCACATCCCTCTCTTTTGCTGGTGCTTTAGTCTGGAAAACCCCATGAGGTTGAGCTGAGCAAGACAGCACCTCCACAGCCCTGCCTTTGGCCTCATGGCAGCAGACAAGAAGAGATCCCTCAGGATGGGCTTCCATTTCACTTGTGCTGCCTACCTTTTTCAGCCCCCCGGTTGCAGGAGTCATTTGGCTGCAGTGTTTTTACAGCATAGCTTTTCTTCTTGAGCAGGCAGTTCTAATTGATACCAAATCCATCAGCTTTTTGCTCAGCTCTCTTAAGAACTTAAACCAAGAGGCAAAGCCTGGCATGCTTTTGTTGTTGTTGTTGTTGTTATTGACAAGAAATAAACAAAATCATTAATTTTCTGCACTCCCACTGAACATCCATCAGTTAGCCAGGCCAGATAAAATGAGAGCCTTTGAGTTCATTGCCCTGGCTTAGCATGCTGCTTCAGTGCAAATCAAATAGGAAACCTAATCTGGAGAGGGATGAGCATCCTCCAGTCTCACAGCTGCATTTGCAAAGTTGTTTCTGGTCATTCTGGTGTCTGACTGTTTTGGCGTCTTACGTCTGACAGCAAGTCTATATAATCATCAAAAAGTCAGATGAGAAAAAAAAATAAGAAAGCAGTAACTGAGCAGTGCTGATATTCATGCACCCTCCTGTGCTTCTGGGAAGGATCCTTTCTCCTCTCCTCAGGATATAAGAGCCAACACCAGCAACCACGTGGGGGAAGATTTCTGGTCTAGGTGAGCAGGGTTAGTGTGTACCAAGACAGCACAGGCTTGCAGGGAAAGGCAATGACTTTTATTAACTCAAATAATACATATCTGGAGAATAAGTGCTTTAGGGCAAAAGCACTTCTCTTTTCTTCCCAGGAATACTTATTTGTGTAATAGAAGGTGCTATCTCTACCCACATACTTTGATTTCATTATTGTGTTTGAAACCATCCTGACCACAACAGCCCCAGCCCCCTGGGAAGGGCAGAAGTTACCTGATCAACTTAACAGCCTTAATCTGATGTATTTCCTGGGAGAACTTTAGGAGATGATAGGGATCAGGAAGCTGAAAAAGGTAAATGCAGCAACTATCCAGAAAATAAAATGATTCAGTTTAATCTCCGTTTTCAGAAGATGAATGGAACAAGTCAACAACCTGTAAATGCCTAAAATGCATCATTTCTAACATGAATTTGCTCCAAAGAAGTCATGCTGCATCAATCTGATTTCTTTTTGCAACAGTACAATACACCTTGTGGACAGGAAAGACATGCACGGAAGTCATTAACCATGACCTCGGGAAGACTTTGCCATTGTCTCCCTTGATATTCTGATCCTGAAGTGAGACAATAGATCTACATAAAGTGAGTAGAAACTAGTAAGACCCAGTTGAATATTTGTACCCAGAGCTGTCAGCACTGAGATGTGTGTGACTCTCACAACTCCAAGGTCTGGTGGGGATCTGGTCAGAGCTTCTGTTAGTGCTTGGATAGTGGGACAGACGGGAAGGCTGCAGGTGTCCAGGAAGGCAGGACTGGAATTTGAAATTACTTTGCTGGACCAGAGATATGATCTGGAAAACCTGTACATGAATTAGTAAGGACAAATGCAAGATACTGTGAGTGAGCAGGGACAATCCCCAGCACAAATACAGGATTGTGGGGAGGGAGTGATCTGCCATCAGGGTTGGAGTTAGAGGGATAATCACCTGGATGGGACCTGGCACTTCTGTGAACAGTAGCACAGCCAGTTCTGACACTGCAAAGGAATGGGAGCATCATGGGCAGGCATGTGAAGGGATCTCTTTGTGCTGGGGAGGGCAGCACCCACAGGACATGGTGCAGCAAGGACACAGCTCATGGAAGGTCATCTGGGGGATAACAACATCTAGGATGAACATCCTCCAGTCTCACAGCTGCATTTGCAAAGTTGTTAAAGATTTTAGCCCAACAGGTGGGAGGCTGGAAAACATAACATTGTCCTGGCAAAACAGGTCTCTGCACTGACCAGGCCCATGGGGAGTGAGGAGCTCAGGCACACCTTAGACTGAGAGCAGTGTGATTACTAGCAGCTCCCTGGTGAGATATGGGAGTAGAGGAGACCAGGGGA
Organism: Taeniopygia guttata; assembly: GCF_048771995.1. Taxonomy (NCBI): domain Eukaryota; kingdom Metazoa; phylum Chordata; class Aves; order Passeriformes; family Estrildidae; genus Taeniopygia; species Taeniopygia guttata. The sequence continues at coordinate 46,150,087 of NC_133063.1, read as the reverse complement.
TGTTTGCCCTAAGATGGCCTCACACAGTTGGTGTCTGGCATCCCTTCTCACAAAATCAGTCAGTGAATTGGAGCATAACAGTTTCCCTCCAGGAGAACCTCAGAGCTGCTTTGATTGTAGCCATCATTGCATCTCACACAGCCAGCAGGACTGTAAGTCAGACCCTCTTCTCCTCTGTTTCACAGGGCTCTTCCTTTTCTCCACAGGATAAAAATAATCCTCTTGCATCAGTTCCATCTCTGTGAGCAGTGAGACATTTTATTCATTGGCAATCCCTTCCCTTCTCTCATTTAAACAATTCTGTATTGAACCCATCAAATTAATTTGTGCAAGGGACATTTATTTGCCCTGCCTGCAGGTGTAGGTATCTCCGTTTCTTTTCTTTTGGAGGAGGCTGGGTGGTGGCACAAGCATGAGCTGCGGAGAGGCTCAGGAAGGGCTGGAAGCAGTGCAATGCTTTCAATCAGGGCATGCAGGAGCATGAAGGGCTTCAGATGGACGCACCCAGAGTCACTAAAGCCACAGGTGAAGTCTGCAAGCGAAGGACTTTTTACAGCAATGCATTTGGGGTGTGTTTTACAATGGCACAGACATAATCTCCTAGGCAGGGAGCTGCCCTCTGTGTCTCCACAGGCAGCCTCAGCCCTTTCCAGCCCAGCAGGCTGTTTGGGGAAGGCTGTGTCAGGCTCTGGCAGAAGCTCAGGAAGAGTTACAGGAATGTGCCAGATATCAAGCTGTTCCTTTGGCCCTCATAGCTACATTTCTTCCTATTCTATGTCATGCCAAATTTCCTGCATTTGTCACTGTAGCAAACACCACCATGCTCTGCAATAAGGAACACTGTCCCAGAGCTCCCAATCAATGCCCAGGGACAAGGTATCACAGAATCGTAAAGCCTTAAGGGGTTGGAAAGGACCCAAAAGACCATCCAGTCCCAACCCCCACCCTACCATGGGCAAGCACACATCCCACTAGACCGGGCTGCACAAGGCATTTTCCAATCTGGCTTTGAATACTGCCCAGGGTTGCGCTATCCACAGCCTCCCTGGGCAACCTGTCCTGTGGTCTAGCCAATCTCACAGGAAAAGAATTCTTCCTAGTATCTAATCTAAATTTCCCCTCTCAATTTGTATCCATGTGCCTTGTAGAGCTCCAAGAACAGTAAAAGCCCACCTTCTCAAAGTTTTGGGGCATGACTGGATTTTGTGAGGCAAGGCAAAAACATGATGGAAAAGGGTCTTTCAAATGAAGACCAGTGTCCTGCTCTCCATCCCTGCTGAGTGAGTTCTCAGGTGCTCAAAACACTACACAACCATGAGCTGGGGGAGAATCACTTACATTTCTTCACCTTAACTGCATGACTAGTGGACACCATGGTAAACAGAGGCCAAACCTACACCATGGAGGTAAAGAGCCAACAAGGAGCTGCTGACCTATATTCCAGGATTTTGTGTGTTTTTCTGGCCAGGTCCCCCACAGGGTGCCTGCTCCTTCCTACTTGTACTATGATCCAGCTTCTCATTCCTTTACTCATACTACTGCCATCTCATCCCTCTGCCCCTGGCTCCACTTACTAATTTCCTTCAGTTTTTCAGTGATCTGGCTGGCTCAGCTTGAAATCTTGGGCTCAATAGTCTGTGACATCCAAGTGCAGGAAGGAGGCAGCAGAGCCTTCCAGGATCAGGCCCTGGTGGGACAGGGCTGTCTACCACTGCACCCCAACTGCAGCTCCACTCCTACAGTATGACCATATTGGATGTGTCCCAAAAGCACTTAGCAGGAGGGAAAAGGCTATACGAGAGTAGGTCCGTGGTGCCTATGGACAAACGTCATTTGGCTACTGTGGCTCCAAGGGAGATGGGTGTCCTCATCCTACTCAACATGGAGAGGAGATGTATCTCATCCAAAGACATACAGAGGCCAGGACCATGGCTGGGTCTCCGAGGCCCCAGGCACTGCTTTGCATCTTGTTCTCATGACAAGCCATCACCTTGTCCTTCAAAGATGCCCTGTGGCTCAGGGGCTGAGCTAACAAGCTTTCCTCCTCCACTCCCCTGTGCAAAGCCAGTGCTCAGGAATAGCTGCTGAGAGCTGCTTGGGGCTCTCTGGCATAAAATCAGCTCACCCTCAGATGACCTGGAGGATAAGTACCCGCGTTATCTCCTTCATCGGGAGGCCACTCTAATCAGTTCTGGCAGAGAGGCTGAACACTGAATTGTCTCTGCAGAGCAGGTTGATGGCTGGCAGTCCTCCACTCACATCCAGCCATTGCTGGAAGAATGAGAGCCTCCCCAAAAACCTCCATTGCTGGCTTTGCCAAAGCCATGCTTTGAAAATAGCTTGTTCCCCTTGGGGTCCCTCTGCCCTTGTACTGGGGCTGTTCTTCAGGGCAAAGAACTGGTGATTTCTCAGGATCTCCCAATTTTCAGGATGGGATTTAAGTCATCTGCAGAGAAACAAATGCACTGAGGACAAATAAAGAAACAGGAAGAACAGGTGAGCCAAACAGATCCTGTGAGGCTGAGCAGTGCCTCACTTGCCATAATATTGCCCTGTGCTTTCTGCCGAGGCACTGAAGAAAGCTGAGGCTCCAGCTCAAAGAGGAGCTTTGCAAGTTGAACAGGCATATTGAGGCAATTGCAGATCAAATAAAAATTAAAGTCCTTTGAAAACTTAAGGTAAGGCTTCTTCTCATGCATTAGGCATTTCCCAGGACAGGTAGCAATGGGCTCTTCAGGCTGCAGATGAGCAAAGTCCAGACTGGTGGGATTTGGGGAGCTCTAGGATGGCAGACACCAAAGAACAGGCACAATCTGTGCACAAAGGAAGAAGCCTGAAGATAAAACAATACTTGTAGCAACGCAACAGCACCAATGTGGAGAAATAAAAGGGAAGGTATAAACATGACACAACTGGAAAACAATTTTGCTTGGTCAGATTGAGATCTCACGTATTAAGGACAGCAAATCCAAGGACACATACCAGATTTATGCCTAGGAAGCCTTGACTATTACTGACCACAAAACCAAATCCCCCTAGCATTTTTCTCCAAATCACTAGTATTGCAAAATGGAGCAGACTCACATCACTTTCAAACATAGGCAACTCTTTTTATTATACAGACCTTCAAAGACAAACCTTAAACATCAAAGCCAGTCTTCTTGGCTTTGTCAGTATCCCCTTGACAGCGCACAGCACCTCACAGAATAAGACTTGCACTTTAGAAATTATTCATAAGTACTATGGATTTTTTGTAAAATGGGACCTTTTCTTGCTTCAGTTGCCAGTGTTTCCATTTAATGTACTAAATACATTTCACCCTGACCACTGGGAATTGACTCCAGCTTAAAATAACTTGTAAATACGCTGATGTTCTCCCTCCAACAACTGCCAAACACAGCAGCCACAGAAAGGGACATTACATAACAAAAAAAGGTTGAAGATGTGGCCAGGAACAGAAAAAGGAAGAAAAATTTCAGCTCTTGACCTTGGGGTTCAACAATGTTTCTGCTACATGGAGCTGTCTTCTTCCTTCATATACATTGATGCAACCCCAAAGTTACTTTACCAAAAGCAAAGAAAATACATTTAATGAGAGTATTCAAGTCCTGTCAATCTACCCCTGCTAGTTTGGGTTAGCTCTCCAAACATGCTGAGTGTCTAAGGTTGCCAGACCTCTGTTCAGGATCCAGAACCCTTTGTAGTTGTGGGGCAACACTCTTGGACATGGATTTGTGCACTGTGGCTGTGCCCAGGGTGTCCAGGTAAGTATCCAGAGGCTTCCTTTTTGCCCAGGCACTGTAGTCGGCTGGCACATGGACCATATCATTTCCCAAGTACAGCTTTCCAGATTTAGACAGTCCCTTCATTTTATCTCAGGCTATGCTAGACTAGGAGGAACCTGATGTGGGACAGTGGAGGGAGAAGAGATCCTATGGGGATGCAAAGGTCTTCCTGCTAATGGCTTTCCTAGCACAGTGTCAGGGCAGGAAATCATGGAGGGCAAGGAGAAGGCAGAAGGGGCACAGGAGCCTGGCTTGCCTGTGTTCCCTCTGGTGGTTGTTGATTTACAGCTGTGAGTCACAGGGCCGTGCAGCAAAGCAGCCGCAGGCCACAAGCAATGCTGCTCGCACCCTGGCGAGCTCCACACCATGGATAGCCTCTTGCTGGGACCTGCAGGTCCTGAACCCAGAGACTGTTGCAGCAATCACCTCCAGACCTTTCTGCTCCAAGGCAGGCTCAGAGACACCTATCTGTACATGTCTCCAACCTGCTCTTCTTGAAGGCCTCTAGCACTGAGTTTCCTTCCCATACCAAATAATAAACACCAGTGCATATATCCCTACATGGCCTACAAAAGTGGCACAGAAATCTGTGAACAGTCAGACATAGGGTTTCACAAATCCCTGGATGCACCTCATGTTCCTCAGCTCTCCCCCTAACAGAGAGCAGCTACTTGCAACTAGACTAAATAATCGGAGGTTCTGGAAAGAAAGCAAAAAGCATTTTCAAAGTTCAGAGTAAGCCATCAAGCTGCAGGTCAGTTTTTATGAGACGCAAACTCATTTGTAATGCGCTGCTTTATCCAGAGGCCAAACTGGCTCTGGAGGAGGCAATCCTCATGAAGGCAAGGCACAGCAGCACACCAAATTCCTCCAGCACTGCTTGTGCTTTGTGATTCTGGGTCACTGAGCAATTAGCCAGTTCTGAAGAGACACTGAGAAAATTTGCCATGGCTGAACAGCACAGAAGTCACTGAGAGAGAAGCATTTGCATGAAAACGGAGGGACTAAGAATTACACTACTAGAAGAGCAAAACTTGACCTGTTTGGAGAGGGAGACAAGTACTTTTCTCTCAGACAGAATGAGTACTGCTGGGAGAGGAAATTTAGGGACAAAATACACTTCCTTCAGTACTAAACAGCTCACCAGTCCAGGACTGATGTGACCTTTGATAATGGATCTAATCTGTAGCTTCTTTCCTTAAATACAGTCAGATGTGCAGATAGACTGTACATATTGTGGCAGAAGGAAGGAGTTCAAGTTTGTATTTCTGTATGTACATGTTGGTTGGTTGATCCCTTACACCTCCCACAGCTACAGGAAAACACTAAGGACAGAAACAATCTTCTGATCCTTTACTCCTTCAAGTTACTCCCTGTCACCCTAGGTGATAGCAACACAATGCTACAAAGCATGATCAAGCATGATCAAGCATGACACTCTCTGTTCACAGTGTTCCAGGCTGGAACCTGCTCTGGACATCAGTGGTATCTCACTGAAACTGGAAACAGGCATGAAACCAGGGTCCCTTCCTGAGACCACTTGTGTGCAGTGGGTGATGCTGGAGAGGGTGAAGGAGGAAGAAACTTCAGGTCTCAGGAGATCTCTGTGCTTGGATACAGTGCTGGGAAGGAGGATAGGTAGAAGAGGAGACTTCAACCACTCTTCTAATGTCTCTTTTGTAACTTCAGATGCTTACACCAACCTTCTCCAAATCCCCTTCTCTTTTTCATCTCTTGAAAACACCAACATCCTCCAATGGTCCATCACATTTCCCAAATCCCTCCCAGACCCTGCCATCATCCATGGCCAAAAAGCCACAGTGCTTCAGGAAGCAAAACCCAATGCTCCTTCCTTGGCTGAATAGCCTTGGGCTGGATCTGGCTGAGGGCAAAATTATCAGGGCTGCAAAAGTACAACGAGTCAGAGTCCAGAGGTGACACTGGCTGGTGTGAGAAGGGACAGAGAGAGTAGAGCAGCTGCCGCCCAGCATGTGCACATGGATGTGAATGCTCAGTGTAAGAGCTAGCCCTTACCCCTCATTTATCCCCACATTATAAGCTGGTCACAGGCACAAAGCATCAGACCCACAGGTGTGTGCCTACAGCTCCTGAACGTGCATAGTCCTGGCATCGTGTCCTGGTGTGGGCAAGCAGCTATGTTCCCCTTCCCACTCCACTCATGCCCAGCTAATTAGGATTTACTGCCTGGGAAGTAATTCAGTTGTTACCAAGAAACACAAAAAAAGAGATGTTTTGCATGTGAGGAAACCAGTAGCAGGAACAGAGATTATTATCCTAAATAATCCAAGATAAATATCCAAGACAAGCATCAGGCAAAGAAGTTGTCTGCCTCCCTGTCATTCATCCTGGGTACTGGCCAAGAAATTTGCCTCAGCCTCAGCAAATTCTGTATTGCAACTTTTCTCTGATCCACTTTCTCTTCTATTCTTACCCTGCTGTGCTCTCCTAAAATTTCTAAAAAATATTGCACACTGCCTTTTTACTATCTTCTGCTTACTTTTGGCACTGGCAGAGGTTAAGCCAGGCTACTTTAGCAGTTTTTTAAAAAATAAACCAAAGTCTATGAGCATGCATTCTTCTGACTGTGATGACAAAATGCTTTAATTTCTTCCAACCCTCGAACAAAACCCGGAAGGCTCACTAATTAAACAGCTCTGCCCCAAACTGATTCTTCTTACAGCAATGCTTCCCTCGGGTGAACTCCACCACCAAGGTCGTTACAAATTAGAAATGATACTTTATTAGTTAAACAATTCATGCCTGACATCCGCTGCAATATTTAAAGAGCGCTTGGAGTCTAAAAGTGGCTTGGATGATAGCAGAGAGTCACTTGTTCCTACTGCTGCATCCTAAAATACTGCAGGCATTTCTGTCCCCCCACTTCTGAGCAGAAGGACCCAAACTAGTTTCACTTCATGGAAATAAATACAGCTTGGGGCAAGGGGGTCTCTCTGTCCTGCCCCAGAGACTTCAGTCTGTGGGGGTAGGGGGATATCCAGGACTCAAATCCCCATGGCACAGACACATGGACACCCACTGTGTTTGACATCTCTTGTACACAGGACCCTGTGCCCTCTGCGTGCCCTTGACGCAGTGCCTGATGTGTGGCAGAGACTCTCTCCCCAGCTTCTTTTCAAAAAGAAATGCACCTTTTCCCATGAGCCACTATGAGTTTAGGATATCAAAACTCACGAGGAATTTTAGACCTTTTTTTAAGATTTTACTATGTCTCTTGGTGAAAGTCAGTTCTGAAAACACCACCTGAGTGCTTTTGAGAAGTTCCCCCCTTGGTGTATTTGTTCTGCCAAGTGTTCATAAATGAGACTGTGCTAATGTAGCTGACAGCAAAACTCAGGCTATTAAATAACACGTCTCAAAGATCCACAAGTGTTTTACGAACATTAATTAATTGAGATGCAGGCCAACCCCGCAAATTATTTAAAGAGATCTTGAACCTTCCTTCCTTGCTCAAGGACATGAAGAGAGGAAGGGAGGACCAAGGTCTGATGAGAGCCAAAGCATCCTTATTATCCCCATTGCCATTTATCCACCACACCAGCTCAAACTGACAACCAAAACCCAATAAACTCAGAATGGCTGGAATTTTACCAGGATGACATTAATTCAGTCACTTGTAAGCTCTGTCTTGCAAGCCCAGCAATAGCTAAGGAATCTGCAGAACATGGAGGAGACAGCACTGTGTCTATTTTCAGGGAAAGTTTGGGGTTTGGAATGATGTGACTATTAAGAGTTCTCCCAAAACAGTTTGATTTGTCTGCAAGTTTTACTTGTCAAAAGCAATTGTCCCGGCTGTTTGAGAAGGCAACCCCCCGTGGCATCAGTGTGAAACAGAGGGGTAGTGGGACCTGGATGAATCCCTGACTGCCCTGTCCCTTTAGCATTCTGGGTTCTGCCAGAACTCAGCAAAAGGCACCTTTCTATTGCCAAAGGAGCTGACAGAGCAAGACCAGGCAGCTGAACTCACAGATGGCCCCAACCTTCAGAAGCACTTGCTGGTCCACTTAGTTGTCAGGCAGTTTTCCCCACTGGGCTCTGTGGGGATCAAGTGGCAAAGAGAACACGCTGGGATACCCAGGTACTGAGCCAGGCATGGACAGGTTTTTTCTATATGCAAGGAGGCAGCTGGGATGTCAGGACTCCTCGGCACAGTTTTGGACCCTCTTAACTTACAAAAAGCTCTGGAAAATTCTGTGACTGTCAACTCCAGCCTGGGGAATCCCAGAATAAAGGGAAAAGTTGAGTCATTTTACAAAGGAAAGATGGTTACACAAGGTAAGGGTGTAAAGAGTACACTGAGTTGATCTTTAGAGGAACCTGGATCAATACTCTGGAAATACATCTGACTTCCTACCGTGAGATGATATTCTTGCAAACACAGCTGGAGGCTTGCTGCTAAGGACACAAAGGCTGGCGCTGGCAAAGGAAGGAGATAGACAGGAGCACACATTGGATGGCACAGCCTGTTCTGACAGGGCTTGACGTCCCTATGCTAAAACATTCTCTTCCATCAGCTAAATCTCCTCACCACTTGCTCATTTATGGCACTGAGCAGGCTAGGCCATCATTTTGCCACCACACTGCATGTCATCTTGTCAGGCTGGCTGCAGTCAAAAACCCCCATACATAACCAGTTGTGCCTGAACACCCCTCTTTCCTCTCCATATGTGTGGGAAAGTTTTAGCTCAGTGTTCAGTGTCCCTTCAAACCTAACCAGGCCAGCAGAAGACAGATAGTTTAATAACATCAGAGCAGCAGAGTCCATTTCCATTGCGTTCATCAGTTGCATGGGATGTAGTTACATGTTGGTTAACGGTCAGCAGTAAGCATTGGAGTTATTCCTAAACTCACAGTTTAGATTGCTTTGTCAACAACATGCAATTTGCCTATAGAGAAGGTCAGCAAAAAGAAATTACAACATCCATAACTGCATGGAGGGCTGCTGCTGGCCACCAGAAGCAGAGGGAGACATTTGAATTCACACCTGAAAGATGGGATGCCATCCAGAGGGACACAGACAAGCTTGAGGAGTGGGTTTATGCAAGCATCATGAAGCTCAAGGCCAAGTGCTGGTGCTGCACCAGGGTCAGGGCAGCCCCCAGTACCAGCCCAGGCTGGGCATGAGCAGACCCAGAGCAGCCCTGCCCAGAAGGGCTTGGGGGTGCTGTGGGTGAGAGGCTGCACATGGCCCGGCCATGGCACTCACAGCCCAGAGAGCCAAACGTGTCCTGGGCTGCATCCAGAGCCCCGTGGGCAGCAGGGGAGGGAGGGGATTCTGCCCCTCTGCTCTGCTCTGCTGAGAGTTCTCAGGAGTTCTGAGCAACCTGATCTAGTAGAAAGTGTCCCTGCCCAGGGCAGGGGTTTGGAACTAGAAGGTCTTCTAGTCTCTCCCAGCCCAAACCATTCTATGACTCTGGCCCACAGTGCAGTATTGCTGGGTGCTGATCAGTCCACAGTTGCGATGAAGAGGAGAGCAGCCACATTTATTTGTATGTGACTCTCCACTGCTTAAGTCCATGTGCAGTCAGGGTCCATGGCAGACACTGTGCTCATCCATGCCCAGAAGGACTCATAAAGCACCAAGGAAACTTATCCTGAGCCAACTTAATGACAACCCAGAGAACTTTGACAGTCTCAGTCTGAAGTATCGCAGGAAATAGAAAAGTGTGAAGCGTATGAGAGATACTTCTCCACAGCTTCCACAACTCAGCCCCAAACAAAATGCCACATTACTGTTTTCTATGCCCTCTCTGCACAGGGAAGATTCACATTTCCAGTGGCAGACAGCTACAGGATCTTTTAAAAATCATTCTGAGGACTCTGAAGTGAAACTAGTGTGATTAGTTCCTGGCCAAAGACCCTGCCTAATACAGCAGATTAGTAGAGTATATAAAACATTTGGGAGTACATAAATAAAAGATTATCATCTTGAGAGATTGCTTTCTTGGATCAGTTCTAAAAAGCCCGAAACTGAAAGACTCCACTTAACACAAGACAACTGGATATGTGAACTACAAGGGCATAAAAGGCCATTGCATTTACAGTCATTCAACTCATAGCTGGTTGAAAACCAGAAAGCATATCCAGTAATAGATCCACATAAGAGATGTTATCATCCTTCACAATTGGCCCTCATGGATGGGTGAAAAAAAACTTCACCAACTCACAGAGGCACATGTATCTCCTTGCTGTCACTTGAGACAAGGACCCCAAGTCTCCTTACATGTGAGATACTGTTTGCTCATTTACAGAAAAGTTGACATGGTGGTCAAGGGACAGGCTCTAATGTAGGAGCAAAAGAAAACAGGTAGCATGGTTTGTGTGGGAGGACTTGGGCAAGAGCTGCGTTTCCCTTTACTTGATTTCAAGGAGTTTTGCAAATAAAACCCAAAACTCAGCAAATACGTGAACTTGGGGAAACAAATTAACATCTGCAGACCTTGTTTGGACCATGGGAATACTGGGGACAGCAAACCCCCTTCCCACCACTCCCCACTCCTTACCAGAAGCAAACTCAGTCCTCTTGCTCAAACAGGAACAGACAGAAGGATTTAACATCTCAGACATCCTACCCAAAAGGCTTCAGGTAATTGTAAGTACCTTGCTAGAGAGAGGACTTTTGGCAACACCATTGCATGGAAGGTGAGGGGACAGTGACAAGGTCTGAAGAGACCTTCTGTGTTTGGGAGAATGCAGCTTATCCTTACCTTGGGCATCTTGCGCAGATTGGGAGAGAGCTTCAAGCAGGTGATGAGGCCTCGTTCATCTCCAACAATGATAATAGGGTAGACAGGATTAAACTGGACATGTGTTGTTTTATTTTTCTTCTTGGTCACCACTAGCTGGCTGCAGAGAGGTTCAAGCTTATTAATGTTCAGATCAAACACATGGGCCTGGGGAATAAAAAAACAAAGAACGCAAAAGGGATTTATTAGGCAAGAAGATTTCTCACCGACAGAATGATGGCTGGAAAATCAGAAACAAAAAAAATCATTCCAGCCACAGCACACAATTACCATCTGTGCTCAGGGCTGTGGTCTTCTTTTAAGTAACCAGTGTGCAGAAGTCAGGTGCTGTTTGTGAGAACTGCCACTCTCCTGCCGCGACTCATGGACAAGGACCACTTCCCTGCTGTGGGTGCAAGCCTTGGCAAGGCTCCAGCTGATCTGGGCTGGAGAAGGCTCAGAGCCAGCACTGCTAACCCCACAGACCTTAATATCCCTTCTCAGTGTGAGTAATGAGACAAACAGGCATTAAATCAGAGTCTAACACAGATTGATGCCCAGAATGGGGAATGCTGTCAGAAATTCTGATTACTGCTTATTATAGAACTCTCTAACATTTTCAGCTTAATAATAACAACAATAAAGACATAAACCAGTAAGTAATGGGGAAGTGATGAGAATAGCCATAGTATAATTAGAGTGTACCCTGGGGTAATGCCAGAGAAGAACAGGACAGCTTGGCAGCTCAGTCCAGCCAAGACACTACACCTGCACATGTGTCCTTCTCCCGTGGCATCAGGAAAAATGCCAGAAAATTAGCTAAACAGGAAAGGTGAAGGTGGAGGGCGAGAGGCCAAGGGTCCACTCAGGTAGGAGTCCCACTGTCATGGACTTCAGACCTCTGGCACAGTGACACAGACCTGCCACATCCCCAGCTGCACAACAACCGCACATTTCATTGCGCAGAGGAAAGAGTGGCAGTTACTCAAGAGAATGAATTAACTTAATATTATCTCCCAATAATTGCAATTAACTCCAGTTACTGATACAGACTGCAAAGGCTAATAAAACATGATGTGCCTCTCTTGCCCAGGGCTGAGGTCAGCCATTTCCAGCACGCTGAATTTCCACCTGATATCCACCATGAAGATCTTCAGCCTTATGTTTCTCTTCCCTTTTCTGTCTTCAGAAAAACTAGAAAGGGAATGCTTTATGCTAAAAAGTACAGTGGGAATATAGAGGAAATTAGAATTGAACTACTTGTAAACCTCCTTCCAGCTGTGGCTTGTTTACCAGCACTTAAGAGAAAAAGGAAACACATAATTTCAATAGTATGCCATGTTGATAATTTGCATCTAGGAATTATCTGAAATCAGACAATGCTACTCTATAAAAGCTTATTCCGAAGAGTGTGGAAGGTATCAAATCACTACATGTACTTTCCCATTATGCACCAATGAGTCAGTGAATTTTATCTAAATCCATTTATAGCATAGAGCTGGGCCATGTGCAAGCACATGTCCCAGGCAGTCTCATGAGCTGTTGTGTCTTCATAGGACTGAGAGTCTAGGAATTTGTGATGTCCTTGGTCTGAGCAGGAGAAGAAAGGTCTTACAGATGCAAAAAATAAGAAAAGGAACACTGCCTCCATACTGAAGTAAAATAAAATGGGAAAGTGCTTGAAAAGTGGATAGGACTGTCAAGACATATTTTGAAGAAATCCATGACAGTACAATTCAAGAAGGGAATACAAAGCATCAGCCACATACAAGGATTTGCAGTTTGGAAAGCTCTTCCCCACTTAGCAGAAACATATGTGAAAGCACAGCAGCATTTTTATCTGTTCAAATTACTAGATGCCAGCATTACATTGTGAATTTTGACCTAACACTTGAGGTCTCAAAGTCCAGCAAAAGTAACTTCAATTTCCTGCCTCTCAATATAAATCAAGGTGGCTCTTCTGGCTTGTATTTTACACCTGCTGTCTTACTTTCTCAGAAAAGAAACAAGCACTCTTTCAAGCATATCAGTATCCCATGAGCCACACTCATTAAAGATCTGATTTCTAGCCTTCATAGAATACATTCTTATTAATTTAGTAAACTAAGAGCCTGGAAAATGCTCACTGATTGAGTAGCACCATTTAATGTAGGAAAAAAACAAAGTGACAGGGAAATAGTGGCCAGGTTTCTTCTTGGCAGCCAGGCCTGCACTGCTCTCTGTAGGGCTGTCAATGTACCCTCCACACACATCCTACCCAGCCCTGCACTGGAGAAAGATGGCATGGCCAAAGGCTCAGTGCTGGAGTGCTGAGCAATTTAAATTACTCTGGGTGAGGCTGTTTCTCAAAAATGTCACGAACAGCCCAGACAAGCACAATGCCTGGGACAAGAACTTGAAACCACCAGCAATGTGGAGAAGGTCAAAAGCAAACAAGTTTATGAATGTTCCTACTATAAAGCTCCTCTTTTATGAGCTTCTAAGCAAATGGGCTTGTTTTCCTTTGCCAAGTGAATAGTGGAAAAGTACAAACTATTTCAGTTCTTCAGCTGGAAACATCAGCCTCCTATCAGCTGTCAGACACACCAGATGGAGGGGTGGGCCATCGGCACTGAGAAGGACTTCAGAGGCTTTGATTTAGAGACTCACAGTTACTCTTAGGAGACAGGGAAACAGGGTCAGAGCAACACTGGTTTTGATGCTTTGGGAGTAGCCTAAAAGAAGCACAGGGCTTCCCACAACACTTGAGGCAGGTTAATAGTGCTTTAATAGTTAATAGTGCACAGCAGCAGAGTTACATCTGTAGAGCTGCCTAGGGCTTTTTGCCCAAAGAATGGAGACTGAAAACCTGCAGCTCTCCTTGGGACTCTTAGTCTCTTGAGTCCCCTAGTCACAGAGTCCCTAGACCCCTGCTCTGCTCACTCTGGTCCTGAAATTAAGGATTATGGAGTGGAATCCAGCTGAATCTCCCATCACAGAGAATCACCAACAACACACAGTTTTCTCTTCATCCCACTGCCATGGTGCCCTCTGCCCCAAGACCACTGCTTGCACACAGGGTTTTCTCTTGTTTTCTGCCAGCTCTGCATGCCTCTTCTCATGCTGTCGAAGCTGGTCCCTTCACTGCAGGTGCTGAGACCTGGGACCTTCACATTTGCTCACTCACACTCATCCAGGAGCAATTTAGAATCTAAAGAGTGAAGGTTTCCAACCTTTGGAAACCTCAAAAATGTTTCCATTTGGTATACATCATCGGGGAAGGAAGCAAAAGCCTCCTGACAAACTAATTTCAACACCTTCTGCAGATCACGTAGAAATGAGTGAGGAATCTGGAGCTCCTGCTGCTTTCAGACCAAAGCAGGCACCTTATTTTTCTTCTGCTAATGAGCTAAAAAAACAATAAGTAAGGGCATTTCAGTTCTTTTTTATAGAGTACTTAGGAACAACATGTGGTCACTTGCTTAAAGGAACATAAATCAGACTCCAAGAACAAGAAACAAGGAAAAAGACACAAAGAGACATAAAAGAAATCTGAAAATGTCTGAAATAGGAAAGTGGAAGAATTCCCTTCTGTTTCACCCACAACTACAGGAGAATAAAACTCTGGACAGTAACCAATTCTCTGACAGCAATTTTATTTACTATCCTTGTAAACCTCCGTGCCTGCTCCAAGAAAGTGCAGGAGCATCTTCCAAATGAAGCTGAAGCTGCTGAGTTAAGCAGCTCCTTGCAGCATGGGGATTTATGAGCTGGTATCAACCACAATCAAAAGAAACCTAGACCCACAGTACTGCAGTGCTGGACAGGCTGGTAGTAGATAAGCCAGGCAGATGTTCAAAGCAAATTTCTTGATGGAAGGGCAGCAATTCTGCTAAGTCTGTGAAAACAAGCACTGAGCCCACTTTTCTCTGAAGTGGGACCAAGTGAATACTGCAGTTTCTGATGCTTTTTATCCAATTAGAACAATTTTAAACTGCCATCACAGTAATAACAGAGTTTCTCTTCACACTTTACATACAGGCAATAATGGAGCTAAGTCTATTGTGTCACCATTGAAGAAAATGTTTGACATAAATGAGCTGCTTTGATGCTTGACTTCCATACAGCCAGAGAAGAAATCCAGCTCAGTCTTATCCAGACCAACAGCTCCTCTGTCTATAAATCATGCTAATGTGTTCCACCTCCTAAAATCCAGCTATTTGCCGCTGCAACTCCACATAGCTCCTCTGCAAAAGCATGGCACTGTGCATGTCCAAGGCAAGTACCACAGCTCCAGCACCAAACTACATTCAGAATTTTGGACTCATTTTTCCCCACCTGCTCTACCAACTGCACTTACAGCTTGGAAGTCAGCCCAGGTTCTCATTTGCTTGGCACCTCTGGGGTGACTTGGCCTCCTCCGTCCTCGTACCCTCCGCTCCCTGCCCTGAGGCAACAGGAAGTGAAATGCAAGAAGATGTGGGGGAAACAAAACCCTCCCAGAACTTCTCTGCCAGCACAACAAATTACTTGATTTTTGTGGCTCATGAAGAAGGGAGCTGAAGAGCTACTTTGACTGACAATGTCTTTATTTTGTCCTCAAACCCCTACTAAATCTACCATGGCTGGAGCATTTCCTGTACTTTTATTCCAGTCTTACAAGCCTTCCTTCCCCAGAAGTGGTCTGGATAATGCTAGCGTGCTCAAAAACATCCTGATGGCATCCAGAACCAAGACTGGGGGGAAATATATATGTGTGTAAGAACAAGGCAGATATGCCTGGTAACTTGGCAACAAAGAATAAAATCAGTGTAAGAGCAAAAGGTGAGGGATAATTTAATACCATGCTGTCCTTTACCAGTTGACATCTCTTTCAGAGCTTGGCTTTCACTGTCCTTTTGATCGATTTACCTCATTTTCTTGACTGAATCATGATCCCTCATCCATTCGCAAACTCCAGAGGTGATTTGTTTCAAACTCTCAGGTAATACATTTAACAAGTGTGCAGGCCACCCCCAGACTGTGTCTAGCACCATGGCAGCTACTGAAGCATGCCAAAGGCACAGGGCAGGCAGGGCAGCCCAGCTTGCTCTGCACTGGAGACCTTAAGTTGCCTAATTTCTATATTGCCACTGCGGCAAGAACAGGTTGAAATACAATTAATTTTCTCTAGCAGGACATTTTTCATTTACAAATGAATGTTGCAAGACAGTTCTTGGTCCCTCTGACATGCAGAGCAGTCAGGGTCCTGGCAGGAGTAAAGGAGACCTGACTCAGAAAACATGCATTGCCTCCCTGCTTCTGCAATGACAACACAGGAATCATGATCCTCAGTGGTCCTGATCATAAAATTCATGGCCTTTCACAGCACTTTCATGCTACTGTGAAAGAACAGGCTCCAGCTCTGTCACAGGTATGTTCAGAGGCAGCTTTCTGCTTGGTGGATGAGCAGGGAATGTGTGAAACCTACTTCTTGGGCTGAGCTAGCCCGGATCCATCTGCATGTTCTGAGGTATGGGAGAAGGCTAAGCACATCTCTATGTCTTACAGCATCCCAGCTCGATGACACAACAGGGAAAAGAATGCCTGTCACCTGACTTAACTGTAGGGCTGCATCTCTTATCTTTTCCTCATTCAGTAAGAACTGGGTCATTCCCAATTTGATATGGTAGGAAAACAGCATCAGCCTTAGGTGATTTGACTCAGCTCCCATAAGTCAGTAAGAAATCAAAGCCTCAGCATGTAGAAGAGCTGCTATTCATTCAGACAAGCTGAGTCTTGGCCTCTTCTGGAAACCCAAGACATTGTTTTGCAAGAAAGTGCTTGTTTATCCAAGCTGAATTATTTGTCAGTCATCAGTTCTGCCAGCCTGGTTCTCCCCAGAATGCCTCAGTGATTAGGATAAAGCAGTGTTCCTGAAGTCCACCTGTAAGCATGGGCTACATTCCCTTCCTCTGATCTACCAGCCCTGTTAGTCTTAAGAATATTGGTCTTAGATTGGTTTTATGTGATACAGCCTTAGTAAAACCTTACTAGACTGCCTGCTCCTTGACCTACCAGTGCTCACAAATGGAACAATCAATGATTTGTCCTAGGATCTTTATGGGTAGCTTCTTTAGGCTGGCTAATCTCTTCTGCACTGTCACAGTATTGAATTCTAGGCAAAGAGTCTTTTTTTCCAGTGTTCTGACAGTTCCCTACTCTGACATTCACCACAAATACCTGATAAAGAACAGGGAGATGGTTTCAACCAGTCCTTTAAGTGCCAAGGCTGAGCTACCTGAATACACACCCCAGTTGTGTCAGTCCTTCTGTGCTCTCTCTGCTGTGACCCACAGTCAGTGGGTCATTCAATCCCTGATGTCAGGCTGAAGCTTCATCTCGTCTCATGCTGGCAGGGTCCTGGCTATGCCCTGCCAGAGAGAGTCAGCACTGCAGGCTGGGGCAAGGGCAAGGGCAGGCAGTGGCACAAGAAACGGCAGCACCACATCTCATGGGAGAGGCAGTCACTGGTCTCTGCCACCTGCACCCCACGGCACGACAGCAAAGCTGCTCACAGGGCAGACACTGAACTGCCATGGTTTGGAGACTGGTATTTTGAAATTAACCCGCACAGATTGCAGGTCATTATAAAATGCCAAGGAATAAAGATCAAGATTCAGGAGCTGCTGTCTCTGTATAGAAGGATTTGACAGACACCTGGAGGCTCTCAGTGGCCAAAACAACAAAAGTCCAGACTTGCAAATTCAAACCTAACTGAGGTGCCATGACTAACAGTGAATTAATTAATTAATTAAGAGAGGAAAAGGGCAGCTTTAAACTCTTGCAGATTCTCCTGATGGACTCTGTGCCCCCAAGTAGGTCTTTATGCAACGTCTAATAGATTAATCAACACACAAAATCTTTTGAGATGCTGTTGAAGTAATTTTTTTGATTCACACATCCATGAAGAAGAAAAAGGCCAACTTGGTTCCTGTGTGCCTGAATGAACTAGTTAATCTTGGCAGATCAGTTTTGTCAAAATGCCATATTTCATAATCTGAAAGAGCAATGGCTTTAGTAATGAAAAACTGGCCCATGAGACTCTCTGCAAAAAAACAATTCCTATAAAGCCATCGACAAAAGGGTTTAAATTTGACTTTGTACTGAAACCAACTACAGTGTTGATAGTCACCTCACCTGCAATCAGTAGCTAACAGATGTGAACACGCAATAGTGTTGTGAGATACCTGATGCTCATTTTGAGGCTTGGAGACCACTAGAGCATGCTATGACGGGATGGGGGCTGCATCAGTATAGAAGTAAGGGCTCAGAGCCTGCAGTAGTAAACCAAAGTCTTCCAGGACAGCTTTATTCCCTAAGAGTAGCTGCTAAAGGAGAGAAATGCTGATGTACAGAGTCTGGTGGCAGAGGGAGGAGAATGGGGAACGGTCTAATTGGCACAAAGTGAAAGCAGCATTAATTTTGGGACTCTGACCATCTATCTCATTGGGCACTGACATGCCACCAACCCCTGTTCTAAAGCTGACTCTCCAGCAGTCCACATCAATCTCAAAGATTCAGCGGGGAATAAGAATGAGCCTTTCAGGTTTTGTAGCTGAAGAAAATGAACAGTCTTACAAGAAACAGACACTTATGCTGCAAATACAATTTCAAAGCCATTTTAAGAAAGCTCCCACCCACTTCAGCCTACTCAAAGGTCCTTTTGGGTGATGACAAAGAGACTTAGGCTCATTCAGTGTCTTTACACACCTGAAATTGCCCTGGTTACAGTGCTGAGAGCCAGGAAAGACATTGTCTCAGCCCTGCAGAGCTAGTGGTAGCCCTATAAGGTATGGACAATCCCTCTGGGCTACTGCAGAAGGGGAGGAGGAAAGATTCAAATGCAGCAAGGGCATTTGTAGTCATGTTCACTGTCCTGACACCTCTGGGCAAAAGTATCAACAGATGAGAGGCTTGTTTGCACCCCTGATTCGTGCCCTACAAGGAGAGACAGGACTAAGTCAAAAATACCCAGGGAAATATTTGCAAGCTTGAAAGGTTTAACAAGCCTCTTGTCTACAAAATCATTCATGCTTTAAAGATAGAGTTTGGCTTTTCCTTCAAGTCCATGCTAAATGGACAGCAAGTTTCTGCAAATTGCTCTGTGTACACTCACACATGTGCCAGCACTAAGCAAGTGCTTCTCTCTTCACTGAGAAAGGATAGGCATCAAGACCAGCTGGCAGAATAATCTTGGCATGTTATCCTGTAAGTTAGATTCAACAGAAAGCTGGTCTTCAAGGTTTCACATGCAAAACAGTTGTACAAACAGTAAAATAGGTTTATATAAGCAGGAAAAAGCACACTTGCATCCTGAGCAGCAGCACAAACCATTAACTAACTTCCTGCAGGTTTGGGTTATTTAAACTATTTCACATCTTGAAAGGTCAACAGTTTAACTAACGGGGGCGGGGGGGGGTGGGGGTGGGGGTGTGAAGCCCTGGAGAAAAATGCCTGACCAGTTTTCTCTGCAGAGTGAATACTGAGATGGCATTTATCTTGAGGCTATCAATATTTACTATGGTAAATAGTAAATAGTAGATGGTTATAACAGGACCTTCCTCTTGCTGCACTAGTAATGAATAACACAGCCCACAAAAACATGAGAGTGAATGGACTTGTATTGCGTACAAGCCTGTGGTAAAACCCCTGGGATCTTCCTTTTCACACAGGACATTTCATAGGGTCACAGGACTAGAAGGAAATTCAGGTTGAAAGAGACTCACAGAAGTCTCTAACCTTCTGCTTAAAGGAGTGTCAACCCTGAGGAGAGATGTGATTTTTCAGGGCTCTGTCTAATCTGGTCTTGAAGCCTTCCACAGACAGAGACAGCATAGTCTCTCTGAGCAAGCTATTTCACTACCTAACTGCCTTCAGAGTTAAAGTTTTTCCATATATCTAGCCCAAACCCCTCATTTCAACTCACTTCAGCTGCTGTATCTCATCATCACTTCACGTGTTGCTGTGAAGATTTTGGCTCAAACTTCTTAATGACCTCCTTGAAGGTAGCGGCAGGCTGCTGGGCTCCTTCTCCAGGCTGAAAAAGCCCAGCTTGACCACAGCATAACACCTATTGCTTAGGGCAGCTTATGGCCCACAGCCTGGGATCCAGCCAGGGGATCCAGCCAGAAGGACACTTGTGATATGAGTCTTTGGTTTTTTTAACAGGTGTAACAATTCATGCATGAATTCTACACACAGAAATGGAGGAAATGTCAACACCATTTCCTTCTTTAATTAAAGTAAGTAAAAGAAGACTAAGAAGAAATTTCAGGTATGAATCCCAGTTTTACATGTCTCAATTATTTTTTTATACTTTAAATGTAAGTTTAAGACGGACTTAGAGCAAACTCTCAAAAGCAAATACTTCTAAATGCTGCAGGATTGAATTCAATCCTTTCCATTTATCTGCCCTCTGTCCTTAAAATAAGCTGACCAATATCTCCACATTTCCAGTAACCCAAATGGAAGTGTCCAGGTATTCATATCCACCTCCAATTTTTTTTTTTTTATTTCCAAAGTGGGTCTCTCATCCCAGCTAGCCTTTTTCTTCCTGACAGGTTTTTACCATCTACAACACAAGGTGTTCTCTTTTATGAATCTGTTTATGATCTTTCTGAAATAAAATGATCAGCAAGCAGAGCAGGAAACTAAGGAAATTAACCAGAACATGATGGAGAGCAATAGTAGCAGTTATTATCCACTGCACCAGTGGTGGAATGTGCACGTTTAGATTACTTATGAAGAGCAGCACTGTCCAAAGCAGATGTCCAGCTGCCAACAAACATACTTTATCATAATGACCCTGATATTTACAGGTTGTATTAAATCCCTTCCTCCTGGATTCATGGGGATTGAGAGATTTTTACATACTAAAATGCCCCAATTTCCAAGTCAGTCTTAAGGGGCTTATACACATTTTCGACATATAGCATCAGCTTGAATAAGGAAAAGTGTTTTACAGAATATGCCAGGTATCTTTTGAAGACTTCAATTAGGACCTGATTTTAAAACCACCTCCAGGCAACCTTCAAATTTTGCAGGCATGATTATGTGCAGATGCCAAGACAGAGGCTATTTGCTAATAGGAGGCCTTTAATGTTTTATTTTCTGGCCTAATGTTCTGTATTTTTCTGTTATGGAGAATCATAGAACATCCTGTTAATACAGATTTTTTCCCCAGCATTAAAGGAGCCTACCCTTTGCAAGGCACTGAGTTATCCACAAGAAGTGCACCCTGCTACAAAGTGAAATATGTCCAGAATAGAAAAGGCTGTAAGCAACTATTTATTCCACTTCCACTGCAGATCTAGAACGTTCTTTTCAACAATAGCAACTAAGCTATGTCTCAGACATAGCTGCTGCAGCCAGCACGTGTAGTAGTTAACACAGAGACCCAGAATTCCTACTAGCATCAGCCCTGGCCAGCCTACTGCAATAGGAAGGTAGCTCCTGCCTGGACCTGTCCTGCTAGCACGCCCAGTTTTGGGCTGCTCCTAGTTGATGGCCACTCTTCTCAGAGTTTGGGACAGACACCACAAAGCAGAATTAGAGCCTGTTAAATTAGGTTCTATTTAGGATTACTCAATTAGATCCAAGGATAGCCAAGTGAGATACCCTAGGTGCAGTGCTGTCAACTCAAATGGGCTTTTACCTTATCAGTAGCCTCATATAGACTCCAAGTCCATGGAATCTGTAGCTAATGTGGCTAGGACAAGCTGTGGTTGGGATGGGAAGACCCCAGAGCGGCAACTCTTGCCAAGACCACAACAGTTTCTCTGCAGTAGGTAAAGCTCTGAGAAAGAGCTCAAGTGGCATGAGGCATCTCTAGAGATGAACTCACTGCCAAAACCTGACCACGTAAGTAGGAAATCCAAGTATAGACAGTCTATGTTTCCATGCTGCCCAGCACGCATCCCTGCCTGCAGACATCTCTATCCTTTTCCCCACAGCTAAGCACCAGGACATAGCTGGGGTACCTAGCTCTCAGCCCTGCTTACCCTAGCACTCCATCAAAGCTGTGACTGCCAGCTTTGCACACACAATATCACTTGTGGAAAACAAATCTGAGGATGTGACTGATGCACTGAATACATTCACTGCCTTCATGCAGGCCCTTCATTTGGTGTATGGGAGACTGGGGACAGACAGATTCACAAAAGAACCCAGTCTTGACCCTGACTGTGAAGGAAGAGCATCAACATTCTGTAGGCTGTGGCATCCTGAGCTTTTCAGGGAGAATACATGACCAGTGAAGAGATATCTATTGCTTAGGAGAGACAAATTCACATCTTGAGCCAGTGTATCAGTGAAATTATTTTCTTGCTATAACATAAAGGTTAAACTACAATAAAGTAGCCAAGGCATCAATTCAGTGATAGGGATACATAAAGGCTGTCCTTTTGCTAGAGTAATTCTGGCCAAACTGCACAGACTTTCTAGTTTATACCAGCTAAACATAAAGCCCATGGTATTACAGCAATGTGCTCTTACAGTATTCAACAAGTATTGATGGATAGCTACATGTCCTGGCTACTTGTCAAGCCCAAATTAACCACCTGAGCTACTGCAATACATGTCTAGAGGCAAAAATATAACTGCCATCATGCCAATATTAGGACTGGTCTGTGGAGTTCATAACCAAAATATTACTCTTAGAGACAGCCTCACATGATGGAAAAATGTTGATTTTATTTAACTGGAACAAAGGTCTATTGCTAACCCTGGGCATATTACTATAAATGATTTTTAAATATCAGTGTAAGTATATAACCACTTTATTCTACTGTTGCTTTGCACCTTTGATGTTAAGAACTAATGCCCTCATGTCAGCTTGTTTAGGAGAGTTCTGATCTGGAACATTATCTTTCCATCTCCAGGGACATACTGGGGATTTCATATTGAGGAAGTTCAGTATTTTAGTCATGCATAACCATGTGCAAGCTGCACACCTTCACTCACATGGTTAAAAGGAGAGCAGGAAGGGACTTGTATGCATTTGCAACCCCTGCTTTGAGAAGGACTGAAAGATTAATGCCCAGGGATGTGTATGCCAAAGGCAGGAAAGCACAGGACAGGGTGGGTTCCTGCTTATGTCTCCCTGATATGCCTGGCCAGGATTGGGCTGGCCCCCTCCCATGCTCAGCCCTAATCTCCTTTGACTTTCTCTCAGCTCAAATCAGAGCAGTGTTGCTCCCAGCCTCTCACCTGGCCATCAGTGGTGACTGCAGCAAACACTGTGGAGGAGTAAGGAGACCACGCAACATCCCCTACAGCAGTACTCAGGTCATAAACAAACAATGGAGTCCTATAGAAAAAGACACAGAGAGAAGAATTAATGTAAACACAGGCCACTCTGGAAGTGTAACACTGAGCCATGAACACCTGGATGTTACAGAAGTGGGAGATGAAGTATTTCTCTGTGTCATATGATGGCCAGAGTCTGAGCCAAAGGCAAAGCTGAGCACCAATATAAATGGGTCAGGATTTGCTGCAACGAGAAGAAAGGTAATATGTTTCTTTCCTTTTTTCTTTCTTTCTGAAAGCATTTTGAAAACTTCTTCCCAACAAACACAGCAAGATGGAGTCTCTCTGGTTAATATTAATAACCATATGGGAAAAAATTATCTCCCTTCTGACAACATTGAATATTAGAGCAGTATTGGCAACAGGAAATATGTGACTCTGACTGATTTACAACAAAATCAATTTCCTGATTGAAACAGACATTCCTTAACCAGTAACCCTGAACTTCATCCCATATTTTAAAATGTTCCAAATTTTTTTTTTTCTTCTCTGGCTCTTAGGAGGTTTCCGGCCCCTGAAGATAGAAACCTGTCCCTGACATTCCTCTGTAGCATTTCTCTGCTACAGTAGGTTCTGCCTGAAGGAAGCTAGATATGAAGTAAAGCAGTCAGGCTGTGGGCTGACTATGCTGCTTGGCAATTTTCTGGGGCAGCCAATGCTATATCTTATATCTCATACATGGGAAGTACAAATTTGAGTACAAAAAATAAAACCACAATTAGCATTATCAATATCTGGGAAGGAAACTGAGACTAAGGTATGAGTAGAGTCAACACGTGCTGTTGGCATGTCAGGTAGGACCTCCTCACCCACACCAGGACCCAGCAGGACCTACTTGATGGTGTGATCCCAGATCTTGACTGTCCAGTCAGAGCTGCAGGAAATGAAGACTTTCAAGTGGAAGGGATTCCAGCTGATTGAGTCCACAGCCATGTGATGGGCTTCAAACACATCCAGAAACTGGCTTGAATATGTTTTTGAACACTGCAATGGAAAGAACTACTTAGTAATCAGATCTAGACCTCCTGAAGTTTAAATTCATGTAGGAAGATGCCTCTGATTACTTGTATGGCCTCTCAGGATCTTCTGGGCTGGCTGGGAAGAGGTGGCTGGTACCTAGAGGTGCTACAGAAAATCAATAACTTATCAGATGCTGTTTCACCCCTCTTGCAGGCAACATCCTGCTCCCCTCTGCAACACACAGAGATAGGAATTGGAGTTGTCTGGTTGGATTTAAACAAGCTAGACCTCAGAGACTATTCTCCACTGTGGGAGCTAACTTTGGCTCTTGCTGTGCTTCTCCTGTGTAAAAGGTTCACAGGAAAGGCACGGGAGAACTTCCATGTACTGCTCAGAAGCACAAAAGCCCACAGCACTATGTGCACTTGAAGTGTCACAGTTAAAACCTCCAGCAACCATGTTCTCAGCACAAGAATGTCTTACTGGTCCTTTTGACTCTAAGGACTTTGGAAAGATGCTGTAAGTCTTCTCCTGTCACCACCCTAGACAGCCTGCTCTGTCCCATCATACAACTCTGCAGCTCTTTCTGTTCTGCCACTTGAGACTTCCCAGAGCAGTGTGAGACCCACAGAGGTTGTCCAGGAGTCAGGCATGTCCCTGACAAGCCAGGGAGGCCCCACTGAATGGCAGCCAACAGCAACCTTGAACTGGACAATGCCTATGGAGACATGCAAGGGTCAGACCAGCAGCATCACAGCTGTGGATGCTGCTGAATTGCAAAATGAAGGATATCGTTAAGAGCTGGAAAAGGAAAACATTTGGGATCCTTGGAAAAGTCACTTTGTGTGTGAGCTTATGAAGCAGGGAGAAATTACAATCTAATTGGCTGCAAGGGGAATTGATCCAGATCCTGTCAGTTCTGTGTACACAAAAATTTTAGGTTATCCTCCCCAAACCTCCTTCCCTCCAAGCATGTTAGAGGCTTCCTTTATTAGCAACAAGGACTCCATCTCACATGAATTGTTCTTTTGCTTGTGTTCTCACACAAGCTGTATTCATACAGCAGCTTGAAGTTAGTTTCAGGATTCTCTGTTGTCTTGCCTCACTACTGTCACAGATGACTTTTCATTACTCCCTACTGAATGCAGCACCACATCATCTGCCCAAGCAGCAGGATTGCTGAAGTGTTACATAACTTTAACCCTTGCAAACCAAAATCTAACTAATCTTAAGGCTTAACTGTTTATTACAAGTGACATGGTCTGGCTACTGTTCACTGTTGCAGGCATTGGAATAAGGGTGCTAAACCACTCCCCCAGTAGCAGCTCCTACATCCCTGAGAGCCTTGTTGTGGTAGGAAATGGAAACAAGAAAGTGGCTCATGTCCCATTGAGATTTACTGACAGTATCTATAGCTTGCTAATAGTTTATTGCATACACTATGTTGCTGTCCCTGCATTTAATTGTGGGGCAGAAATCCTCTTTAATGTCATGTTTTGTAACATTACTTCATAATTCTTAATGTTCAGCCATCAGGAAAATCAGTACTTAGCTTGTTATGAAAGTCACTTTGCTGGAAACAACATGATGGGTCACAAGTAATTAACACAAGAGAGAAGACGCTTTGTCCTTTCAAGTGTGTGGATTGAATGTCCCTAATACCTGAAAACTTTGAAGAGCGAGGCGTTAACCAGATTTGTCTGCCTCCAACAGAATTGTAATGCTCAGTGGCCTATTTTCAAAGGCTTGCTGGGACTAAGCCCTTGATCAGTGCAGCTCTCTGGGCACTGGTACAGGAGATCATGCTCTGGAATGTGCTGATTTACAAAACTATCTTTGATATCTCCATGACAGGAAAGGGATCTGCATTTTTTTTCTATGAAATCAGCAGCAAAAAGATTTTTGCAGACACCCACCTGTGTCCCTTGTGGGAAATGAACTTTGCAATGTGTGCTTTAGCCTAAAGGCATCCACTGTGCATTGGCAGTGCCTGCCAGCCCCACACCACATTAACCACAACCCTTATCATTACTTCTGAGTGCAAGACAAGGCTGCTTTCTTCCCAAGATGCATTTTGAAGAAACACCACAAACTTGAGAAAAAGCTCAGAAAAGAAGTATAACTTTAATGAATAAAACCAGCTTATGAACTAACTAGAGCTGCTGGCAAAGTCTTTCCCTACCATTCAGTTCAAGAACCCCACAATTATTAGATATGTCAGTATGAAAACAGAACCATTGGAATATGTGACACCTAAGTTCTGACAGGAGAGCTTTGAAGAGGATGACTAGATTCAGAGAGAAGGAATTTGTGCAGCCTCTCTGATCTTCTAGAGCACAGCTCAAATTTGCTGGGAGTGTTTTTCTCCTACTTAAATGATGGTAGACGTGTTTGAATGGTAAACAGTATTTTTATGATGAGACAGAAATGCAAAAATACATTTATGGCAATACAGAAAACCAGTCAAAGATGACTCTTGACAAGGCTACAAAACATGGGGGAGGAATACTGGGAGAAAAGGAGAACTCTGAGGACACAAAACTTATGAATAATCTTCATCAACAGCACTTCAGTTTACGCTAGATGTTAGTCTGACACAAAAGTCTCCCACATACCTGGTGAATTGGTGGTTATTACTGTCCTTATAAGGTAGAAAGTTTCTTCAGTTCACTAACAGGAACACAGAGAATCTACGCAATACAGAAATCCAAGAGCAATTTTTTTAGAGGAGGTTTGTATCTGGCGACAGAAAGACAGTACTGCCCAACACTGGCACTTTCAGGCAGCTCAGGACATCCAGATGCTCTTTAAAAACCAGACACAAATGTGTCCCATGTTGTGGTGGACAGTCTGCCACCAGCTACACCAGATGTTCTCCTGGTTTTAGCCCAGTGACTGCTTGTACAGATCTGTAACAGAAATGCTGAGATTTGCAGAAATGCTCACAAATAGAAACCAAGGCACATAAACACATAGGGAGGAACAAAAGGAAATGGTACGAGAAAGAACCTGTGTTAATTGATTAAAATTCAGTCAATCCAGGAACTAGACAACCAGACAGAACACACACACAAGCCCGAAAGTGGTGAGAAGATGAGGGACAGAACTCAAACCATAAAGTATTCAGACACAGAAAACAACTTTGCCTAATAAAAAGCAAGGCTGAACACAGAGGCAAATGATCTCTCTACTACTAAAGGGTCACTGGAAGTCAGAGTCTGTCCAGAAAACAATTTGTCTTCCTTTTTTAAGGAAAACTCAAGTGATGTGATAAGGATTCAACAACCACCATCCTTTGTCATCTGTAATAATAATAATCCTGTCCTGAACAGAAAGATACAAATGTTCCAGTATGTAGTATAAGAGAATGAGTATGAGTGGAATTACTTTTGTTTAAAATTAGAATAACTCTTTCTTCTAGTCAGTCTTGCACTAGGTTTTATTATATTAATTTATTACTCTCAAGAAAGCTGCCTAACACTAAAAAAACCCAAAGCCTTTCTTACATGAGTGTATTCAAATTTCCTCACAATTTTTCTACTGAAGGCCTGTTTATTGGAAGTTATTCTGACTAGAGACTTAGAGTCACAATGTTTCAACATCAACTTCAGAGACCATACTTTTTGATGTCAAACTGAACAATTCCTAAACAGCCAGTAAGACATGCAAAAAAAGCATTCAGAATTGAGTTACAGAGTCATATTAATGCAGAAACAGTTTCTCCTCTACAAAAAAGGGCAATAGATTAGTCTGTGTGTAATTTAGATAATGATTTCTTGGCTTCAGAAACACTATTAACGAAGCCATTTTCAGAATTTCACCATAATTGTTCTGCAGCTAAAGAATTAACATATTATCATGCTATTTGTGGGCAGGTCTGCTTTCTGGGGAAATAAAAAAAAAAGTTTCTCTGGAATTCACTTTCCAAATTATTTAATAAATAAGCTAAATTTAGCCCATGGGGAGAACAGCCTGTGTTTGATCCCTGACTCAGACAGCATGTGAGGAGTCTATCTGTCTGTCTCACTCAAGATGCAAGTGCAGCACAGAGATCTGAGCAGCTCACTCCTGCTTAGTGCATCCACAGGACCTGAGAGCTGCTCAGGCTACCATGGGGCTGTCCCTGTTCCCAGTATCCAAGTGGAGCAAGGCTGCAGGAGGTAGCAAGTGGTACTCCTTGAGAAATGTCTGGAGCAGCAGCTGACCCCAAAACTTTTCAAACTGCTTATAGCAAACTCTTGGGGGATGCTAAGGGTGGAATCACTCTTCCCATGTTTTTTGTAGATATTGTGAAAGCCTGCTACACACATGATTTCCCTATGTTGACCCCCACAGTCTGATTGAAAATAGGCTCTTCCTGCCCATGGGAACAACAGAGTTTTATAGGGCTGTGTTGCACAATGTGAGAATGGTCACTTTTCACTGAGCTAACAAATTCAAGAATGTTGCTTATCAGTAACCCTGACAAAGAAAGGGGACATGCTATGTATCAGTGTATGTCCACATTTGTCCACATAAGAATGCTAAAACATCTGCATGGCTTCATGGCTGGGATCACTCCTTATGTTAAAACGCTATCCTAGTTCTCGTTTCATTGAAGATGATCTAAGGCAGAAACATCTACAGCTTTTTCAATGCCAAATTGTCTCCTGACCAGTGCTCCTCCATGAAGAATTTCCTTTCCTGTAAAACTCAGCCAGGACACAATACTAATTATTTCTCCTGATGGCCCCCATCTCACTGATATCCACTGCCACACTCACATACATGCATCACTCACCCAGCCACAGAGGAATTTAAAACCTGTGGTTCCTTACTGCCTTTTGATCAGGACTAAACACAAACCATCAATTTAAAGTTCAATACCCAAGGTACCAACTCCTGTGGGTGACCAGACAACTCAGAACATCTGCCCATGACTGTATGGATATTTTGTGTTCTGAAAGCACCAACAAAAAAAGAGTGCACCTACCCACTGCCCACAGCTCAACTGCCCACTCCTCCCACCTCCCTTCTGTACCTATCTTGTCCAAAGCAAGTGAGCACTGCTCAGAAATCCTGCCTAGGTACTGCCTGGCAGAGGGAGAGATTTCAATCAGCATCATCCCTCTTCAAGGGATACTTACTTGTTAAGCACATCTTGCCTAAATGATTGATACTGATTTCAAAATATGATTTCTTTTGGGTCGTTATTCTGTTTCAGGTACATTTTGCAGTGGGATAAGGGGGAAGGAGTTTAGGTCATCCTCTAGGGATGGCTGGATGCATCTGCTCTGTATGTCAGCCTCCCGCTGATTGGCCACATCCCCAGGATGAAGGGCTGTAGCTACAGATTTAACAGAGCCCCAGAGCCAGCTCAGGGGAATGCTGTGCGAATAACAGTTCTATTAGGAAGACGCTACTGGCTTTATTTTCAAGTTAAATATAGCAGAACTCAAAACTTTCTACTTTTAACTCAATTTCTCAAGAAAACATACATACCTTTGGTGTTCTCATCTCTCTTCACAAACAACTTTTGCCCTCTCTGGCAATTTCAGCCAAAGCTGGCTGCATTTGGGATGTGGTAACATTAAAGTCTTACACATTCTGTGAAAAGCAATGGCCAAAGAGAACAAAACATCTGGGCAATGCCCCCAGTGTGGGAAGGGCAAGCACAGTGTGGCTACTGCCCTCGCCACATGGCTGGAGCTGGCTGGCTGACAGCTCCTGCCTGGCACAGGGAACCAAGGCACCAGGCTGCAGGAGGACACTGGAGGGGAGGTAGCCAGCACTGTCTGCAGGAAACAAGGGTTATAGTGTGGAGGTGGGACCCCTGGGGTAGGAACAACATGGGGTGATCAGGAGGAGGAAGGTTTGGGTATGTAGCAATGAACTGGGATAGGAGAGCAAGAAGAATGTGGGATTGGGAAAGGATCTAGAAAGATCTTAAATGGCTTTTCCAACCTAAATGATTCTATGATTCTATGTGATTGTGGAAGGGAAGGGCTGCAGGATGCTAATCCATAGGAAATATGGCTTCATTAGCCTCGCTGCTCACAGTTATTCTAAAAAGGAAGAGAGTCTAAAAGGAAAAGAGTCTAAAAAGGAAAAGAACTGATATTTTTCCTGCCATTTCCCCACAGTCATGAGGACAGAAGATCAATGCCTTTTAACTTCTGCTCTGATCCTACTTAGCACTTCACTTGCACAGCTGCAATCTGCAAAGCATTTTCTGGGATGCAGTTTGCATGAAAAAAGTTTCTGCAAAACAGGGTCTTAATTGGGTCTGTTGAGAGAGCTCCCTGTGACCCTCTGCAGTGCTGGTCTGGTCTCAGGCTCATCAGAGGCATCCCAGGGCAGGACTAGGCTCTGAAGCTGTACTTTGTTCCCACCTGGGCAAACAGTTCAGATGATGAGCCTGAAAGAAACACATGGGTCAGGGGATGTAAAATAAAGGATAAAGAAATAATTTTTACCTTATAGATCTTGCCCTCTTCAGTGCCAACGAGAAACAAATAGTCTATCTTTTTGTGAAAATCAAATGATGTCCCGCTGCCTGTTAACAAAAAAAAAGGTCTGTCACATAGAGAATTGGTTCAGCTGGCCAAAACATGCTTCCTGCCTATGGTAAACACACACTGCCTGTGTTTTCAGAAGTGATTTATTAGCCAGAAGCTCCCAAAAGAAATCAAAACCACCACTTCTACTAAACTTTCTAAGTGTGTATGTCCCCAAGACCTGCAATTTGAACAGCCACCTCCAAAGACATGTAGAAGGGCACTGAAAGAACCAGAAGGGAACAGGAAACCATTTTAGCCTAGGATTCATTTCACTAAAAGCCTAAAATACCTGGTGTAAACATAAATATTGTAAGGATCTGGCCACCTCCTATTTGGGAAGAACAGATCTTTTCTGTTTATTTAGTATCCACAAAAATGTAAATGGTTTCCTATGCATAAAAGAGCCCAATGAAAAAGTATCCCATCATACCTGCCTGTGTTCTTTTTTCCCTTAATTCAGAATCCATTTAGTAGGCTCACTTCAGTAAAGCCAATAGCAAAGAATGTGATTTGGGAAGACATTCTCTGCTAGGGACAGAAGGATCCTGTTAATGTCAAAAGTCCTGAATTGTGCAACATTGTGAACTATGTTTAAAACAGGTGTCAACCACAAACAGGATGTGACTCACTGAGATTTTGTGGCTTCTGCTCCTAAGGCAGATGCATCACCATCCAAGAAAGCCAGTTCACATGTTGGTAAAAAAAATTCAGCAGGGTTCTTGAGCAGAAAATGGGATGTCTGTTGAGTGCCAGAACTACTTGAAGCTGTCCCTACCAGCAGGGATACCAACAGCAACCATCAGATGAGAAACAGGAATGAGCAGTCAAGGCTCAGAGGCACACAGTTACAGAAACTTTCTGCACAGGCAGTCGTCTCAAGCATTATATCTTTAACATTAACAAAATGTAGTTCTCAAAGGAATTGTTAGGGTAATTTCAACTCTCTAATACCATCTGCATTTTTAACATTCAAATAAATTGTTTAATATTCAAGACAAGTCTTTGAAAATCCATTTCCCAGTAACACTAACAAATAATCCCAAAGCCCTGAGAGTTTTGCAGTGTGCTGCTTTAGCCAGTTTCTTGCAACCTATTGTGGCACTGCAAAGCTTCCCACAGAGTGTTCAGCAGTTACTAGCATAGAAACACAGCAATTCTTAAAAGCAGAGCAAGGCTCTCCTCCAAACAGAGGTCCCATCTTCTCAGCCAAAAGCAGGTGTAGAAGGATGATAAGAGGATTCCTCAAGGACTTTCTTATGTTCAGGACCTCCACAGCTGACTCATTCCATCCTGTCTCAAACGCAGGATGATCAGGATGAGAGCATTCAGCCTAGAAGGACTGCATTGACTCCACTTTGTATGGAGGGAGCCTAATATAGTAGCTCAGAATAGATGCTGTGTTTTTATAGAGCCCAAACTCGATGAGACACATCCCAAAGCTGGCTGGGTGAACTGTGCACCCAGGAAAGGGCAGAGGTTGCTTTTCACCTTGATTTTGCCAGTCCAGATCAATGTCTGACAATAAGAACAAAACTGAGTTTTGACATTAGCAGGTGTGTACTTTATCCCCACAGAGATAGTCCAGTAAAACAGACATTTCTTGAATTAATGTTCACTTCATCTTTTTATGCAAGTAAAGGCAGTATGTAACCAGTAAAACTTGACTCAGTGGCCATTGCTCCAGACAGATTTTGCCCTACTGCATGATGAAAGCAAGGAGGCATAACCCTCCTTTAGCTCCTTCCCATCTCAACACCCTGCTCCCAGTTTAATTTCCCAGAATGACTGATTAGAGGCTTTGTGTCAGTAATTAATCAGCATGGCAAGAACTTGGGCTCTTACCAAGCGTTTGCAGCTGCAGCCCCTCTGGCCCCTGCATCGTTGTTTCATCTGCTGACAGCTTGATGACATCCATGTGAACCAGCTCATTCTGCAGGCAGAGGAGATTCCACATGAATAGCATGCTTTGCAGCAACAATACAGAGACATTCAGTACTTTGAAACAGCAAATTTTATGGAGGAATTTTAAAAAGCTGGCCAGAAGTTGCTTAATGTTTCACATTTGGCAGCTTGCTAACATGGCGCTTTCCACAAAACCTTCAGGAAAGTAATGCTTTGGTGCACTGGAACTGAGAGCCACTGGTACATTACCTTGACATACGCACTGGACCTGGAAAATTTTGAGTTTCAGGGTCAGTGTTTGTTAGTGAAAGTTGGCACAGTCAGCTTAAATCATAGTGTTTATTTAAATCATCCTGTGTGTTTTAAGATGGATATTCCATATTCTCAGGGGGCTAACTAAAGCCTTACATTAATGAATAATAACTTATCATCTTTCTGGTTCTTGCTTCTTAACATCTTGTTATCCCCAGAGCAGCCTCAGTTCAAAATACTCTCAACTTCATTGGCTCTGAGATGCCAGCAACATCTAGCAAGCAGTTTGCTCCGAGGGAAAACTGCCCCATGTTTCTGCTCTCAGCAGAGTTCTAAAGAACTATCATGACACTGCTGCGCAAGGTGATGAACCCAGGGCCAAAAGGTTGTGTCCCAAAGAGTTTACAGAGGAGGTGGGAGACAAAAGACAGATGTAAATAGACAAATGTAGGTAAATATAAAGAAATATAAACAAAACCAGAGGGAAAGTTATGTTCTCAGACTAGCGTTGGGAGTTGGAATACCACTGCAGAATGGAGCTGGCTGTGACTGGGGTTCCAGAGGTCTCTGCCAACCCCAACCATTCTGTGATTCTCTGAATATGTGATAAAAAGAACAAACAATGATTAGTGAGCAGTATGGGCTCCAGTGTGGACTGGATAGTATAATCTGCAAATATCCCACCAAAGCACTGTGGGAACAAAACATAACTACTTAGCTCAGTGAATTAAGCTGTAGTTGAAGCTTCTCTTAGCCCAGAGCAGGACTCAGGTGGAAAAAGAGATTCCGCCTGGCAAAGTCAACTCCAAGAATTTCCATGTTGGGGAATGTGGGAGAAGATCTTGTGGGCACCTGTTCATTACTGCAGTTGAGAGAGGACAATGTTCTATGAGGCACAAAGTTACAGAAGATTCAGCAAAGGTCAAAACCCTATAGTGCTCCTCCTTCTCACTAATTCTCACTGCTGCACACCCACATGCACTGGCCTATTGACAGCAGTAAATTGTTCCATGAGAGAGCAGCAAGAAGCAGGACAGACTCCTGCAGAGTTCCACCTTGCAGCTCCTACAGCACATTGATTACAAGTCTGATCCAGTGGGCAAAGGCAGGAGAGATGCTAAGAAAGAGGCCACACATGCTGGTGTACATGTGTATGAACTGTAAAGAGCAGCACCCAGAGGAATCAGGAGCAGAGCATGTTCCACTGCACGTCCAAATACGAGCGCTGGTGTGTTGTTGGGAGTGCAGACAGGACAAGCTAAGCAGGCACTTACCGCTGCTCAAGCTCCCAGATCTGCCTGCTCCCCAGAAAGCACGTGCCCTGTCGAGACATGAGTCCAGTCTAAAGAGCAGCTTTAGTGTGACAGACATGTGATCTTTGCAGGCCCACAGATGTGCTGGTACACTATCTCTGTGTTCTGGTAGAAAGGCAAACCTCAAGAGACCTTCCTTCTAAGCATACACCTTTCTGCAGCCTTCCTCTGAAGATTTCTGCCAGTGCCTTCACCTGGCAGAGGCCCCTGTGGACAGTTTCTGCAGCCCCTGTCCTTCACAAAGAACCCTGCTTGGGCAGACTCCCCTGCTGTGCTGGTTTTATCTTTTACCCAGCTTCACAGCATAAAAAGTGCTTCTGTTCCTGGGGCTCTTTGTCACCAGAGCCATTCACATATACCTCTGGGTAAACAGCCTGCTGACAATTTGGCCTTCCAGAAATACCAAGCAATAGTATGTTGCTTCTGCCTAATAATTGCAGAGCACTTTGTAAGCATTAGTGAATCAGGCCTTACAGCTGCTGTTTTCCCCTTAGTTCTTATTAGCCTTAAGTGATGAAGCAGGCCCAGAGCTGTTCAGTAATTTAGCTGTAGGTCACACAGGAGGGGGTGAACTATAACTACTAATCAAATATGGGATTGCTGAGCACCAGCCTGAGAAGCAGGGCCATGCTGCATCCCAAACAATTCTTTGAAATGGCTGAGACATTTCTCCTTTTTGATAGGCAATGTGTACACCCAAGGAGGGGGCATAGAATCATCCAGCAGCACAAGTCCTGCATCCTTCCTTGATGTTTTACACCTTTATGAGGACCTACAGACAAGACAAGATAGTCTAAGTACACAGAACTTATGTGTTTTTTCATTAAATTTGTCCAATGTGATTGTGCCCATTTCTGACAGAGACAACCACTATGGTCAAGGCAGATCAAGTGTCCCTGGCTAACATTTGAAAACTCTTCTATCCAACTCTTGAGTGTGGTTTGCCAAATCTTCAGCTGGAATAAAGAATGAAATTATTCACTTTGTTCTCTCAGCTTTGAAAGTGTCAAACAGCTAACAGTGTTTGAAGAAGCTTTATTTCTGGATTGCCCTCTCAAAAAGATTAACGAAGCACTCTTTCATTTACTCCCTGTTTGCACCATGGTTTTGTAGAATAGAAAACCTCTCAAATGTCTTCAGTTTTACTCTAAATGAAACCCAAAAAAAGCTCTTGTGAAACTGGAATTCAAGCAGATTGTCCATTTCTCCTTGCCGGATAAAAATCCCACAGATGATAACAAAACATTATTTTCAGCCTGTTTCTTGTTTTCTCTGTTAAATATCTGCCCCCTCAAAAATGTCCAAAGCAGACAGCACCCAAAACACTGCTGTTGGTTACATGTCTGAGGTGCAATTTCTGAGGTAATTTCATCTAAAAACAAAATCAAAAAAACTTAAAATAGTCTTTTCACATGGCCAAGTTCATTACAGTAATGCAAGGGATAAGTAGAAATGACAATGGGCTAAGTGGATGCAGATCTTAGAAATCATACTAAGGATATTTAGAAAAAAAATAGCTATGTGCTCAAGGGACAGCAAAAACACAGATTATGATGAGGAAAAGTTAAGCACTGGTGCAAAAGACCCTCTGCTAGGTGAGCTGCTATCAGAGTCCATCTGCAAACACCTAGGTTGTCCCAGATACGGCATTTCTCAGCCAGTGTTTCCTGCCTCCTAAGGGGAACCGTGCTGAGCAGACTCAGTTTCTGGGGCTCAGTTGGTAATTGTATCCTGCCAAAACACCTCAGCTGGTATGTCTGGCTGCAGGCATGTACTGCCCACTTCAACCCAAACCTTTTGGGTATTCCTACTCAGAGGATGTCCTAGATTGCAAGGCAAGATGTATTCTATTTGCCATCTGTTAGAGGTGTGGCAGTTTATCTTCTGTTAATTGGGTATCTTTCTTTATCTCTTCCACAAACCAATCCTCCCCCATGGGGAGACATCTGCTGTTAATGGCCTATTGAGTGTCACTGCATGACTGATAAAAGTTTCAGCATCTCATTGTGAGATGCTCACCCCAGGGGGAAGAACCAAGCATGCCTACCTGGATATAATCTGAGTTTTTGGGACACCAGACTCAGCCTTTCCACAGGATTCCCAGAGGAGCAGCTGCCTTTTCCACTGGATCTTCAGAAGAAAACTACACCCTTTTCTACAGAATCACTGCTCCAACAGAACCACACCTGACACTCCAGGAGGACTGCAGCCATTCCAATTTGGACTGCTACCAACACCCTGACCAACAGGGTGTCAGGTTGTATTCTGACTCTGTCAGTGTTTTTTTTTTCATATTATCATATATATTTTGGTTTTTGGTTTTTTTTCTTTTCCTAATAAATTGTCTTTCTGACTTGGAGTCTCTCACTGATTTTGCTTTCAAACAAGAACAGTGGAAAACACAGGAGCTGAGTGCTGAGACACTTTTAATCTGTCCCTGTCTAGGAAGCACTTTTGGGAGAAGGACTTGGGATGCATTTGCAGAAGGGATTTTTGATTCTGAAGCTGCATGTAGAAACCTGGGAAAGTCTATAAAAAATAACTTCAAAATCTGTACCATCTGCCTGTGCTTACACTGTTCATTAGGACATGCTCCTGTTCCTGAACTGGACATGAGGCTCAGATTTACATATAATGCTAGAAATTAATCCCTGCCATGGCAGCAAGGCCTAAAAATTTCAGAACAGGTAAGCCTTGGAATAACAGATTGAAAAAAGAGCATCCTAGGATGTAAAGAAATTTCTTCTTTTGTTGAGGAATAATGGGACCGCTGCTTCAAACTCATATTTAGGGCAATGCTATTATTTTTAGCAAGAGATTTGAAATTTTTAAATGTAAAATGAAATAGCCAACAGAAAAACCCACACATTTGGATTCAGAGACATGAACCTAAGGGTCATTTTGGGACATTAATTCTGGGTTTCTATCAACCTATTTCAACTTACTCCAAAAGGAAAAGTTAACAAAGGCAGGGCATGCAAACCAGTTTTAAAAATTTGTATTGGATGTGTATTAGATGTCAGGGCAGGGGGAAGCACTCTGCCTGTCTGATAGAATGCTATCCAATGCAAATGCAAATTTACTCTGTACTACTCACTGTCTCACATAGGGAGAAATTTAAATTGACCCTCTCCCAATTCAAATTGCAATCTGTAGGGAAGCATTTTGGGGATGAGAATCTGGAAGCTGTGAAATAAAGCAGATTATTCTGTTCTATGTCTGGTTGACCCTTCTGGGACAAAGAAAGTGTGAGAACAAGGACCAGGCTTGAATTCCTGCTGCTGCCAAGTAGGAAAACGATCTCTCATTTTCAGGCCCATGGGGTGCTACAGGGGCAGGCAGGATGAAGGTTAGGTCCTGACAATGAGTAGGCTGACCCTGCTTCATTTCAGAGTTTAATGTGGAGCCCCAGATCCAGCTGTGACTGCACCAGCTGCTATTGCTAACATTTCCTTTCAAGCTCATTAGAAATAAATATAATACTAATGAATCACTGAACTTTTGAGGCAAGTGGTTATAATTTGACTGGAAAAAGAAATTGCCACCTACTGTTTACCTTAACTAAAGTCCATGAAACAATCCGCCCATCCGAGGAGACAGAGAAGAAGTTGGAATTGTTGTCCATGTCATCCTTCTGCCACTTGACCTTAAAACAAGAAGAAACAAGAAGACAGTCCTAGTCAGCACATGGCTTTTAGCATTGCAGGACAGAGTCCCACAGCCTCAGCAAGGTCTTCTGAAATCCTTTCTAAAGAGCAGCTGTTTTGCACTCCAGAGGCTTTTTGGTGTGAACACTTATCTCCACCAGCAATTTTAGAACTGTCCTGAGCACTCCGGTCAGTTTCTAAAGGGTGCTCCTGCAGGAAAGGGAGTAAGGAAAGGGAGTAAAGCCCCTCACCTGGAAACTCTGCACCTACCCATGGCCACTGGAGCACTGCCATCAAGGACAGGCCTTATGAGATGTCTGAGCTATGCACCAGAACTCTACACTGTGGCACAGCACCATCCCAGAGAGCCCTAAGATATCTCCAAACACCACCAGTGGCACCCACAAGGGTCCCCAAGCATAAGCCTTGCCTTTCACATTTGACTAATTACATTACTCCAAGTGCAGTGCCACATGGCTACCCTTCAGCCAGACAACCTCAAATTAGCTTTCTGCCCCTATGTGAGGTGCAGACAAGACCTTGCAAGCAACCCACCAAGAAGGGTCCTTGGGGCACTTCTGTTTCAGGGAGATGAAAACTTCTCCATTAAAATTGAAATCCTCCCTACACCTTCAGAGCATCTGTCTGCCTGGTAAGGAGATTTACGTTTCGACTGTGACAGCTCAGCAGGAGAGATTAGAACTCAGATAAATGGCTTACAGTTTAGAAGAGACATTTCAGTTAGACCAAAAGCATTAAGAACACTCGATTTTCAGATCTGGGAATTCAATCAGACTGAAGAGAAAAGAATGACTTGTCACTGGGTCTGTCAGCACACACTCCTGTTGGCATCTGTCAGATGAAGATGGGGACAAGCACTTTGGAAGGTTCTTAGAAGCTTTTCAAAGGTATATCTGTTTCTGTCCAAGCAGTGGAACAGATAGAGTTCCCTAAACATCATCCCATAAGCATGATAAATGAGTTTGATCATTCCAGAACTTACCAGATATTCTATCCATTACTACTTATGGAACTCATACCTAGTTCAGAAAACAAACAGCCTTCTCAATACTTTAATTACACAGATTGGGTATTCCTGTGACAGGTCCTTGCAAAAAAAACCTGTTAATTCTCTTTTGTAATACTGTTTATAGTATGAAGTTCTGTGGAGCATGAAAATTAAGCAAGAGATTCAGCAAGAGACTCGGCAAGAGCAATTAAGTAAGAAAGTAGTTAACCCTCCACTGAACGTTTTCTTCCTTTTCTGAGGAAGGAAAAATACAATGCAAGAGGAATTCATCTGAGAATACCTCAAAAAGCTAGTTTCATGCCTATAAGACACAACTGATGACCTTTGAGTGGCATATACCTTGAATATCCCTGCACAGGTGAAATTGTAAGTTTCCATGTGGAACTACTTCTTTTATCTGGCGTTAAAGGGATAGCATAATTCAATATGACCCAGAATAAAAGGATTAATTATTAAAAAGCAGGTTCAACAGAACAATGATTGCCAAGGCTGACCCACTGTGGACAAGATGTGCTGGGTATATCTTTTCCAAGAACATCTCCCTGTGATCATGAGCTACTGCTGACAGTGACAGTCACTAGCAGCTGCTTCAGATGAATGAGGTGGTGTAGTGAGAACTTTTAATTCAAAGTGAGAAGTGCAGAGCTCATGGACACTGGTTACAAAAACATGTCCAATCTGCTTCATGCTGGGCCAAGAAAAAAGGTCATATTTTGAATAAAAAGATTTTTTAAACGTCACTCTAAAATGGTCTGAGAGTAAGACGTTTTTATGTGTATGTCCAACACAGTTCTCCTCTAACTCATGTTCTTTCTCTCCAGCTTGCTGTCCCAAATATTTGGGAAAAATTTTGCAGACCATCAGACTACTGGCAAATACATGGATGAAGTTCAGTAGCTTTAGTCCATCCCCATCATTCTGTGCAGACACAACTTCTGGGTCCTGATGTCTACACTAACACAGAGTGTTGCAAGAACCTCATCTGGAGGTAACCAAAAAGCATAAGAGCTTTCATGAGCTCATGGGGGGTTTTCCCAAGCTAATTCCTTTCAGCATTCCCAAAGCAAAGAGTTTTTACCCCAACATTTGCCTACTCCAAATAACCTCTCTCTGATGGGAGATCTATTCAAGCTTTCTCCTGTTAGTTAGGTGTCACAGCTCTTAATCCATTACATGGATAGGTGGGGTCACCAGCCCCAAAGTCAAGTAGGCTGAATTGCTTGGGGTACTCTTGGTTCTGTCTTCAAAGCAGTCAATAGTACTTGAGTTAGGTACTTTTTGTAGACAGCTTGTAAAACAGCCTCTCAGGGACACCAGGTTCTGCCCTCAGATGACTATTAGCTGCTCTCAGTGATGGTAGCTTGAATTTCAGAAAAGAGAAATTGGCACTTAATACTTTCAATTTTCCTTCAACACCTCTGACACCTTAATCGTGTTTGTGATCTTTTTTCCTCGTGATCTCTGAATCCCATAAATGCTTATTAGAGTAATTAGACCTCATGATACTGCAATCAAATTGGGCATCTGCTCAGAACTGGCTTTTACTCTGCTCCCAGAGGGTTGCCAACATAGGACAACCTCCCATCATTAGCAGTATCTGTGCTGTGAGGGGTGGAGTATTTGAGGACAGAACCAAGCAACTGTCTGCACAATGGCATGAAGTTAATTTTCCCCCTGAAGCATGTGATAATCAGCCAAGGATTTTGGCTATGTGAAACTATCTAGAGCAAAAGTTAAACTATGATACAATCAGAGTAAAGAAGCACATGAGAAAGAAAAGTGTGTGCAAACAGCAGAGAGGAGACAAGCAAGCAAAAAGCAGCAAGCATTTTCTGTCCCTGATCATGATGAGAACTGTAACAAAAGTAAAAAAAATTTTCAGTGATCTTTAACTTGACTATTATTGCAGTGCAAAATTAGTGTGTGAAACTCATTGCTGTAAGAACAGCCTCCCACTTTTTCTTTTGATTTCTTAAAGCTCATTTATTTATAAAGAAGCTGAGACAATACAAAACCTTATTTAATACACAGAAATATAAATATTAAGATCTCATGTTCATTACTATGTACAGCAGGTTAGCAGGGTGATAATCCGTTCATTTCTAGCAAGAGAATACTATCATTTTTATCTGTGGCAGCTGGTAATGGCTCCTGTCCAGCAGGAGATTAGACCATTTATCCAATCTGAAAACGCCCATGTTTCTGATGTCATTCCTATGAAATAAATAATGCTTGATCCATTTTCATGGGACACAGGCTGTAAGTCTTTTGCATTGACACAATACAACGGTCAAAATTACCCTGGCCCAGAGTCTGGTGTGGTGCAGGCACCAGCTACTGCAAACACAGATCTGGCTAGCCCTTGGCTTGCCAAAAGTCAGGTATGGGGTTCCCACATGCAACACATGCACATTAACTGATGAGCAATTCCCTTTCTTTCCTATAATTATTCATCAAGGAGGCCTTTGTCAGCATTGTAGTACCATGGTCCTGCTGATACCTGCCCTAAGTGAAACAAGGCACGTTGTCACTTAGGGCCTGAAAAAATGAATAAAATCTGGCCCAGCTAGAGAAGAGGAAAGACAAGGGCATTATCAATCTCCCCCACCCCCTGGTTCACCCTTACATGACTGGCCAAGTGAGACACTCAGACGACTTTGGCATACAAATATCTCCTTGGGCTGCTGAAGAAAGTTCATGGTATTTTGACCTGGGGTCAAATTCATTCCAGTGCCAACCTGGCTATCAGTAGACTCCTAGGCAAAGCCATCATGGCAATGCAGGGTTTGGAGGGACCCAAGATGCGTATCTATTCCCTTCTGAGGTGAAATCAGACACTCCCTTGCCACTGGTGACAATTCACACAGGTTGCTCTCACAAGTCTCCAACAACAGGTACTCAAAAACCTCCCTGTAGATACATCTGTGCTT
This sequence comes from Taeniopygia guttata, assembly GCF_048771995.1. NCBI lineage: Eukaryota > Metazoa > Chordata > Aves > Passeriformes > Estrildidae > Taeniopygia > Taeniopygia guttata. Next base: position 46,108,638 of record NC_133063.1, on the reverse strand, counting down.
AATTGCCCTTGCACAGAAGATTTCCTTTACCAAGAGTCAAGCCAATTACTCCTTACCATCTCCCCAGTGGATGCAAAGAACAGCAGTTTATTCCCCTTTCTGTAACAGTCTCCAAAAGGGAAAGAAAAGTTTGTGCTACTGTTCCTTTCTCTTTTTCCCTCTCTCCAGCTCAAATCAACTCCCTCAACTTTTGCTTCCTGGTCCTGTCTTCAGGACCCAAGCTTTCACCACTCTTGCTCTTCCTCTTCAGCCTGGTTCTGCAGCTGCAAACACATGGCACAGGACTACCCTGAGTTACAACCTCCTCTCTTACATTCTTGCTAATTAATTAGAATGACACATATCTTTGTGCAACAGTATTCCATTGCTGATCACCAGTGGTGATCAGCAATGCTGATTCTATGCTTCCCCTTGGGCACCCTGCTGTCTAACCAGCCATCTCCTATTTCGAATCTGTGCATTTAATTTCCCCTCTCTAAATGCAGTATTTACTCTTGTCTTTATTGAATTTCATCACATTGATTTTGGGCCTTTCTTCCAATTTATCAAGATAATTTTGAACATAATCGTGTCCTGCAAAGTGTCTTGTCCTCCCAGGGGGGCTTCCCTATTCTGTAATTTGAGTAGTTAACGAAAGTATTGATCCAAAAAAGACCAGAAGTGACAGCTGGAGAGTCTCACTTGTAGCACTTTCAGAGTCTGACAGTGAGCTCTGTATAACTGCTCTTTGAGCACACTGCCTCAGCCACCTGAGCAGCCTCTTTATGGTGATTTTACCTAATTAATATTTCTCTGCTTTGGTTATATGTATGTCACTGTGTAAGCCCAGATCAAAAGCTTTAGTCAAGTCAAGATGGATTGAGATGATAACCTTGATTGCCTCTCCCTTATTCATAAGGCTCGTTTCTCTGGCAAAAAAAGGAAAATAAATTGTACTGGCTTGATATTCTATTCTGGACAAATCCATGTCAACTTCTCTGAATCACTTTATTAGGTAGACATTTAACAGTAGTGTTGTCATTTATTCAAGTGCTTTTCCAGTATTTGAAATTGGTCTGACTGGGTCTGAGCCTATAATTTTCCTCCGGACATTTTTCCAGTCCTTCCAGCCCTCTGAAATCTTTCCTCCTTTCCCTGGCCAGGCTGGTTCTACAGACCAGTGTACAACCTGATGCACTGCTGTGCTATTACCCCCACTTTTCAACCCCCTATGGCTGGCTTTGGATGCCTCTAGCTGGGTGCGTTGTCCAGACATTGTTTTCTGGGCTCTGGTGCTCTGTCTGTGCCACTTCCCCTCCTGCATTTAAGGACAGGCCCTTTGAAGAAAGAACCTGCAGATACCTTTTAGCCAGACATTGGCTCTACAGCATCACTGAAAGGTGTGTGGGGACTGATGACAGTAGACTATCATATTTCACTTTGCCCATGTCACAGGTACACAAATGAGTGTGAGTCCCTAGGTGACAGTGGAGTGGTGCTTTCCCTCATCCATGCTGCAGAGCACATCCCAACCCTGCCTCTGAGTCAAGGTGTTCACTCAGCTCACATGCTGTAAATGGGCTTGCACATAAACCCCAGCCTCTGCCTAAAAGGCACAAGATAGATGTAGCCCAAAAACTCTCTGAAATGCATATAATGGCATGAAATTGATGTGGTTATTTCTTTAAGTGCTCCAGGGTATGTTTAATCTGATCTTGCTGGTGAGCAAGAACTTATCTAAATATTCTTTAATATGCTCTTTCCTTATTCTGACCTGTACTTTTATATCCTCTTTTCATATTAAGCAGACAGTCTCAGACACTCACTGTAAGATTAAACAATACAGCATCAAATATTTCATCCTTATTCATACCACTCAGTAGTAGCAGGAAGCTTGCTTTAGTACTAAGTCTGTATTTTCATTCCTTTAACTACTTACATGCTTCCCAAATATATTCCCTTTCCCTTTAATGACCCAGGATAACCACAGCTCACTTAATACACTCACTTCTTTTTATTAATTTATGTTTTGTGCTTTTCCCTAATACTCAGCTTTAGACATGTCTTTGTTTCTGCGCCTCAAGCATTTCTTTGTAAGTCACTGTTGAGCTGTACAGGCCCCTCTCAGAAGCTCTGCCATTCTGCCCAGCCAGCAGTTCAGAGATTTCACTTATCTGCCTCCTTAGCTGAAGAGAGACACAGACTTGCAGAAGCCCACATGAGCACCACAGAAGCACAAGTGCTTCCCAGCCCTGTTGTGCTCTTTCAGCCATCCTCTTTTGCCCATACTTCGGTCATACAACGTAAACAGTGGGATTAGGACCCTTCTCCTTATATTCACACAGGGTAAAGATTTTTACTCCAGACTCCCCACTGGCAAACATCTGCTTCTTGAGGAAGGGACTCAGCCTCAGTTCTCTCTTGCAGTGCCTGACCTGGCAGTCAAGCACAGATACAAACGTGCTGTCCAAACCACATTTCCTGTGTCAGAATGCACAATCCTGGGCCAAAGCAAATGCCAGAAGAGCTCTGGGGCTCTCTCAAGGTTGACAAGCTGAACATGTGCTGTGATTTAGCAAGAGCACAAACTCTCATGGATGCAGTTTGGCTGCATCTATTGCACAATGGCCCAGCTCACCAACTGGCAGATGAAAACTGTATGGATTCTTGTAGAGAGTAAGACAGACCAAACTCCAGCCAGGAATACCCATCTAAACCTGGGCATGCTCGTCCAGCTGTGGGCACCTTTGATCTGTGTAAGTGGACACTTTCTCCATTTTGCAGCTAGTCTGCCTTTTAGTCTGCCTCAGCATCATGTTGAAGGCTCAAGCTGAAGTGTGAATTGCTCCACAGGTCACATCTTCTGAAGCCAGTTTGATTTGTCCTGTGCTCTAGTGCAAATATTTTCCCGGACTACCTTATAGCAGTTTCTGATTTGAACTAAGAGGCAGTTCTATTTCTTCATGCTGTCACCCTCAAATGTGTTTCTTGTTGGTTTCTGACAGCAACTTTCACCAAAACAGCATCCAGAAACATCAAGTCATTTCCAGCAGAGATTTCTTAATCTTTCACTTTCTTTTCCTGTCAATGACAAATCACAATTTTTTTTGTTTATTCTCCTCTCTGGGTCACTTATCTGTGCTGTTTGCCAAGGGATCTGCTGGTATGAAAGTCTGCTGCACTTAGCTTATCCAGAGTCCACTGACGTTTTGTTTTGCTAGAGCAAATAGTTTGTCCCTCCTTGCTGCCATGACAAAGCAGTGCATCTACAACAAAGTTCCAAAATATCCTCCATCAAGGACATTGCCAGCTATTCTGCATTTGTTGCTTATCATGTCTGACACAATAAGTGGACCTTAACACTTCCCATAGGATCCTCTGCCAGCAGCCGTAAGTGAAGCCAAGGCCAGGCACCCTGAGGAGTGTAAGCAAGATGCAAGGCTGCTCTCCTGCAATCAGTCACAAGAGACACACCAAAATTAATCACTTGGCCATCTAGAAAGTAGAGTACTTAACCCACAAGCAAAGTAACTCCAGCATCAGTTTTTATACATCAAGAGACAGGAAGAGCAAGGCTTAGAGGTGAGGAACAGTGCAATGTCTGGAGCCCTTCCTCAGTGACAACTTGGACAGCCATACAAGTTATCCTGTCTAGAGGTGGGAGGAAGAAAGACAGAAAACTTCATTCCTCACCTTGGTTATTTGAGATAAAAGCAAAAACTGAGCTTAGTCCAGGTGACTAATTTTGACTCAAGGCAGTAATCAAGATTTTAAAGGGCTGTGATAACTGAGTGCAGCCTGGTCAAAGGTCAAAGCAGCCCAGTCAGACTCTGTCTAAGTCTATATTTGGTGAAGAAAGAGCTCTTGGGTCCTGCTTGCACTTGGAGCATATAATACGACTGTGGAGAAGATTTAGCTGTGTTCTGGTTATCTGTAGGTATGGACTTCCTGCCAAAGGTAAACTTGGGCAGGTAGGCAGGCAGCAACCTTAGTATGCCCAGCTGGTCCTTCAGTGAGGGGCACCAGAACCATAGAATCACCAACATGACCATGCTGGAGCCAGCATGGCAGGGTACAGCATAAAGGGCTCCTGTCCTGTGATGCACCCTGAGCAAAAGAGATTACTGGTCTCTATCTATACTTTTTGCTATTCTTGTCTATTTCCTGGGAAACAGGCAGTATTTCTGCTGTGGAATGTCTAGTAAGAATGAAAGAACTAAAAAAAAAATTTAAAAGGCATGTTTTGGTCAACATTGTCATAAAAGGTATTACTGCTTGATCTTTATTTTCCTCAGAAAACCCTGCTGTGAAAGCACAGACCCTGTCCACATCTGCACCCCTGAGCTCTAGAAAAATACTGGTATAAACACAGTGAATGAAGCCACAAAAGAGGAGAAGCCAACCCAGAGACGAAGAACCAGGTCTGCCATATGGTGAAAGCTGGGCTGCCACTGTCAGGAGTCTTTGCACATCCAGGAACTTCATGGTAAAAAGCGTCCATGAGTTGGGGTCACCTCTCTGCCACTGCATGAGATACTTCCATGGGGAAAACAAAATCAGATGACCCAGAAAGGCTCATCTGAGCCTCTCCCTCCTAGAATCCATTTATTGTTTAAAGGAAGGCAAGTCCCACATTAAACTACAAGTAAAACAGAAGCATTAAGGCTGTCTTTTCATATAAAAAAATAAACTGCAACTAGACATTTAACAAAACTAACTTTAAGGAGCACAGGCAGATATATCTGACTCTGTAAGGCCTGATGAAATTCCATCTAGGGTACTTAAAGGAGCGGCTGAAGCAATCTCTGAATTTCACAGCAATTAGCTATGAAAACTAGAAGAGAGGAGAGGTCCTGGGGGACAGGAACAGGGGAAAATGCCCCAAGGAAACACAAAAAAAATGTATCTTGAAGGATAGGTTAAAGGACAGGAGATGAGTCAGCCTAATGCTGAACTTTGAGAGCTGGAACAAAGTATTAAGTCATCTGTACATATGTACAGGATAAGAAAATGAGAATCAGTGAATATGGTCTCCTCAAAAAAAGACTTTGTCGAGAGAATTTATTTCCTTCCTTATCAGGGTAACAAGTCTAAAAGAAAGAGTAGAATTCTTATCTTTAATTTTGTAAGGCTTTTGGCATATTCCTTGTGATGTCTTCAGAAGAAAGATAAGAAATTACTGTGAAGTGGCTGAGTGCTTGAAAATGAATTCCCAAGAGTTTAGACAGTGATGTCTTGACCAGATGGGAGAACATCTCTAGATGGTGCCCATGAGGGACTGTCCTTGTTTCTTCTAACTTTTTTAGCTTTATTCTTTTAACTTTGTCTAGCCTCTGTTCTAGGTAGCCTCTCCAAGGCATCAGGCTCAGTTCTATACAATATTTTCATTAGTAAAATCTGCATACTGAATTGCAAAATATACAGATCATGTGCAGATGCAGTTGAAAGACATTGAATTCCATTAGGATAAAGACTCTACATTATCTTGAAAAGCTGGAGACGTAATCTGAAAATAATAAAGTGATGTGATAAAGACAAGGGTAGAGTGACACAGACAGGCAGAAGAAAGCATTAAATGGGTAGAAATTGGGGAATTTCTGGCTAAGCAATGGTAATGCAGAAAAGCATCAGTGGCTGGTGAGGGAATCAGCAAAGTGATACTGCTGGAGTGACACAGATATATTTTCACATGTATTAAGAAGCGTGTATCATGTAAGACACAGAAGGCAATGACTCCATTCTGTTAGTACAGGTGAAGACACCTAGACTGACCAGTCTTATTTTGAAGAAAACACTTCAGGAATGATAACACAATGTCTGTGAAGGCATGATGGGAAGAAGAGGACACTCCCAAGGCTCTCATTTCTGTCTTTCACAGTTTCCCAGTTCCAGAAAGGAAAGTTCAGTTTTATTTTAAATTCAGTCTCACCTCTCACATGTTTACTGCATGTCATGGTCAATCACACTGTGACTGTTTTGTTCCCTGCAATAGATGAGACTGCTTTGTATAGGAAACAAGTCTTTTGAGTGAGAGTAAAAACTGATGGGGAGAGATAAATTAAAATTACTTGTTACTTAAAAATAAATCCATTGAAAAATGTTCCTATCTTAAAATCTCGGGTTTCTTTTAAATGCAAATGTTTCAGCTATGACAGGAATATGCAGATAAGGGAGCTGCTAAGCAAATAAGGGGTTTTAGTGCTGTTTAGTCTTTTGCAGAAAAATTTGTTGACATTTTACCATTACATCATGCAACAAGACAGAATAGATCAGTTCAATTTGCTTAGGAAGTAAACTTGCCTCCATAAGAGAAGCCATTGAAGAGGTAAGGTCTATAAGGAGTAACTCCTTCTAGGATGAGTCAGTAATATTTAAATATTTGGCTGTAGCGTTTGCTACACTAGAGAGAGGAAATGGTTTAGACATCTGATGAATATCAAAGTGTTCAGAGATTCCAATGTCTCTCAGTCAGTTTGGGTTTCCTGCATTTCTCTTACATCTTTAATGACCAATTCCAACCTAAAGGACTCCCTGGCATTCTATCTGTAGCAGAGGCAGGGATGTGTCCTTACTTTACCCACTTTATGTTTGTGATGATGAACACAGCAGTTAGGAGAGACAGGGTGGCTGACAAGCTTGGTGACAGAAAGCAAAGTCAGGTGCTTTATCTACAAAGAAATCAGGCATCAACCAAGGCAGCCAGCCTGGCAGGATCATATGTCACCAAGCAAAGATGCCAGAGGAAGAATTCTTTCAGAATACCTATGATAATGAAAAGCATCTCAAGACCCCCTGGAATAGAAGACACAGCCCAGCACTGCCTGGATGCTCCAGGAGCAGCCCTCAGCTCCAGCTGTCAGGCACCCACGTCATGGGCATGATGCTTTATTTATGATTACTTTATTTATGGGTACCACCAAATATGGGCCTATCTGGTGGAATATAGCTGTAATGGCTACAGGCAATACCAGGGACTTCCTATCTAATAATTTTGCAAATTATATCTCTACTTCTAGCAGTATATGGCTACTTACAAGTTTTACTACAAGCATTCTCAGGGTTTTCTCCTCCAAAGTCCTTGAAAGCTTCCTGACAGCTGAGGGAAAACGACTAGATGAGCTCAACAGCAATGAGGAAACACTCTAAGATAAACTCCCACATCATATTTAGTCCCATAAAAACTGCTCTTTAGAAAAACACTGCTCTTCTACACCTAGATCAAGTGCCCTCCACCCTGATGGCATCTTCCTGGGATTAAGAGGACCAGGCCCCATCTCTTCAGCACAAGTGAACTCAAGGGTGCAAGGTCAGTCAAGAGGAGCAAGAAATTGGGCTTACAGTATCAGATCATCCACAAATTTGGGGTGCAGAAAAAGAGTATCGAAACTTTTCTTACTAAAGAGTATATGTGGTGGTGGTGTGTGGGAGTCAGCAGTAAGCAGAGAACATGGACATAGGAGAGCTACTGAAGCAGGGCAAAGGCCCAGCCTGAGGCTTGTGCATTACTCATGATTCAGAGACTCAGATTTATCTGAAGGAAGCAGAGCTCAGTTATAAATAGCACTGGATAAGGCTGGCCCTACTTTCAATTTGTTTTCTTCCTGCTGGGATTTGGATGCTCTCCTTTGTACAGTGTTTTACCAGGAATCTGTGTGCTTGTTCCCCTCACAGCACTGCCCAGTGAATTTATTAGGCTGGCATGTAAACAGATGAGGAGAGAAGAACCAGACATTAGACTGTCACCTGTTTGTCCTGTCAGTGGCTGTGCTCCCATGTCAGACACAGCAGGAAGCTGAGCAATGCATGCCAGCGGCCAACAAAGCTCATGGATATTTCACCAGTTGCAATTCACAGCTCTTGGTTTCAATTCTGACTGTGCTCTTGGTGCAAGATTCCCAATTTGCAATAGACAAAACATGAAGTTTCCCACTCTGTGTGCAGGAAAAGCAGGCACATAGGGCAGGCAGGTTCACACCCAAACCCCCAAGCTGCCTGATGTGCTACATCAGAAACAGTGTCGGCAATATGCCTGACAGAAGGTTCCCATCACCACAGGATCACGTGGATTGCCGCAGGGATGGAGCGAGACTTTCCTGGAGCCTGCTGGATGCTGAGATCTCTGGACACCACATCAAGCTGTGGCAGCTCACCGTGGGTTTCAGGGTGGGAGAAGGGTGGGAGTCATGGCCATCCCCAGCTCCCTGTATCTCACTATGCATCAATGTGACCTTGCCTGCAGCACTCCTGCCCAACTTGCCTCTAACTCTGCCATTATCATTCTCTTGCTTTTATTTTATCCTCTTCAGAGCAGCATTCTCTTGTTCCACAGGCTGTATAAGAGCTATTAAGATCCATCAGTGTGTTTATAGGTACACTATAAAGCAGCATAACAGAATTCAAAGACCCAAGCAAACAAACAAATTCATTACAAGCTCTCTGGTATTTTAAACCTCAGGCTAACATCTTCCAACATCCCAAGGCTTAAAGGGACTTCTCAATTTTATAAGTGAAATTTTCTCCACAAATTAGCCCCAGTGCAACTAACAGGCAAAGAAAAATTCTTGTATGTTGCTTGGAGACACCAGAAAAGAAATAATCAATCTGAAAACCCATAGTAGGATGGTCTGGATCTTAAGTACAAGGAAGAGAATAAGAGAAGCATGAGAAAAGAATCTATTTAGCAAGAAACAGTGAGAGCAGGAGGTAGAAAAAAAGTTCAGCATCCGAATGAAGTACAGAGGGAAATGCAGCATCAAAGCAAAAAGAGCTCAATTTTAGATAAATATTACATGATCTGCAATGGACACTTTGCTAAACAATTTCTAACCCAAAAGAATCCATGCCCAAGGCAGAATTTAAAAATAACCACGAATAATTTCTGAATCTCCAGAAGATACCATCTCAAAAAGTACAATTCCAAAGTTAAACTATCAGAGATTTTGTTCATTATTGTCAAAGACATTTAGGAATAAGCATTTGGATGTTTACCTTTCCTAACCTATAGTGGCTTAAAAAGTGTCCAACAGTTTTGGACAAGGTATAAGCATACTGCAAAAATTTTATCCAGCATTTCTGCCACCAGACTACCTTGCAATTTCTATCACTTCTGCCACGCATAAATGAGCCCAAAGCTTCCAGATGATTTTGTGGCTCAGCACAGCCTTTCCAAAAAGTGGTAGAAGTTAACTCTGTGGGAGACAGGATTTCCTCCATTAGGGCTGTGCCTGTAAGTGAGCTCTCACAGCAACTGAGGGCAACCAGAAAGCTGCTGATCTTGACCCTGATTTCTACAGTGAGCATATGGCAACTCTTCCCAAGCACAGCCCTTCCTCCCCAGTTCCCTCCAGGAGAGGACAGGGACACAACTGACACTAGTCAGTCACTAAATGCCTCATGGTGCTGCAGTGAGGAGCCCAGTGTCAGGGACTCAGCAGATAGGACAGCTGCTGCTGCAACAGCCTGGACACAGAATTCAATGTAGGGAGAAGAGAAGGACTGCAGCTAAGGACTGCAGGAGGAGTAAAAATGACTTCCAGCAAGAAAGCCTCTGACAGACTGAGATCTCTGGACCCCAAATGCATGCTCCCTGGTTCATGGATTTTTCTCCCACTGCTTCCTACTTCTGTGCAAGTGCAGAATGAGTGACCTCCCTCATCCCTTTTACTTCTGGGATGTCAGAAGTTTATTCAGCTGTCTGTCCTGCTTGCACTGAGCCAGGTATGCAAGGCACAGCTGGTGGCACAAAAAAGGTAGTAGAAAGATGGAGCTGAAGAGGAAGGTCCTCTATGCAAACATTGAGCTGACCCAATACAAGAAACACAGTTGGCTTGCATTACTGAAGAGGTTTGATGCCAAATGATCCTCACAATTAGGTTTGTGCTCCATTTTGCTTTCAGGCTACATTCTTCCCCCTTTCTTGGGTTCAGATTCCTTGGCTTCCGGTCTCTGTTGCTTTCCTTTCTTCTCCAGACTTCTATTTCTTCTCTAGAGTTATCCCCTAACACTATCATCACAGACCTGAACAATATTTCTTTTCACTGAACTCACCTCAGCAACCACCTATAGTGTGCTTCTTAGTGAAGGCAGCAGGAGGGGTGTTGAGGCTGTTGTGATATAGCTGATCTTTATTCTGACCTTGATAGCAACGTTCTATCTTATATTTTTCTTGTGTTTCCTTTGCATTAAAAAATTTGTGTGCCCAAAGCCAAGGGACAAAATATTATGTGAAGCAGTAACATCTCATAGGCAATGCAAGCAGCAAAAGCTGTTTGTTTGACTGCAGATGACAGATTTAGGAGAATGCTCATCATCAGAATGAAACAATGTGCTGGTATGACAGGGGATTATGAACAAAATAATTTTTCCTTTTCTTCTAAGTGCAGAAAATATGATCAGCTTTTCACAAAGGTCTTTCTTTGTGGAGTTGTGTTTGGAAGCACAGAATGGGGTAAAGAACAGCAGGCTGTGCTTACTTTAAAGGGATTTTCATTTACTTCTATTAACAAAACAAGAATTCAGTGAGTTTGGGGTGGCTTCACAAACTGCAAAAGTTCAGTGTAGATTTGTTTAAGAACTTAGATTAAAACACAGAAAATAGACAAATAAAAGGGATCACGCAATAATGTGACAAACTCCAGTGAGAATTTCAGGTGTGTTTTGTCAGGTGGACACTTGAGATTGGATGTCCACTAGTTCTGCTGAAAATTATTCTGCAAGCTGACACTCCTTTTAGTTTCCTTTGGTAGTTTGCAGACTATTACCATCTTGCCTTGACTTCTTTGTCCAAACCATGAGCATCACATCTAACCTGACTGGGATTTCGTGAAGAATTAGCCTGCAGTGGCCAGCCCTTTCTCTTCCCATGTACAAATATAGGGCAGAAAATAATTCTCTCAGGTTGCCATCTGAAGCTCATGGTATCAGCTCCTCAGGGAAAACAGATCCGCTTCAGTAAATTAACACTGAACAAAGTTGTGTTTTTAACCAGTAAGGTCTCCACAGGAATTCCAAACCATGCCGTCCACATGGGCATGCAAGATTTGCTTGAAGCACAACTAAAAGAAATGTTCTATTTGCAGATCCTTGGGTCCACACTCTGCAGTGGGAATTTCATCAGTGACTCTGATGGTGAACAAATTTAAAAAAAAAAAAATTTTCAACCCTCTGCAACAGGACTGGCTCTGCACTAGTCTCAGCAGAAATAACATCCTTTTGGCTTGATGTGAAGGTAAAATAAAAGCTCACAGTGAAAACAAATATGTCAAATAAGATGTGTTTTAGGAAGAGGATTGAACAACAGAAACAAACCCTAAGACACCATTTCAGTTATCAATTCCAGATTCTGAATTACTTCATCTTCCAAACAGTTCAAACCTAAAATATTTGGTATATCCCAGTGAAAAAAGATAAAAGAAAAATCACTCTTCTCAGCTGTAAATAAACTCTAAACATAAACTTTTTAAAAGAAAGGAGAAAGAAAAAAAAATTAAAGCTAGAAAAGGAAGAGGTTCTATGCTGAGGGCCCCCTCCCAGCAAGGTGTCACTTCTTCCCAGAGAACACTGCTCCTGCAGCTGCAAAGTCTAGTGCAGTAGCTCCACATTGGCCAATCTCATGAACCTTCAGAGCAAGCCCTGGGACTGAGCCTTTGGTTCAAAAAACATACACTGTTCAGGGACTTGCTTTGTAGGCCTACTCAGAGATGATCAGAGTGTGAGGATTTTGCTGACTAATTGAGAATTATTTTTAGTAAAGAGGGGTTTAGGTTAATGGCACACAGGTTTTTTTGTTCCCAGCAGAACATGACAGGTTTGACACAGTTTTTTAGATGACTCTTTTTAAGCTGGTGTTTACATTTAAAGGGAGAGGCCTGAATTCACTGATGTGGGAGATAATTTCTACTTCTATGATCCTGAGACACCTGAGTTTTGATGGCAGAAGCTACATTGCACTGCATGCATATCCATTCATATGTCTATGTACATGTCATTCCTCTCTGTTTATTCCTCTCTGAGGATCTGGATCCTCACCAATTAGTAATAAGCAATTAGAAATGTGTAATTTAAAACAGGCTAGAATTTTCCATTATTTACAATGCAATAGCACTTAATACATGGGAGATAATTGCCAAATCTATCAGAAACCATTGCTATGCTCTTTTAAAAAATAGGGAGTGGTATAAGGTAGACAAACTCTATCTTAGGTAACAGAAGTAGAAAATTTGTATTATTTTATTTTGGTCTTAACAATGGGAACATTACATCAGCTTTGTTTTATACAAATGTACTGAGATATTACTAAGTCACTGAAAATGAAACAGCACAAGAAAAGAGCTGTCAGTCTGCTTTACCCACTTCCCATTTTGTTTCTATTGTGAAAGGGCTGCATTGTTTCAAAAGAAAAAGCCAGGCAGTCCAGAGAACAAAGGCTACTAATTGCTGAGGATAACATTGTTACTTTTCTAACTTTGTTCACTTTTCCTACAAGGAAAGGGGGATTTTTTTGAGATCTAGGATCTAGACAAAGACTGGCCCTCAGACTAGTAGGGTTGTGTTGTGGAAGAATAGGGTATCTTTGAGCAAAATATGAGGAAAAAAAGCATCACTTTCTAGAACCATTTAATGCTGAATGAAGAATAACAATCCTGTGTATCAACTTAACATATAGTCCATGCTGCTTTTCATCACATTGAATGGAGTGCAAATACTTTCGAAACCTTTGGCTAATATTGACAAATGCTTACACTTCAGCTCTTTCCAACAGAGATACAAGCTCTTTGGATTGCTGTACAATCACCTAACTACTAATTTTGTTTGCTAGTTTTGTAGAAGTTAAAAATTCTAGCATCACAGAATGATTTGGGTTGGAAAGTTGGAACAAGACCTTTTTGTTCCAACCTCCTTGCCATGGACAGGGACACTCCACTAGAACAAGTTGCTCAGAGAAATTCTCTTATTGTCAAAGAAAACTAATGATTATGATTCTCAGCACTCAACCTGTGGAAATAAAGAAGCAGAAACTTCTTTACACATCTATCCATACCCACAGAGTAGTTAATTTCCTTTTCAGAGCTATCTTCCCACAGCATCTAATGATTTTTTTCACTTCTGAGCCCCACTGCTGCCAAGTGGTACACATAAACCTACCCCTACAAGCCCCACACAGAATGCCTCCACTGCTGTATGTATCTGCTCCTGGTCTGCAGGGAACAGGCTACTAATAACACCTCTTCGGCACACAGTCCCCTCCAATATCATCTGGGGCACAAGGGATCTGGGATTTTTGTGTCTCTAATGTAACAGCTGTGACTTCCTATAGCATGCTGCAGCAAGACCATGAATAACTTCACATAGAACTTACTATTTTGCCAGGCTTTTTTACTGGAAGCCTAAATGGCAACGGGAAAGCTCAGAAGCTTTCTTTGTGGGTGTATATCTGTGTGAGTGCGTGCGTGCGTGCGTGTGCGTGTGTGTGTGTGTGTGTGTGTCTGTGTGCATCCAGGCTACTCTGTTAACCTCATATAGAAAAGTTATAAATATACGCTAGAAGAAAAGCTTTGGACAGACAGGCAGGAAATATAAAATTCATGTCTTCTCTGAAATGTTATATTTGCACAGACTCTGTGTTTCTAGCAAGTAGAGGTCTTGCTCTTGGCATATTGCACATTCATCTGTAGTCCCATCAGGTTCCCTCGATGTCCTGGACTTTTACTGGAAGATGGAGCCATGGCTGGGGGACAATCCTTGCAAGGCATGTGCCAAAGTTCAAGGAACACTGGCATGAAGCTGTATCAACCAGCCTAAGTCAAGTGACAGCCATAGTCTCTGTAGCAACATCTTTAGCCCAGGCTAGCAAACCAAACACCCCTGCACCTCAACAGCCTCATACAGACCATGTCAAAATGTGTGCTGCCACACTTCTACTGCTAAGAACAAGATCAAAAGCACAGGTACCAGTGCTTCAATCTGAGCTCAGATTACCTTGCAGACACAGCTAGTTAGCTGGATGTAGCAACATTATTTACCCTGACCCTTCACAGTACCACCCATCTGGTGGCTCTTCGTGGTAGATGCCAGAATGAAGTACTTTAAGAACATTACCAGCACACCGCAGTTCTGAATTCACTCAAGTACTTCAAGGGCAACTAAAAGTTAACTACAAAGTAGTGTGTTTTGAATCCTGGTGGCAGCCAGTTCCACAGGCAGCTGCCCCTGAACTTACTGCACCCAACAGAGCTCTCTTTTAGGCTGACACACTTGTTTTACTTGTTTTTATGCACTCCTTATCCTGTGATGCTCTGGAACACAAATAGTGTAGAAGTTACCAGTTCTTCTCCAAAAAGAAGTCAATTATAATAATGAAAACCAAGGAGAAGCAATTGTTTACAGCAAACTTTTGCTCACACGTTTAGTGTCTGCTGAGGACCAAGGATTCATGTAATTGGTTTGCCTTTGTGCATATTTCAAAATCAGCTTGAAATACAACTTAATCAATCCCATGTACTAAAACAGCACCCTTTCCCCATACAGGACTTTTCCTGCTGTGCCCAAGCTCCATGCAATTCAAACCCCAGTCACAGGAAAAGAAAAGCACCCTTACCTGCCACACTGGCTCTGTGTGCTTTCCTGACTTAGCACTACTCCTGTAGCTGGGCTGGGAGCTTGCCTTCTTCAGGTTGTAAATAGCCACGTTGCCATCATAGAAGCCCACTGCCAGGAGGTGGGGGTGGTCACTGTGGAAGTCCAGGCACATGACGCCACTCTCACTGCTGAAGGAGTACTCTGGGAAGGAGGGGTTCTTCAGGGTGTAGAGCAGGAGCATGCCATGGCCCTGCTTCATGAAATCATCTAAACAAGGAGATGTCAGATCAGTTTCCAGGATCCTTAGCTACTGAAATGTAGAAACAGACAGCTCTTGCCTATGCCCAAAACCTACCTGAGTGTAAAGTTACCAGTCACAGGACTAAATGGTCATTTTGGTATTCCCGCATCTGAACATCCTTTCCGCTACTGATATGCCACCGCCAGGTTATAGGCACAATGTATTTATACAGAAAAACTACTATTTTGGTGTGCTTTTTGCCAAGGAGAGAGAGCTGTGAGGAGAAGTGTGGAGGAAAGAAAGAATTTTGTGGACACTTCTTTCCTTGGGCTAGGATTACACTTCTTTCTGCGGGCTAGGATTTCACTACACTGCAGACATAAAGGCTGAACCAAGAATAGCAGCATTTCGCTTTCTGTATTGGCAATATTTGATATTTCAGTCTCCACTACTTTTTCAAAGAAAAACATTTCACTAATATATCTGTAAAGAATTATATCAATTGCCATTGCTCATAAGTGGACAATGTAAAAGTCACTATAGCATTATTTTCTATTTTTGTCCAATATCTCCGTGTTTGGCACAGAAGCTTTTTTTTTGCCTAGACTTTCCAATCTTTTTTCTATTTACTTTCACCTTTTCTTTGTGCTGCCTGAAATTAGCTCTCCCTTTTCTCAGTAGGATCATCTTTCTTTTGTGGGTTTTTTTTTTTTTTTGGGGGGGGGGTTTGTTTTTTGGTTTTTTTTTTTTTTTGTTATCATGCCCTGACTGTCTCTGCAATTCTTAGGGTATTTCAATCATGTAAAAAAACAATTTCCAAATTCTCTGAAAGGGCAAGAAAAGCTGTTGATGTAGATAAGCTCTCCAGAAACAAAGAAGGAACTTTGCTAATCTATGAAAACAATGCTGCCTCTGAGAGCATTCTAGCCATCCAGTGCTTTTTATTACTGCCAATGCCTTCAGGCGCACAGTATATTGGAAATAAATTTACTGCTTTCTGTGCTTCAAGTACTCACTATACATTCTGTTTCCAGAACAGTCCTTTCCTTCTAAAACTGCTTCCTACCTTTCTTAACATTTTGTTCGACCTGCAGGATCAGGTCTTGGTAAATGTGTATTCCTGTGATTACACCAATTTAAGAGAGTTAGTAGCAAACTGATTCCAAGTCAGCATGCAGGTACAGACATTGTGTACTCCATGTTTAACAGGACCACATTGAAACATTCGAAGAACCAGTAAAGAAACACACATTAACAAAACGATTACTGTTGTTTTATACTAGATTATCAAAATGAAATATTTTCACAGGTGTCTCTATAATGGGGATAAAAGAGGAAAACCACTTCCTTATTTTGCAGAAAGGCAAGATTCCAAAATTGGCATTAAATATATCTGACTCCAAATAATATTTCTAAGGTTTTTTTTGGTTTTTTTTGTTTTAATTAAGGGGAATCTTATTGTTAATATTCTTGCTGAAAAGGAAGTGAGCTTACTTTCTCCATCAGAGATTTTTCAGTTCTTTTAATTCACAGAATTTTCTTTGTTCTTAGACAAGTTATGTCATTGAACTGATACTTAGTTGAGGTCTATGCATGATAAGGATGAATCTGTGCTCTCCTTAGAAGCAAAAGCACTTGGGAAGGCTGTGGAAATGACCATCAGGACTGACTTAGAGCAGAATGAAGTAAAATTGGTTGGATAGCCTTTGAGTTAACCTATTTAATGCTCTTATTTCTCTTGGAGTGGGCTGATCAGCCAGGCATATTCCCAGAAGGTCTGTGGTGTACATTAATTTTCTATATGTTAGCGGTGTGCTGAGGAGCCTCACAGAGCTGTCTCCATGCTCCATGCACAGACAGCAGAGAAGACACCTCTACAGGAAATGATTCAGCCAGAGATCTAAGTGGGGTTTTGGAGGTGGTTCTCTTCCCAGTGACCTGACAGGAATGGAATCCACCCACATTCCTCAGTGAGAGGGGACAGAGCAGTCCTTCATCAGATGAAATCGCTCAGCAGCTTCAGCAATTCCACCTGAGGGTTAGTTTGGCAGGAGGAAAGCAAAGCCTTGAGAAGAAGCTCTGGCAAGGTGAAATGTAGGGTCCAGTTTGCAGCTTATGACATCCAAATGTAGGTCTGTGTATGCTGGCTGTGCACTCGGAGCCCAAGCTCTGCTACCATCAGTATCAGCAGCACCTTAAATGGGAATTTTCTGAGTGCTGCTTTACTCTAGGCTCCACTGACTGCAGCGGCCACTACAGAATGTTAAACCCACCTTAGTCTAAGAGCCAAATCCTACCCATATAGTCTCCTCTATGTTATCAAATACCAGGAATGTGGGTTAAATCACAGATGTGTGAATACTACATGTAATGCTGAATAATATGATTGCTAAAGTACAGCCTATTACTGATGAAAGGTAATGTTATGAGAATAACCCTCAATTAACACTGAAGCATGAGACACAAACCTCAGAAAAACACTAACCTGCTGAGCACAGGCATATAAATCCATTTTAATGTACAGTGAATTCTCATTCAGAGTACTAACCTGTGACATACCAACATATGCTTTAATTAATAGCTTTTAAAAAGGGCTTATTCTATTAGTGATATTCAGTGTTCCAAAATAGCAAGCACAGCACATACCCACAGCAACACATCTGTGCTATAGATTTGAAGAGCAGTATTTTCAAGAAAAAGGTTTTTGTTTTCAGTAAAAACAAGCAGAGTACTGCACTTTGCCCCAAAACACTGGGCAAACAGATTCTCAGGATGCAGGGTTAATCAATGCTAGAAGATCACAGAGCACAGCCAAAAGGTGCAAAAGGCACAGAACAAGATCTGGCAATGGTGAATCACTGTTGGAAGTGAAGGCAGCATCTTCAGAGCTGAGACAGCTGCTCTGCAACTCATGGATGCAGTGGTATGGACTGGAAGAATAATGGATCTGCCCTATGCAGATCCACTAATTGCAAACTGGTGGGGTTTTTATTTTCTGAGATACAAGGGCTGGAGATATTAGAGATATCGGACAGGGTTTTTTTGATAATCAGTGCCAGCAGGACTTGTTCTTTACACGAAGACACAAGGCAGAACAGCAAGAAGAAGAGAATGAATAGATTCTTGCTGCCATGAGGAGCCAAGTGTTCACCTGACCAGAGGCCAAATTTTAGACCCTGACATGTAACAAGTGTACGTAGGAAGACAAGTTTTTTCTAAGGAAAGATGCAGATTGTATGACTACTGGTCTCAAAATGGAGAACTGAGCCTGTAAATATCACACACAAACAGAAATAGGTTTCAAGCTAACTATGACCACTATCTAAAATACTTCTCTGAATATGCCTTTATAGCTGAACAAATTCACCCCAAATCCTTTTCACGAAAATACTGTAGTGGTAGAAAAGTATCCCAGAATATCATTATCATACCACCAAATAGTTTATACAAAGTAATAATCTGAAAAGCCTCTGAATCTTTTATTCAGATGCTTACTAAGTACCTGGTTTAACAGATTTTTTATTTCTATTATTCTTTACCTGAATTTAAAAGAATCAGCAAATGTCCAATATCAGATCAAAGTTTTTGTTTGCTGGACAAAATTTAAAAACAAAATTATTTGCATCTTTCCCTCTTTATTCATGAACAAAGCCATGAGACATACATGGTTTGCTTCCATCTTCTCCAAAATGCTTAGGGCTGAACAACTATGTTCAAAGCAGCAACATCCTCAAGGTAGAAAGCACAATGCTTCAGGTAAATCCTGCAGCTGCATAATAAATCTCAATGTGGGGACCCTCCACAGACATGAGTTAAAATCATTTTTACTACACAAGGAGCCAGTGTTACAGTTTCTTATGTGATAAACTGGCATAATAAAATTACTTTCTCTTTAGAGGATTTAAACCCCGAAAAACCATAGCCTGAGATCCTGTGATAGCTTTCTAAAAATCAAGTCTGCAAGCTGTCTCACTGATATGGCTTGAACAAAAGATATCATCACACTAAAAAAGCCCTACTGTTACCTAAAATCTGTCTTGTGTGCTCTAAGAGCCCATCTGGGGAAAAAAAAAAAAAAAAAAAAAAAAAAGAAAGGCAAAATGAAGTATATTTGTGAACAGCTGATTGTTTCTGAGTATCACAGCTATACAAGCAGTTCTACTCTCCCAGATACACTCATGGTGTGAGCTGGCTAGCTGGGGCTCTATCCTTTAGGACTGCTTCGCTAAAAAGCCAAGGGACGGGGCTGGTTATGCTTTACACCTGGTGAGGCAATCTCCTCTTTGGAGGAGAGATCAGTTTCACAGCGTTCTTGGTAGCCAAAGATATATCTCAGCTATTTATTTGTCTTTCCAATATTTAAAGTGTAGACGAGGAAGAAAAAAAAAAAAAAAAAAAAGACCAGCAAATTTTCCCTAGTAAATTGGAAATCTTCAGAACCCTGAGCACAATCTAAGAATATTCCTGTGCTTCCATCTGCATGGCATAGACATGATGACCACGCAAGTCACAAATTAGTGAATTTTCAATACAATTTATTTTTTTTATCAGCAAGCAAATCCTGTGCAGCAGGGCACTGAGCACAGGCTAATCTGACCCACTGTGAAACAAGTTGAATGACCTTGCACTGCTCTAACAAGACTCTCTCCTGGCTTATTTTAAAAAGCTGTGCCAATTGCACACTTTGCTGCAGTCACAGAATTGGTGTGCTGTAAGAAAGGAAACAGCTGGCACTTCGGGCTTAACTGTATGCCAGTAGTTCCGAAAAATCAGGAAAGAACAAATCATTCCGAGAGCTCAGAGAGTTTGGGCATAGGCTAAATGTGTTTTTCAAAGCTCTTCAGGAATAACAATAATATCTCAAAGTTTTATAGCACTTGAGAGTGCTTTAAGCTTGTATATGCAGCATTGCTGTTGAGATAGAGCAGCAGAGGAGACTGCCAAAGACATTGCAGCAAGCTAGGACAGGGAACAGAGCTGGGACTTCAGAGGGCTCTGCCCAAGCAGACTGCAACCCAGGATCCCAGAGAAATTTAAATGAGGATCATTGGCGCTCATTCTGTTCCCATTCCTTTAAAAGGTCAGAGCGCTCAGGTGCACTGTACTTGTGTACAACACAATGCCGTGTTGATATATCCCACATCACTATGGATCAGGTTGGGAACCATATTGTGGGCAATGAAAATATGAGTATTGGACTTTCAAACAGTCCCTTCCCAGAAAAGAAAACGTTTTGAGAACTCATTACTTCATAACTCAAGGCCAGAAAACCTGGCCTCCTCTTTTCCACTGATCCAAAAATGTTACTGGCATAACCTGTTTTGAGCCTGATAACTTGGTTTTGGCAAGTATATGCATAATTCATATGAAGATCTCAAAAAACAGAGAAGCCACTGTTTCATTTTGCAGTTTATTTCAACATTTAATCGCTTTGAGTGATTAAAAAGCTGCACCTAATTCCTTACTTGACTTACCTGTCTTGCCACTGCTAATTCTTATTATGCCTACCTTGACTGGATAAAGAACTTCTTTCATATATGGTGCTTCTCTTCATTAAATACTTTAAAAACTGAACACTAGTCACATTCAGCATACTTTTGATAACCATCACCACCTGAACTCAAAAAATCCCATTCATTTTCACCAGCACTGCACAGTGCTGCTTAGCAAAAAGCCAGGAACCAATATTAACTCTGCCACATCCAGTGAAGGGCACTGCTTCCACAGATGCAAAGAGAAAGCAACTTCTCAGCAGACATGGAAAAGAATAGAATATTTAGAAATTTTCCAGAGACAAGTGGAGGATATCACATGGCTAGGATTTGTGTGAGGGCCAGACATAATTCATTTCGAGTCCAAATTTCAACTGAATGTTGTTCTCTCTCCACATTTGGGGTGTGCTCTCCAACTTTTGAATCAACCTGGGGCTCTTTCTGAACTACCTTCAATTTTTCTGCATGCTTTGGAAAACGCTGTCTCTGGAGTCAAACATAATGTTCCAGTATTAGTGTCACTAATGTTTAAATAATATCTCTACTGCTATTCGATTTCCTGTTTGCACACCAGAATCATATTCAGCCTCCTTGCCAAGTTATCATACTAGGGACTCAAATTTCTTACTTGTACACAAAAGTGGGGTTTTCTTCCGTATCTTTTTTTTAAGAGTTGCTGCCTTCCAAAATACAACACTCCTTTTTGTCTAGAGAAGTATTATAGTATATTTGACTGCACTAAAATGCATTTGCTTTGAATAATTCTGGTTTACCACAACATTAATCACTCTGTACAACAGCTCTGTCCCTAGTATGATTTACAATTTCACCTGCCTTTTCATCAGTTACACATTTCATCTGCTGTGAGTTTATATTCCCACCCACAGGACCAATGAAAACAATGCTTAGATCCAGGGCTACTACAGCACACCCTCTGAGACACCTCAGATGACAATTCCACCAACATTTATTTTCTGACATTCGTCAGTGGAAGTTGAATGCCCCTGTTGAGACTACCTACGTTGGCCTGAACTCTGTAAGCATAGACCTTTCCAATCACAGGGAAGTATGTACCCTCCAATTAGCAGTGTTAGTACTGCAAGATCTGCAAATGCTGAGCAAGTCCACCAGTGCAGAGGAGGCAAGTGATAGATCATTTTGGCTTATGCTGATTTAGATGCTTGAATGTCAAATGTAACATTTTGCTTGGCACCTTTCACCAGCTGCTTAAGTAATCCCTGTTACTCCCGATCAGTTAACATTTTTAGCTGGGGCTTTTGGAACTTGCAGTTTGGATAAGAGAGGTACAAAACCAGAATTTCAAAGTGTTCTGGATATTTTGGAGAAGACAAAATTGACAGATGATGAAGCAAGTAGTAATTTATACATGCCCTGAGGCTGTGTTGCAGTCCTGTGGGCTCTGCACATGTCAGAGGCAAGACACACCTCAGACGCAGAGATGGATAGATAGAGATAGCCCTTCTTACTCTAAAATACAGTCTGGCAGAGTAATACAAGAGAAACCACAATCAAACAGGCCAACAAAAATGAGTAGTTAGGAACTACGAGAACCGTGCACTGTTTGTCGGGGCCTGTAAAAGCAGAGGCTCAAAAGCAAACAAAAACAGGGGAGAAGGGGATGAAAAGATGTAACAGTTTCCTGAAAAGAGAAAAAATATCTGGCTTTCATCTGAGCTCCCCTGAGAGTGAGGTGAGTAGGTGAGCAGTGCAAAAGGAAGGAATGGCTGAGTTTGCAATGTTGTATATAAAACCATAGTTTTCTCATTCTGATCAGACAGGTTTCTTCATCATGGGTCTAGCACACACTGTAATTCTTCCTTAAATTTTCTTCTTTAAATAAATGCTCATAAGGGCATGATTTTACAATGTAAATGCTAATGGTGCAGCTGCCTGTATTTTATGAAAGCTAACATGAGGTTGAGGGAGGGGATTCTGCCACTCTGCTCTGCTGTCACAAGACCCCACCTGGAGTGCTGCATCTAGCTGTGGTGTCTTCAGCACATCAGACCTCACAGCCTCTTGGAGCAAGGATGGAGCACCTCTCCTGTGAGGAAAGGCTGAGGCAGCTCTTGTCTCTGTGGAGCACTCTGGAGCTGGGAAGCCAGAAAGATGCTAATCCTCTTGGTACACACTGGGCAGCATTTGCCACAATCACCTGAACTTTTGCTCCTACCTTCCTTGTTTTCATTGATATAAGCTCCAATTTGATTGTATTTCACTCTTTGATACCTGAGGCTCTATTTTCTCAATCCCTGTTCTATGAAACTAGCCCATTTGAGAACATTTGCAACCAATTAAATATTTAAGAGTGCCATCAAGTGGCCAAGTGAGGGGCTTCCAGGTGGCATGCAATGATTAGAAATCCCCAGGATCATGCCACAAATGGATATCTACAAATGTGCTGTCTCTGGACAACCACACCAGCCTGCAAACAAGCCAGGCTGCCAGCATTTTAATATTCCTTACCAGAACAGCTTTGAGGGGGATGCACACACTGCAGGAGATGCTTATGTATTTCAAAATTAAGAGACAGGAAAGTTAGTGTTTTATGGCTGTGCTGTGGTCTCTTGGAAGCAGACAGATGATGCCTGATAAGATGAACATTTTCAGCTCAGGCCATTGAGGAGACATTGAGAAATGATACAGCAGCTCTGAGAACATTTTTGAAGACATTTGGCAGAAGACCCAGATTTGATAGAAGAGCAAGGAAGAAGCAGTCATACATATGGGCATACAGTCAGTTTTGCACTAGCATGCACCATGAAAATTAAGAGTAGCCATTACATATCTAACACCTGCCCCTAACCCATTTGCATCAGTAGTTAACATCAAATGTTTAGGGAAGTGTATGAAAACAGGGCATAAAATTAGTGATATTTCTTCTAGAGGACTGCCTAGGCCCCTACTAATTTGTAGTTAAGCATTTCCCAGGTCCCTAATGGACCTCTTCCCATTTTTCAATGCAGCCAGCTACTGAACATTAAATTTGGACAACATTTATCAGAATTTCTCTTTGTATAAGGCTGGGATATAAACCAGATATTCACTTATTTAACAGAAATTGTGGGGTGTTCTGTTTGCTTTTATTTTTAGTACATGAAATATTACGTAACTTAAACAGGTGTGTTAAGTGTATAATTGGGGGTTAGCATAAATGGATTTTAAAGGCTACTAAAAGTAGATTTCAGAGAAAAAAATCAATTAAAAAAAAAAAAAGAAAGAAAGAAAACAGAAATACTTAAAAATTAGTTAGTTTCAAACAAAATCACATAATCATAGAATGGCCTGAGTCGGAAGGGACCTTAAAGATCATCTTATTCCAACTCCCCTGACATGGGCAGGGGTACCTCCCACTAGACCAACTTGCTTCAAACCCCATGCAACCTAGCCTAGAACACTTCCAATGACAGGGCATCCATAGGGCAACATACTGGCCTGGAACATTTCCAATGACAGAGCATTCTCTGACAACCTGTGCCAGTGCCTCAGCACCTTCACAGTAAAGAATCTCTTCCCAGTATTTAATCTACACATACACTCTTTCAGTTTAAAGTCATCCACCCTTGTCCTGTCATTACATGTTCTTGTAAATAGTCCTTGTAGGCTCCCTTCAGATACTGGAAGGACATAAAAACTCAGAAGCCCTCTCCTTTCCAGGCTGAACAACCCAAATTATCTCAGGGTCTTTTTCATAGGAGAGGTCCTCCAGCCCTTTGATCATCTTGGTGGCCTCCTCTGGGCTGACTCCAGCAGGTCCCTGTCCCTCCCGTGCTGGGAGCCCAGGGCTGGATGCAGGGCTCCAGGTGGGTCTCAGCAGAGCAGAGCAGAGGGGCAGAATCCCCTCCCTCCCCTGCTGCCCACGGGGCTCTGGATGCAGCCCAGGACACGTTTGGCTCTCTGGGCTGTGAGTGCCATGGCCGGGCCATGTGCAGCCTCTCACCCACAGCACCCCCAAGCCCTTCTGGGCAGGGCTGCTCTGGGTCTGCTCATGCCCAGCCTGGGCTGGTACTGGGGGCTGCCCTGACCCTGGTGCAGCACCAGCACTTGGCCTTGAGCTTCATGATGTTTGCATGGACCCACTCCTCAATCTCGTCTCTGGATGGCATCCCATTGTTCAGGTGTGTCAAAGCACCACTCAGCTTGGTGCTGTCATCAAACCTGCTGAGTGCACTGGATCCCTCTATCTATGCCATTAATGAAGACATTAAAGAACACCGGTCCCAGTATGGATCCGTGAAGGACTCCACTTGTCACTGATGTCCACTGGGACTCTGAGACATTGACTCTCATTGACTCTCTGGATTTGATTATCCAACCAACTCTCTGGATGTAGCCAACCAATGCCTCACCACCCAACAGTCCGTCCATCAACTCCATCTCCCTCCAGTTTAGACAGAAGGATATTGTGGGGGACCCTGTCAAAAGCTGTACAGAAGTCCAGACAAATGACATCTGTAACATTTTCCTTGTCCACTCCTGCTGTCACTGCATCACAGAAAGCCTCTGGTTTGTCAGGTAGGACTTACCCTTGGTGAA
Source organism: Taeniopygia guttata (assembly GCF_048771995.1). Lineage (NCBI taxonomy): Eukaryota > Metazoa > Chordata > Aves > Passeriformes > Estrildidae > Taeniopygia > Taeniopygia guttata. Next base: position 46,083,792 of record NC_133063.1, on the reverse strand, counting down.
GCCACGCTGGTTGCCTCAATTCACCTCCCTGGCCTCCATGTGCCTTAGCAGAGTTTCTAGAAGGAAACTAGATCCCATGATCTTCCCAGGCAGAGGGGAAGCTGACAGGTCAGTAGTCCCTGGAGTCCTTCTTTCTGCCACTTCTCAAGATGGATACAATGGCTTCCCTTTTCCAGTCACCTGGGACTTCATCTGACTTTTCAAATATTATTTGAGAGTGGCTTGGCAACCACATAATTTCATTAGGTTCCAAAACTTATGTACATTAAGATTCCTCACGTGGAGAATCTGACCTTCTCTTACAGTGGGAGGGACTTGCTCCCCCAGTCCCCATCCTGATGTTTGTCCACTTGAGAGGTGTAGGAAGACAGGTTGCCATTGAAGACTGAGGGAAAAAAAGTTGCTGAGTACCTCAGCCTTTTCCTCATTTGTTGTTACCAGTTTTCCACAATTATTTTTATTATGTGGGTTGCACCTCATTTGACCTTCCTTTTCTGAAGGAAGCTTTTTTTGTGTCCCTTGCCAGGTTCAGTTCCAGCTTCACCTTGGCCTTCCTCATCCCCAAATTGCCTAAATAACACCAGTTTGCACTGTATACTGCAACAAAGCAATAGCTTTCAATCTTTTGACCAAGTAACAAGGTGAGGAGGAAAAAGATAGTTGAGGCAAAAGGACAGAGGGTCCTTCAGAGTGAAATTTCCAAAGAACAACAAACTGCTACTAGGGAATGGAACTGGTCCAAAAATTTCATATAAAGCATCAAGTATCTATGCAAGACATGGGCCAAATTTTGGCTTACACTTACATATTATGGATAAAGGATGAAAAAGAAAGAAAAAAAAATCACAGAACCACATGATACCTGAGGTTTGAAGGTACCTCTGGAGAACATCTAGTCCAATTCTGCCTTCTTAAACCAGAGTCAATCAGACCATGGCATCCAGGATTGTGTTGTCAGATTTTTAAAATCAGCCTCTCTAGACTGTGGAAATACTGCTCTTCTGCTCAACCACCCCCACAGTAAAGAAGTTATATCTTACATTTTAAGGGACTTTTATCTGTCTCATTTCACATCAATTGACTTTGGCCTTTCATTTGATACCACTGCTTTGTCATTATCCTCCACCAGGTGTTTATCCACATAAGAAACTTCCATCTTTCTCTAGTGACAGCCAACTTTTTAGACCTGCAGCTCTGAGAATCCAACCATTTCTTAAACCAGATCTGGCTCTGGACAACACATGGATCTGCTGTGGGAGTTAAAGGGGAATCTATGTCCCCATTATCTTCCATCTCCCATCTCCACCAGTCAGGCTGCTGTTGGACAATCAGTCTTCCTTCCAGCATCTCTGCAGCACAGGAAGAAGCCTGGGACTGCCTAGCATCTAGAAAGCATGTTCTGCTCCATAAAATTCCTCTCCTGTTCAGTGGCAGCCAAGGTGGGCATCAGTATAAGCATCTTGAGAATCTACTATGCTAGCTCGTCTTTTGATGACTCACCAAACAATACAAGAGCTGATACAACTGTCCCTCTGTGAAGATCTCTTATACAGTAGTGGAATCCACTTTATCACAGACCATTTGATGGGAGAAGCTGGACAATGCCAGTGAATCCCAGCCAGCTCTCTCATACCTGGAGGAATCTGGTAAGAATAATTCAGGACTGAAAGACTTTGCAATAGTTCTTGGAGCAGTACCTGCTGCCTTTCTTTTATTGCTGGTAAGCCTTTTCCCAAGAGCATCCACTTGCTAAATTTCATCAATTATTTACATACAGCATCATAATGTTGAAAAATTAAGGATGCATAGATTGTACAGTCATACAGAGTGAGCCTCAAGTTCTTCACACAGCAAAGTTGTATTCTGCTTGTCTAGTAGCCAGAAAAACAGAAGTATAAGGATCAAACAACTCAAATCTACTTACATGATTCACCACTTTGATCCCTCACTGATACAGTTAAGCACCATTGAATACTTTTTCTTCCTACCTTCCCTAGTTGTCTTCATTTTATAATACCCTAAAAAATATTCAATTTTATCATCTTTCACATATGTTTCAGCAAAGTGATACCTATGAGAACAGACAATGCAAAATAATTTTTAAAAAAACACGCACACACAAAATTAGTTGTTTTTCACATTGTTATGATGTTAAAAGCTCCCCAAAATTGCAAATTTTATCTGCATTTACTTTTCAATGGCCAGAATTTTCAAAGTATTCCTGATAGAATTTGAACTTGAAGTGGCCTATCGTATGAATCAGTGAAGGTTAGCACCCAGATATTTCTGGTTAAATACTACCGTTTGGAAGCCTCATAACTACTATCAAGCATGAAGAGAAGAATTGAAAAAGCATGATTGAGTTCCCTAAGCAGGGACAAACAGAGGAAGATTTTACATTGCAGAAAATGTGGTTTTGCTTAACAGCAGCAAAAAACCAAAGGTAAGCTAAGAAGAGTCTGAACATCTAACAAGTTTCAACAAATGAAAACATTAAATTTGATAGATTTCCTTCATGTTTTTATTAATGCGTTCTGCTGAAAAATGATCCAAACTCATCTCCATGACAAAGACAGAAAAGTCTGGAGAAAAAGTCTTTAATGGGGCCTTTTACATTTTCTTTGTACCACTCTGCCTTAGGAATAATGACAAGCCATTTAACTTTACTAGCTTTCAAAGTAACTTACATATTGCTAGAATTAATGATGGAATGTGTTCAATGCAGATTTGTAAATTCTAAGAATAAAGAAGAAAGTCGTGATGAATAAATCCTTTATTTGTTCCTATGCTTAATCACTTCCACCATTAAAAATTCATTTCCACCTTTCTGAGATCTCCGAATTCTACTTCCAATTCCTAGATTCTGTCCTAGATGAAAAAGTAAGATGAAAGAGTTCTTTTCTATAAGATATCTCCTTCCTTTCCCTTCAAGTAATTAATGGACAGTAATCAAATCACTACTTAATCTTCTCCTTAACAAGTCAAGTTGAATTGTTTAAGAATTTAACTGTAAGGCAGAGTTTTCAAACATAAGTCATGATGTGGTTCATCTCTGAACCTTTTTCAATTTTAACACCCATTTTGAAGACTGAACTATTAATAGCTGGATACAACCTAGCAGGGAAGATCTCATCAGCATCATACACAGAAGTAGCACCTCTTCCTCCTGCTACTCCAAATATTTCTGCAAACATTTTTCCAGGTTTAGCTGAAAGTTTTCATTTTCAGAGTGTAGACCAAAATAGGAAAATATTTTCAAGTCCAGTTTTGTGACTGACACAAACCAATCTAACTGCTAAAAGTGCTGATCTCCCTTTCCCTCTGCCATTTCTGATTCCCCTCTCTGTTTTCACTCCAGTGTCCCTGTGGTTGTTGACCTGGCTGAAAAATAATAATTTTAAATTACACTGCCATCTTTGGGTACTGATAATGATATTACATTTATGTAACACTCAATCTACGTAACTAGCAATTCCTAAAATAAATCTACAAAGGACTGGGTCTTTAAAGCTGCCTGGTGACCCAGCTGTCTGATTGAATGCTATCCAGCAAAGACAGCTGAGTTGGAAAGCTTCCAGCTCTTTGTATGGGATACTTGGGAAAAGTTAGGGGCTCCCAGAATAGAATCACAGTATGATGGCACAGGTCTGGGGAAGCAGCAATCAGGGTTGAATAACATATTTGAAAAAAATGACTCTAGAGTCACTTCCCTTCTATGGGAATTGCTGGAATAGAGCCTGCTGTTTCTAAGACTGCTCTACAGGATGTGAGATGAATGCTGATCTGGGTATTTGCTGTTTGCTGTGAGCCCCTTGGCTGGCTTGGTTTTTTCATCATTAAGAAGTAAAGCAGCATTGTGTGACCTCATCTGGAAAGACACAGACTCTCAAGGCAGAAAGGAACCTCAGACATGACAGCAATGAAGGCCATGTAAGTAACTAAAACAGGCAGGCAGAGATCCTGCCCACTCTGCAATCCCAGGTCACTGGGAAGGAGCTGTCACATCCATTGGCTCTGAAGTCAGTCTAAACAACAAATAGATAACTGCAGCTCCTGGATGGAAGAGAAAGGCAATTAGAAAATAGCTCTGCTGGGAGAAGTGCAATACCAGTTACCCAACACGTAAGTATTTCTACCTTAACTATTCCTATAAAGTATGTTTGCTCTAGAGGAGGGCTGGAACTTCTCGTTTGTTTCCTTGCATCTTATAAGGCTAGATGCTATAGCTAGAGCAGAAAGGGCTTCAAATTAACAGTAGAAAGCTGACCCCTGGTGTTGGGAACAGGGATACTGATAGAAGACAGTAAGGAAGGGAGGCTGCTGTGCTCCTGAGCGCTGCCTCACAGTCTGTGTAGTTCACCAGTAAGATTCATTCACTAGCATATCTTCCGATGAATGAATGAAAGCAACAGGCTACAGGGCTTGGCAGGAGTGTTGCTGTTTTAATTTTTACGCTTTCATATCAGTTCTTCCTCCACAAAGCATCTAATCAACCAATGCTGTACAGCAGAAAATTAATGGTTTCCTTTAGGGAGCTGCCTCACAATGCCAGAGAGTACAATAGGATTGTTTGTAAATATCTGGTTAGAAAAAGCAAGTAAAAATGGTATGAACACATGCAAGAATTAAAACTGTGTCACTATCCAGTGGGTTATTAATAGTAAAGAGTTGATGCCAGCAATCATTAACACATGTGGTACTACACCAAACACTTCATGAGTGACTCTCCCCATACAATATCAGGATTCAGAAAGATCCAATCTGTAGACAGCTGACTGACAGCAGCTATCACAGTTTTCAGAGGATACACTGGGTACTTTCTTCTACTCCATCTCTGCACAGTACATAAAAGGGAGTGTGCTGAAGCATCTTCAGAGTCTTTACGTAAACTCTCACCCCTAATTTTTCCAGTTGAAACAGGGGATTGTTCTCAAGGTCAGAAAGAACCCTCCTTTCTTGATACTAAGTGTCCTTTGAAAAATTCCCAAGGGGTAACAAAATACTCGATGGTCATTAGCCCACGTATCTGTGGATGTTTTAATGCAACAGAACCCTATTTTGAAAAGGTGTTCCCTTCTATGACTCTCTCTCCTAATAGAGGGACATCAGTAGGGCTATGATGTGCTTCAAGCTGCTGGATATGCACATCCAGATAAGGAATTAAAATAACTCTGCAGTACAGCCATGGGGAAGGAGGCTGGTCTCCAGGAAGAATGCATTCTTACTTGCTTACCTAGCTGAAGTGGGAAATATTTCATCTAATTCCCAGTCCAAGGTCTGACCCTGTACTTCTGAATTTCAGCTTTGAAGCTATAACAAACCCTCTGGCAAGGTGTGCCAGGTGCACTTGTGCAGGTTCTTGCTCCAGCAAGTGAGTCTGAGAATGCTGAGATAAGCTGCTTAAGAGGAGATGAGGCCCTATCCTCTTAAGCTTTAAGACACTGATTTAAAAGTGTCACACATTTATCAGAAGCCATCAAGCAGAATTAAGCCTCTCCAGATATAATTAGAGGCCCACTTCAGCCTGATTTTATATAATTCTTAAAATTCACATTTATTGTATGAAATCAACACTGCAACAGCCAAAGGCTAAAATCAAACCAACATGCTAATAAAAAATTATTTTCAACAAACAAGGAAAAATTTTATCTGGTAATGTAGGAGGCAAACACCATCAAATACCTTTCCAATGAAATGAAATTAGATATAATTGCATAGCCAGGCACTCTAGTAAACCTAGACATGAAATCAGAATACAGTCTGGCAGTATTGTATAGATGTTGCCTGAATGACCTCTCCTACTCAACACAGAAAATACTAGTAAGAAGTTGTATTACCCTCATCATCCTCACTGGCAGAAAGCTTTCACTGCCCAGATATCTCAGACGTGGTTTTCAGAATTCCTGACCTGCCGCTGTTTGCTGAAACTTCTTTCCACTGCTGAACTTTTTTCCACTTCATCTGGAAGCCACATTCTGCCCTTTTTCTTAACTAATCCTGCTGTTATGTAAATATGTGCGTTAAGTAAAACCAAAATGCATGATTAATCATGCAAATACCACCCAGTGCATCTTGGAGAAAAGCTGATGATTCAAGAAATCATAGAATTTAAATATTTTAAAATATGAATCATATGCTGCTCAACACAGAACATGGTCCCAACTGACTGTCATTAGTAAATTAATTGAGATTTTGATTTGGTGGCACCCACCTTGAAAGTCCAGTTGAATGAATTAATATACTGCACCACAACTCAAGAAATAGAATCACAGTCTTAATATTCAGGTTGGGACTTCATGCTGACAGCTGTAATACCACATGCAAGAAATGATAAGAATTTGTTTTGAAGAAGAAAAGGAAATTGCAATTTTCAGAGCATGCTATGAAGCCTGGAAAGATTAGAGGCTGTCAGAGATCCTGCAGTACAAGGAGCTTTTAGGAAGAAGCTAAACTCTGATGCCTTTAAAATATGGAAGATCCCACTGGGGCTTGGGGTTTGGTGGAAAACCTGCAAACTCTTCTGCAAATCTGAAATGTATTTCAAACTTGTCTTTGCAAAACTTAATTAACTTTTCTCAGTGGGAACACAAATTTGGAAAACTACATTAAAAGCCATAAATAATTCAGCCACAAGAACAATTTAATCTCATTACAGATGAACTGAGGTGCTTTAAAGGAAGAAAAAGAAAAACAAGGAGCAACAAACTAGCAAAGGTGGACCAGACTCATGACTTACTGGGGATTTCCTTTTGTACTCCAGGGATCAAAGTGGAGCTGTAAGCTGGTCACTCAAGATACATGAAATACAAAAGTTGCAAGTCATCAGATTTACAAAGACCCAAGCCTACAGGGTCACAGAATTAGCCTAAGGTCACAGAACTAGCCTAAGGTCACAGAACTAGCCTAAGGTCACAGAACTCCACTTTTTTGGGAATCATTGCCTCTACCTTCATGAAGTGACACCGCCTAGAGGGTCATGCAAGGAAAGACACAAAAGTTTGCAACAGGGCTGACAATTTCCTGAAATCTGGAGTGGTGCAATAACAGGAAGTTTTCTTTTCAAGTCTCAGCTTTATTATTTAAACAAAATTCTGCTTCTGCTTTGTTTCAGACCAAGGCACTGCTAGACCTCATGGCAATAAAGGAAGGCTTTAAAACAAACAGATTCCACTCAGGAATTATAAAAGAATAAAAGTAAAAATGAATTTAAAAAAATAAAAATAAATAAAATCTATCAATTAATCACTAATCTCATAATGCCTTGTCATCTCTGAATGATCAGACCTGGCAATACCATGCCACACTCAGGGAAAAATATCCCAGCTACTGAAAAAAATTTGCCTACTCCTTGAGAGACAAACTCCCAACGCTTTTAAGTATGACCTTTTCCACTTGTAGTTCTTCCTGTTTTCTCACTTTCATATGTCAAATAACTCTGCTGAAGACGTCATAAATAGTTATGTTATTTGCAAAACAATCTTAAATATATTATTTTTATCATAGACAAGAAGATAAGTATTCCATCACTCCCTGTGTCCTTAATTTCTGTCCCAGCACTTGTTTTAAGGGAATCTACAAAAAGGAACAAGTAATAGTTAATATGCTTGGTAAGTTACTACATAAAAATATAGAGCTATTTTGCCTATAGTGGTTTGTAACAAAAAATTTACATACACAGTCTTGCTTTTAAGGGTGGCTAATGTGTGCAGTTTAGCAAGGGGCAGACCAAGGCATATAGAGAAGATGCACAGGGGATATTTTGCATGCTTTATTATATGTGTTCTTATTGATTATTTTCTGCAATATAACATGACACCAGAGTTTTACTGACAAAAGTCTTGCTGAAGTCAAAGTAGACAATATCCACTGCTCTTCCCACATCTATCCAGGTAGCTGTTTCATCACAGAAGGCAATAAGGTTGATCAAGCATTATTTATCCTTTGTGAATCCATGCTGACTACTCGTGATCACCTTCTTGTCATCCATGTGGTACAAGATGGCCTCCAGAACAAGGAGTTCCACCATCTTTCCAGGGACTAAGATGAGGCTGACTGGCTGGTAATTCCCTGGGTACTCCTGGATACTCCTCCTTGCTCCTTCTGAAAACTGGGGTGACATTTATTTTCTTCCAATCCCCAGGCACTTTTCATGGTTGCCACAACCTGTGAAAGATGATTGTGAGCAGCCTCGCTATGGTGTCCTTCAGTTCCCTCAGTGCTTGTTGATGTGTTGCATCAAGGCCTATGGAGTTGTGCGTGTCAAGGTCACCTAAGTGCTCCCTAACATGATCAAAGGAAAGTCTTGTTTCCAACATTCCTTTATACTGATCTTTTGGGCCAGAGATCCCCGAGGGCTGTTCTAGTCAATGTCGACCAATGCAAGAAGGTGTTCAGCAACTGCCTTGCCTGAATTCTCTCTTACCAACTTCCCCTCTCCATTAAGTACCAGACCCACATTATCCTTTGTTTTCCTTTTGTTATTGATGTATTTGAAGAAGACCTTCTTGTTGTTCTTGACATCCTTGACTAAAATTAATTCCAGATTTGCCTTGGCCATCCTTGTCTCATTTTTACTTGTTCTGTTAACATTTCTATATTCAGTCCAAGTGGCCCATCCCCACTTCCATCTTCTGTGTGTTTCCTGCTTATGCCTGATTAATGACAGGAGCTCTTTAATGATCCACATAGGGTCTCTCAACTGCTTTGCCTGATTTCTTGCTCATCGGGACACACTGTTCTTAAGCCTGAGAAGAAGTGATCTTTGAATATCAACCAATTCTCTCAGACTCATCTTCCCTGCAGGACCTGTTTCCATGCAATTCTTCCAAGAAGACTCCTGAAATCCCTCTCCTACTCCCAGGCAACCACCTGCCAAATTGCAGCCACCACACAAGGATTCACCACTGAAGTACATCCTTAGCTTGAAAGACTCTGAATGCAACTGAACACTGCAGATCATCCAGTCATATCTAAGCCTGCAACAGTAACCTTTTAAAAAATCGTAACAGAATTCTGTACAAACTATTTCTGTGATTGATTTTTTCAACAGCAATTCTTCACTACAGAGGCTGCACTCCTGTAGTCATGAGAGATTAACAATAGTTCTATCTTCTTAACAAGTATTTAAAAACTTTTGAGCTTTAACAGCTGATTAACCACAGGAAAGTATGCATTCACTGATAAATAAACCATACAGAGCCAACAGCATTTCTTATCTGTGTGGCCGATTTCACAAGCATGGTTACATCTGACAAACAGAGGAAATAGAAAAACCTCTCAAGGTCACTGGATCCAGAGCCTTTTCCTGGGAGGCAACCAGAACAAATCCATAGCATACCAAATTCTCCCTCGAACTAATACATGTGTCTGCACAAGCCCTAAATAGATCTTATACCTCCTGGCGTTCATCAGCTCTGATTCACTTACGGAGCACTATGGAGGCCAAACCAATCAATTATTTATACTTTCCCCTACATGGACTCTCTGGAATTCCTCTGAATAAAATGACATACAAATCTGAACTATTGTAAGGTAAATGTGAATCTATCTGAGTTATCAAACTTTATCCTCAAAGTTCTAATGCAAAGAGCAAAATGAAGGCTGGATCTTTGGTCTAACTACTGTTACCTCTCAGATACAAGTCAAAGCACTTATATTAAGAAATCTGCTTTGTAACCCATATCAAGGTTTCAACTACAAAATATAAAGGGGACAGGAGGAAATCAAGCCCTTTAAAATACAAACTGAAATGGAAAAACAGTGAAGCACCTGGCAGGAGTAAATACATTACAGTTAAGTAACACTGGCTTGTGTTTTATCCAGATTTTACTTTGCTATTTATTGACCTAAGCACTGGATTATCGGGGAAACAGGTCATGTGTCAGGCTTGGTTGCAGGTAAGAGACAGGGAGCTGATACCCAAGCACAATAACATAGCCAGCAGTACAGGGGCTCTGTGGGAAGCCAGGGCTCATCCTACTGCTCTCGAGAAGATATGATATTGAAGATGGTCAGGACCACTATAGCGTCAGGGCCTGGCAAATTTTTTGCTACGTAGACTAGAGTGAGAGAAGTAGAATTGATTTGAGAACTTTTGCTAAGGAAAAGTCAAGCTGTGGTGAAAATGTAGCCTTAGTATTTGGAGGGAATGCAAAATAAAAGCATATAGTGTTTATGTGATAGAACACAGGCATAGGAACATCTGCGTGTGGGGAAACTAATCTTTAAAATAAAGCAAACACTAATCCTTTTAAGAGAGAGTGTTTGAACTGTTTTGCCTGTGCTCAATATTTGCAGACCGTATTTTCCTAGTGAGTCAAGGTGTGTCTCAATACGGATGGTTAGAAAATCTTTTGGCAGATTTTCATCACAAGACCATCCTCTTGACATTGATGACAAAGAGAGCTAACCTGTCTGTCCTTGAATTGTGCTGTGCAAATGCTAAGAAAAGAATTCCCACAATAATGTAAATGGAGCCATTTCCAGAGACAAAGCTAAGAAAGGAAAGGTGTCAGACTAGTTTTATTGAACAGGTAAGACTCTACGGTACAAAAATGTTTCGTCTCCTGTGGATAAAAATGGATAAATCAAAATAACTGGTCTACACAGAGAGGTAAGTGGGTGGAATTGAATGGCCTGCAATGCATCAGGGACACAACAGGATGGCTCAGCAGCTCTTTTGATCCCCAGGCTCTAGAAAATCTGTAAATACATCTTTTTTCCCAAATATGCCAACAGAGATCTTTACTCTCCCATGCATAACAAAATGCTACAGCAAAAGTTAAATATTGTGAGTTGATTGAAAATTACATGTATTAAAAGGTTAAGGCTCAGAAAAACCACACACCAGCTCACAGAATTTACATTACAAATCAGTAAATAAGTATCCAAACTAAACTCATCTTTTATGTGATACACTTTATGTATTATGGTTATATGGTTATACTTACTAACAGAGTTGTTAGTTAATAGGTCTTTTCTCTCCCTGTATATGTGGTAAGAGATATTCGGTATTTGGAAAACAGATTCTAAAGTGTTGTTTTCATTTTAATTACATTTAATTGACCACAATTAGTTATCTCAATAAACTGGATGTATGATGGCTTAAATTTCTAACACTGATTCCACTAGAGAGGTTTTTCAAAGACTGTCAGACCATGGGGGAGAATACAGATGTTTTGCAAATGAACTTTGAAGCCTCAAACGGGAGACAGTGCACAAAGAAGCCCATAAAGAGGTTAGAAGAGTGAATAAATCAGAATCCTAAAAAATAGAAGATATCAGGGACAAAAGATTTCACTACTTTAAATCTCTAAAGAAGAAATCATATATTCAACAGACCAAAACTTCAGAGAACAAATAACAAATCTTTAGAATTTCCACATTTTACATTTTCCAGAAGATGGTAATCTACCACATGCCAAAATTGTTCTCAATTGCTCATCTGCTATTAAGAGCCACACATTGTCTGGCCTGATTCATGTAGCTCTAGCTTTTCTTTGATCTTGTTACATCATTTGTCGGCCAGATTAAATATCCCTTTGTTACATGATCTGCTTTCCCAATACAGGGAGTTAATAGACCACAATCCAATTACTTAATAAGTTTTTCTTTGACAAGCTGAACAAACCCAATTCCTTAAATTTGTTTCCTAGGTCAGTTACCCTGCTCTTAGATCAGTCTTTCTTTTTTGAACTCTTCCCAGTTTGTTACCCTTCTCCTTGGTATGTCACCAGTGATGAGCATGCCTTTCCAGGGTAGTCATTTCAGCATTAAATGAAAAACTACACTTAAAATTTCTCTCAGCTCCTCAGTTCCTTTGCACTTCTTCCTCTCTGTAGATCCAAGGAACTTTTATGAAGTTCAGCACTGGGATTTCTACACATAACTTTTTAAAAATCATTGCTCCTGAAAATAGGGCTTCCTTCTGTATTTGTACACAGCTTGAATTTTTTTGAACACCATAACATAGAGACGTATCTTCTATTCTGCTACAAATGGGATCTAAAATGTTCTTTGCATGATTGTTCCATCTCTTGACACCTCACAGATATTTGTCTTATCAAAACTTTTTGTCAACAGTGATTTCACGGATAAAATCATAGATGAGCATTAGACATAGTTACTAATGGCTTTCAATCTGCTTGCCTAAGACGCATCTGATTGCTACATTTTATTTCCTATTTTATTCCCCAGCAGCCTCTTTTAATTAATACAATGTATTAGTGGAAAATTCCTTTCAGCTTTATAAAAGTCACATAGTACAATCAGCACTCTTAAATTACATAGCATAGCCCAAATCCTCTAGGATGTTCCTTTTTGATTCTGGGCATACTCAGCGCCCATACAAATGTTCTACAGCAATTCACAAATAAGACTTACAAATTCCCTTTTAATTCTTCTCTCTCCTTATTCTGCTGATGCTTTTTTTCTGTATTGTAATATCCCCTTACAGTAGCAACTTAAATATAATCACTTAAAAGCACTGGTGATTATACACAATCACTAAGTTTTATTTCTGTGATTGTATTATTTTTTTTCAATGTAATTTCACTACAGATATTTAGATAGCACTAATTCTTGTGCCAACTACCATTAATAACTGGCACCACAAGCATTTGCAAAAGGGGCGAGTTTCAATTTACAGTACAAATATCCAAAATATCAGTAAAAAATACATTCATAACTAAAAGGAAACACCCAGACTCTATGGTGGTACAATGCAGTTTTCAATCCTGTAACCAAAAACAGAGTCTTGTGGATCTTTTACCATTGAAGATATATTTATCAACTTGCACACTGGGAACATGATTGAATGAACATGAAGATATTTTTCCAAAGCTGGAATCTGTTACAGCATACAAATGTATGCCAAACAGCAAAGTAAATCCAGCCTGCAACGTGAACTTCTCTTTAAGTCAGATGTGTGAGCTACATGAATCTCCATCAACCTTTTCTAGCATTTGACTCAGAAAACTTCAACAGCTTCACTGTGGGGTATAAAAAGTCTGACAGTCAGTGCTGTACCTGGTCCAGCACACGGACCATTATGTGACTGGGGACATGGCAGCCTCTCCTTTCCAGAGCAGTCCCCTCACATGAATTCCATGTACACACAGCCTCCTACTAGACAAAGAATTTCATCCAAGCAATACAAAATGTTTTTTCTGTGTCTGGCAAAGTCTTAAATCTCTATTCCCGATATAAAAACAAACTCATGTAGCTTAGAGAAAGATTAGTAGGGATTTCTGCACCCAGGAGTCTTCTCTGCCTGTTCTGAGAACATAATTTAAATACATAAACATATTGGAAGAGACTTTCTGAAAACTGCTACAAAGATCTGAATTTTTTAGGCAGTATTCAATCCACTTGGTGCTTTTAGTTGAAGCTCTTTGGTCATTCATCAGAAAATACCCGATTAAACTGCAGCTTGTTATGTAAATCCATTCCAGACTATGTTCCACATCCTGCATCACAACCTTTAAATCTACCACTGCAGAGAAGAAAACACAAGCAAACATCTGGCACATTTTGTAACACTGAGCCTTCTTAAGCCCACAGCCTATACTGTTCAATCAAAGTTTTCAGGCTTTCTAATGTTCTGCTTCTCAAACATACATTTCTGTCTTTGTCACAAGGCTTGCCTGTCATCTACAGGGTTATGTAGACAATGACAACGTCATTGTCAACAATGACAGGAATTATAGGGCATGCAGTCATCGTTAGGTGGACTAAGTTTAGACCTCAAACCATATTTTAAATGAAATATTATCTTGCATGGAGATATACGAATAACTTTCTGAAATTATTTTCAGTTCTATTTTTTATGATTTTCTATTGTATCAAAGAGCTGGACTCCCTAAATATCCATTTTGGACAAAATGTCAAGCTTGCAGATAGATAATTACAGTGGGTGAACACTGGCTGATGCATAGGACACAAAGGGTTGTAGTAAATGAGATTACATCAGGTTGACACCTGGTCACTGATGGGGTTCTGCAGGGTTCCATCTTGGGCCAACTGCTCTTCATAAACAACTTGGACATAGGTCTCAAAGGACTGTTAAGCAAGTTTGTCCATGATACTAAATTAGAAGGAGATGATGTTTCCTTCAAAGGCAGAGAGGTGATGCTGAGAGACCTTGACATATTAGAGAGATGTGCAATCAGCAGCTGTATGAAATTTAGGAGACAAGTGATGTATTCTGCTTCTGGGATGGGGCAACTCTGGCTGTACAGACAGAATGGGGAATGAGAGGTGGAAAGCAGTGCCAGAGAAAAGACCCAGGAGTCCTGATTGATGAGTAGCTGGACATGAGTCAGCAGCGCCCTGGCAGCCAGAAGGGACATCCCCATCCTGGGGACATCAGGCCAGCTGGGCAAGGGAGGCGATTGTCCTGCTCTGCTCTGTACTGGGGCTTCTCAGCCTCACCATGCTGGAAGCAGTTTTGGAAGAAGCAGAATAAATGAAAGATATAAAGCTACTAGAGAGAACCCAAAAGAGGGCAACAAATATGATGAAGGGCCTTGAGAGGAAGCCATGTGAGGAGTGGCTGAGGTCACCTAGCCTGTTAAGCCTGGAGGAGACTGAGAGGAGACCTCATCAGACTTACAACTTCCTCATGAGGAGGAGAGGAGGGACAGCCACTGATCACTGATCAGTGACAGGACCTGAGAGAATGGCCTGAAGTTGTGTCAGGGAGGTTTAGGCTGGATATCAGCAAAACATTCTTCCCCCAGAGGGTGGCTGGGCACTGGAACAGGCTCCCCAAGGAATGGGTCACAGCATCAAGCTTGACAGAGTTCAAGAAGCATTTGGAAAACACTCACAAGTACATGAGTGTTTGTGGGGATGATCCTGTGCAGAGATAGGAGCTGGGCTTCCATGATCCTTGTGGGTCCCTTCCATTTCAGGACATTTTATGATTCCATGGTTCTCAATTGCTATTTCCATAATTTGACTGAGATCTCATAGAAAACGTGAAGGATTTATCTACATTTCAGGAACAGCTAACAAGTAGTTAACATGAATTAATGATCACAGACCTTATCTCTATGCAGTGGGCTTCTTTCAGTGTAGGACTCCAACCCTGCTGAATTATCTCACCTATTATCGGGATCTCTAGACCTAAGGAGAGGGTAAATGTCTTGTCAAAACTACCATCCTCTTACCAGGATGACTGATAGAATAACTGTACTAGCAAAAGTATGAATGCAATCATTCAGCATCCAGTTAAGTAATATAATAAGATTTGATTTTAACTTACATGGCATTGAATCAGCAGAGCACACACAAACTGGATTAAAAAATATTTCACTGCCAGAGCCTAAATCTTGGTTGTTTAGAGCATTAGCATGTGCGACCCTTTGGGAAAAAACTCTGAGAGATAAAGAAGTGAATAAGAGCTGGGAGACATTTAGATACAGTTTTCTTAGGGCGCAAGAGCTCTCAATCCTGATACTCAAGAAGCTGGGTAGGAAAGCCAAGGCTTAGCTGTCATCATCACCATAATCTCTTCAGGTCTTGTCTCCTCAACATTTAGCACCTTCCATCCCATTTTATACCACCTGATGATCATCTCTGGAGGCCAAGGAAGACATGGACCTACTGGAGTCAGCTCAGAGGAGATCACAGGCATGATCAGAGGGCTGGAGCACTCCAACTATGAAGACAGGCTGAGAGAGTTGGGGTTGTTCAACCTGGAGAAGAGAAGGCTCTGGGAAGACTTCACTGCGGCCTTCCAGTACTTAAAGCAGGCTTATAAAAGAGATGGAGAGTGACTTTTTACATAGGCAGATAGTGACAGAACAAGGGATAACCTTCTTAAACTGAGAGTTTAGATTCAATATTAGGAAAAAATTCTTTACTGTGAAGATGGTGAGACACTGGAATAGGTTGCCCAGAGAAGCTGTGGATGTCTCATCCCTGGAACTGTTCAAAGACTGATTTGAAATCCTAAGCAACATGATCTAGTGAGTGGCATTCCTGCCAGTGGCACAGGGGCTTGAATTGAACAATCTTTAATGTTCCTTTCAACCCAAACCACACTATGATTCTATGACATGTTACTCGTGTCTCTCAAATGCATATTTGGCTGAAAAATATTTTGCTAGAAAACAAAATATTTGGCCTAAAACAAGTCTCTGGGGCTTGAAACAGGCTGTGTACAAACCTAACTGGTGTAACATGAAGCTCATCTTTGTTTTTATTAAATCTTTTGCGTGAATAGTGTATTGGGAATTCACCATTAATTATTTCTTCAACTGTTTGTTTTCTAGATAGAGGGAAATTAGACATCTTGAAGAAAAAGAGGAGACAAATAGCATGTCTCCATGCATATCTCCTCTCAGTCCCTGAAGAATGACATTTTCCCTTTGTGAGTGAGATAGTTTTACTTTTCATCTTCTTGATTTTAATCTCTAATTAAAGTGCCTGATTCTGAACATGCCTATAGATAATTAGAGTAGAGAGGCAAACACAAAGAGGCAGTACCTTGCTGTAAAAGCCACTTCGTTAATTTTCTCCTCTTGCTGTTCCTTCTGAAGTACCCTAAGCATGTCCTATTTGGGAATACCCTTATTGCAGTGACCAACCATCCATTAGCCTCTCTCAGTGCATGGCAGTAAATAAAAGATTATCCATGGTCATTGGGGAGTTCATTTGAGAAATGGGAAAATATAAGACTGCCCAGTAAGTATGTCCAATCTCCCTGAATTTACCTGCCTCTATGTTTTAGGAGAGTGCAACCAGAGCTGTTTCATATTCTGTCTTCCACCATTACTCTTCAGGCCTCAGCCCATCTACTAAGAGCCAGCTTATCTCCATGAAAGCTCTGGTCTGGATTTGACACTGATTTAGTTTGATCACAAAGTTGCAGCAACTCTTATTTTGGATGCTGTCACACTGGTGTAGGGACCTGTGCTGATTTTACACTAGAAAGCTGGAACAGTATATGTATCTATATGTGCTTTGCTTCTGCCTACATAAAGCCCTATTTCAGACTGTGAAGAACTGAGTAGACATCTTTGCCAAACACCTCAGATTGCCAGTGTTTTGTGTGTGAGTCCACATTCTTTAAACATCCTTGAGTGGAAAATTACATCCATAAATCCAAAGAAATTGTGGGATAAAATACATTGGTCATAGAGACAATGCTTTTCCCTACTCAGCTCATGTGCTGACAGTTGGAGCTGTACATAAAAAGCCATCTCTGAAGCCTCTGTGTCAGAGGCACAATTGCTTTTAGAACATGAACTGAGGTGATGGCAAAGACCTGAGCTTGTATTTGTAGTGTTCACATCAGCAAGGCAGAACACAAGCCCAACACCCACTAGAGACTCTGAACCCTGCACTGCAAGCTGTCAGTGTAGTCAGAAACCCAGAAATCTCATTTATGCAAAAATAAAAACAGAAAGACAGCTCCTCCTCATGGGAATAAAAATTAGTTCCAGCCAGGCAGCATAAACCCTGAATTGCAAATTACGATGACAATATTTCCTTGTTCAGAAGAGCCTGTCTCATGCCAAAGAAACACCATTAGCATTAGAAACCCCATCCAAATAAATCACTGGAGAAGATGGCAGAAACAGGGCACAAAAGCAAGTGAGAGGCTAGATCCCTCTCTGTAAAGAAAGTACCCACCACTCCGGAGTGGTGTCAACCCACAGTAAACAAAGGATCTCTTGTTTCAAAAAGTACACTTTAGGCAGCAGGACAAATGTGTTACTTGTATTTTGGCTGTGTTCCCAAATGCCTGCTGCACAGAAGACTGGTGATGTAATTATGGCCACAGCAGACCCAAAGATATCCCAGCCTGTGACTCTAGGATAATTTCCTCTGGGCTGGATTTATCTCACCTCACTTTAGTCATCTAAGAGACAAGTAGCCAGGCTAGTGCTCTGCCTCGGCTCACTTGTGAGGAGGGATCATCCCTTCCAGAGAGCCACTCAGCACATCCCTTGAAATCAGGATGGATGGGCTCTGGACGTGCTGATTTCTCCATGCTGACTAAAGGGCAAGTCGAGAACAGAGAACCAGCTCTCAGATGTTAATTGCTGTCAGAAGGCTGAGACACGCCCTCTCTGTCCTCTAAAAAGAAGTTTTCTCTCTCTCTTGTCAGTTACATGGCAAATCACTGAATTAGAGTCTCCCTCCCCTTGCATCTCTATATTGCCTTTGGCACAACTAACTAGTAGAAATAACTAGTATTTTACACAACTCAGAAAGCATACTGGTCTTACCTAGTGTACAAAGTGTATGACATTAGAACAATAAAATGAATAGGTAATGGAATAGGCTAAGCAGGGAGATTACCTTCCATGAGCTTGTATCTCTCCCCTGCCTCCTGGCTGGCAGGGCAGTGGGAAGGCACTGCTAAATTCCTGCACTCTCTCAGCACGGGGATTTGAGAACAATAAGATTTTGCTGTGCTGTACAAGGCAAAGACATCCTGAGCACTTCACAGCGTGCTTTCTTTTCCAAAAGCTGATTCTAATCTGCTTTCAGAATAGCTGCTGCTCGCTGAATTAAAAAGAGTGTCAGGCCAATTCAGGCTTCTTGGCAAACTAACAAGAACATTTCCAGACTCAGATGCAGTGAAAGTCAAAAGAAAAATATAAATTTAAAAGGAAAATGAAACTTTGCAATATTGCAAGCGGAGCACAGTCCTTACCAGTATAAATGAAGACAACCCATCTGGTTCCATTGTCAGAGCACAGAAAAATACATAAGAATGAAGGCTTATTTGGGATGATACCAAAGGTCCCTGTAGCCAGTCTAGCCAACTGTCTTACACCAACATGTAGCAATTGTTTAAAGAGAAGGTCAGCAAATACAGGTCTGTCCCTTCAAGCTCCCAGCAGCTCACAGCTATCAACCTACTGAATCAGATGGTTTATCCCTCCAACAGCAAAGTGATCCTCCATGAATCTATCTAAACTCTTTTGAAATCATGTCTATTTCTGCTTTCCAGACCACAAAGGAAGAAAGCATAGTTCAGCAATTCCATTATGAATCACATTATCCTGTTTTAAATTTGGTTTAGTCCTACAATAATTGCTATCTATGCCTATGTATTTCTGAATGTTCATGACATGGAATGGAAAGGCCTAATCCCTGTATTGATTAAAATTTCAACTTATTGCAATGAAATTAGGTGAGTCCTTGCCATAAAATGCAATCCATGCCTCAGAGGATTGTCTGAACTGATCTCAGAGCACTTGTTAAATATTTTTAATCACTCAATTATTCTTTTGCATTTAATACTTACAAGAGCCATACCCCACTGCAAACAGGTCCTTGTACTTTGGATTCCTGTAATAAGAAAATATACATAAGATAGCATTTATTATTAACCATTTAATTCCACAGAAATACACAGTGTTTCATACTTTAACTTCAGAGTTCATTCTCACAGGACTGCGATCGGTCTGAGGGCTCTGACCATATACATTAATAAAGTTTGTGAATAACTCATCCAAATTCATGATGCACAAAAAAGCAGAACATCATAAGATCAAAACAGGAGATGAAAAAGATTAAAAGACAGATGTGTCAATCTCCAGCACTACTTGGCTTATCCATTTCATAATTGCAGGAAGTTTAATTTTAAAAATGAGATCTTTGAGGAAAGCAAAATGCAGGAATATATTGGTTTCCATCTTTCAGTGGCAAGAATTAAAGAGTTTCTAAATCAATAAACTCACTTTCTCTACCTGTTATTAAATTATAAGAGATGCTTCCAGAGACGGCTATCAGTTCATAAATTCATGATCACAATCACAAATCAGGAAGGGAAATTCCCTTCTGACCCAGCTGGTGAACATTGTATTTCCTGTGGCAAATACTGGCAATGAGAATTAGCCATCTACTATGTCTTCTAAAGTCCCTTTACTTGAAAAACATCTACTCTCTCTACCACCCCTTCTGTGGGTGGTAGGTTGCTGTAGATAGAATTTCCATGGGACAAAGATCAGTCCTGTTGCTATCCCTGAGCTCATACAGCAAAACCAGTGGGTGAAAATTCCATGAAATGAACATATATGGAAATTACTGATGAGTATTTTCTCTGACTTGCTACTGTGAATTGAATTGAATTACTTGAATGCACTTCTCTTTTCATTTCTCCTTTTTTCTCTGGGGCTAATACCTAGGCATCCTAATGCTCTTGTTATTTTCATTAAATGCACCATCACTGCTAAAAATGAGAGAATAAAAATTGAATTAGAAAAGCTTATTCCATAAAGCAATTTGGAGTAATTCTTCCAATTTCAGAGACATCTTTCTGTTATCATTTCCTAGAGACAAAATTAACAGCAATATAAACTACCTATTAAAAATGCCCTTTCTCCCAATTTTGTTTCCCATTTTTACTGTTATCTGTAATTCTCACACAACTGCATGCTTGATACTCACTTACATATTACCACAGTGGCTTGAAAGGCAGAAGAGGGCAATCCTGCTCCATCTCTCCATAGATTCTCCTTGTCAAGGCACAATCATGCTCACATAAACAAGAGGAGGCCTAACTGCAGGGGAGCACAGGGTGGGGTCTAGGTATACCTACAGATTTACCTACAGACTAGGTATGTCTCATGCTCAGTGCATGAACCAAGCCAGCTCTGAGGAGGATCAAGCATGATAAAAAGTGAAAGGACTAATTTGTGTTGGTGATAATTGGGGTTTTTTTCACAGTAATAACCATAGCAATAATATCTCAGAACAAAAGAGAGTAGATTTGCAAGTATCAGCTATCATTATTGGACTGACCAAATATGTAAAAGTGGACTTCAGGGTAAATGCCTACTGCAATGAGCTGAGCAAGATTCCAATATACAAATACCTCTCTTGTCTGGAGGGGGAAGCCCTTGTGTAAGGAGTGGCTCAGGTCACTGGTCTATTCAGCCTGGACAACAGGAGACTGAGGGGAGACCTCATTGAAGTTAAAGCAACACTGTGAGGAGAAGAGAAGGGGCAGACACTGATCTCTTCTCCATGATGAGCAGTGATGGAAGCCAAGGGAATGGCATCAAGCTGCATCAGGAGAGAGCTACGTTCAATCTTAAAAAAAGGTTCCTCATCCAGAGGGTGGCTGGGCACTAGAACAGGGTCCCAAGGGAAGCAGTCACAGCACCAAACCTGACAGAGTTCAAGAAGTGTTTGGTCAACACTCAAGCACACAGCAGGATTTTTGGGGCTGTCCTGTGCAGGATTGATTCCGACAGCATACTGTCCAAAGATATGACACATCTATCCCAGCCTTTCCAATAAAGGACTCTTCTTTGCCCTCTTAACTGCACTCACTTTTCCCCAGTGCTGCACAGAGCCTGCTCTGCCTCAGTTTCTGCTGAAAGGCACAAGCCTGTCACATTCAGCCTTATACAATATCCTCTGCAACTAGAAGCACCAGGCACATTTCAGTGCTGCCCAAGCAGCCGACTGTAATAAATCAAACCCGTGTGTTCCCAGAGAAATCAGCCCCGCCTCGTAAGATCCTTTTACGTTCCATTCCATTCCACTCCCGGTACAACAGTCGAGATTAAGTTTGGAATGAAGAGATTTACCAGGAGAGGGCAGTAACTGCAAGTTTCTTGGTTTTTTCATACTGGAACTTCCAGAGTGGGAGGAGGGTTCCTTTCTGCCCTCTGAATTCATCTGATGCATCCTCAAAATATTTAAAATCTAAACAAAAAAAAAAAAAAATCAAGGAAAAGGTCCTAGCATATCAATAAGAAATAAATCAGCACATTTCAGCATCAGAGAAACTTTAAAAGACAATCTGTTATCCTCACAGCCTCCACACAAGCCAACTGCTATTATAAAATCTGGCACAGTTCTTAAGTCCTGACTCTGAACCAGAAATTCAGGCCTCTAAATGCATTTTACCAATTCCCCTCACACATAGGAAAAATAAAAATCAAACTGATGATCAGCAGACAAAGAATTAACAAGTAAATAGAAGCCCTGAGCAAGGTGTGACTTCAGGCCACTCCCAGAGCTGGGCATGGCCCTTCAGGAGAAAGCTGAGCAGAGACAGAAAAATGTCTCTTGCAAAATAACATCAAGATTGAGTACTTTGCTATGGTTGGTATGTGAGCCATGTGGTTGGTATGTGATATGCTCTGGCTGCTGTCACTAGCACCTGCATCCAGGGGTGAACTACCTGCTGAGGGAAGGAAGTGCTGGAGGGAGAGCAGTGCTCACCAGACCTGCTGTCCCCAGCCAGCTCAGAGCACGGTCTTTGCATGCCCATGGTCTGATGTAGTATTTGCCTTGTGTGAGTCAGCAGGTTCCTAGACCTGCTCGTTTTTCTTCTGTTTTTCTATTCAGCTCTGTCCTGTCCTGTCCTTGCTGTGACTGTAGGTACTTATCTGCAGGACTGACACTTGAGACTTGAGTTAGAAGAACCTCTCAGTAAGCCATACCTTGTGCAATGTCATCATATGTGTTCAGGTTCACCATCCGTTCTGCTATTTTAGCAGCCTTTGCAACTTTTGTTAGAGAATCAACCTGCTGAAAACAAAGGAAGCGAAAATGTATTTCCTGTCTGCTTACAGGTGCCTCAGACCTCATGTGACTGAAAAACTTGAGTCCTTTGATCTTGAATACAGATCAATTTGAAATGTGTCATACCAGGACCTAGTGGTACAGGCATTTGAAAAAATGTAATTGCTTTATTATAAATTTAGCAAGATGCCATCCACAGTTGAGCTGCAGTAACTTCTGTGTTTGTTCCTGATTTAGCTCAATACTGGTACTTACCTATAAAGGTAGATAAGAATCTTGTCTTTCAAGGTAACTCCTGACAGGATGACCTAAAAGGAACAAATGATTCCTACCCCCTCTCACTGTATAACTGTTCATGAGATTTGGTGATGAAATCAGAGGGGTTTGGTCATGCAGGAGCACTCTCTCATCTCCACTTGGAGAGTTTTAGGGTCTCGTGCATTAAGTAAACACCACAGGATTTAGGAGTCCTTCAGTCAATTACTGGATAATTCCAACCTGATCCATTCACACATCCATGGACAAAAGTGGAGAAAAGAGAGCTCAGCAGGAGCTGTTTGTCTGTCAGCAGGTGGCTGGTTCATATGCTTATTTGACAGAGCCCTGTGGCTGATCACCATATCTTACTAAACTCCATTCTCAACTATTTTTCGTGAGTGTGGTATCTCTAGTCTGTGTGTGTATGTGCGATCACTAGTGAAAGCTAAACTGGTCTAACTAGAAAGAAGGACAAGAAGCCTGGATGCCAGCAGTGGGAAGGACAAAGATTGGAAGTCCACAGTGCTGACCATATAAGTATGTCATCACAGCTCTCTGTAATGATGTCAGAATGCCAAGGCATATACAAAGTGCTCTGAGAGCTTGCTGCTTCAAGTACCTGAATCCCCATCCACTAATGCTGCTCCAAAGCCCCACCAGTGTTTCAAAGCCTTTAATCTTCAAGCCCCTGCTATAAACTGATGTCTGTCAGCACAGTAAGATTTCCTTCATAGTGATAACACTGGGAAGAAACATGCCATCCTTGACACAGCTCAGAGAGTGCTCTGAATATGAAAATTGAAAAGAAAAAGTGGAATGGGTTGACCAAACTACATCACACAGTTACAGTCAGAACTAGGAACATGACTTCATATTATGTGTGTCTCTCTGCTTCTTTCCTGGGCTTGGCAGAGACTCAAGGGAGATTGAATCTCATTCAAAGAGCACAAAATTAATATGGCTACACAGAGACGAGAGGACAAAAGAGAAAAAAAAAATCCATAATCTGCTACACTTTTTATAAATCCATGGTTTGCTTACACCTCCAGTTATGTGTGCAGTCCTCTTTTCCCAGCCTAGAAAAAAATAAGTAGAACTTGAAACCAAGTTCGGAGAGAGGCAGCAGATGGAGGCAGGGGATTCTGCCCCTCTGCTCTGCTCTGGTGAGACCCACCTGGAGCACTGCATCCAGCCCTGGGCTCCCAGCACAGGAATGACATGAACCTGCCAGAGTGAGCCCAGAGGAGGCCATGAATATGATCTGGGGCTGGAACCTCTCTCCTATGGAGATGGGCTGAGAGAATTGGGGTTGTTCAGCCTGAAGAAGAGAAGGCCCTGGGGAGACCTTAAAGCGCCTTCCAGTCCCTAAAGGGAACCTACAGGAAATATAGGGAGGGACAATTTATCAAGAAGTATAGTGACAAGGTGAGGAACACCTGTTTTAAAATTATTTGAATCAAATATTATGACAAAATTCATTACTGTGATTGTGTTGAGGCACTGGCACAGGTTGCCCAGAGAAGCTGTTGACACTCCATCCCTGGAAGTGTTCAAGGCCATGTTGGACAGGGCTTTACACAACCTGGTCTAGAGGAAGGTGTCCCTGCCAATGGTATGGTGGTCAGAATGAGATGATCTTTAACCCAAAACCAACCCAAACCATTCTATTAATTTATGATACTATGATTCCACAAATTTTATTTTTGGGGAGTGTCAGTGGAAAGCAGGCTAAAACTCAAAAAGAAATAAAACAAATACCAAAATAACATTGTAAATGCAGAAACAATATGTCATTCAATTGATTTTTTTTTCTGCAAAGCACGAAACTCTCCAGATGAATCACAAGAGTTTTAAGTCAGCTTTTCTGTCAGGTAGCTATGCTGTTAACAACACATCCATGACTACATTTTTGACATTATAAGTGGATGAGAGTAAGTTATTTTCTCTTTGTATCCTGTCCTGTTTCAGATTTTATTTATTCTGAAGAAATGCTGAAGAAATAAATCTTTAGAGAAGTGCTAGGCCTAATTTCTCTTTCTTTAAAAAAACAATTTTTTTTAAACACCCTTTTCCACCTTAGGCCAATTCTGAGCTAGCTAGCCAAATGCAAGGAGAGCTCACGTTTGCTTTGTTTATTTCTGTGCATAAGTTATATTTAGAACAGCAATAATGTTAATTGAATCATATGTAAGATGGATAATGGGCTAATATTTTGGAAAAAAATGTCTTGGTCTTGCTCTGTAATGCCTTATCACTAACTGCCTTATACTTACCTCTCAACAGCTGGCCAGTTGCAATGTATGGGTCCCATAAGCATGGAAAAAAGGCTTCTTCTGGTATGTAACTTCATGTATACAACATGTCCTTGTTATGGTCCAATCACATTGCTCCACCCCCTTTTGCATAGATTCATTCAAAATCCTTAATGTAAGACTTTTGGTTTCATGCCTTGCCATCTAAGGGTAAGGCAAGCAAGCCTGCATCAATTGCATTAAGCTCTTTGCATTTTGCTTCTGCGACAAATAATGTAATTTCTAAGTTCATTCAAGAATATAAGGAGGGCTATGGATCATACCAAGATCTCTGGGTCAGGACTGTGGAATCACAGAAACATTTGGGTTGAAAAACACCTTTAATATCATTGAGTATCTTCCCTGTAATCAGAGCCATAAACAGATGATACAGGAACAGGAAGAGCAGGACAGGCAGATACAACATTTCTGCCTAGTTATCTCTGCTTCCAGATATTTTCAGCTCAGAAAATTTCATATCATTCCACTTTGGTATTCTGCATAATCCATGGTCTGTGTATTGCCTTGACTAAATACTGAGGAAAAGTTCCAAAAGTTTTATCAGTGCTATTAGATGTTGCACACCCTTTCCCCTTTGGTTCCATCTGAGTGAGAGACATGGAGAGATTTATAGGAGTTCCTCATTACAGTTTCCAGTCAAACACTTTCTATTATTCCAACTTCTATTCCCTCATACATCTTCTTTATAAAATTCTCACCCTTCCTTCTGTTGAAATCCTTGGTTATCTCTCTTCATTTCCTGTTGACTGCCTCTATTGTCTGTTTTGCTAAACCATGTCTTTCTTGCTTTTTGTAGCAAGAAACCTGCAACGCACAGCTTCATTTTACTTCTCTTCCCCTAGCAAGAAGCTTCTGTCAAGACCTGTCAAGGTTCCCTTTCCCTCCCTTCCCTTCCCTTCCCCTCCCCGCCTCTCTTTTCTTCTCTGCTTTTCTCTTCCAGTCATGCATTCCTTTGACCTCTTATTCAGTACCAGTACTATTTTCTGTCCCTTTTCACTTATTACATTTTTAAATTCTCATTGAACTACTACCATCATCTCCAGCTGTGGCTCTATTTCTTGGATCTCCCCTTTCATGGCTTCCTACTATAGCAACAGCTTCCATGAGAGATCCACCTGTGGTAATAGCCACTCATTTTACCTTCTTTCCCTTGGGTTAAATCTGGTGCTATCTCAGTAGCTATCATAGTTTTTCTTGCTAATACCTAGCCTGACCAAAACAATGGTGGAAATTAATTGTAGCTTCTAGCCATTGCATCTTGATTCAGATCAGCTATGTCTCGTGCTTGATGTTCCACAGCTCCCTTCAGCAATGACCAAGCACAGTTTGTCCTTAAGAAGCGCTCAGCTGGAAAAGCTCTTTTCAATTAGCATGCTGTAACATATGTAATGTGTGAGTTACAGCTCCTACTGTAATGTGTGGGTTACAGAACCTATTCTCCATTTGCTGACTTGAGGCCAGAAATACAGATTCTGATGCCATCAACCTTTAATTTCCATATACCTACATCTGAACAGACATAATGACTGTTGTAAGTCTGATTTGAGCCTTGGATTATTCAGGCTAAATTTTTTCCAGTTAACGAGTGAAGAATTAATCACGTTTTTCATACACTTCAGGTTAGTTGATCAGCCTCACAGAGGACCTCAGTTTGGGACACTGGCTCTGCTTCTCCTTTCACTTATTAATTCAGTGCATCAAATATTTGGCTTCCTTTCAAGCGCCCTCGAAAGTGTTAAGTGTGAAAAGCAAAACACCAAAGGGACAGATAGCATGAGCGACTGGATTTCAATTTTCCACTGTTGTCAGTGGAGTGAGCAGCAGGTGTTTTACAATATGGTTTCACTTTATTTTCATTTAGCTTTTTGCAGTCCACCCTTTGAGCCTGTAACTGCAATGTTGACTTGAGGCTTAACTCTCAGAAACATACTGAGGTGAAAGGTTTAATGGTTTTCAAAAGGACTGTGAATTTCCATGGCACAATTCACAGGAAGAAGCCTATCAGAACATGTTCCTGGTCTGTGTATACTGTAAGATTTATGCTGGCACAGTGCTGCCTCTTGGCTAAACCAGCCAAATCCTCTGCAGTTACATCAGCCATATGGTAAGAAAGAGCTAAAGCCAGTTTCAGAAGTCAGCTCTTATTACACACACATACACACACACATCATCTATCTATCTATCTATCTATCTATCTATCTATCTATCTATCTATCTATCTATTTCTATATGCATAGCTATCTATATCTATATCTATCTATATCTATATCTATATCTATATCTATATCTATATCTATATCTATATCTATATCTATATCTATATCTTATGTTGGTATGTCTACACCTATTCTAGGAGTAAGTTATGAACAGATTTCCATGATTCTGTATTATAATTCTCAGGGTATCTTGCTCCAGTCATTATAGAAATTATTTCAGTTTGCCTTCTAAATTGCTTACCTTAGGCTGGGGAAGAAAGAACCAGCCAGTTAAACCGTAATAGAAACTTTCTGAAACTCTTGAAAACATTTTGGAATATGAAGAAAATCTTTCAGAATATTGTCCTCTATATCGTACACTCAGTGTTTGAAGTGGGATAATATTTTTAAGATGGGAATACTGTCCCTTTGATAGAAAGAACCATGTAATTCCCACAAGGCACTCATAGGCTACTCCTGATTGTGAATTAGGAGTCAATATCACCCTCACAGAAAGGTCACAACATCAGGTCAGGGCATGGCAAGTGTTAGGACACCTGATATTCTGAGAAGCACGCTACTTAGGTGTCTACAATTAGCAAATGTACAAGTTGTAATTATATAATGTCATTAAAAATTAAAACCAAAAAATTTTGAGAAGTGTTTTACTACAGTGCTGTATTTTGAAATAATTCTAAATGCCAGTGCCTTTCAGATTGAAACATTGTATGTAAAAACATCATCACTTAAAATTCTTTGAAAAATCACAGGGTGTTTCTACCTATTTAGTTATTTTATCTCTCACATAATAATCAAAAATGTGAAACATACACAATGCAAAAAAACCAGAAGCTATATATCTCACTTGGAAATCAGGTTTGAAAATAAGACTGCACAAAATCAAAATCCTGTTTTATAAAACACAACAGAAATCCTGGTTTAGAAATTCAATTTCTAGCAAAAACTAACTTTTGCATTTCCTAAAGCTGTTATTTGCCTAGTATGACAACAAGCCACACTGCCAGCATGATTTGTTTTCACCTGACTTGCTCTACAGAGGCACCCAACCAGCAATTTGAACAACCTTCTTCCCCACATTATGAAACATACCGGTAACTCCACATATGATAACCTTCTTCCAGTTTTATTATCGTCTTTCTTTGCTGCCACAGGTTTTGCTTTTTCTTTCTCTTTTGCCTTTTCCATTCTCTCAAGTTCCTCCATATACGCATCATAGATAAACCACTGAGAGACAGACAGAGGCAGGATTTATTAGGACCTGACCATTTTCCTGAGAACAGCCAACTACACCATCACAAAAAATATGATAGTCATCACAACAGTACCACTGCTGCTGGAATTAGCTGAACATCTGTCTTCTTACATAAAAAGTGAAGAATTGAGGTCCAGGATTTTTCAAGAATGATGGAGCATGTCTTATTTTAAGAACATATTACAGCATTCTTAAAAATTTATTTCCTCCAACACTCTTGCTTCTTTGACTCTGTCCGTACCTTTATTTTTGCAGGACTTTGTATTTGGCTAATTTACCAGTGTTTAACGGGAAACTTGCATTAAACATTTCCTTTATGACATTTCTCCTGTGGTGTTGGAAAATTAAATTGTAGTTGCTTAACACAATTTAAATTTGGATTCCAACTGCAGCATATGATCGAATGGAAACTGCGAGCCGTGTTACATCTTCTGCTATGCCACATGCCACACATGTCTTACTTGAGTAGATCCAAAAGTAACTTCTCTTAAGAATTATTCATTAGCATTGAAATCCTAGTATTGTATCTGAAGCAGGTATATTTCTTTCAGATCAAAACAAAAGACAATCTGACACATTAGCTTAGGATAGGGAGTATGATTCAAATATAGAATATAGAGTAGAACATTGTAATAAAGGTAGCAGAACTCCTTAAAAAAAGCCAGCTGTATTGCATTTTAAATTTGCAGAAGTGAGATGGAAAAATGTTCCAAACATCAGGGAAAGAACAAAGAAAATGAGACAAGTATGAGAAGGACTAAACCAGAAAAGTTTGGAATAGGAAATTGTGAGCATAAGAAAGAACATAAAGGAAAAAAAGACTTGAGGAGAAAAAAGAGTTTATTTAAAAACACTATTTTAGACCCTCTGAAAATTTCAACAATATAAAAAGAAATTAAAGGAAAAACTTTCCTCTTAGCTTTCAAACATTTAATGCAAAATCTCAGGGGCTAACTATCTTAAAGACCTCTGTTCTAAGTCTCAGGACATCTCACTGATGTCAGGAAAAAAATGGAAGAAAACTCCAGCTGGAGGGAAGGAAGATCTCAGGCCAATTACTCTATAATTTCAGGTTCAAGAATAGAATAGATTACAGTTTTTAACCTGAAGAGATAGCTCCACTCTCCTGCTATAATTTTCCTATACCAGCATTTTTTAAGTTGCTGCAGTTGTGTTACAGTGTCTTCTCCTGTTCCTCTACTCACTGGTAACAAAATAGTGCTTTCAATACCAGTTTGATACACTAGTTTGAAACAATGTTTATATCTGTGACAAACACAATTCCATTTTACAAATACCTGAGAATTAATGAGCAGAATTGGCTTTCCACTGAAAGCTGTAAGGTTATTTTTTGTGTGAAATTTCATCCAAAATATTTTATTTTACCTTTTTAAGGGACGCAGAAAATGCTACAGAGCCTTTCATCATGAATAGATAGGCACTTTTCTGCTACATAAAGCAGAGTTAAGTCTCTTGCAACAGGTCTTCCACATTCCTTATGCTGTAGTTCACATTTTGTTCAGCTTCAGGCTTTAGAAATCTGCTCTTGCATACTGCTAAACTTAGAGTAAAAACCCAAGTGCTGCATATGCCAAAGTCCTAATAATACTCGAAGAGAGAGCTATGTTCCTAGAGGAGGCAGTACTCTGCAGGCTGCAGCCCACCTCTTGCTGAACCCGAAACTATTCTCACTCTGCGGTTTTCCCATTCCCCCTCACTTAAAACACTCTAAAGCAGACAGGTCAGGGTGACTGGCAAAAAATAAACCAGTGAAAAGCATCTAAACTGAGACACTTAATCTAAGAAATATAAACCATGATCAAGTTCATCCATTAAAGCAGCAGAGAGGGTCATACTAGTTTGCTGTCAGAGTCAAATGGGAGACCAAAGCCACTGCAAGGAATGAAAACACAATGTTTTAACTTTCTTACAATTCAATTTCCAAAATATATTCTAAAACAAATTTTAAGATAAAAAGGAGATAGATATAGATATAGATTTACCTGGTTAACATTTTCTGAGAAAGTTTCAAAAGGTGCAGGGTCAGTTTGCAATCCTTTTTCCTGAAAAAACAAAAAGTTTGAACAAGCATAATCTCAGCATTGAAGCCCTCTGCAGTGCCATAATCTAGTTGTGGAAACAGTCTGCATGAATAACTTGATATCCAAATGACTCCTAGGGCACTGTACAGCACTGTTGGTGATTGTGAAACTCAAAAAGATTTTGTTGTGGACCAAAAGAAGGTTCACAAGACCTTCTGTTTTTTTCCCACATATTTCAAATATTTCAGCAGTTAATTTTGAAGGAGTTCAAATGGGTTTTTTTCACCTCTACCATTTGAAATGTCCTAGTACCTATTCTGGTATAAATTATGACATCCTACCAAATTTGAAAAGTTTGTCCTGCATATTAAAAATCCAGTTGGATGCAACAGTCAGAACAAAAGAATTTAACAGAGTGAAACTTATAAACAATTCATCTGATGCTACTGAAATAATATTTTTACCATCCTTACATCAACATGAAATAATATATTTCTGTGAAACATTCCCTTAAAAAACCAGCTTCTTCTTCAAAAAGCTGTTGTGTCTGGAAAATTTTAAGAAACTGCCTGTAGCATTTCACTGACCTCTGAAATGAAGACATGTCAGGGGTGAAAACTCTACATCCGGTACAACACATAGCAGTACTATGCAGCTATTTAAAATCTATATTCTCCTTTCAAAGACAGAATCATACAGACACACACAAGCTTCTCACAGTAAAATCACTGTGAAGAAGAGAATATGCAAATATGGGAACAAAGAAATAAGAAATTCCATGGCTTCCACTGGGATTTTTGAAAGATGCAGAATCTTAGCTCAAGCTTCATAGCAAGCACCCCACTGCTGGACAAATGCTTCTGAGACCTTCTGTTTCCAGCAGCACAGTAACTCATGTATCTCTGAGTCCTTCATATGTAAAGACATCTCACCCTAGGTGTAATGGATGTAAGACAACAAACAGGCTCTTTGGGGAAATATACACTCCAGCTGTAGCAAGGAAAACAAAAGAATTTTCTCTCTGAAACTTGTATACCTGGTGTAGGAAACTCCTTCTTGAGCACTCTGTCAGGGGCCAACATCACCAGGATTGCTCAGTCAGAAGGCCCCATGAAAATATGCCCACAAGGAATGGCTGTAGGTTCAGCAAAAAGCTTAGGGAAGGAACATAAGGGCTTGGGTCTGTACTTACTGGAAAGTGCATGCAGAGTAGGAGGGAGATGTACCATGTTCAAGAAGTACAGATTTGTCACACTTACATAACTTTGTTACTTTAGTACCCATGCTTAATACAAGCCCAAACATATTTGTCCTTTTAATATATGGACACTTATATCTCTGCTCCATTAATAAGAACTGAAGTACAAGACCATAGAAGTACACAGTGACAAACAGAAATTGCTTTCACACATTCCAAGTACTCAGCTGCCACCCTAATGTTGCTCCGTACTTTTTCAGATGAGAAAATAGGCATAGGCATAAAAAATATATCCAAGTAGAGGCTTAAGGATTTACAGTAGCATCAAAACTTTTTGTAGGCTGTCCAAGAGTTCATGAGGCAAGAAATTTTCTGTCACCATTGTCATTACACCAAATGTTTTACAATAGTACAACCACTATAACTTTTTTCCTAATACTGTCAAAAGCTCACAGGATATGACACAAACACAGGTGACCTACATGCCCTCCCAAAGGAAAGATCTTCCAAGTCACTGAAGGAAACAGCAACATACCCGCAGAGGATTGCGGTATGTAGTTGAACCTCTCTCAATGAAGTTGAACTGGTTTGCAAGCTTCCTTTCTGGTGCTTTTGGGGGAGGAGGCTCTTCAGCCTCTGCTGCCTCAGCTTCTTGTTCCCCTTCTCCCTCTCCTTCTCCTCCTCCCTCTCCCTCTCCTGCAGCCTGCAAGAAAATACAGCAGTGATTTCACCCTGAGAGAATGAGTCGTCTCTTTCCTTCTTCTCAAATTGCTGGTTTCTTCTGCCTAGTGAAGGAGACTATAAACTGAAGATTCAATATTTAATATGCAAATTAGGAGACTTCCAGCACTCAGATCAATGAGATTCTGAAATTATATTTGAATAGGAATATATACATTCAGGAACTTAAATTACTTTAAAACCTGACATAAGAGACATACCTGACATGAGAGAGATAATATAGCATGGTTGGCTTTGGTAAAATGGACTCAGGAGCTACAAGATTTTGTTTGAGTCCCATTACCCTGTATTTTCATTTCCTTGACAGACAACAAGTTTCACCTGAAACTCTGACATTGTGGGTTCTGACACTGTGTGGACAAGAACAAACATTCACAGGCTACTCCTTTCCTATCAGCCTTTAAATCAAGCCAGTACTTCTTTCATTCAGTTATGCCTGCTGCTTTCACCCCTCCAGATTTTGTTTTTCACCAATGGACAAACTGTCCAGGAAGATTCTAGATCCAGCAGATTATACTTTATTTTTATATATCTAGATAAAGACAGATCCGATATGATCCCCCTACTCACCTTCTACATTTGAAAAATGGCAGTAGGACCAGAGCTGCCCAGGAGAACCTGCAGGTTCTCACCTACAGTACTGAAATCTCAGACATAAAATAATCAATTACAGAAGCAAACCCATTTTATAGTAATGTAATTTAAAAGCTAATATTCAAAATAAAATGGACAGTTCTTAGGTGTTTTAAAGAATTACCTCAGCATCTTCTGTGGATTCTTCATCTTTAGTCTCTGCCTCTTCCGTTGCCTCAGCAGAAGCCTCCACAGGAGCCTTTTCCTCCTCAACAGGAGTCTCTTCTGATGACAGAAAGGATACATAAATGAGCCCAGCATATTAGGACATCTTATCCAATATTCTACAGATCCTATGTCTTCTGAAGCATTGATATATATGTATGTATCCTTTCCTAATGCTGTATCATTAGACAACATAGTAACAAATCCCCACTTTAGAGAACAATTGTTTGCTTGAAGCTATAAAAGGTCACAAGGGTATTTCTAGAACTCATCTAGAAATGTAGATACAGTACTTCTGGATGAACTGAAATAAAAAATAAATATTTTGACTCAGAGCAAACTTCTGTAACCCATTTCTGATCTGAGTAACTCTGTTTCTGGGAATTCCTTCAGCTCCAGACCTTTCTATCATCCGGAATTGTCTAGTTATGTACAACTACTAAGAATGTCTTCAAGGCACACAGAACTTATAACATGATTGTTCTTATTTATATGGACCAGAATTAATATACTAGTCTTGTTTGACAATGATGGATGTCTACATTCCAAACAAGGCCTTGACTGTGTAACCATGCTAACATAGAACCACTTGAAACTAATTGGTCTGGAATCTACGAAAAGCAGTGCCAAAAATCCATGATTTCATGGCACTGAAGATCCCATTAAGCACTTTGCCTTACTTCAAATCATCATACAAAGTTTGTTAAGTGTAAAATAAAGCAGTCAATAACCCTCAGAAGCCCCAAGCAAGAACTGTTCTCAGGAGTTTATCCAGTGTTATCATTGTGCCTGGCAGTTACCGCCTTGACAGAACACTCATTGTGATAGAAATTCTCCCTTCATAAACAGCAGAAATACAATAAAATCACAAGCCAGTACATCCTTCCCTGCTGAAAATTCAAACCTAGAACTCTTTATTAACAACTGAGCTTACAGTCTCTGGTTAATGTATCTTTTTGTCCGAACACTTAAGAGTGTAGATAGTTGCTCAGATAAAAGGTCCAAGTAGTTCAGGGTTTTGTATCTCACATTGTCTGAAAGTAGATGTCTTGGTAAGAATTGGTCATGCATGTGTTAGTTTCCTGAACAATCACCCAGATTCCAAACATTTCTGCTTTAATACTTTAAATCATGTCTGCAACTTTCAAAATAGGCTAGGTAGTTTAGACATGTATGTCCAACCTAAGGTAGTGAAAGACATTTAAAAGACACTAAATAACTGAAAATTTTAGTGTTAGCATTCAAATGACTCAAAAACACACACTATTTTCTAGACTGCAGCAAACATCTGGCTGATTATTTGTCTAATTTTGATTGCCAACAAACATGCAAGTCAAAGTAGGAGCTGTTTAATTCTATGGCAATGCAGCATGATCATTCCATCATGTTGAGAAAGAGGAACCAGTACCTATCTGAAAATTATTGTGATATGAGACAATAAAGCTACCTGCTTCAGTGCTTGATCTAATACTCTGGCGTCTGCCTTCATCTGAATCTTTGTGTATCAAATATCCATTCAAAGTGAAGTGAATGGCTGTTTGATCCATATTGTCCACTAGCTTGTATGCTCGTTCCTACAAAAGTAAAACCCAACAAAATCATAGAATCACAGAACCACAGAATCCTGGAATGGTCTAGGCTGGACAGGATCTTAAAGAACATCTTGTTGCAACCTCACTGCCCTGGGTAGGGACACCTTCCCCTACTCCAGGTTGTTTAAAGCCCCATCCAACTCGGCTTTGAACACTCCCAGGGTTACAGAATTCATAATTCTTCTGAGCAACCTGTTCCAGTGCCTCACTGTCTTCACAGTGAAGAACAGCTTAATCTGTATAATTTAGTTTTGAGCTGCATCTAAAAGCAATCAGAAGCCACTAAAGAACACAGATACTTCAATAGTTTGCTTACTTTGATTTGCTTACTATGTTAATCATAGCGTAGCACTGAGCTCACTTCTGTCATTGTGGAGAATTTGAAGATATGGATTACTGAACACCTGTCTATATAACACAGATACAGAAAACTTTAGATCCAAATGGAAGAGAAGGGCTTTATTTGATTCCACAAGACTGATTTTCTTTCTCTGGAGTCGTGTAATGGTTAGTCAAATAAGTACCGTAGCTCAGAGGTGAGACAGACTTGGAAATATTTTGCTTGATTTTCTCTTAGGTGTTGGTTTTGATAGGGATAATTTTCTTCACAGTATCTACTGTATTTTGGGGCTGTATTTTGGATTTGTACTGAAAACAGTGCTGATAACACAGGGACGTTTTATTTATTGCTGAGCAACACTTGCACAGAGTTCTGTTCCCTGCCCCACCTCATCACTAACTCACACATCTGACCCCAAGGGTATTCCATACCATATGGTGCCATGCTTAGCATATAAATCTAGGGAAAAAGAATGCTGGGGGGAAGAATAAGAATGGGGCAGGGAGGGATGTTTGGAATCATGGTGTGTATCTTACCAAGTAACCATTAAGTGACACGGAGCCCTGCTTTCCTAGAGATTGTTGAATATCTGCCTCAGGTGGTGAACTAATGCCTTTATATAAAGCTTTATATAGCTTTTGCTTTCCCTATTAAACTGTCTTCATCTCAACCCATGAGTTTTCTCACTTCTACTCCTCTGATTCTCTCGTCTGTCCTGCCATGGGAGACAGAGTGAATGGCTGTGTGTGGTTTAGTGGCCAGCTAGGATTAAACCACAACACCTCCCTAAAGTTAGGAATAATTCAATGCCAGAGTTGGAGGAGGTGTCCCCGTGCCCTTTTTTTTCAGTGCAAAGTCATCACTCCACACTTCCCATGTGACTGCCTGTGTTACTGGCTGTGTACGGTAGTGAGAAAAGGCTGCTCCACGGTAACACAGTGTGTACCCTGCACATACAAATGTGAAGGTGTGACTCTTGGATGTTTTCTGCCTGTCGGTTGCTGACTCCTACTCATCATGAATAAAGGTTGTCAGTGATTTCATAAAACAAATTTCTGAGCTCTCCGATAATTCAATCTTCAAGTGTGGATATCAAGGCATAATTCTTACAAACTGAGAAAAGCCTTGCCTTTTGTCCTTTAACCACCACAGAATGGGAAAAGTAACTACCTGAGATTAGCAGCATTAACCACCTTCACAACAGATCTTGTTCTGTAATTGTGATATCCTACTCCTACATAAATGCATCAATGCTTTTAGACTTTCACCCTCTACACAAGCCCTTTAAGAGCCATTGGCAGTAAATATGTAATAAAATGTAGCCACATTAAAAGAAAATTTACCTGGTTATAAACCAAAAGAAAACACAAAACAAATTAATTGCAAAAAATTCCAGTTTTATGGGTCATGTCATACTTACTTTAAAGCTGAATCTGACGATATTCTGGGGAATATGGGGATTATTAGCTGTCAAGGTACGTATAACTTCCTTTTCTAATTCCTTTGGCATGGAAACAAAAGTATTGTAAATAAAATTTCACTACTAATACAATGTACAGCAATAAAATCATCATGTTTATGCTCAGTTCACTGCAGATACCTCATATAAAGCTGATGCCACCACAAGAACAGTGCTTAGGGCCAACCTTGCTCAGAATGAAATCCATAACAGTCATCCTGCTTCCTACTACAGTATTTCAATGGGCTTTTTTTATTTTAATTCTTATCTAAGATATGGTAGCACTTGAGAAATGCTAACTGCATTATATAGGATGATACAGACAACTTGTGTCTTTAAAATTTTCACTGTCAAAAATAAACAATAAGCTTAGTGGCAGGATTGACCACTGTGAACAAAAAAAAAAAATACTGCTAACTATTTTTAGTGCCTGAGTTGGGGGACATACATAAAGCGTTCCCTCTCACAGTGCTAGTTTAAGGACAGAGAACAATGCTTTCTAAGACAGTGAGAAGACAGAAACAATTGCAGTTGGAAGGGTGACCAATTGCAATGCTACTGAACCAATAGAAGAAATAGCAATAAAATTGTATGACACTTTCCTGTCCTCTGTATTGCACACAGCCACCTGAAAAGCTCAGGGCTGGCTCTGGGTTTTCCTTAATTGAGTGAAGCCTCAGCCGCATTTTCTCTTTGGGATTAGCTCCAGGCAGTTACAGTGTTTTAAGCCCAGAACTGGGTTTCATAGCACATTCTCCCTGTTTTCTTGTTCAAGCTATTTCATATGGTACTGCAGACACTATACTTCAGCAAGTACTGGAGTTTCACTCTTGCAGAATTTCCTCCAAAACCAATGGGTTTGGTTCTGCTTATGGAGTTTCATACACACATCATGACAAGACAGGCATTGGTTTACTCACATTTTCAGTCAGATCCAGCTGATCTGGGGACTTGATTGCAGCCCTTCCTGTTGACCAGTCCTCTCCTGTTTCAGGAAAGTCATTCTCAGCCTAGAACATTAATGACAAGCTCAGAAATGCAACCAGACTGACAGTTTTGCTCCCTGCCAAAGCAGCACTTCTTGAATCACAAAACACAGAGATAAAAACAACATTCCCCCACCCATCTTTGCTTTGAGCACAGCAGAACACAAATGGCAGGCCAAAATCTGAGGATTTTCATATGGCTACGCTTGCCAGCAGGAGTTCAGTGGATTGGAGGAGCTGCAGTCTGAAGAAAATTCCTGCCCTGGCACAAAACTGGATTAACTCAAATAACAAAATTCAAGTGATTCCACTTCAATCTCAGTTTAAAAGTTGGCAATTCTGTTTCCCTTGCCACATAATACCCAAGGGTATTATAAGACTTAAGGACTACTCAAGGGCACAAGCCAAGAACCTGCAATTACTCCTGACATGTTATTTTATAAGCTACTCTTAGAATTTAGTTTGAAATACAAAGCTGCAGGGATATGGCTCCTGGAGGAATGTTAACCAATTTCTTGCAAAGGCCAGCATATCTTCATTCTCCGAGCAACAGACTGCGGCTTTCCCTGGGCTAGCACTGGGTTCATGTCATGATATAAGGTCATTAAAACAAAATTAATCACTGCAGGAATGAATTTCAATTAATTGTCCTTACAGAAAAAACTGTCAGAACACAAAACTGCTGATTAAAGTGCTTAACTGCTCCAGGCAAAATTTCTCCCTCAGTTCAAAATGTGTAATGAGTTGATTTAAAATAAATCAATCATTTCTGTAAATACAGTTCTCTCAGGCCTGCTAACTTCACAGCCACACAAAGCTGAGGATGAGTCCAAGGGGTAAGTACAGCTTACAGCTGAAGCCATAGAGGCTGGACGCAGCAGTGCTTTGCTACGTGCAGAGTACCACAAAGGTAAAAAGCACAACACTGTGTCAAAATGTGCAGTGGCTAAAAGTAACAGAGAATTTTGCATATTCCAAGAGCTCAGGGAAAGTCACAGGCTGCAGCCTTTTTTCTTTCCCCAAGGGAGCTGAAATGAGGCAAGCTGTAAGGAAGGTCAGGCACTCTGATGCACAAGAGATGATGACTGCAGAACAGTTGTTTGTGATTTAATGCTCCCCACATGAATACTTGCTTGTAGGACATTTATCATACACAATTTGACGCCAGTTAGTTCAGTAGCTGTTTTCCCAAGTGAATCAGATAAGAAGTATTATGGTTTTAACATTTTTATTATATGATTTTAATTTAAAAGTAAATAACTTTCCATTTTTAAATAGTGAAAAGAGGAACATTTAATGAGACTGTGATTTGTCCCAAGAAAGTGAAAAGCTGTTTATCAATATGCCTGTTTAAAGGCATGTAGACTGTTCTTCCATTCCTGTCATGGATCCTCCATCTTTCCCAATGGAGCTAAATAAGAGGAAGGTAGATTAAATCAAGATATTAAAATAATTTATTTGCCCAATAGTAAAAACATTATCATGCGTTATTATCAGCTTGTACTTATTTGTTAAGTGAATATGGGCTATACTTTAAATTTTCTAAACTGAGCAGGCAGATTTCTCACAGTCTGAGTCAGCTAGTATTTTGGAATTCACATCACAAACATCTTAATTTAATTTTTTCACATTGCATTTTACCCAAATTGTGCTTTTGTTCCAGGTGATACTTTTTGTCCTAACTTGCTGGTGTTTCCCCTCTCAGTGGAAACTACAGCAACCTCTTACTGCTAAATCAATTGATATTTTACCAACTTTATTTTAAAAATTCTCATTGTTCGGACTAATTCTTTTTTGCATCTCATAGCTGAAAAAAGGAAAAAAAACTTTTAAGACTTCAGAATCTTACCTTTTTTTTATGTCCAGCTTTACCAGCTTTTCCTGCCTTTCCTCCTGAAGGTCCACCTTGGCCCTAAAGTGAGAAGACATCCAATATAAACTTTCAAAGCACTTTATTTCTGAATTTAACCAAATTAGAATAAAAGTTTGATGCTTGCTCCAATGCTGTGTTTTAAGAGCTGAGTACGCCAGCATTCTGTCTATAAAATATTGAAGGAAATCAGTCACTTTTACAACATAAGACAGTGATTTTTCAGCACACAAAAATGCTGGGCTCTGTCCTAGTACAACACTACCTGTCTGTCGTAGTCTGTGATAAACCCAAATGTCATACACACATTTTAGTGCCTTGGTCAAACACACTAAAAGGCTGTCCCTGTTTTAAAGTGCTTGCATGGCACAGGGAGCCCAAAGACAGTAGATCCACACCCACAAAGTTATGAGCACTGAGAAAACACAAGAAACACTAGTGAATAGCTGGTAAATAAACCACTGTCAACCCCCCTGCACACACAAAAGCACAGAAAAATCATTATGACAGGCTTTAAGGAAAACAATTAAATAGTTGTTTATAGGGTGCCTTACAGAGGGAGACTACCCTACCCAGAGTCAAGGAATAACAGAAGGGCATCACTGACCAAGATTTGTGAAAATTTAACAGAAAGTGGGAGAGGAAATGAAGAGGATCCTTTTGAGGGGATGCTGAGGGACAGACAGGACCATGAACCTTGAAGGAAGAGAGAGAGCTGGTAAATCGAGCAAAGGAAAGAACACTAGAAACCTTGGCAAGAACAGTTTCAGGATGAATCACAAATAACATTTGATGGTATGGATGAAAAATATAGAGGAGTTACTTGGAAAAAAGTGTTTGACTTTGTGACAGAAAAGAAGGGGATACTAGACAAGAGGGAAGAAAAGCTAAGGGGTGGGAGAGCAAGCTCCCAAGGGCTGATTGATCATCTTCAGAAGAACATTAAGAGTATGCCTTTCAGCTCAGATCAAAGGTCTACGTAGCCAAGTATCTCTCACCAACACTGCTCAAAAGAAAGTATCTATTCTACTCTCTCCAGGATGACCTCTTAGCTTGCCACAGGAACTTGAACCAGAAATGCTATCCTTTCTATTCCATATCAGTGAATCTTTTTCTCCACAAATTTATTCTGTGATTTTGGAATCCATGCACATTTTTAGCATGCAAAACTTCCACAGCAAGGACTCCCACAGTACAACTACACAGTAATGAAAAGAACAACTGCTTGCTTATTTTTAAGTCTGCCATTTGTTTCTCTCCCCTGGTTTTCCTCCTTCTTCTTCTGGAAAGCCCCACTTTATCACATCTATTCTTCTTGTCTTCTATATGTCTTAAGAACACTTTCAGGAACACAAGCCTCCACAGAGATTCATACACTCCTCCTCATTATGAAAATTAAATATTCACTTCCACCACCTACTTTCTAGGTATTAAACAATCAAGCAGCCAGAAAGACTTTGACGCAGAATCCCAAAGCATTGTTCATCAAGCCCCATTACTTGTTAAGTCTAGACAATAAGAACTCAGAAAATAAGTATTTTCAGAGGAGAACAAAGTTCAGCAAAAATGTGAGACAGTGTCTCTGTGTTATTTCTCTTTGTACAAGCTAAGACATAAAACTGCTGTTACTAACAAGTGACGCGTCTCCTCTGTCTCTCCGACAGGGTCGGGAACTTCGGGAACGCTTGATGGTAGTAAAGAGAAGAGTCTTCCACCGGGCGAGAGTCTCTCAAGCGGCTTTATTCTGAGGGCTTCGGTGAGGGAAGGCGAGGGTAGTGAAGGGACACAGCCACTCAGAGGGCGAGCCAGCTCTGAGAGCCCCGAACCAGGGGCGGGGCAGGGTTTATAACAGTTACAGGGAAGGCGGGTCAGGGTACAGAGCATCCAACCGGGTGAGGGTATGAGGGTGGAGTCAAGCAGGAGTGACACGGCAACGGCCAACTGGGATAGAGGGAAGAAGTGGTTTCGGGGGAGGAACCAATGGGAGTACAAAGAACCGAGAACTTTCTAGAACAAAGGGAAGGGGTACAAAGTGATTGACATAAACTGGGGGAAGGGAGAACAGATAACGGACAACTTGGGAGGCGGGAAACTACACATCTGTGGCCTCCCATGGCAAAGCAGGGAGGTCACCAACCACACCCCCTACCACGAACAAGGTATTAGGGATTTTCTTTATTCCAGAAGATACATATTAAAAGCCGTGAAAAATGAACAGAACAACACATTTCTATGCTTAGAAAATATGCTTCACTTCGAAATACAAATTTTTGTGATGCAGGTGGAGAAAATAAAGTCATAACATTTCCTTTATAGTCCCACCATGGCATGATTGCAGAGCAGATAGGCTAAGAGGTCCCGTGTCACAACCACTACTGAGATGACTGGATGATACAGCTGGCCTGTCTCCCCTGTGTGATTGCCTGGTAATGGGCAACAAAGGATTCTCTCTGACAAGGATCTTGTTATGTGTGAATTGATGTGACTTAAACACGTTTTCAGAGCAGAATTTTATTCAGATCCAAATCAAAATCAGATCTTAATTTTAAACATGAAACAAAGTCTACTTACTATTATCCTTTGTAAATGGGTCTACAGAAGCATTTATCCATTAGCAAAGGCATTGCCAAGGTGATCTGAGATAATTGGTTTTAGCAGTTGCACAGATTTCAATTAACACAATCCAAAGAGCCACCTGTGAATAAATATCTGCAACAGTATTAAAATCTAAAAGTGAGACTAAAGAAAAGATGCTATGAGTGCAACACAAACCCTGACCTGCTTCCCCTACCATAAATAGTTTGTAGAGTAGGACATGAACAATTTTTCTAACCAACCTGGGATCTGTGGCTAGTTGGCTTTACTTCCCTTGTCTTTGTACACTACTATTATGGGTTTATGACTGGAATTTAATGATGTGGTACAGGCCTGGAATGATAGAGAGAACCTGAGGAGACTTAGGATGTGGCATATAAGAGTACAGGTGGGAATGATAAGACATGGAGCACATACTTGGCATCACAGACCCCACAGCTGTAAGCATCTAACCACTGGCCAGTTAAGAGAATTGCAGATCTGCAGTCAGGGGAACTGAAGAAAATCTGGTTTAGGGGTAGCAAAGAAGAAAAAAAAATAGCATCTAGCACACTGAAAAAACACCGTATAGAGTAATATCAGGTGTATTGTGGAGCACCAGACCAACAGAAAAAGGGAAACATGAAAATATATTAGCTAGCATATATAAGAAACTCCAGGTGAAGAAGAAATCATCAAAATGGACATCTTAATCCTCCCCAGTGAACGTCTCTGGTTGCTGATAACTTATCAAAACATCCCCACCAACACCACCACCAACAGCAAAATCAAGCCATCAAACTTTAGAAATCAGAGCACTGGAAGAAGGGTGAACACAATAACACAAAAGAGGTAGAAACTGGGAAGCTTTCATGCAACATTAATTGCAGTACCACAATTAATGATTTTTTTTTTTTTTGCACAGAAGTATCTTTTATTTTCTTTAATGAATACATTAAAGATGGACAGATGATAATATTTAGAATAAAATTTCAGTCACACTGATGCAAAATTTTTAGTTTTATAAGTTGTGCCTTCTCTTTGATCACAAACATGATTTTGAGTGCAACGAAGTTCACAGACTATTGCAAAATACAGAATCAGGCTCTGAAAGTCTTAGCTTTGACACTATGCATGTTTTTAACTTTATCAAAGGATGGCTGTTGTGTATGACTGGGAGAGGTTGTTCAAGGAAGAGGTTTCATTGCATCTGTCAGTGAGATGTACCAGCCTTCTCTATGCCTCATGCCTGCTTTCCTACCAGCCTCTACCTGCTGTCTGTGACAGCTTGCTTTGGGGCTCCCTGGAACTAAGCCAAGTAGTTCTCTACAGCAGGGAGCAAGCACATGACTGACATGACACAAAATTATTATGTCTGGTATTTTGAACTGAAGAAGCTCCATCCAACTGAAACAGTTATGCTTTAGAACTACTTTGTTATGACACAGATTCTTGGTCAAATGCTGCACTGTATGGACCCAGCCCATGCCAAAAACATGATAAAACTGAAGTGGGAGGATGGGAGCCAGCAGACAGAGATCAGTGTGGGTCTGGGGCTTTCTTCCATGTGTGGTCTACAAAGGTAGGACAATCATACCTGAAGCAGTCTAAGAAGGAGTTAGTCCCTAGCTTATTCTGGGATTGTTCAGCAAAACTCTTGTCTCCTGCCCAGATAAAACATCCCTTACAATGCAGAAGCTTACTTCAACAACGAAAGCTGAATTACTTTTTTGCTGGATATTCTGGACTCTTGCAAATGAAGGTAGAGACTCTAGCTCCACTTAACTCAGTACTCTATTGAAGTCAGTATAAAAAGAAAAGACATACTTTACTCTGCAAGCATTATTCCTGCTATTGCCACTTATGCTGCAGAAGGTTCATCCCAAAGTATCTCAAACTTTTGGAACCCGGCTGGAAGGTGGCACAAAGATGAGGAAAGATGAGATCCTAGTATTTTGGCAATATTAGCAGTAGGTGAAGGTCATCAAAACTAGTAGATCTGTTTAAAACTATTACAAGAAGGAGGTTGGGGAGCAAAACTAAGTCAGCCAAGAATACAAAATCTTTTACTCTGTGTCCTAATTCAGATAATAGCACAGACAATACTGCTGTGCTGCTTGATGAAAAGGGCAGTCCTTATTTATTGCTGAAGCTGTGCTTTGTTCTTTTGCTGCTTTTTTTTTTGCAAGCTCCCACTCTCTGTAAATCTTTCCAAAGCCAGAACACTTTCCTTTGTCATACCTTTTCTTAAAAGTTCTCTCTGCCACATTAGGTGTAAAGAGTCCTCAAGATCACGTAGGTAGATTGTGTACTCCCACCATGGCTTCCTCATTCTTTTTACTGTAACAATGTATTATCTGTAAACCATGATTAAAAATGTA
Organism: Taeniopygia guttata; assembly: GCF_048771995.1. Lineage (NCBI taxonomy): Eukaryota > Metazoa > Chordata > Aves > Passeriformes > Estrildidae > Taeniopygia > Taeniopygia guttata. Next base: position 46,039,270 of record NC_133063.1, on the reverse strand, counting down.
ATCCTTTTGCTCTGACAGCTACCTAAACATATCACACAGTGCTCATACAACAGGTAAGAATTCACTACCACATCTGCAATACAAATAAAAATAATTATAACTGTGAATCAACATAATGACTGTATATTCACCAGTAAGACATTTACAATAACTTGCCTTCATATGCATGTTTAAAATTCAAGCACATTTTTGTGTATCACATTAGCTATAGGAGGAAAAAAGTTAACTGACTATTATTAACATCTCAGGGAGAAGCATTCAGAACTTAGAAAATGTGAGAATTAAGGTTGCCAGGGAAACATTCATTTCATTCCATCGTGCACAGGCATTATGATACACAGCCTAATTCCACAGTCACACACTTTGTTTTTTGTAGGTTTCCTGCCTCACTTCAGTCCTCCCAGATTATGTTGCTGTAGATTACTCGTTTATATTGTTCATCATCAAGAGTGGTGGGGGCTTTTTGGAATCCATAGCCCAAACTGGACATCCAACAAAGAGCTAATCAATCCAAATAGCTACATTCTAGCAAATTCTAGATAAAATAGAGATGGTTTTGCTACAGGAAAAAAAAAATCAACAGTCTTCCTAAATCTTCCTAATAAATGTGATCCTATCCCTGGCTTTAATAATAATATTAATTAACAAGGAGTGTGAATAATCATGAGGAATTTATATTAGGGGAAAAAAAAAGCAGACATGGTTGCTAGGGAACTAAGGAACAAGCAGGAGGCATTAAGGAGTTTCTCACCTCCAGGTCACCATTGTGACTCTGACCACTCCAGGAGATGCTCAAGCAAGTGCTCCAGAGAAAAATGCCAGAGTCAGAATTAATGGAGGCTAATCATGTTTTATTCTGATGACTATCTTACATTAAATAAATTAACAGATTGCCACACTTCCAACTGCAAAAAGACATTAGAAGCCTATAACAGCCGCAGTACTTAAATGAAGGCTATAGAAAACCCAAGTTACTGTTTCTTTCTGGATCTTTCTTCCAGGGTGTGTATTATAGCAGCACCTAGGAATTCTTCCCTGGGCCAGACACCTACTATGGTACAAGACAAATTGACTATAGACTACAGCAAAGATACTATAATCCAACAGGATAATAAAAATGAAAAGAGGAAACAGGTGACAAGTGATGTTTTAAATGCCATTTCATATTCCTTTCCCTTCTCACAGCTCCTTCTATAGCGGACAAGCCACCAAGAGGTACAAATAGCTGCAAAATCAAGTCTTTCAGCAGGGAGTCTTCCTGCTGCTCAGCTATCCAAAAAGCATTTCCAATTGTATTTTGGGTAGAATGTCATAGATTAAATTAAATTAAATATATAGTAGTCATAAATTAGGAAAACAAAACTAAGAATAAACTACTGGTAACTTTTAAAGACCCTTGCTGTAAATTAAAAAGAAGCTTTAAAAGAAAACCCTACCAGGCTGGCATTTCATAAGAGGTATAATATCTCTGCAACCTAAAAGAAGATAGCGAGGGCAACCATAAAAGACTTGCAATGTTTAATAGAAGTTTTGCCCTCAACTCCCTAGTAATTTTACCAGATTACCCTGCAATGAAGAAAATAAAAAAACGTATTCAACCATACATTCAGGTCTTGTTCTTCTTGTTTACTCTTTCCACATTTTTTTGCACATTGCTCTCCCAAATGGCTGTCACTAATGGCTGATCAGAACTTTGTATATGCTGATCATGAATTTTGTATAAATTCATTAACTGAATTTATACAAAATAGACAGGACTATCAGTACCTATTGCTATTCGGTATTCTTGACTGAATATCAAAAGCTCTGAAGTTTTTTCCAAATCTGTTTCCTTCTGAACTGCTTTTTCTAGAGCACTGCTTTTCAATTATTTTATCATTTGCTGCACAAATCCTCTGACTTGTCTGTGGCAATTCTGGTGGTAACTAAATCAGCCTCAACTTAGGAAGTAGAGGTTTATTCTCAAGAACCAGTGCTCATTTAAAACCAGGCTGAATCCTGAATTAGTGAGCAGAGAAATCCTCCTAGAAAAATGTGTCTATTCCTCAGGTTCAGTCCCAAGGCCAGCCCTGTCTATCCAATCATGAGATGCAATGATTGCTATCACATGCGTTGTGCTGCTATCCAGGATAAGGGCTGTAACTACAGCCTTACACAGATGACAGGTACATCTTTCTCCCTTACTGCCAGGTTAAACTGCCCCTTTTAGACTAGATCTTGTAATGGGTCACTGTATGGTGAGGAGCCAGATAACACTATTCAATGACTCCTTGAGAAATGTAACATTTCTCCTTATGCTTAAAGCATAAGTAGATCTGGACTCACAGGTCCAGCCTAAAATACCAGAGAACTCAATAGCAGCTGAAGTGACAAGCTGACAAGCTGAAGTGTCAGTTCATATTAAGCAAATTTTCCAAGAGCTGAAAATTGATTACATATTAATGAAACACTCATCAGGACAAACTACAAGCCCAGACTATATTTTTTTAATATCATTAAAGAGACATCCCTGCAGCCTTTCTGCTCCCCATGCTAGCTGTCCCCATAATACAATCAGGCTACAAGGCTGAGCAATCACAGAATGCTCCTGTTAAGTTTAGTTCATCTTCCTGAGCAGAGACAGTCATTTCCACTTCCTCTACAGCACAGCAAAGAGATAACTAGAATTGTGGGGAAAATATAATGTACTTGTAAGATAATAATGTGCTTGCTGGATTCTGAAAGAAAGAGGTGGAGACATTATGAGAGCAAAGCCTGGCACTTCTGTAAAACAATTTCATAAGATTCCTGATAGCTTTTTATTCCTGTTTTGAATATTAGCAAACTCCATAGTAAACCACCAAATGGCATAAGAAGCAAGAAATCACAGCATGGAAACAAAGTTACATCCAGCCTGCCCTGTAGCAGATATTTATTTGCACACACTAGAGATGCCAATTTAAGAGCTATTTGCCAATACATTGTATAATGCTTTGTGAGAGACACTAAATGGAATGTTTGTTTTATACTCCACGTATATTTTAATGCATGTATAAGAAGAAGTAAGCACCTTAAAAGCCTTCTCAGGGGAAGAAAAAAATAGAAAATAAGAAAATACAAAAAAAAAAAAGTAAACTCTGTCTCATTGTTTTCTGTATTTGGGGAATAGGACTATTTGTTTCTTTTATGACTTGCTGAACAGCAAAGAAGCTGTTTCCATGTCAGTGGGTGTGCAAGACCACAAGGGTAACAAGAAATGCCTCTCTATCCTAATTCAGGTCTTTTCTTAACACTGCTTAAGTGATCCACTACTGCAGTGGGGTTAACCTGAACTGGTAAGACTGAATAATCTGGTTTTGTATTTTAAATGCTAAATATATGCAAGGTCTTCTAAGGAACCATAATGCAATCTTGCTTCTCCTTGAGGTGGCTGCAGCCACAGAGGTACACATTAGCACAGGGTGCTCAACACAGCTGACTCAAGGATTTTCCTTGAGCCACATAGCAAAGTTATGGAAATCTGAAACAAACACTTCCAACTTGTCAAACATGTCCAAAAGAACAATCTCAAAATCACTGGCCACTTTCTAGCATCAACCAGGACCACACACAGGACTGACATAAAACCAACAGGGTCCTGTTCCTTGCCCTAATACTTTCTGCATGCCCATGCACATGTCACACATCTCTGCCGTTAACACAACACTCTGAGTGTCCTGCTTGACATGCTCAAGACAGGAAAGATGAGAATCTGATGCATTCATTCCCTTGAGTCTGACGCAGGAAAGTTGGCTTATGCCTTTCCATAATTCCACATCCCTACAAAAAGTTGTTGAGCTCAATTGTGCATAACATATTTCAGATATGAAAGGAATGGTGTTATTGAATTGTATTATAGCAGCATAAGTCTGCTGCAATAAGTCTGTACTTATTGAAGTACAGACCATACATAGGTGTTCTTTCCAAAGCTGCATTGGAAGCACAAAGATCCAGACATACAGCACTATTTTAAGACTTTGAACATTGAAACACTGAAATTTATTATTAATGTAGTGAAGCTTTGCATCTCTTCCCCAGATTTTCCTCCCATTCCAAACCACAACATGTACACAAACATATGAAAGCCTACAGGCATTTATAAATAAAGCTTGGTCAAGTCAAGTAATTCATCTGGAACACCACAGATTTTAATTTTTATGATCAACCCAACTTTGACATATTTTCACCCATCAGATGGCTGAAGACTGAGCTGCAGGCAGAAATCATCTGGATAATGAAAAAAATGAGTGAAATAAAACAAGAAACTGATGTCAGAGAAGAAGACAGATACAAGACAGGCACAGAAGAAGAGCAGACAACCCCACATAAGGAGAAGAAAAAAACCAATAATTTGTTACAAAGCATGAGAAGAACACAGAGTCATGAAAGCAGAGGAGGAGCTGGAAGTGATATATGGTAAAAGGGAGCAGGTGTAAGGTAAGTATCCCAGATTTGAGAACAATTTCCGGAAGAAAACTTCCAAAGTGAAAGCAGTCAGCAATGAAAAACTTAAGAGGCAGAGCAGAATAAAGAGATCTACAAAAAAAAAAAAAGAGGAATAAAAAGCACAGGGACAGGGGAAATGAGCATAATACTACAGAAGAATTCTTGTCAATAATGGGAATCTAAGCCTTGATCCACCAACTAGTTTTAAAGTGGCCACTATGGCCAAGTAGATATCAAATTTAGGCCCTGGCTGGGCAGCAAGTAGTGAAAAGGCATTCATGCCCCACACTCCCAAAGCCACTGAGATGTCATCTGTACTCTGAGTCAAAGAAAATGAGGCAAAAGCCTCTGGACTCAGAGTCAGCCAACCACACAATTCCTCCACTGCAAGAATATTCTAGCAGATAAAATTATGTGAAACAGCAATCAGATTTAACAAGCTTGAGGGAAACGTGGGAAATATAATACAGGACAAGTTAAAATTATTGCCTTTTAAGTTATTGTGATGAAAGTTATGTGACAAGCCAAACATCCTCACAGTTTAAACAGTTCATGATGTTTCAAGAGCTTTAAAAGAAAAGGAATGCCTGTATAGCACATTAAGTGTTCCAAACAATATGTCAATTGAACTCTCTCCATTTTAGAGTATTGAGATAATGGCTACTGAAAATGATTGAAAATATTTATGTGGAAATTCTGAAAATAAAAGAAACTGAAATTCAGAGCAAGCATTTCATCCCCAGTTTAGAATGTGTCATTATTAATGGGGTTTTTACAATTTTAGCATAAACATCTTTATTATCTAGGACTGGATGTGGGTTTTGATTCTGAGTTTTTGCCCTTTGAAAATGTTATAAAGCCCTTTGTATCTTGGTACTTATTAGTACTTATTAAGGAATTAGGAATGTCAGCGATCGTCTCACTCTTGCTTACATGCCTGCTAACCCTCCTCCCACCAAGTCTAACATCAAGTGCGTAGGAATTGATTTAAACATGTTAACAAAAGGGTTTTTTCAGCCAGGCCATCATCTGCTTTTAAATTAAACACTTTGATATGCCACTAGCAGACAAGACGCAGGAATTCCTCAAATTAATCTGAGTTTTTCATCCTAAAAAAGGATGCATACAGACATGTCTACACAGAGCTCAAATGATTACAATGAGGTCTCACAGACAAGACCCAACAGCAGACTAGTCTTAGGGCCAGGAAGAGTAGCAAATGACTCCTCTTCATTGCTTGAGCTGAGCAAAGACCAAATAGTAATGCAAAAGAAAAGAGACAAAACTCACAGCTGGGTATAACTAAGAATGTTAAAAATTTTTTTAAGAAAAAGGATTTTATCCTGTGTTCTCAGGGTCTCTGGAAAATCCTTGGGCAGGCTGGAGATACCTTGAGTGCATTAGAACCTGCTTTGGAAGGAGTGCTGCATACTGGAAGTGTGATGAAATGGCCTGACAATGTCTGAGGACTTTGTAGTCTCACAGGATTGTACAGCATGGTAACAGAGTTTGGGGTGCTGCAGCTTTGGGACAGGTTGGTTTGAACAGCTGTGTAATGCCACAGAACTCTCAGGGCATCATGGGCAGCTGAAGGGACAGCATGACACAATATGATGCAGCCAGGACACAAGTACAAGAGGGGCTGTGCTGACTCCACTGCCACACCCAGCCCCATGGGTAACAGCTCTGTAGGGCAACCTGAGCGAGCACTTCAACCGCTCAGCTCTGCTTAGTAGGACCTGGGTGTATTGGCAGGTGACAAGGTGAGCCCACAGTGTGCCTGCGCCACCAATGATATCCTGTGGTGCATCAGGTGGCCAGCAAGTCAAGGGAGGTGATCCTGCCCTGGTGAGGGCACATCTGGAGTGCTCTGTCTCCTTCTAGGCTCCTCAGCACAAGAAAAACAAGGAGCTACTGGAGAGGGACCAGCAGAGGCCACAAAGATGAATTGGGGTCTGAAACATCTCTTTTACGAGGAGACACTGCACGTCCTCATGCACTGCTGGCCCTGTTCAGTCTGGAGAAGACTGAGAGGGGATTCCATTAATGCACATAAATAGATCAAGTGTACATGACAAGGAGATAGTGCCAGACTCTTCACAGTGGTACCCAGAGACAGGACAAGGAGCAGTGTCCATAAACTAAAACAGAAGAAACTCCACTTGAACTTGAGTAAGAACTAATTTATGCTGAGGGTGGCAGAGCACTGGAACAGCTGTGCAGGGAGGTTGCCGAATTTCCCCCTCTGGAGACATTCCAACCCCACCTGGATGTGTTCCTGTCACTGCTCCAGGTGACCCTGTCTTGGCAGGGAGATTGGACTGGGTGATCTCCAGCCCTTATGATTCTGTGGTTCTGTGAACCCAGAGGAAAAGATCTGTGCTGCACGCCGTGACGTCACGGGTGGAGGTCTGGGGAACGGTGACGCTACTGCCGATGTCACATCTGGAATGGAGCTCAGAGAAGGAGCCGAGGGTAACAGGGTCACACCGGGGCTGCACGGCGACCTTCCCTCTGGTGGGCCGCCACCTCCTGCGAGGCGCCGCAGTGACGCCATTCGGGTGTGACGTAATGGCGCGTGTGGTGACGTTACCACGGCACTGCCACGAGGGGCGTGCGGCAAGCCCTTACCTGCCGGCGCTTGTCGGCCGCTTTGGGAGGCATGGCCGTCCCTCACGGCAGCCAGCGGACTGTCCTCGCTGCAATCCCGCGCCCACCCGGCACGCCGGAAGTTGATGGCGGCAGCCATGGCAACGCGCCGGAAGTTGCGGATGGATCCGGCCGTACCCTCAAGCCCCCCGCTTTCCCCTCGAGGGAGGAAATGGTACATCCCAGCTGCCGCTGCAAACAGAGCACCGCGGCCCGGAGAGAGCGACAGCGGACCCCGCCCCTTGATGAATATTCAAATAGGGGCGGGGTCACGGGAAACGGAGCGGCTGGGCCTCCACCCGGTGATCGAGGCCCTTTCCACTTCATAAATATTCAGTGACGGGGCAGGCCTCGGGGAATGGAGTGACCAGGCACAAAACTCGTTGTAGCGGTCGCGCCCTCGAATGACTATTCAAAAAAGGCGGGGGCGCAGGGAGACCACAACTCAGTCACCGAGGACAGCGCTCCGACCAAGATGAATATTCAAAAGGGCGGGGCACCGGACCCCAGCATCCGGGCCCCGCGCGAGGCCCAGTGCCCCGCCCTCATGAATATTCATAAGGGGCGGGGCGGCGGCCGGACCCGGAAGCGGCGCGGCTGAGTCACGGCGGCGGCGGCGATGAGGCAGCCGCAGCCGCGGGCGGTGTCGTTGTCATTGTCGGCGTCGCTGTCCCCTCTCGGCGTCTGAGGAGCCGCCCGCGCGCGCCCGCCCTGCTCTCCGCGCGCCGCCCGCCACACTCGGTGCCGCCGCCAAGATGATGGAGGAGATAGACCGGTTCCAGGTGCCCGCCGTGCGCGCCGAGATGCAGCCGCTGGTGAGGGGCGGGCGGGCAGGGCCGCGCTGTGCCCGGCTTGAAATGACCCCGGTGCCGAGGGGGTCGCGTACACGCCCCCGGGTATCGGCGCTGCGGGCGCGGCGGTGCCGCTGTTATATAACGGGGTGTTCTGGGCGCTGCCGCCATCCCCGGCGGGCCCGGGGCCGCTGCTGTGTCATCCCGGGCCATCCTCTTATCCTGCCCCCCGCACCCCCCTCCCCCCCCGTCCTCTTCTCCTCCTCCTCCTCGTCGTTCTCCTCCTCCTACCCCCCCCCCCCCCTCCTCCCCCGACGTGTCCCCGAGCGCCGTCGGTAGGAGACGCGGGCTGGGGCAGGCGGGCGGCTCCGCTCCTGCCGCGATGAAAACGCCGCTCCTCCCGGAGCATCCCGGGGTGTTCTCCCGCCCCCGGGCACGGGAATGGCCCGGGGACGAGGGGGAAGCGGTGGAGGGACTGAGGAGCTCGGTTGTAGGCGCTGAGGACGGTTGGGTTTTTAATTTACTTTCACTGGATAGGTGAGGTTTATGGAGGAATTGGGCGGTGTTTGTGCCTAGCCCGGGCTGGGAGCTGCGGGGAGCGATGCTCCCCGGGGACAGCAGAGCCAGAGCTGCACGGGTGGGTGTGAAGTTACAGGCGCTGTAAAGCCGCAGGACCTTCTCCGAGGATGGTTTTGTAGCCTGCTCTCGACACTAAGCTGCAGTGAGGAGATGCTCATCTTGTGTAAAGTCCAGGTGTTCTGCAAAGAAACATCTCTGTCAAAGCAGCTATGATCAATTAAGTTATTTGTGTAAGGAAAGCAATCTGTGAGGGTCTGATGCCGTGCCACAGCATGTGTTTTTCATATCAGGATGTTTTTTCACGTCATAGACACAATTATACTCAATTAATGAGCTCTGAAGAGCCTGACATAATGGTTGCACTACTACATGGTACCCTGGGGAACTTTCAGAGAAGGAAGTCTGCAGGCTCACAGGACTTTGCAAATGTGTAAGTGAGCAGGTAGAGTGGTCCTGGGCTTTTGATAGCTTTTGAAATCAGTTATTAAGGCAGACCAGCTGGCTAGCAGCCAGGGGAGATGCTAGACCATCATCAAGTACTGCAAGACTTCTTATGAGCTTGTAGCTGCATTGATCCAATGCCAGAGATTTGTTTGTGTATATGTTGTGCCCCATCTGCCTGCCACAGAACTCTGGAATGTGTTTGCCCATTTCTGTTTCCTGCCTGGAAGAAGTTCTCTTGTGTGTTTCCCTCCCCTTACTCCCATGTTCCTGCCTGGAGATGTGTTATAAGTAACCTGGGACCTGTTGAAATGCAGTTCTTCTTAGCATTTAAGTGAAAGCTGGATAACGAACTCACTTGCTCAAGGTGTTGTTTCCTCTTGGCACCTGGAGTTAGCAATTCCCATCTTGGCATCTGATTGTGTGAGACAAGCATATGAATTGTTTGGGAAGGTGGAAAGAACTTCAGTGAAATACTTGCACAGTTCATTTTGGCAGCAGGTAAGGATAGGTTGTTGCCAGGTTTGTGCTAGCACTGAAGCACTTCTGAGATTTCTAATATATCAAGCTATAAGTTATTTAGAGTTGATGCAAACACAGCCTCGGTTCCTTGTTGCACTTAGTGTTTGTAAAAAGTTGAGTGCACCATAAATGTCTTATGAACAGAAAAGCTCTTTGAGATCTACAGACTCAAATTATCTCTCAGTGGCAAGAAAAACGTTTCTCTTATTGTGGGAGTGTTTGCGCTGCATTCTGGGTTTGGTTGGTTTTGGTTTGGTTTTTATTGGTTGGTTTTTTTTTGGCTTCAAACCTTTGTGGTGGGGCAAAAAACTGTCCATACAAGTTGATATGGGCTTGTTGCATTCCCTACTTATTGTTGGTGTTTTCATATAAGCGACTCAACAAATGTGACAAGAATGGCCATCTTTATTTGTTTTTTTTTGCAGGCCTAGTAGTCAAAGTAGCAAGTTTGAAAAAGTTATTACCAGACAAAACAATACGCCAAAATGTTTTTTGGAAACTCTATGATAATAGTGGAAGAGTGGAATTTGCAGATACATGCATGTTTGCATGGACATGAACCATGCAGAATCCAAACAGTTTCTCTGGTCCAACCCAGTTGTCTTGGGATATGATGGTATTTTGGGCAGCAGTGATAGTAAACTTAGGAAACAGTTTCCTTCAATGTGGAAGAATTAGAAAATTTTCACAAAGGGCTTTAACACTGGCATTTAAAAAGTACTCTGAATCTGTGCTTCAGGGCTTTAGTTCTTTTCTAACTGCTGGAGCTCAATAGTGAAACCTTGTGGTTTTGGGGGTCTTGAGTATTCAGGGGTCTACATGCACAGTTGTTGTGACTGAGTATATAAGATTTTTCCACAGGCATGGAAATGTTGACAGTGGTCTCAGAAGTGGGATGTAGCAAGTGTGGTACAGCATTTCTGGTGGTTTCCTCTGCTGTGTAGTTCCTGGTCTGTACTTTGCAGATAGGGACTTGCGAATCCTTGCAAGTGTGGGATTTATCATATGAATTTGTTTGGGCAATGCAGTTCTGGCCAGTACTACTGTTTTGTGCCATTACAATTACCATGTGTCTGTCACTCTCCCTCCCATTCTGTACTTTTAAGGTTGCAGTTTAAACCCAGTTAACAAATAAATTGCTCACAGCCACTTGCTCACTTCCCTCCCACATCAGGTTGGGGGAGAGAATCAGACAAGTAAAAGTGAGAAAACTTGTGGGTTGAGATTAAGACAGTTTAATAAGTAAAGCTAAAACCATGCACACAAGCAAAGCCAAACAGGGAATTCATCCACCATTTTCTTTCAGCAGGCGGGTGTTCAGCCATGCCCAGAGAAAAAGGGAGGGCTCCATTATACCTGATGAATACTTGGGAAGACAAATATCATCATTCCTTACGTCCCCCCTGTCCTTCTTTTTCCTAGCTTTATATGCCAAGCTTATGGCATGAAATATCTCTGTGGTCACTGTCTAGTCTGGGTGAGCTGTCCAATCTGTGTGCCTGTCCAACCTCTTGTGCACTCCCAGGCTCCTGGCTGGTGGAGTTGGGTGAGAAAAAGAAAAGGCCTTGATTCTGCAAGTGCTGCCCAGCAATAACCAAAACATCCCTGTGTTATCAATACTGTTTTCAGCACAAACCCAATACACAGCCCCCTGCTAGCTACTGTGCAGAAAATGAACTTTATCCCTGTCAAAATCAGCACAAAAGTACAGAATAACCATATAATCTCAGGACTTACTGTCTTCCCAGTTTAAAAGCTTTCAGTTCCAATGGTCTCTGGAAGAGATGCATCTGTCACTCTTTTCCACATCCAGAAAGCTGAAGTAAAAGTTTATTTTTCACATGCTACCTAAAAGCCACTGTGACTTGCCACTGAAGCTATATATAAAAATAAATGTTTCTAAACATTATTCCCTGCTAAAAATCAAACAAAGAAGGTCCCTTGCCTGATTTATAGAGTATACACTAGATGAAATATTTTTTCATCCTGTTCCAACAGGAACAGGGTGTCCCAGGAATGCAGTGTTCCCTCTGAGTGCTGGCTGGCCAGTGTGTGACAGGTCCTGAAATGAGGTTTGTGAAGCTAGGGTTTGCTCAAAATCCTGAACTTTGTGTTGTTGACCAGCATGCATGCTTTTTGAATGTCTGTTCGTCTGCATCGATAAAGTGTCATCTTAGCTTCTGATGTCTTTATACTGAACTCCAGGACAACTGCTGCTGAGCCGCCTGGAAACCATCTGACCGACGTCCTGGTCTGCCCATCTTCAAAATTAAAAGATTGGCTTCTCTTAGGTATAGCAGCTACATGCAATTCTTAGAATGCAGTCTGAAATCTCTCTGAACCCTTCTGCCCTCCAGACCTGCTGCTGACACTTGCACTATTTATTGATCTAATAAATTTGTCTGTCAAGTGTGATAGTGCACTGGTGTCTGGTGTCTACTGACAGTACATCCTGACAATAACCAGTGCTTTATTTACAGAGCAGTGACAGAGCACCTGACATGGCTTGTTGCAAAACTAAGTTCTTTACAGCTCAAATGTGTCTGGTTGGGGAACACCATCTCTTTGACAGCCTTGTCCCACCAAGCTCTCTGTTGGCTTCCCATTGCAAGGCTAAGGGCAGCACCCAGCTAGTACAGGGTGGACAAAACCTACCAGGATATCTGGTTTCTGAAAGTTTCTCTAATATTTATCTAATAACAAGTCAGATAGAGATTTTGTTACAGAGCTGAGAGGCGTTTGGCCTGCAGGTTGCATTTTGGCCAGGTCTGTCATCTGTGCTCTCCAATGCTTCACATTGGATGCAGTGATGTGAAATTAATGAAGTGGGTCGTTATTTTCTTCCTCTTTCCAGCTTGTTTGGATAAGCATTGTAAAGTCAAGCAAGCTGGTTTGACTCTATGTGACCTCTACAAATGTGTTTTGAGAACTGCTGGGTAACTGATGCACACCCAAGGGAGAGGCTTAGCACAAGACTTAATGAGACAGAGTTGCTATGTGCCGATGGACAAGATGGTATACAGTGCCTGGTAATCTGGTTTAACCTGATTAAACATCATTGAGTTGTCAGATGGGATGAGGCCCAGTGTTTCAAATCTTGAAGAGACACATTACACTGCATATTTTGATGTTGTGGTATAATTCTGTACATTTTCATCCTGAAAGAGAAGACAGGCTGGTAACTGGCACTTGGTCACATTCATGTCATGCCAGTCCATGAAAATGGAACTATTTGTTCTTATCCACATTTCTATTCTTGTATATTGGTCACATTTGGCTTCTATCCTAAAAATATCTGCCTTTTCAAATGAATATAAAATAATCTACAGGGTTTTTTGTTTACTCCTAATGTTTAGTGTCACATCGTCTTTATCAACATCATGCAAGCTCAACTGCAGGAACTCTTTTCTGCTTAGATTGTTAATTTCCAACTCAACCTGTTGTGATCCTTCTGCACTCACAGAAAGGTCTCTCTGCCTTAGCTGCTGGGTAGTGGGTTATTTCCAGATAAAATCAATTCAGGGTCTGCAGGGATGTGATGAGGCCTGAAATTCATTATTTCTGGGACAGTTACATTTGGTAGATAGCTCTCTTGGCTGATGGAGTTGGTATTTGATGTCTTAACTTCCACCTAGTCAATTTTTCCTGGTCTGTTGCTGGTGATGCATTTGTTATGATTATTTGTTTTCTCACAAGTTTTTGCTGGGAAGGTTTCCTAATATAAAATTCTTATTACAGTGGTAGGTATTAAAGGGAGAGAGAGATGAAGGGAAACTTGCACAATGAGGATGCTGCAGACAAAAAATAAGTAAAATTTCCTTTGAAGTAAGAATGGCTGCCCCTGTAGTTGTGTGTAGAGCCATCTTTTGCTCAGCACTGGAGTCTCACTGCACATTTTCCCTGTGATTTTTAAATCTGTGTTTTGGGTCTGTTACCTAAACTCTTGCCAATCCCTTAGAATTTTTGTTAAAATGAAACGTACTGAGCACAGTGCAGTGGGGTTGTACCTTGAGTCTGCTGGAGCATGGATGCCTCCCTAGCCCGTGTCTCTAGCATGCACCACGCCCTGGCTGGCATGTGATGGCAGACTGACAGGTGACAGTGTCGGGTCACACATTGCTCCCATAGACCAACAGAGGCAGTTTCTGTTCTTAGCACAAAAATGAAAGTAGAGTAAAGGTGCTTTTGCTTACATGGCATCAGTATTACTTTTCCCAAGAACGCATCTGTCAAAGCTTAGGTGCAGCTTTGACACAGACTTTTAGGACTTTGGCTCACTTTCTGAAAACAGCGGGAACATAGTATTTCAGTTTCCTGGTTTTCAGCCCACATGAAATACAGGAGCTCTTTCAAGAGAAATTGGCCTGGTGGTTCCTATATCTCAGTCTGAATCATTGTGCCTGGCCTGGTTCCTTGCCAGCAGGGGCCTCAGGCTGGTAGCTCTAGTTATGATGATGACAGCCAAACTGAGGACTTTGTTCAGCCAAAACCTATAGTGATACTGCTGGCCCTTCAGCTGAAATGCCAAATCTGCACCAGTTTTGAAAGTGTAACATTTTGAGAAATTTTGAAGATACAGAAGATGCATTTCTGTACAGCTTTTTTTTTTTTTTTAACATCAGAAGAGAATAAAAATAAATTATATTATCTACCAGATACTTAGTTTTTTTTAAAAAAACTGTAATTTTAGTCAGCAGAGAGTATGAATGCTCAGCATGCTTATAAAATCTGCATTTATTTCTGCAAAATACTGCCTATCTCAGCTTAAGAAAGTTGTGCTGCATGCTAAGATCATAAAATAAGGAAAAACTGAAGAACAGAAAACCAAAAGTAACTAAAGCAAAAAGAAATGCTATACCTGTAGGGCTGATAAATAGTATGTTAATGTAACATTAAGTCTATAGTGCAGGTACAAAAATCCCTCATTTTTCTAGAAGGAAAAAGCTTCTAAAATGAAAATGTCATCCTTATATATGTTCATTGTAATGCAGCCCAGGGTTACACAGCTACATGTTTTGTAAATGCTTACAGTACATGATATTTGTAATGTTGGAGGACTGTAGGTCCTGAAAAGATTGATTTCAGCTAGTGCTGGTTTTAGTTATACAGTGTTTTTTATGTACTGTCATGTAATCTCTAGCAGTGGCCTAAAGATTGCCTCCCTGAATACTCAGTTAATTGGGCTTCTGTCCTGTCACTTCCCTGTCCCATGTCAGGTCTGAGGTGCAGAGGTACAGGAGCATTTTTGTTACTACCCCAGGCCAGGGTGAAACTCCAACAGTGATCAGCACATGCTCCCAAAGGAAGCTGGTGAGGGATGTGCTGTTGTATCTGGAGGATGACCTGTCAGGATATGGAAGCATGTTCTGGCTGGCACTGTCTCTGGAGGAACATTGCTCCTTCTTCTCTGCTTCTTTGTACAAGTTCTGACTACAGTTGTTCTGTCAGTCATATTTGGAAATCTCCTTCTAAGTGAAGAAAGGTATTTAAAAGGAGGCAGTGAACTCTATGAACAATTAAATCTGTACAGTCCACTCTTGGGATTCTACCATCATTCCCGAGAGCTTGTTATCTGTAATGTGATGTTGATACCTCTCAGACAGCAATTTCTACTACTGATGTAGCTGTACCCTTTCTCTGACAGTAGGTTGTGGCAGGTCTGTAAAGAGACAAAATGAGGAAAATTCTGGGGTAAGAGAGGAGAACAAGGCATGCCTTAATTTCTGCAAGCCTTCAGTCCAGGAAAGCCCTCAGCTTACCAACAGGGCTGTGACCTGTCTGGAGGTATGTTTTACTTTTGGTGAAATTGAAGCCTGAACTTGATAAGAATAGAGGAGGAGACCCCATTACCAGTTTGATCTGTGGGCTGAAGGACTAAAAGCTAGCTAACGGCAGGACTTCTAGTCAGTCAGTGATAATGGTGTGCCTGTTTTTTCTAGACATTTTAAGAGCTTGGCTGGAGTAGTTGTCTTTCAGCTTCTATGTAGATCAATTATTTGTCACTTTCCACAGGCAGTCTGTAGAAATGTGTCTGCACTTTCCCCTCACACTCGCCATACATCTTCACTGTGGTCTTGTGCCATTTTGAGTATAAAGGTTCCCCCAAAATTATTCTGTATCTGGCACTATAAAATTGACATTGTAGTGATGCAGTCACTTGGCACTAGTAAATCCATCGTTTCAGCTCAAAGCCTTTGTAGTCTGAACTGTTATTCTTTGAATTTTAAGAGTGTCATCTTGTGCAATGGATTGATGTCCATTTTGTGTTAAGCAGTCGGAAGCAAGCATTTGCTCCATTGCTTTGTCTTTGAGGATTACTGAATCAGAGTGAGTGAAATTAAAATTACTCTTAATTTTAAGAGTAATTGCTAGCAAATCTGCTCAACTTTTGGACACATCCATCAGTTTTATGACATCAGGAAACTTCTTTGCCAAGAAATGCTCTCCTAAATGTGTTCAGCGTATTCAGGTTGCATCCCAACTGCTTTTACTAGGTGAGTCTCAGTAATCTTAGTTGTGGACTGAGAAAAGTTTATTTTTACTAAGGCTGAAGGTAGCTCACATTGCTTTTGTTAAGAAGAGAGCACTAGCTCTCTAAAGATGGGTAAGATCTTATTTCCTATACAGAAGGGAAAAGGGCAAGTACTGTTTGTTTCATCTTGAAAGGGTATTCCAGCTGTAGTGGCAAGCTCTCTACTGGAGATGCAGCCCCTGCTGTGAGTAAGTTACATTGTTAGAACATGTTTAAATTCTTTCTGAGCCTGCTAATTTCTACTGCGTTGAATAAATTTGTTGACTATCAAATAAGCCAGCAAGTGACTCCTGTAACCCAGCGCCATCTGCCTACCAGAGCACATTGTTTAAGATCTGTGTGCAGTGCTGAAGCAGGTAGAGCAAACATACCTCAGCTCTTTCATCAGCATTCTTCCAGAATAGTCCATGTTAGAGCTTTTCTGAGGAGCTGCTGTTTTGTTCAGCATCCTGGACCATCAGGCATGGATTGTTCCTCTTCGGACATGGTATTGTGTCTTGACTCATGCTTGTCTGACACTGCTTTTCCTTAGTTTTTTAGTTTTCTTTCTTTCAGTTGGCTCCTTTTGAGCCAATTGCCATTTATATGAGCACCTATCTTATCGGTTCTGCAGCCTTCAGTCCAATAAATCCTTTTCCTAAGCCAGGCAGAGCAGCAATATTCTAATAATAATTTCTCTCTTGCGTATTTTACTGATTGCATGGGAATGTCAGTTAGTGATTTAGTACACCCATATCCAAGCAAAATGTTTCTAGGTTATTTCTTGTTTCATGTTTTTGTTTGTGTGTGGCCCTAGGTGAAAACCAATCTTGGTTCTTGCATCAATGTCAGAGTTGCTTATGCTGATCTAATTATTGTTTCCATCCCTATTCCCCACTGATTTTGGGGAGTCGTGGTTTCTGTCTTTTTCAGCAAGTTTGCCACAGGCATTGGTAGAGCATTTTAGCTGAGATGAGATTGTCTGCTTTGGTGGTGGCCTCTCATGATCCTTTCTTTCAAACAGATGTCTTACAGCTGGCCAGTAGATCTTTTTTACCCGGTGGACCAAGAATTTTTAGCTGCTCTAAATGCAGTTATTTCTGTGTCTTCGTCAGTTCGTAATTTCATTTTTTTTTTTGTTTTTTGCATAGTTAACTGTGGTAATTTGACATTTTCTGAGTTTCTGTGCTCACCTCTATGATGGTGTTCTCAGACTTAAGAAACTGTTGCTTTTTCCCTTTAAGTGAGGAAGTACTGCAGTCCCTGCAGAAGAGCATATTGGCAGTGTATTGCAGTATTGAAAAAGACCTGTTGGTTAGACCCACATTTGTAAATTCAGAAGAGATTAATTTATGCTTGCCTAAGCGCTTTTGGTAGTGTTGCTTAAGTCATGTCCCCGGACAGTGTACTGTTCCCATTTCACTCTTTGGTTGATTTACCAGCCTTACAGCAGACTAATGATAGGGCAAAGGAAACAGATGGGACTTCCCATGTTTTGAGCCAGCTAGTTCTACGAAAGCAGTTTCTTGGACTTTGTTGAAGCAGAAGGTCTAATATCTGTTAGGGAAGAGAAGGTAAGGGGATTCAAACAAAATAATGAAGTTCAGGAAAGCAAAGTGTAGAGCCATGCACCTAGTGAGGAATGTGCACCAATACAGGTTAAGGGTTGAATGCAAGAAAGTGCCTGGGGATGCTTGGTTAGAAATCTCTGATTAAAAAGACTTTTGCCTGTAATGTTTAACATATAGAGGAAAGCGCTATAATTTTAATTCTCATGGTCTTTTCCTCATTGATAGTGACTTGATTATAGGGCCTAATTTCTAATATCAAACTTGTTTCATTGTCAGTATTGCAAGTAGCTTGATGTGTAATAAAAGACAGATTTGTAAATTTATGAAGTTTGCAGAACCTGAACATTGAAGGAGCTGTTTGAGCAGGCTGACCTGAGAAATGGGAGAGGGAGGCAAGGAGGTGTGCATTGCAGGGTGTACATACTGTCAATTGAAATGAAAAATGGATAGGAGTGTTCCTAACGAGAGTTGGCATTGCAAAGCTTTTGTCTGGTAGAATCTTGTGACTGACGTGTCTAAAACCAATATACATGACTTTTTTTCCCAACAGCATGCATGTGATGCAAATGAAAAGTACACTGTGATGGCCAGAGCAGACTCTCCAGCTGAACACCACATACAGATTGTACAGTCACTGCTTTGTCAGTTGATGTGTGGAAAGGGACAATCATGGTGATGGAACAGAACTAGTGAAGGTTCAGCCTTCCAGACTTCACTTGTTTGGAGCAAGGGCCTGAAATGTGCAGAAAAATGTGCAGTGCTCCCATCTCAGTACAGGGACCATCTCTTACTGCACAGCCTCCCCTCTGCTGCAGCACTTCCACTAATGCTTCTGTGGGACATCTTTGTTCCAGAGGCAAAATAGATTAGCCTAAGTACAGCCTGCATCATCAAAATTATCTGGTGCCTTTTTAGTTGTGGCATTGAGCCCTAGTGGTAGTGAATGTGGAATGATTTTGGAAGCACAAGGCAATGCACCATACCTGAATCTTGTTTCTCATGGCATCTGTCTCTGGAATATATGTGGAACAAGAGAAAGCCAAGCATGATATCCCTTGAGAAAAACTGGGGGATATGTGGATAGGATGGGAATGGAAGTGTGTTATAGGGCTTTCATAGGATCCATGTGATATGAAAACAGCTTTCTTTTCTAAGCCTAGAATTGTAAAACTTCAAAGGATCTTGCAGGAAAATTATGTTGTAGTCCAGGGAAAGACTTATCCATTCCTCTCTGCCCCTACCAATCTCTTTTGGGCCTGTGGGTCTGTCTAGATCTCTACTTTTAATTTCCCTTTATATAAGGGGGTGAAAAAGGGAATTACAATTCTGAGAATAGTAACAGGAGCAGCATGTTCACAGGCTCTGAGGATGGAGGTCACCTAGCCCACTGGAGCGTGTAAAAGCTGCACTTCACAGCAGCTTGGGTTCTTGGCAGTTTATAAGCCAAGGAGAAACTGCTGGCTTCTGATTCCATTCCTGTTAATGTGTGTGTCAAAAGTCAGATCAGCTTCCAGTTTTGATCACTGCAATTAGTGGGAAATGGGTATTGTTAAAGGAATTAGAGCAAGTCCAGGTCTTCTTGAAATTATGTTGTGACACATTTGTACTGAGATTTAAGCAGCAGGAGTTGCCACTTACAGCACTCAGGATGCTAATACAAAACTTGAAGATATAGCATAGAATTCTGCAAAACATTAGCCATTCCTCTGCTGCTCTGATGAAATAAAATGTCATACTGCTTCTTGTTTTCATCATTTCCAGTGAGCCAAACCCTTTAGTGGATGTACCTTAGAAAGCATATAGCAAAAGCAGTTCTGTGAAAATAATTTCTTGTACTTCTTGCAAGAATTAGAGCAACGTGATTGTGAAAATAGCTGAGATGATCCATGCTGTGCATGTAAGAATTATTATAAAGTGATTATCTGGTTATGGGAGAATAGAGAATATTTTATTTGGATTATGTAGCTACATAGAATTTATAATTCGTGCTTTCTGTAGAAAAGGAGTTCCCCTGTGCTGCAGTGGGAAATGTCAGATATGAGCTTTTATTAACTCTAAGGTTCTATATTTGCAACACTGATTTCACTGAATTTTGGGAAAAAAATTTCTTCACATAGAGTCCAACCCAGTAAGAAAAGTTTGTCCCACAAGGTTAACTGCTAGCACTTACAAGATTAGAGGTGCTTCCATACTGACTTTTACAAGAGCGGTGCTTTCTGCTTAGTTTCATAAGTTGTGCTCTGTTTACCAAATGGGTGAACTAGGTGCACATTTCAACTCTTTTCAGTGAGTGGGACCCTGGTTATTGGGTCTGTATATGAGATGGAGAACGTATTTGCCATCTCTCTCTTCAACCGTGATCTGAAAAACAGTATTTCATGGTACTGACTCCAATAGTCCCAAAGTTTCCCCTTGCTTATCCAATGATTAACCCTTGAATCAATATTTAGTACAATGTGCATCTCAGTGCTGGTTTTCAGGAAGCATGGTGACTGATGTCCTAGGAGCTGGCTGGAGAAGCACAAGGTTCTTTTACTGGCATAAGAGGTGTGTGTTTGATGCTGGCTCACTTAATTTCCTCCTTCTTATTAAGCCATGGATATTTGAGAGTGGCTGTGATTCTGAATGACCATGGATAATTCTGTAAAAAAGCTGTGACGTTATTCTGTTGTTGCAGATTTATTTGATTGCACAAGGTTCTGACAGCTTTTTGCAAAGCCTCATTGCTTTGAGGATCAAGCATTTTATTTCTGGTTTCTGATTTGCCTTTTGTGGAAGATTTGTCAGATTATAGGAATATGTCATAAAGTTTTTTCAATAGATATGTAGGACCTCAAAATAGGGTTGTGATGCATTTTTGTCAACTCTTTTTTTCTAGGCCAGTCGATTATGTGTTTTGAAAGATTTTCAAATGGCCACTGAAGTCTGGCTTGCAATATTAATTAATAACTGGGAGAAAGCTAGATGCTTTTACTACAGATATCCTGCCTTAGTATCTCTCTGTTGGTAGATTTTGTGGAAGCACCTACTGGGAGACTTTGCATAAATTCAGAACTCATTAACATCACAGGGAATTGCCAGCAGTCAGTTGCAATGGTGATAACGTGTTCATGCTGACACACAGAGAGCCAGGAGGCCTCGATGAAGCAGGTCTGCTAAATACCACTCCAAGCTTGACATTCTGAAGTGTATTAGACCCTTGCTGAGTTTTTATCCCCTTGATATTGCAAACTTGTTTTGGTTTAGCAGGATTGAAGAACTTTCTCTCAGTAGTCTGAAGCTGCATTTCAGTCTGTAGTCTTAATTGATAAACATGACAAATAATTTAATTTTTCAGGGCTGAAGTCAGCTGATTCTTTTTATTATGCAAACATAGAAGAGCTCTTCTAGGGGCATTACTAGGGCATGGGATTTAATTCTGCTGATTGCCGGTGATAATAAAAACATAACATTCAGCTTCACTGGTAAATCATATGAAATTTAACAGTAGTCACTTCCAAAGGAGTACCTTGCTAACTTCAGCAGTCCTCATTCAGCCTATTTTTTGGGGGGGGTTAACAAACATGATGTGTCTAATCAGTTTTTAGAGGGATCTATGCCTGTCCTTCAAAGACAGGGCTGCTTCCCTGGCACACAGTAGTGCTGTCCATCCTGTGTTGCAGTGCATAGTGAATCCTTATGGATCCTTATTCCTTATGGATCTGTCACTATCACCAGAATCAACTTCAAAATATTTTATGCATGTGGAAATACCATCCTTTACTCAATCCATCCTCAGTTAGTTCTGTCAATTGCTATTTTGTACTGGGTCAGATTTTTCAAAATCTATTGTTATCCTCCCTGAGTTTCCAAGTTTTGCTGTATTTGTCAGCATGACCTCGAGTTAATGCCTTGGGTGTTTGCCCACAGCCAAAGTCTATTGTAAGCAAACACTGCCTGAACTAGAGTCTCACTGTGCATCAGATGGTGAAGGCAGTGCTTGGATGGTGAGCACACACAGCACTAAACAAGAACTGCTAATACAATTCTTTTTGGAAGTTCTAAGTTTTAGTTTTGGAAGGTTCCTATCTGAAGGATGGGACTGTGCTGTGGTCACTTGCATTCTGGTGGAATGTACAATCTTCTTCAGAGGGAAGAGGCACCTAACAGACATGGCCTTGATGTGGTAGAAACTATGGGTAGAACCTCTCCTAAATGGTGCCAACACTTCTTAGACACTTCTTTAAGTGTAATCACTTCTTAAAGGCTGGAAGGACCAGATGGAAGTCTTCTGAAGTTATTTTAAAACTACTTGCTTTCCTCTTGCAGAAACTTTTTTTAAAAATAACCAACACTGGAAGTATAAAAGTTTAAAAAGAGGAGTTGTTGCATCTCTAATACAAGAACAGGCTAAAAGAACTGGGATTTTTCAGCCTGGAGAAGAGATGGCTTTGAGATGACCAAATTGCAGCCTTCCAGTACGTAAAGGGAGCCTTCAAGGAAGATGGAGAGGAGTTTCTTACAAGGGCGTGTGGTGACAGGACAGGGATGAGTGGCTTCAAATTGAAAGAGAGTAGGTTTAGATTAGATATTAGGAAGAAATTCTTTGCTATGAGGTTGGAGAGGTACTAGAACAGGTTGTCTGGAGAAATTGTGGATGTCCCATCCCTAAAAGTGTTCAAGGCCAGGTTGGATGGGGTTCTGGACAGCCTGGTCTAGTGGAAGGTTTCCCTGTCCAGGGCAAGCAGGTTGGAACAAGATGATCTTTAAGCTACCTTCCAGGCCTTTTTATGAATGTATGATGACTCTATGATTTAGCAGTTCCTGAGTATGTCCAGTTTCTACTTGTTAATATTTACACATATATTGGTAATACCTCTAAATTAGGGTGGGGAAAAGACTTAAAAACCACTGAGGCTTATTTAAAAATTATTTTACTGCTTGCTGGAGTGAAATAAGTGGCTCTGTAAACCTGGCCCTCCTTCGGTTTGGCAGATCACCTGGAAAACCACCAGCTATGTCTAGCTATTTCAGCCTAATTAATGTTTCCTGATTAGAGTTCCTGGTCTTAAACTTAGGGATATGTTAAGCGATGAATGCACATCAAAAAGCTCTGAATTGAGAATAGAGCTATCTTCTGGGTTGGAAGGATTGGTGCCTGAAATCTCAGCATCAGTGATGGAAGGGAAGAGAGAGAAAAACATCTTAAGGATCCTTAATGAGCTGATACCTCCAGGTCAGTGGATGTTTTGTTATTTCTTTACTCTGCCACAGTGCAGGTCTAGCTGAAATACAGCATGATTGCGGTTTCACAAAGCCAGTGAACTGCTGATAAACCTGCGCATCCCCCAGTACACAGAAGATCTGTATCAGTCTCTTTATATACCTTGAAAAACCCAAGCCAAACAACCAAAACCTCAAGCCATTTCAGTAGGCTACATACCTTTGAGTAAGGAGGTGAAAGGCATTTTACTTGTTATTAAGATTGGTCTCTGTCCTGTCTTGCATCAGTAGGTTGTGCTCTTTGAAGGGCTAAATAACATGAGTAACCAACTCTTCTAGCCTTGGTATTGTTTTATGTTACTCTGAGTAATTCCTGCCTTTACCACTATTTTTTATAGGGGTCTCTCCTCTATGGCGCTGATAGAATTCTACCACTAGCTAGGATGATTTGATGTTGAATAGATGTTTTTCGTTCAACTTTTCTCTCTGGTTTTCTTTCCCTCAGACCTCTGAAGTCAAGAAATAAAAAATAAATGAGAAATGTTTACCTTTTTGTTTTGTTCAAAACCTCAGCTGGTAGGTTTATGAGAAGAGCAACATATTTCCTTGAAATCTGCCTTACTACTATTATTATTAGGTTGGTATGATGGAATGATTGAGATTCTTACAGCTGACAGTGCAGAAAAAATTACTCTTTTATGTTGCTTTGAGTTACTGCAATTACTTTTTCTAATAAGAAGGATGTACCTAGTCCTACTTGAGGTGCTGGTCATCACTCTGTTTTTTTCTTAGGTGCTGGCTTTGGTACTGCAACAAGCTTTTGTTGGCTACTAGATGTTTCCCTTCTAGAAGTACTTGTAGTGGGTGTAATGTTAGAGCTCTAAGCATCAGTGAAAGTATCTAAAAGTAATATTGCATGACATTGCCCTGATGAAACAGAAAGAGTTTCACATTGCATTGGCTGGCAGTAATAGTGCACAGAATTTCAATTTAAGGAAAACCAGTTGTACATGTATGCTACAGGGGCTGTAGATGGTTTGTAACATCTTCAGCATGTGTTTAAGCTCAGTTTACACAAATATGTAAACTTAGTTGCCTTGTTCCTGATGCAGCGTTGCTGTGTGCTTCTGTCACTTGTTCCACAGCAAGTTGTATGGTCACAGTCTTGAATGTTACAGTCAGAGGTGACTTTGTGATCATACATGCCAGGAAACATTACAGGACAGGGCACCAACCAGCCTCAGCGTCAGCTGAATTAATACTGTACATTGCGGGATTCTTGAGCTGAAGCTTTTGATAACAAACCTGTGGTTTAAAGCTGGGTTAAAAGTTGCTGGTGAAGCAACTGGCAAGGAGTCCATCTATTTGCCAGAGGAATTGCTCTTAGAAGTCCTTATCTCCATCTCATTTCCTGGACAAGGATTTCTATAGATTTAGAAATGTTGATGGTGCTGAGCTTGGACATTTCACACTAGACCTCTACCACAGGGCAGCCTTTACTGTATGCCCTTTGAATTTCAGAAGTAGCAAGAACAACAACTAATATTGTTTAGAGTGCTTTCTTAAAAATACTTGCCCTGGCTTTTATCGAATGTGCCAATGGCTTAATGTGACACAACCTATTTTTAATGCAAACAGCTCCCTTCTGGATACTTAATGTTATCTAGAAAATGGGCTAGAGATACAGCAGCTTTCAGGGCTTGGTATTTAGATTGGATAAACTAAGCTGCATTACAAGGTTCAGTGAACAGGAACATGGACTGCCTCATGGTGGCTTTGTTGCAGGCTTGCCATCTGGCTAATTATCCAGCGGATGGTGGGAGGTCTGTGGTGGTTCCTTTGCTACCTACAGGCCTCTGACAAGTTTGGGTATGCTAGAGTACTTCAAATACTTCAGGGCATGCAAGGCAAAGCCTTCCTGCAAGCTGTTGTTCTGCTGTTTTGGCATAGCAGGTACACATGCAGCAGTAAGAGCTGGACTCAATGATCCCTGTAGGTTCCTTCCAATTTAGAATATTCTGTGGTTCCATGTTTAAGCTAAAAATTGTGCCAAAGCTCCATCCACAAGGACCTGCTGAAGGGATGAGTTATAAAATCAGTGCAAAAATCCTTATTCTCCAAATTGTTTGAGTCTGTTGTGTCTGTGAACCTGTCTCTGCTAAGGAGCTACTGAAAAAGGAACACTGAATGAACCTAGACAACTGGTGCTGAAGGGGTTCAGTTCTGTCCCAAAATATGTGGAACATGGGTAAGAGTCACAGAAACATCCTGTTGAGCCAAAATGAGTAAAAATGTCTGGTCAAGACAAGAGACTTTTCCCCAGACTTCCAGGAAAGAGTCTCATGCTCCTCTAGATTGGTCTTTGTAAGGTTTAAACTTTCTATATGCAGTGTTGATTAAGAACAGAATAATTGTGTGGTGCTGTACCACTGTATATATAAGTATTCTTAGGTTTGTATGTTAGAAAAATAGCTTTTGAACCTGATAGTTGTACATAAAGTCAGCTCTGTGTCAAGAATAAACATCTGGTTGGATGTGCACTCAGTTAATATTGATTAAAATTGCAGTCTCATTTAAGCGGAGTCTGGTGGTACTGCCCTTTTATTGCTATGGGCAACCAACATGCTGTAAACTCACTGAATATTAGATTTACATTTAATGTTTCCATTGTCTTTCTGATATAAGCAAGGTTTCTTCCCATAGATGAACAGAGTTCTGGCCGCCCTTTGAGGACACTGCAGCAATGCTAACAAGATCAGGGATTTTAATGTCTGTTCTCAATTGATTATTTTTTAAACATCTTTCCGTTGTGGAAGAAGTTCTCTGTCTTTAAGTCTGTCTTTCCTTTGCTTCCTAGGGTGGTCAGGGACAAACGCATTGGAATCACAAAATGTCCATCTTCTGTTTTTAAGGGTGAAACATGGATTTGGGTTTCACATTTCAGCAGTTTCTCTGAGGTTCTGGCAGGTCTTCCTGTGGAGGTATTGGTTACCTCCTAAGAAACATATGCAAATGAGGGCAAAACAAGACTAAATTAATAAACTGTTCATGTGAACTTGCCACTGGAGCTCAACAGCTCCTGACTCTCCTAGAAGCAGTGGGAGTTCTCCAATGAAAACAGCTCAAAATTATTTCTGTCCTGACAATGAAACAGTGTAGACAGCCTTACAGCTCCCGAGAGGTGGACGCTTGTGTTCCAGAGATGATCTCTAATGTAATCATGCAGCATTGATTTTTGTCTTTCTAACCTCTGGTTGTTCTTGCTGAAGTCATGGTGGGCATCAGCCAACATGGGCTAGAAAGAGCCTTTTTCAAGTGTGGGGTCTACATCCTCTGTTCTCCCTGAGCAGCAATCCTCTTGTTCCTGCAGATAGGGTGTTGTTACAGGCTAACTAGATACAGGACCTACAGTTCTGAAATTCTTTTACTTTTATATAGGCAAGAAATATATGAATATGCCTTTACCAGAAACGAAAATTACTTCTGTAACAATTTCTCTCTTAAAACAGAATGATTTTTCTGTGTCCTTTAGCTAGCTGGGATGAAACTATTTAATTCATTATGAGCTCATATAATTTTATTTTAGTGCATTTCTTAAATCTCTTTTCTGGAAGGAACCTCCTGTCCAGTATGCAATATGATGTGATCTCTTGGTTTCGGTACCGGCTGTTACAACCGCATGAGAAAGTGAATGGGGATATGGTGCTCTTCTCCACTTCCAGGAATGTCTGAGAGTGCATCCATCCTGTAACCCCAGGATAAGACTCCAGCATAATGTAGAGATGCCTGAATTAATGTTAAGCTGAGCATCTTGGTCCAGACATGCCAGCATGGAGCCTTCGAGGACTGCATTAACCGCCCCAAAAGTTGGGTCATTTAGCTTTCAGTGAACTTTGTGCTTTTTGGATGAAAATATACCTCAGGTAGCTTGTTTAAAGCCAAGTGGACTTGTCTTTCAGTTGCACTGCACTAACTCAGATAGTACCCTCAGATCACTGAAATGTTTTAAGCATTTGAAAGAGATTTGCCTCTTAGCTATCCAAGAGTTGCATGCTGGTCATGAAGAGGTTCTATTGCCTCTTGGACTTTTGTCTTCATTTTCTAACAAATTCCAGTGCTTCCGGACAGGTTACTTGTGGAGAGAGAGCCAGGAGTGAGACTATTTGATGCTCACTTATTTGGCTGCAGTTTTATGTGTCCTAAAGGATGTTTTTTGTAGGTAACTGCTGGGGTTGCAGTGTGGAAACCTGACTCCAAGTAGCTTTGCTTAAGGAACAGGGGTGAAAATGTGATTTCCCTTTACAGTTACTTGCTGAACTAAACTGTAATTAGATTTCCAAGCAAATCCTTAGTGCTAGTGCATATTGTATAGCACTGTGCATCATTCTTAATTGTTCAAGGTAGTGATTACAGGGGGCAATCTATGGATCAATTTGCGGATTAGTAGGATTGCCAGCTATGCTGCCATGTTTCTTCGTAAAAATTATCTGAAAGGCGTTTTGAGAGGAGGATTTTTTGCATCCTGCAGCTGTAGGGAAAATGAGCAAGCTGTGTGGATTGGCCTCTAGTATTTGTCCTGTTTTTTCTTGAAATAATTTTACTCAGTAAACATTTTTCAGATGGTTGTTGTTTTCTGTGACTCCTATGCAGCCATGGTGTATTGGGCTCTGAAAAAACTGAAAACAATGGAAGAGTTCAGCAATGGCCCCATGAAAACCATCAGATCAGAATTTAAAATTATTTATATGCCTTGCCTGTGTCTATAAAATAAGAAAGTCAGTGAGAGGGCAAACAGTGATTTAAGATTTTGCCAGATGATTGTGGAGGACTGTGTTCACAGGAGAAACTACTTGGGACCTTTTTTCTAATAAGTATTTGTTTCAGGACAGAAATACCAAATGTAGTAAATATGTGAGCTAAAATACAAGTCTCTGCTAGACCATTGCTGTGTCAGCATGTTGTATGGAAAAAAGGTATCTAAAAAGTTGGTGCCAATTCACTGTAATGTGGATGTGCCTTAGTGCTGGCTTAGAGCTGCAGCGCAGGGTTTTGTTTCTCAGGAGAAGTAGCCCCAAAGGACTGAACATGCAGTGTCATTTCCTGGCCAATTTGTAAGGCTCAACTCCATGACACAGCTTTTTGTTCCTGGACATCCATGCAACTGCGCTCAGCAGAGAGTTGAGATTTTCCTGCCTTGGGAGTCAGTTTGGTTGAGATTAAGATTGATTAATATGCCACTATTTTGCATGATGGTTCTGCAGATCAGCTAGTTTGCTTTCAAAGGTATCACCAAAGATGCCTGTCCTAAGCTGCCTTCTTGCTGCCAGTCCTTCTGCTGCTGTTCCCCCACGTTACTTCAGGTTGCCATGGGGTCAGATTGTCAAATACTGAGATAAATCCAGGTGTGCTTGTGTGCAATTACAGGCTTCTGTCCTTGGTGTGAGAGCCACCAGGCTTTGTGTGTGTCTGCAAGAGACTAGAGGTGTAGCTGCTAAGGAAAAGATGACAGTTTCACAGCAGAGGCTTGTGAGGGTGCTTTTGTGTGGCAGGGTGTATCTGGTGACAGCAGGTACCAGCACACAGGTCATGGGACTACCTGAGATGTGACACAGCTTCTTGTGCAGCAGAGCAGAGGAAAACAGACCCTGGAGAACTGCAAATCGACAACCCATTCATCAGACACACACAGAAGAGGGAGCCACAGGCTTGTTGGGTGTACAGTGGGATGGGAAACAGCAATTAGGCTGTAATTAGGCAGCAGTAGCACTGATAAAGAAGAGCCAGAGGCCATTGACTTCTAACAAGGCTTCTGATAGAAAGCCACAGCCCATAAAAGTCAAATCCTTTCCAAGGTCAGAGTTTCTGAAACCTTGGTATACACAAATCTGCCACTAAAATCTGGTGAAATGGAGTGAGCATGTTTGGGAATAGTAAATACAACAGTTTGGGTGGTCCTCTCAGCACAAACTTATTTTTCTAAAATGTTCAACATAAATTTACGTCCCTTTGAGAATTTTCAGAGAGAGAGGCCTTTGTATCCTGCTAGACCACTCTGATTTTCCTGTCCCTATAACTTGGGTTACACAGTCCAGACTGGCCCCTTCACAGTACAGATGTAGAAATCAACACATTAGAAACCAAAGGCAATTGCACCATTAAAAAAATGCTTTCAAATTTGAGCAACTTCCAGCTTTATTTGCCACCTTATTTTAAATTACACTTTGAGAAATTCTTATTGACATATTCATGGGGAGGTAAGTCATTCATTTAATCACTGAAAGCATTAAAGACTCTGGTTTCCTGAGAATTGCCTGTTCTGCGGTGCATTTCTAAACACCTGGTTGTCAGCAGAACAGAATTCAAAAGCAGAAAGTGTTGATTTTTGTACAAACACTGAAGACTGAGAATTGTTTTTACCTCTTCTTTGAATAAAGAGTATTACTTTTGCTTCTGGAGTAGAGCAAGATCTGGATAGGTGTATATAGAAGTGTCCTGTACCAGTCTGAACAACACACACTTCTGCTCCCTGGAAACAAAGGTAGAGGCTTCAAAAGTGTCTGATTAGTTGTTAGCCTGTTTTCTTGACAGTTTCCAACTTTTTTTTTTCTTTAAACCAGCCACTTCGGGAGTTATTGTGTGAAAGCCAGTTGAGCAGAGAAGCACTTGGGTATCAAAGTGCAGAGAAGGTTTCTGGGAATACTACTACAAAATTAGGGAATGTAGTGAAACACATGCTTTTTAAGAAGAAAGAGAGAGAGATGCTTGAATTTGTAATCTGGATTATGATACTGTTGCTCATTGCTGCGGTCTCTGCCCAGTGATATCTGTCGGGTAACAGGTAATCACATGGAACTTGCCAGGCAATTTGCTGGCTAACATAATTGAATTAAATTTTAAACATGTGATCAGCTGCTTTAAAGATTTGAGATAAACATTTCAACCTGAGTGAAAGAAACTTTCTACTGTGTAAATAAAACATTCAGAGAACCGGGGATAGCCACACTTCATGGTCCAACTAGCAAACTGCACAAGTCACTAGATGAATGCATGGTGCCTAGATTTGACATGCGAAACCACAGCTTTTTTGGTAATTCACTTCAGGGGCATAAGAAAGATTTTCAGTTTACTAATAATAATTTCACAACTGGGGAGTTGGGACAACAAGGGAAGAAAGCTTTTTTTTTCCAGATCAACCCATGAAAGAGGACTGAGGCAGAGACCTGTTTCTGAGATCTTGTTGATTTGTGGTCAGAAATCTGGTGAATTTTACAACACACTGCTTCAAAAGAGAGTTATAATCTTCCATGTGCAGGATTTTTAAGGCTTTGTTTTTATTGCTTTTTAAAAGCTGTATTTGTGCACTATACCTCCAATTTGTGTTCCACAGTTTCGGTAGCAGAGTAGGAATTGGGGGAGTGGGATATCAGATTCATGTTATTGTGACATCAGAGTCTGGAAAGCATAACAATGGATGATTACTTTTCTTTGCAGACTGATACCAGTAGCAGAAATAGTAGCTGTAAGTCTAGATTTAGTGACAAAGTGAAATTTAACCTTGTCTGAAAAATTAAGACCAATCATCAGAGTAAAAACTAATGCATAAATGGAAAGTTAATGACTTAAATTTATGTTCCATACATGCTGATTTTATTTATAAGTTACTGATGTTAATAGGGGTATAAATCAATTAAACTCATCCTTGTATCTTTACCTTGCAATTCAAAGCAATGAAAACCAGTGCTGCAAAAAATATACTAGAGGGAGCAGAGGTGTGTTTTGCCTTGCCATTTCTGCGTAACAGGTCATTCTACCCTGTGAAGCCTTGTGCCTTCATACTCTTCTGATCAGTACGGTACAGCTTAGTCTCCAAGTCTGTTGTTCTGTAAAGCTTATTGAGCGTTCTATTTTAGCACGTTCTCTTGATCTGAGTTTCTGTTGTTCTCATTAATAAATGTGTATTTGCATTACTTGCCGTTTCATAAAGCTCTTTGATAAAGACTCAACTGTTCCAACATGGCTGTGTTTTTTCTCACCATAAAATAATGTCTGTTCATGGAATCACTACAAAAAGGAGAATAAATTTTCCTTCCAGAATTAGCTGTCCATGGACAATCAATCATTGTATTGTTGTAGTAGTGTCTACATTGTATTGTAGTGTCTTCGTTCAATAGTTTTGATCCTAATCTTGAGCCATAAAGTTATTCAGTCCTGGCTTACTGCAGTGCTGGTAGTATAGGCTGGAATTTGGGGGGAATGTGGGGCCTGAAAATCCTTCTCTTAGCACCACTATAGGCACAGTACAGTGCCATGTGTGAATCCTGGGGAAAAGGGTCACAACTCTGCATAGTGCAGGCATGTTTTTCCAAGGAGAATCTCTTGTGGAGTCAGCAAATTTTTAACACTAACATATCCATGATGCAAAGGCTTGTTGATCTGAGGAAGTGAGGCCTTCCTGGATTTTCTCTGTAT
The DNA here is from genome assembly GCF_048771995.1 of Taeniopygia guttata. NCBI lineage: Eukaryota > Metazoa > Chordata > Aves > Passeriformes > Estrildidae > Taeniopygia > Taeniopygia guttata. The sequence goes on along the minus strand of NC_133063.1, from coordinate 46,008,071 downwards.
GAATTAAAAATTTTGAGTGGGTAGTACAGAGCAAATAAGGAGGAGAACTGGGCTTAAAGAGCTGGAATTCCAAACTACAAAGAATAAGTTTGTCTTCCCCAAACTTCAAGCAGAGAATGGTCCTAACTCATGGTAGTGGTGTTCTTCCAGTTTTCTTACTGGGTTAGGTCTCACCTCCCAGGGTGGGAAGATGCTTCTTTCATAAGAGCAGCTCAGTCCAGGCCTGGATGGTCATCATCGTGCTTCATGTATTTGACCTGCACCCATTTCAACTACATCACTTGTAGTTGAAGGGGGTGCAGGTCAAATCACTCAGTCTCTGGCACCGCCAGTTCCCCATTTGCCACAAAATGGCTGTGAGTCTTTAAAAGCACTCAACAGTTCAGTTCTGAGTGTAGGAAAGGATTCTGTCACAGGGTTACATTGCACACTGCTCACCAGGAAGATGTTCCTAGAGGACTTAAGTGCAATGTGTTTGATCTAGGCCATTAAGAGCTGTGGATTCTTCAATAATATTTTTAGAAATTATTTCCAAATGTAGAGCCATGCTTTAATTTCTATGGAAGACTGGTCAGGTGACCCTTGCCAATGCATGATTTGGCGCCAATGCATGATTTGGCACCAATGCATGGTGGGAAGGAGAGAGAAAAGGTAGCCCTGGGAAACCTCTTGCTAATATCTTCCAGTTTTTTAGGCATGTACACAAAAGCCCATAAAGTTTCAGTTGTTCACTATTGTTCAGATTTCTAGAGGTAAATGCTTGTACATTCTTCCCTCATCTGGACTGGAATGCAGGTGAATGCCAGAATGCCACTGATTTGCCTCATTTAGCTGTGGGGTAAGTACTAGTTTGAAGCATCTCATTTGCCTGTGTGTCAGGAAAACAATAGCATATTTTCAGCAGCATGTGGAAACATGGAGGTGTGTCATGAGATAATGACTGGAGTGCAGATCCTCCCTCTATGACACAGTTTGGTTGCAGAGGGGCAGGAGGCTTATGTGACTGTGAATCTCTCCATTTCCCCTTGACATACGTTTTTGTTGTCTGATACAAGCCAATTTTAGAGCTCTTTTTGGAAGATAATTATGATGCCATATTTCAGGGTTCACTTAAAACACAGCATTAGAGTAGAAAAGACCCAAATGAATGTCCCACTGTAGAAAGGATGAGCAGAATTCAGGCAAGCTAGGGTTTGCATGGCAGCTGCTTGCAAACTGTACCATGCACTCCGGGTCTGAGCATTGCTTTCTCCTTCCTGACAGTGGTGTTCTAGGAGGGGTATTGAAGAGCAAGTAAACAAATTGTAATGTAACCAAGTTTCTTTAGTTTTCCTAGTCAGGGAACAGCTTATTACATTTTAGAAGGAAATCAGGAGAGGTTGATCTTAAGAGAAAAACTTGGGCTATGAATTTAGTCGTCAAACAACCACCAGATAACAACTTGCCAGGCATAAAGCATGTTAAAAAAGGGTGAAGTTTGACCGCTGGGTAGCACAACACTTGGAGTCAGAATGGTGTGTAATGGTTCAGAAAAGGCCCCTGTGACAGCGTCATGTGTTGTTAACTTTCATCTTGTTTTTGAGGCTGTAAGCTTATCCCTTCTACACCATGTCTCAGTTTCTTTGTCCCTGGCTCTCTGATGCATCTCCTATTGTCCCAGTAGCCCAATGTTCCTCTGTATACTGGTTGTCAAGGTTCTTCTAGTGTGTCTTTTTGGGGGTTGGTTTGTTTCTTTTTTTAATTATAGGTTATGATTTCTTTCAGGCGGAAGGTGAGTTAAAAAAAAAAACAAGCAACAGATTAAATTGCTCACTTGCAATAATGCTGGCTCTTCCCTCTCTCACAGACTTGAATGGAATGGAAGATCTGTTTAGGAGAAGAGCAGTACTGGAGAAACCTGCACTAGTGTTTCAGACCCTTTAATTGAGTCAGCTACCAGCACATCATAACAGAATCCAGCCCCTCAGGTCCTGCTGTGCTCCATTGTCATTAGCAGAGTTCCTTCTTTTCTTTGTATGAATTCTTTTCAAAATCAAAATAAAAATTCATTCACCTTTGCAGCTCTGATGTTCTGTTACAAAGGTCAGTGACTGTGCCCATGCACATGGATGTGTCAGCTGTCCTTGCTTGTGTGTGTATGTTCCATGGGAGAGCAGTGCCATGGCAGTTTTGTGAGCAGTCCTTCCTCAGGCCCCTCACCTGGCATGGGCAGGGAAGGGTGTGAGTAGCAGCCTACTGGCCAGATTCAGTGCAAACTATCTGCCTCTCACAGCAGTGCTGGGTAATGATCTCAGTGTGTTTCACGCCCTGAGAACTTAGTGCAAACATGTTCTTGTATGGTGGATGACAAGGAAGTCCTGAACATTTCCAGCCCGTGGAGAGACTCTCAAAGCGGTTAGCAAATCAGGGATGGGACAGATGCTGACAGTCAGCAGAGAGGGTGATGCTGTGGACTAAAAAGGGTCATTCCACCATACAGCACTTACAGACTGAGCCCTGGCACACTGAGCTTTGTTGGCTTGGCCACCTCAGGGAAAGCAGTTCACTGTGCTCTGCTTATCCCTGTGGAGACAAGCTGTTCTCTCTGCACAGCCCGGGACACCTCTCCTATTACTGTCACCAGCCTGCATTCTGGGGGGTTGTTATGCTAACCACTAATTGCTTGTTTTATTCAAACGGGGAAGGAAGGGTCTTGGTGGATGTGGCTTTTATCCTATTATCTTTAATTTCAGAGCTACCCTCTGTAACACTGCAGTGCAGGGGAAGCTCATCTCATTCCGGTCAGATGGAGCTATGAAATGTAAGTCATTCTAATCTGTACACCTTCATCTTCCTGGGGGCCTTCTTACTGACTGTTCATAACCAGAATGAAGCAGTATTTTCTGAGCTGGCAGAGGATGGTGAGAAGTGGAGAGGAGAGGCGATGCAGCACTTGGGGCCAACAGAGCATGTTCATTCTCTCTGAAGTCTATTTCTCCTCTTTCTCTGATATTGCAGACCTAGCTGACTTTGGAAAAGAAGGCACAAGATGACTCGGACACAGACTTTCTGTGTGGGAGAGTTATGGAGAGGTGGAGCAGCAAAGGAATTTTGAAGTTCATATAAAGCTCATGAAACATAGGTCTGATAGCTCAGAGATGGAGCTCTGAGATTAAAGAATAGGGGAGAGGCATTTCATTGTCTGCTGTGGGTCATGCTGGAATTAAATATGTCATGATTCCCGCTGAAGTGATCTTGCTCTTTAGTATTCTGGAGCTCCATTTAGTCAGTGTCTAAGGAAAATAAGACACCTGAGTTGTATCTTCTAGCTGGTATTATTCCTGAACAGAAGGAGCATTGTGTCTTTGAAGCCATATTTTCTGGGTTGTGAACAAGAGAGAATTTCCATTGTCTTTTTCCTTGACCATTTTTTAGATTTGTCTTTTTTTAATAGCTGATAGTTGCTATTCACACTGTTCCAAAATCAACAGAGTAAAGCAGAGCTGGTGTTGTTAATTTTTACTGCCACAATTCTTGTTCTTCACTCTAACAGAAGTACCCAGACCATCTGTTCTCACTGTGCTTGCTGGTGGGCAGAGCTCAAGATGCCATGAAAGTCCTGTCTGTCTGCAGACGGAGGACAGCACTGCATACCTCACATGTGGAAGCAAAGGGGTCAGAGCTTCATTGCTTTCTCGTGAAAAATTTGGTTTTCTGGTAGATGTGGTCATCTCTCTGTTAGGAAGTGAGTTCTGGCCTCCTGTTTCTGTTTGGGTTGGCTTACATAAGCAATAGCTCATAAAATCTACGATTTAAACCAGAGGACACCAAGGTAAAAAGCTGCACTGTACTTTCTCAGTGCCTTACAACATTAAGGCACCTGAATTAATCCCAAGAAATGAATTGACAGATTGACAAGTCCAATTTTTTAATCCAGTTGCTTTCATTTTGATGACCAGATAAAGCCACTGGTCCTTAAATAAGTCAAAACCTTCAAATCACTGTCTTTGACAGTAAATACGTTATTATAATTTCCAAAACAAATTATAAACTATAGTTTTAAAAGCTCTTTTAATTAAAAAAAAAAAAAGCAGATAAATAAACTTTCAGCAGGTTAGATGCTTCCTTCTGAAACTTGCTGTATATGAACTGAGACAAATGAAAAGGAAAATCTGGTGACTCCCATATGGTGTTTCAGGCTATTTTCTGGTTGGCAAGCTGAGTATACCAGTCCTAAAAATGTTAATAAGACTTTTGTAAATGAGTTTTAACTTGTTAATTAAGAATTTCTAACTATGGTTATGACCTGCAGGGAAATGTTTAATTGACTGTTTTCCCTAGCTGTTTCAGTGTCTTCTTACTAGAAAGAAGGATGAATGTATACTTATGGGACTTTAATTCCTCAGACCTAGCATAAGCCAGAGTTCCTGTATTCAACAATGCTGCAGGAATTTTCCTTCTTTAAGGAAAGTCTCTACTTTTTAGGACAGCAGAGCATTGCTTGGCTGCCTCAATTTGTCCTGGGAGATGAATACATGTAGTAGGATGGCAACAGAAATGTGCTCTTCTCTGGTGGAGCATGGTCCAGATTTCCCACACAGGTGGAGTCTCCATGTCTGAGGATATTCAAGAGCCATCTCATCATGGTCCTGGGCATCCAGCTCTAGGTGGGCTTTTTTGAGCAGGGGAGATTGGACCTGGTGACCTCATGAGGTCTCTGCAAATGTGAGCCAGCCAGTGATCCTTCTTAGCCAGCAAAAGGAGGGAAGTGATGCTCCCTGTCTGTGAGTCAGCAGCTGGCAGAGGTGGAGCAGGACAGAGAGGGATGGGCCATTTGCCTGTTCTTGGAGGAGACATAGCCAAGGCATGAAAAATAACACTTGATGTTCCCAAATGAGATGAAGAGTTAGTGTTTGTAACAAAAATATGGGCCTGTGTCCATTGTCAAACAGAAATGTTTTCATGTGGCTTGGTCTGGCTTTCCAGCATCCAAACAATGTTCCCTTGCTACCTGCTAGAAAGCCATCAAATTACTGAATGCTGTACTAAATTCCACTTGTTTCTTTTTAGTTAAGTACCAACAGAACTCATTCAGCACTTCTTCCAGTAACACCTGCTTTCCCTGTTGCAGATATGCAGCCACACTTGGAGACAGCAGCATGCTATGGGTATGGGGGCAAAGCACGGAGAAGGTGTGTGGGGGTAGGATCATTGCCATCACTTCCAGTTAGATGGGATTGGACTTTTCTAGTCAAGTGGAGAATACTTTGGTAACTCACACAGACAGGCTTTGTGCACTACAGAAAACAACCAGAAGAATATTTCTATAAAATTAATTTAGGACCTCCTTCCACTTATATTTTAAAGACGTGATTTGTCACTGTGCTTCAGCTTCCTTTTTAAATGCTTGGTTGTAGCTGAAAACATATTTTAGCATGTTGCAGTAAAAATCTGGAAATCCAGTCACGTCTGTGTACAGCCATTACTGAGTTTAATGAGAACTATATGTGTGCAACGAATGGCATCCCATTTGTCTTCATCTAATCATACATTAAATCCTTCATTGCTAAAATGATCTCAGAAAATTTGGGGTGAATCCCTGATTAAAAGTAACTGCCTCGTATCAGTGACCATCTGGAAATACCTGTTGCAGATTAACTGTGAAGGATGAAGGATCCCTCCTTCTCCATTCCCATTTAAAACTTTCTAAGTAGAGTGTTTTCTTTGAGAGAGCTGCCACACGGTTGTTACCACTGTTGCAAACCACAGATTCAAATGCACTGAGATGAGCAGACAGTGTGAAGAGGTGCACAGAAAATGACTGAGGTCTATATGTGCAAGAAAGCCTTTAAAGTAAACAATGTTGGAAGAGTGAACAATATTCTGCTTATTATTGTGGATTGGAATGTCCTGCTAGCTGAGAATAATGCAAAGGTCACTCACCAGCTGCAAGCAAACAGCATGTGGTTGGTTCTAAAATTAGTTAATCTCTAGTATTTCCATTTCTTTTCCCTGCATTCCTTGTTCTCTACCTTAAGCCTGGGAATCCAATTGAAGATGCTGTAAGCTTGAAAGAAATATTTTTTAATTTGTTCTCTTTAAAATTCTGTTAACTGCTGCAGTTGAGAAAACTAGGTATCTCTTTTCTGTCATTATGGTCAGGGTATTATTATGTCCCTAAAACTTTCCAGAGGTTCAGTTACCTGATCTTAGCTGTTCAAAGTTATCTGCTGGAGTCTGCTAGCAACAATGTTATCTGCAACTATTTTTACACCAACTTTTTAAAAGACAGGCTCAGAGATAATTCAAGAAGAATCTGAATAATGGCCTCATAAAACCCTGACTTTCTTTTTGCTGATTAGCTGGAAGCCAGTGGTGTTATGATGCTGCACCATGGCCAGTCTGGAGATGGGAAAATTGCTGGAGCCTTGGATGAAAAGGAGGACAACAGTACTGCAGGCATAAAATGTCCTAGTGTTTCCTGACATGCAAGGCAACACTAACTACTGAAGAAACTAACTCCAAAGAAGATCTGGTCTGGCTTTAGGGAATCTTGCAGAGACATTTTAACCTAACAGCTGTATAAAAGAAACAACTTCAGAGTAGAAGTACTCATCCTAGGACATGTGGCTGATTCTTTGCCTGCAGAGGTGGCTTGTGTGGCAGCGATGGTGATCTCTGGAAATGTCATAGCTAGCAAATTACACAGAAGAAACTTGTCAGCTTCAAGTGAGTTTAAGCGCTGAGAGCCAGCATTGTGCTCTCTGGTTGTAATAAACCAAGTCTTTTCTGCAAAATATTACCGAGGAGATGCCAATTAGTCATTTACATGCCACAGATGATGGATGAATAGTCACTCAGTTGCTGTTCTGTGTATGATTTATCGTGTAGCAATAGCCTAAGGTGAGCTTTAGGCTCCTCTGTTCTGCAGATGGATCTCAGTGCTCTGCACTCGCTACTGGTAGTGAGCAGAGCTGAGCAAGAGGAGGTATGAGAACAGCAAGACATCATTTCATTACACAGCTAGTTCATGTTATAACAAGAGAGTGTTTTATCACAGATAAAAGACTAATTTCCAAAAGCTCTGGTGAATGTGTTCTGGAATGCCCTGCATGCAGGGAGCATTGCGGACATGGACACCACAAGACGGAGAGCTGACAGCACTGCTCCGTGCAGAATCTCTGGCCATCTTTGCTTTTTCTCCGGCCTCTATCTGCTGTGGCCTGTTTAGTGGGGCAGGCACTAATATATTTGATAGCTTCTCTAATGAAGCTTATGATGAAACGTGTAAGAATTTTAATTTTAATCTCTTGTTAAACTTTCCTAATTAACAGAGAATTTATGAAATTGTTCAACTCCTAGCTTGCTTTATTAGGCTACAGCCAATATTTTATCGGGTTGCAAAGTCATAATTTTTCTTTCTTCTTTATAGTAAATCTTTTTAGTACAGTTTTAGGATTCAGAATTTCCCACTTTTTTGGTGTAAGGGTCAAGATAGCTGGTTTCCATGATCTCTGCAATAATCTGTTAGTTTAAACAGGCAACCTAAGGGGAATAATACAAAAGGTGTTAAATGAAAACATATATTTTAAATGTTGATTGTGTAGAGGTGTTCATATTGTTATTTATGGAAGGAGAAGAGCTTAAACTTAAGTATTACATTCTCTTCTTACTCGTTGTTTTGGCAGCGTGAGAGCCCTCAACAAGGCTATGTGGGGTTAAGAAGTGCATTAAATATAAAGTTCAAGCAATACTACCGAAAGAAAAGGTTTTTCTTCAGGTTTCTTTAGTGTGCTGCAAGCAGAGAATGGTCTGCAGTCTTGTGTCTTAAGCGTGGAAGCTCTGTACTGATAAAATCACAATACAGAAAAACAGCCATCAGCAATGTATCTACTTATACAGAATGCCAAAAAATAGCATGGAAAGGGAAGAAACACCCCCCCTTCCCCAAGCCATGTCCTCATCCTGACTGAGCCTGTGTGCAGCCTGACCAGGATGTCCCATGAAGTGCTGGCATGCAGAGCTGCATTTGTGATGGACAGGAAGTCAGGGTTTGCAGCAGTGCAGCAGGAGGATTCATCAGCCACACACAGAACTACTCAGAAGAAGTGTTGTCTGGTCTTGTGCTTATGTCCAGCTCTGCTTTCTTTTTTTAAGTAGACTCCTGACCTCCTTTTTTTTGACTGTTCACAGCGTATTTTTGACAAATGTCCTTCATATCATCCATGTCATTAGGATCCATGTCATTAGGATGATTGAAGCAACATCCAGACATGATATTAAGAGGGAAAGAGGGAGAGTCTTTAGAAGACTTGATATTTGGTGTTTATTTGTATATTCTGCAATGGCAGTTATAACCTTGTATGTTTTACAGAAAAAACAGCTTGCAATGATACAGGGCAGAAAATAAAGCAATCAGAAATATTTGCAGCTCATCACTGCTCCTTAATATCCATTTTAGAGACAGCAGTTGGAAAGGGTTAACTCTTAAATTCCTGGAAGTAAGAGAAAGTTAATCTTTTCATTTAGTCGTTTATTTACAACTGTTCCACTAACCTTGGAACGACTGACTCTAGGCCTTTTAAATTTAAGGTGCTGTTTTCTGTGTCTAACATTGTTTTCATAGTTCTCCTACAAGGAGACAAATTAGGCAGTTGGAGAACTTGTGAGACAGTAGAAAACATTTGTTTCTGGTTCAGCAAAGATAATAAACAAGAGTCATTAGAATTTTTTTTGGACAGAAAACCACAGGTTTTCATAAAGACTGAATTCTGCTGTATCAGAGCCCATATAAAAAACATTGGTTATGAAACATGCTTTCTACTAATTTTGCTCTTGATCTCACAAAACTAGCTGCAAAGGAACAGTGTTGACTCTCCCCCATCATGGTGAACTTCTTGTTCACCATGGTGTAACTTGGAGGGTCTGCAGGATGGCCTCCCTTGGTCCCATCACTGCAGACTGCTCCTAGTGACTTCCAAATGAGGTTGGGTTGCTGCCAGCAGCACTGGAGGGTCTGGGTGTCTGTATTAACTGGGGTCATGGAGAGGTGAGAAGTATCTCTAGCTGTTCCAGTGGGTAGTAGCTACCAGGTTACACTGGGATGGTGACTGCCAATGCACAGAATTTTTCTGACATAGACAGATAAATTATTCTCATCTCATGTGTGGGGAAATGCTGCCTTGTGTTTAATGGGCCTTCTGGGAATCAAGTGCAGATATTCCTTGTCTATGTTTATTTCTAATAGGAGACACTTTGCTTATGAACGTAGAGATGGCTCTGCATCTCAGATTTATCCAGACTCCTCTCCCCTTTTTCTTATTGTACCTATGAGTCACTCTGTGGTTGTCATAATTTATTTTTACAACATGCTGAAAGGTATATTGGGAAACTTATAAACATGCTAGGGAGAAGCCACCTGAAATAGCAAATGTTTCTAATTATAAAGTTAAAGCTGCCTTTCTAAGCTATTTGGTTCTTTATTAGACTTTGAACAACCTGAAAATGTACTTGGCTACAATTAGACTTCCAGATACAATAAGTAAATTGCAAATGAAAACCACCCCGTGGAAAATGACACCATTAGCCTGGAGCAGTAACCCTGCTTTTTACACTATATGGTTCTGCACAGCCTGTACATCCAATAACTTTCTGTGAGTCCATGAAGTTGAGAGGACAGTTTCTTAAAAGCAGAACAGTTCAGGGATTTTTTTAATTGAAATAATTATTAGGTGCTTTCATGTTTATTTTTTTAACATTTCCAGACTTTTCCATTTTAGTCTGATTTCAAGGGAAAGTAATTTATCTATGCCTTACCATATCTATTAGACAGTGTTCCTGAAAGGATTTAATTAGTCTTGGCCATGTTTTTCATATCTGCAAGGCAAAACAAAAAAAAAAAAAAAACAAAAAAAAAAACCAAAACAAAACAAAACATTAGATTTCTGTACAATAAAGAAAAATAGTTATGATTTAGAGTTTGAGTGTTCTGCAATTGTGCTTGGATTTTAAGCCCTTGCCTTATGCAGAGCAGCTGCTTTATGAAAATGCTTTGCTGACTGATTATAGACTGTGGGACACACCTTCAGCCATCACTGGTTCATCACAGTGTTCATGCAGAAACAAGAGTGCCAAAGTCACAGCTGACACAGGACAAAAGTAGCAGGTAGGGGTTCAGGGCCACGTGCATCCAGGCAAAGAGAGCAGAAAATGTGTCTTAGAGTCTCTTTAGACTCACTGTCTAAATCTGTCATGTCCTGGCTGCTGTAAAGAAGTCATCACTCTGGCTGAGGTTGACATCTGGTGCCAGTGGTGTGAATACTGACTCTTCACCTGCTCATTGCACTGGGAGCCAGGGGCATTTCAGGTGCCACTGGAGATGGTTTGAGTGGGGTCGTCAGGAATTATGTTAGTTGGCTTGGGCACAGGATATTTTTAAAACCCACCTCTTGTTCTTTTATAAGATTTGAATGGATGCCAGTTTGCATGAGGCTTGCCCTTTTATTATTAAAATAAACAGAAACAGTAGAGGAACTTTCACTTGGCTAAAAGAAGACCTCTAGGTCAATGCTTCTTTTACTGGGAGAAGGTTGAAGAACCTTATGCTTTGTTTTGCTTATGTCCACCTCTGTTGGCAGGCTGTTCAATACCAAATGGATTTGTAGTTTTTTTGGGAGGTACACTTAGCACACAGGGATCAATACCCTAATACAGGTCTCAAATCCATTGCTGGATAGAATGTGTATGAATTAAAATTCCTTGGGTTATGAAATTTAGAATACCAATGGTGAGGTTTGGGTTAAAGTGATGTTAGTTTGCCAATGGCATTTCCCTCCTTGTATCATTTTGAAATGCATTAAAAGGAAGATAGTCTCTTTAACTGTCTTCGGAAACACACAATTCTTCTAGATTTGGCTTTCTTTTTAATTCATAGAGAACAGATGTGGCACTGTTACTCCAACAATATAAGTGAATCTCTTCTTGCACTGGCTGGGATGAAAGCAGCTTCCTCCATCCTGGTTGGGCTTTTTTGCAGTTCTTAGATCCTGGTATCTTTAGAGGATTTCAGTAAGACTGCTGTTTCATTCCAGTGTAAGTATATAGTGTCACTCGAGTAATTCTGCAATGAAGTGTTGCCCCTCCCCCCTTAAAATTTTTTCTTCTGAAAGCAAGAGGGACAATAGTAATGACTTGAATTTCTTAATTTTCAGTGCTGATGCAACACACTCAGCCAGAAAGATCTGATTGGAAATATTAAGTTCCTCCATCTAGAAACAATTGTACAAGGGAGCTACTGAGTGCAAAGACACTCATTGAGTGTGAAAGAGTGTGGTCTTCCTCTCCATTCACACACTACTGAGTGTGAAAGACATGTGGTCTAGGCCTTGAAATTTTCTTCCCTTCATTTCCCCAACTGAGGAAGGTTTATCAGAAAGAAGAGCTGATGTTTGGACTATGTAATTGTTTGCATATAAAATACAAAGCTTGCTCAGGTAACATTGAAACTCCTGCTTCTGAAGCAGGGATGAGTCTGCACATAGCACAGCCGTGTAGCCTCTTACTCATCTCACAGATTTAAACAAATGTAGGGGTCTCTTGCTTACATAGTTTATTTTTTTTCACCAATGGTGTTTTTGTGACAGTCATCTTGAATAGGTTGTGAGATGCTCCAGCTCCCTCCCTTTGCTGTGCCAGCAGCATCTGTGAATCAGCACAGCCCAGCTGCAGTGGCTTCACAAAGCTGGGACCTGGATTTAAGGGCCAGTCCATGCAGTTGTGGTCCCAGCAGTAAGCACTAAGATGCTTGTGTATGCAAGCAGTGGTGTGATCCCAACTTTATTCTTTCTCTCCAGGAAGTGCAGCTGCTGCTCAGGCTCTCTGGGCAGGTGAGCACCACATCTTTGAGGAGGTAATCAGATGATAAAGCAGCCTGTGCTTCCAGAAAAGCCGTATCGGTCTTCTTTCAAGGAAAAAGCAGCATGCTAACTGAACTGTGCCACTGATGGAGAAAATGCAAAAACATTATGTGAGCAAATGTCACAATTTGTGGGTGAATGTCAGACTTGTCAGCCTGGCAGTTGATTGTGGTGGAAGGGGGAATGCTTTGTGTTAGCAGTAATAGTCTTGCCTGAATAGCTGAGGTCTTGACTCAAGTCACTGTCATAGACTATGTTCACCTGCCTCTATTAGTTCATACTCTCTGTGGAGATGGGACTGAAAAGTGATTTTCCAAACTCTTCTTTTTGTGCATCACCTGCAGATGGGAGCCTCAAGGGGTCACACTGACAGAAGGAGCAGGAGTTCCTCCTGACAGCAGCTCAGTAAGAATCCCTGATTGCTGGTTGTTAGTGGGCTGCATTCTTCTCTCTTAAGATACCTTCACTGTGATAATTGCCTCCTGAAAACTGTATTGCTGGTGTAAGACCTAACCTAGTTCTGGAAGCCTTTGGGAAATGATACTCAAAAGAAATGTAGAGTCTCAGGAAAACCTGTGCAGCAGTTGCTGGACATATCATGGAGCAGAGATGCAGCTTCATCATCTGTGCTCTCCACACAGCCATGCTTTTGTGAGATACATCTTGGCTCTGCAAAAACCACAATACAAGCTTGTACAAGTAGTACAAGTTCTACTTAGTGTATTTTTTGTGTCTGGAGTTAAAATGTGATGTGCTAATGCAACCAGATACCTGTGTAATGGAAATACAGAATGGTAACCAAAATGTTTATATGAATGTTGGGGTACAAGGTGCTAGGCATGGTTCTAAATGAAGATGTTTGGCATTAATTAATGAGTAATTAAGGTGCTACACATTGTTTCTTTTTGCAGGGGTCACTGTCAGCAGCTCAGGGTTATTATAGGTATGGTGGCAAGACACAGCTACCTTTGTAATTTGCCTTATGTTGAAACAGAACCTGAGAACTAGCAGCTCAAACTGGAGTTCAGCCATACAGGTGGTTTTGGAAGCTTCAAAAGCAGTCAGTAACAAATTCCCTGAGCCCTACCACGTTAAATAATGTTGAGGGACTAGTATCAGAAAAGCCCTTGGAGGAGTTGAGGTAGATGGCTCTAAACTGTACTGTTTGTGCTATTTAATTTTAATTTCTGGTCACATAAATTCTGCTTGGATTTTACATACTGTAGAAGTAGTACAACTCTAAAATTACCGAAGTGGAAATCTTGAGTGAATTACATGTCTCTGTGTAAGCACAGTGCTGCCAATTACTCTGCTTCAGATGTTTGCAACTACTTGCAGAAGTGGAAGCATGAAAAACAGAGACAGGGTAGATGCACACCACTATCCTGTGATTAAACATAACACAATCTCAGTATCATTCTTCTCATCTGATATTTGTTCTAGTGGCTGTGCAAACTGAATCATAGAATAAACTGAGTTGGAAGAGAACCAGACGCATCATTGAATCCAACTCCTGACATTCACAGGATACCCCAAAAGTCACACTATGTGACTTAGAGCATTGTCCAAACACTTCTTGAGCTCAGGCTTGGGGCCATGAGTACTTCTCTAGGGAGCCTTTTCCAGTGCTCAGCCACCCTCTGGGTGAAATTTTTTTTCCTAATATCCAACCTAAAGCTCCCATGACACAGCTTCAGGCCATTTGCTCAGGTCTGGTTACTGAGCACAACAGAGAAGAAACCAGTGTCTGCCCTCTGCTTCCCCTCATGAGGAAGTTGAGGACTACGATGAGCTCTCCCAGACCCTCAGTCTCATCTTTTCCAGGCTGAACAGACCACATGACCTTAACCACTCCTCGTAAAGTTTTCCCCTCCAGACTTTCACCATCCTCATGGCCCTCCTTTAGGTGCTTTCTGATAGCTAAATGCCTTTTCTGGGTGGAACACAGATTAGAATTAAACTGTTGATCTCTCGTATAGGTGAGGCACTTGAGTTGTTTTGAGTGTTTTCTGGCCATGACCCTGTTTCATTTTCTGTGACCCTGTTCTGTTTGGCTCAGGCTCCCTGTGTACTGTCTCAGGATCATCCCCACATCACACCACTCATTTAAAAACAGTGGTTCTGTAGGCAGTTTGCACCAGTTCTTGTGATGATGCCCGATTTTGAGTTACCATAGATGGCCCTATAACTTAGTTTGAAAACATTGCTTTGGAGGTAAAGTAGATACAAGATGGATATTTACTTCAACAATTGTACAGAGAAGAGTTTAAGTGGAAGTGTATCCACTTACCCACTTAATTCCATAAAGTAATTTGGAAGCCTTCATATTTTATCAGGTTAGAGCATGTTACAGGTAGAGGCTGGCTGCTTCATGGGAAGTATGGTGTCTCATCTAGGAACTACTATCTCGACAGGAGATCCTCTTCAACACTAACAGGCTCCCATTAATGAGTGATAATAAAAGGTCTGGAAATAAGAAAAGGTGGTAAGAGCAAAAGAAGGTATGTGAAAGAGCAGTAAAGAGCAAGCAAACCTAAAACCATACCCTGAGGTAGCTGCTTTTAGCTTTTACAGGCTGATCATTATGGTGTGTGTTGTTGGCATATCGCGTGATTGTACATCACCATGGGCCAGGACTCTGCTGCCTCTTTTGAGTGTCATTACAATGCACTTAGGTATCTTGTGTTTCTACAACATGAGCATCAGTTTAGATAGATCGGTATGTAGTTAAGTATGCTGAAGATGTGCCCAGGGGTTAGGCTGTATGTAGATGACCTATTTCAGTCATCTAAAGCTTCAGAAGCTCTCTCTGAGCTGTGGTGCTGGAGGCAGGGTCCTAATGAGACTGCTTTATAATACAGCTCTAGCGTACACATTTGGTAGTGGTTGGAAAGACAGTCAATCTTTCAAGGCTTAAGCAGCACTTTCTGAAAGTGCCTTCAATTAACAGCTAAGACAAACCAGTCACTCTATAGTTATGTTGTATAGCCAAATACTGAGAATGATCACCCAGAGATACTTCAATTTATGTACCATTTTTTATTTCATTAGGAGGCTGATGAATATTTGATCCATTAATGTTCCTATTTATGCCTCCATAAGTCAAGTGCCTGAGTTCAGCTTCAATCCATCATTGCTCCTAAGATTTACATTTCAGATAGATTTTTCCAACAGCACAGATATTGCAAACCTTAAATTAATGCACAAAGCTGCTTCTACCCTGCAGAAGATAAAACTATTAGTAAGTAAAACAGTATCTCTTTTGGATGCCTGTCTTCCTAATGATAATGGAATTTAAAAGATCTACAAAGGGCTGTTTCAGCTAAATATCATATGTCCACCACTATTTGAAAAGAGGATAATGAGCTGAAAGTGTTTCTGTGCCTACCTGCAGTGTTAATTGAAAGCTGTGAAGGCACATAGATAGAACCAGGCTCAGGGGACCTTTCTTATAGAAATTTTATGTGAACCGTCTCTCCTGTATCTGAATGTGTTGTCTAAGCTGTCCTTATTAAGCCAAAAGGCTTCAGTGATAATGAAAAGCCTTCCTAATGCTTTCACTTGTATTAATTCAATTGCCAGCTTAGAAATCAAATTGAAGCCCCAGAAATTCCCATTCTGATGTTTCACTGTTTCTTTCTCTAGTCTGTGTTTTTCTATATGTCCTGGGGGGACATATTTACAGGACACTATACATGCTATGCGCAGCTCAAAACTTAAAACTGAGAGGGTACCTTAAGAGAAAAGATGCACATTTTTCATTTGCTTTTTAAGATCACTTGTTGCTCTTCTGCTTTTTTGTTCCAAGCTCCTTATATGAGTGAGATTCATCAGGAGAAGAAATTGTCAGAAGTGACAGATTGGTAGTGAGGTGGCTCTTCACACTGACTGGGGACACGTGACATAGTTCGAACACCAGCTCTCTTTGTGAGTTACAGTGGTTTGGATGATAATAGGAGAGGGTAAGTTCCTGAGACAGTTACTGAGGGAAGAGCATGAAGACATTCACAAGCTGATTCTGGAAAAACAATTTGCTGGGAAAGGGAGATAATGGGATGAAGATGCAAGCCTGTATACTGACACCAACATTTAAAAATTCTGATGAATTGTCTGGCATGTGAGACTGGTTATTTATGTCACTTTCTTCTTAATTTAAAATGCTTGCAGGAAGGGACCATATTTCAGGACTGTAATACAGTGCTGGAACTGCAGCTCCTGACCATCTTTTTTTCCCCTGCAGTTTATTTTGGGGTGTAATATTGGTCCTCACTGCTTTCTGGTGCATGTTCTGTAATGTGTTTGGTAGAACTGCCTATATGAAGATGCTTTTTTTGCAGGGAACAGAACCCTGGAGAAGGACGCAATTCTTCTGCTCTTGTGTTTAGCAGCTTCACTTCTCTGGATCTCAGTTTTCCCAAATACAAAAGAGGGGAAATGACTCAGACTTTTCCTGAAAAAACACTGTGGAAGATTAAAAGGAAGGTAGAAAAGCTGAGACACAGGGAAAAAAAAAAACTTAGCATCGCTGCAGGAAACAGGAATGAAGCCAGCTGTTCAGTGTGGTGATAGCGACATGAAGGCAAACAAAAGTTCAGGGAGACTAAAATGCAGGCAAAAAACTGTGAAGTCTTCCTAAATCAGTAGCATGTTGCCTGGAATATGGTATGTGTTTCTCCTCAACCATCCTAAAAACAGTATTTTAGAATCAGGAAAAGTTTGAGCGTCTCTAACAAGAAAGAAAGAAATGGTGAAAATACTGAGATTGTTTCTTCTTGAAGCAGCACACTGGAGGCATGCTGTGAGGAAGAAAGCAATCAAAGAGGTAGGAAAAAAGGTAAAAGGTTAGTAGATACTTGAACTCCTGCTTCAAAACACAAGGCATTAAGGACTTAGTGAGTCTGAACGATGCTGTCCCCAAAGCTGAGTCAGTGGGATGAGGGGCAAGAGGCTGAGTTGCAAATCCATCCCTACAGCTTGTGTATCCACTGGTACAAGACTCAGGTTACTGGATGCAGGGATCTATACCAAAGTAGAAAACAACAGTGTGAGAAGGAATAGGCATTCTTTTTTCATCACCTCTGGCAGACCTCTAAATACTAGGTCTGAAAAGGGAACTTCTCCAAGCGCCAGGCCATCCCAGGGCATGCACCTTGTCTGGGATGAGGGCAAGTCTTTAGTAAGATCACAGTAACAGTTAGGGCTGATGCTCTCATTTCTTATAATAGTTCCTTACTTCAATAGCTCTTACTTTGCTTACGTCTTCCACTCTTTCAGTTTTTGGCGGAGGATGGCTGTACAGGCAGCAGGGAATCTTGCAAATAGGCTCTCAAGACAGAGGAATGGACAGATTGGTAGAGAGATGACTCTTTACATTGACCAGGGATGTGTGACATAATTGAAACACTGTCTCTCTCCCTGAATTGCAATAGTTTGAATGATAATGGAAAAAGAGTTAGTTCTTGAGAAAATTAGCTGAGCAAAGAGCATGAAGACGTTAACAAGACTAATTCTGGAAAAACAGTTCATGTACAGAAAGACATGTCAGAGCCACACACTCACAAGGTGAAAAAATGGCAGAAGAGCAAAACTCCCCTGATGGCCTAGAAAGACATTTTATGGACTGTTCTGTGGCATTTAGCATGACAGCATTTGAGCACCTCACAAAGTCCTTGTTCATCTCTGCAGCCCTGCTGCTAGGTGAAGGGATGTACCAGATGCCCCATGTCTTTTCAAAATACCTTCTCTGTCTAATGATCTTGTGACATCAAGCGCGGGTAAGGGCTTGAGACAGACGGACTAAGGCCAGAAATTCATTTGGGGTTTTCAGTGTAGGATACCTATTGCCTGAGTCTTTCCCACTCCCCCACTTCTGATTCACATATTTTCACCTGCAGCAAGTACAACTCCTA
This sequence comes from Taeniopygia guttata, assembly GCF_048771995.1. Taxonomy (NCBI): domain Eukaryota; kingdom Metazoa; phylum Chordata; class Aves; order Passeriformes; family Estrildidae; genus Taeniopygia; species Taeniopygia guttata. The sequence continues at coordinate 45,990,268 of NC_133063.1, read as the reverse complement.
CTCAATTTTGGCAGCGTTTGTGAGCACCCATCATATCACACCTCAGGGCTCTGATCCAGTGTTCCAGCAAAGTAGGGAGACCTTATTAGTGACCCTTTGTGGAAATCTGTTTTTAGAGACTTAGCATATTTCTTGTAAGAGCATACAAGTCCCAATTCTCTAGGACAGCTCCACATTGTTTAATCACAAAATCATCTTTCTGTCTCTACACTGTGCTTCCCTTTTCCCTACATCACTTGCAGCTTCTGCAAGAAACCACAGACTTGGACTTCTGTTCTTTCATTGTATAACCCCGATTCATCTCCAGCATAGGTCCATGCTGCACTACCAAGGGAAAGAGTCTACACAGGTATGTCATTACAGGCTGTGTTGTAGCACATAGGCTGCAGGAGCTCAAATTAGGCTGCAGTAGCTGTATTTGAGAGCTTGGAAAATGATCCCTGCTATTTTCTTTGAATGTAAGTTCTCTGCAGCTTTAAAACAGAAAAATGTACTATAAGAAAACCCCAACATGGGGTCACAGCATCACCAGCATGTTTCTGGGCTCTGTGTGAGAGCACTGCTATATGGCCAGCAGCCTTAGGTGTATTCAGATTGCAGTCAGGTACCTAAATCTGTTCATTGCCAGAAGGCTTCTGGAGTTTCACTCAAAGGTAGCCTGGGATCACCTAGAGAAGTAACAGCAATGGTCAGATGTTGTGCTTCAGGTCTGTGAGCCTTGGCAGAGCACTGCCTAGGAGGGTACATTATATCACTCATGTCTGACAGCTGTGTCTTCCAGCGCTTTTAACTTTTTGCTGTCCCTGTTGTGTCTCTTCATTCTCTTCCTGGACCTATTCTTCTAGGAACATAACTCTGCTGTTCTTCTTTCCCCTCCTGGCTATCTGGCTATCCATCCAGTCTCTTTCTTCCATCACCTTCTCCAGACAGCTCTAGTCCTACTGCCAAATCCTGCTTTTCCTCCCTGCTCACCCCCTGCTAGTCCCCCTGTCCTCATCAGCCTCAGGCTGTACCTGCAGAGAAGGACATCACTTGGAGGGGAAGGCTCAAGTGACCAAATGTGTTCCCAGCACCCCACCTCAACAAAAGAAAAAAAAAAAGTTGGGATTTTTTTAGAACTATATACAAATATGGAATATATTTCAAATTAGGCTAAGAGAAATGTCCAAGTGCAAATTTTCACCCCAAAGAGTAGACATTTAGCATCTGAAAAAACACTCTCTAAATCCATAGATTTGTGCAGTCACACTTAAAAAGCAAAGCAGGGAAACCCCAGCCACGTCTCACAGCAGTCTGCCTTACCGCAAAGCCTTTGGGTGAGCCAGCAAAGGACCTTGGGGCTAGTCCATGTATCAGCAGCAGAAGGAGCAGCAGCCCAGAGGGACCTGAATAAAGACCAAGAGTTTGTGCATGTGCCTGAGCCTGTCCCAGGGACCACTGATGGTGTGTTCACCTTTTCATCTCCATTCCCAGACAGGGACATCTCCATCTCAGACAGGGATCTGGTTGGGATTTTTGTGCATGCACAAATGAGCTCCCTCAACTTCCTTTTCCCACATCATGCAGTGCATCGTCCCATGCTCCACAATCTGCTGCAGCTCCTCAAATGGTGTCAAGGGACAGGTGGCTTGATTTTAGCTGATAAAGGGGCTTCCTTGAAAGTAGCAAGGCGGAAGCTGTCTGGCCTGGTATCTCTTTCTGATGCTGTCAACTAGAGGGGAAAGAGACAAGATGGAGCTGGATGGACACCAGATCCATTCCAGGGAGCATGCAAGGGAAACAAATTCCTTTAAAAAGCTCTTCTGTTGCAGTTGCTAAATGGTGTCTGCTTGCCTTTATTTCAGAGACCTTCTGCTAAGCACAGATTACCTCAATACACTCTGATTTTCACTCAGCCCGCTGTCTACATGAAAGATGTAGCTAAAATATCTTCAGACCATCTCAAGGGATGGCTGGTGATGTGGCTGACTTTTCATGTGCTGCTGAATTTTAAACTCAGTGTGGTAAACTGCTAACCAGCCTTGTCACTTGCCATCCACTGTATCAGGCAGCACTGCAGCTGTTGGACACCTTGCTGAGCCCAGCCCCTGTGTGCAGCACAGGGCTGGCAGGCTCTCCAGGACCTTTGCAGTGCACTAACTGCAACCCTGCAGTAACCAAGGGAATTGGGAGCAAGGTCACTAAATACTGGGAATGATAAAAGCCACCACTTCTGGTAATAAAGATGGATTTTTTTCTTCAGGAACCTCAATTTTGCATTTTTTTACAGCACTGGGGAGGAAATATCCCTGCCCTTTAGAGACTGAATAACTTGTAAGAAACTGTTATAAAAATCAGTGATTTCCCTTTAAGTCAGCTTCTGTGCCTTTGTCTCAGCTTCCCTGATTAGTCACATAATGAGGATATTTCTAATACAAATGTGTCAGGGGAGAAGGGAGCCAAACATTGCTTTATCAGAAGAGAATCTGTATCCCTCTGGATGCTAATTAGTCACGGAGATACAGGAGTGTGGGGTGGGGGCAAGGCAAACTCTTATTTTAGAAGCCAAAATGATTTGTGCCCTCAGAATTTCTCAGGCAGGGCTGGAAAGCCATGCCAAGGTAGGAGCACTGAGAAATGTCCCCTGGCTTTCACATCCCTGCCTCTCAGATGTGTTTGCCATGCTGCTGTTCCCTGCTGCTGTTTGCAGGGTTATTTCCGTCACAAGCTTGGCTAAACAGAAACTCTCTTCTTATAAATATGGAAATCCGGTGGTTGAGCTTTCTGTCTCCTGGGATAAGTTGAAAGTGTGGTGCTAAAGAGAAAAGGGCTGCTGAACTCTTAGCTTGGTGGTTTTGTTTTCTCTACTATTGCAGAGAAAATGGCAATTTTTTATTGCTGGGATCCACCTTTGCAGTATGGACAAGTGAACTCTCAGGACTTTGTCCTGGGAAAGCTCTGGGCCCAGCAACAGCATGGGCTGTGTCAGTCTCTGCTCTGTCTAGGCTAAGCTAGTGTCCACCACTGCGATCCCCACCTGTCTTCAGTGTGGCAGATGTGCTTGGTGCATGAGCCCTGCGCAGCTGCACATCTTTGGGGCTGTGTTGGAAGACTGTGTGATTTTTGTATTTGTTACAGAGCTTTAAATGCCAGTGGGCATCCATTATGGTTCCTGATAAATCTTTTTAATCATAGAACATTCTGAGTTGGTAGGGACCCATAAGGTCCATAGAGTTCAACTCCTGGATTTGCTTAAGACAATCCCAGAAGTTACACCATGTGCCTGAGAGCATTGTCCACATGCTTCTTGAACTCTCACAGGCTTGGTGCCATAATTGCTTCCCTGGAGAGCCTCTATTCCAGAGTGGTGGGGCCCCACAGTGCTTCTTGGGGACTTTGTTAGTATCCTGCTTACAACCTGTCTCCTTTCCTGGGTTGAGATCACAGTCAGAGAGCCTGCAGAGCCAGACACCCTTGCTCTCTGGAAGAAGAGAGATTTACTAGGTGCACAAGACAGGCAGAATGAAAAATTATTCTTGGAGAAGGAGTGAACAGAAGAAGCAATCAAACAGCTCAGAAAAGGATCTGAGGGATTAGATTAAAGGTGCCAGGGGTATTCCAGAAGCAAAAAGCAAGACCTCATTCATCACACTTGTACAGATGCTGAACATGTAAAAATCAGCTGCCTTACAAAAACAAAACTCAAACCAACTGGAAAAGAACAGATGACCCCAGATTTATGCTTGTAATAGCTGTGATACTGAACCACTGATTACAGCCCTTGGTCTGTTGAAAGGTGTGGATGTGGAGCCATCCCAGCTTTTCCGACTATTGTTCTTACAGCCAGAGACTGTAAAAGCTCAATAACATCGTGTTTGCTATGCTGGATCCAATCAATGACCTGTGGCAGCAATTATGCAGTCTCCAGGACATTGGTGGGAACTAACATCACAGCAACAGGGCTCTCCTAGCATCATTTGTATTGCACCAGGTCTTTCTTTGTCAGAATATGTCACTTCTGCAGTATTTGCTAGAACCAACCAAAATTTCTAGTGTTTCACTCAGCCAAAGTTTGATTTTGTCTTTTTTGTACAGCTGGAGCAGCCTACCTGTGCATGGTGGGGATCCATAAACCACTCTGTATATGCTGACAATCATGGCATTTCAGTAGTGATGTCTCTACTTGTCTTGCACTTCCTCAGCTGGTTTCTCTAGGTGTTAGAGTTGTCCATGGGAAGGAAGCACAGTTCCCTAGAGTTGTCCATGGGAAAGAAGCACAGTTCCCCTCCACTATGCAGGAGAGATTGTGAAAATCTTCATTTCAGGTGGAAAACAGCTCTCTCTTTGAAAACAGGCTGTTCCTCTTGGTGGGGCTCTGTTAGAGACTTGAAGAAGTAAAGATAGGACACAGACCTGAAATAAGCTCTTTACAATAACTGATGGGCACAAATTCAGTCACTACAAGGGACTGCCATGGTCCCTTCCAGACTGCACTGGGGCTGTGCAGTTTTCTATAGGATTCAACTACTACGTAACAGCCAAGGGCCTAGGCTCCTGTTCTCCAAACACACTGTGACCTTGGCTCTGACATGTTGCTCAATTTTTTAATCATTTGAAGGGTATCTCTCCTCAAGAGTTGAGGCTTAAAGAGCAGTTGTGAAGTTGTATAGGGTTTTTTATGATCCTGGTTTGGCCAGATGCCAGTTGTTAAACTGACTCTTACAATAACTACCAAGGAATCTGTGATGCCTTTGTACCTTGAATACTCACGTTGCACCTCAGAGCTGTGGCTGTGTAATCAGAGGCACAAAAGGAGAGGCATGATATCTTCACATATATATCCTTTACAAGGAAGGAATTTTGATACTGAATCATCCTGAAAACAGCTAATAGCTGGTTTTAAATAGCTATTGCATGCCACTTGCTAAGTGCTGCAGGCAGTGAGGAGTGCAGTGTGGCATTTCTCTAATTTGCAATGTTAATGATTCAATTTAAGTCATGTAAAGCTAGCACAAGATACCAAACTTATAAATGCATATGATAATAGAGATGGCTTATATGTGTGAAAGAGCCTGGAGGGAAATATGGTGTTAAATATACTCTATCATGATTGAAAGGAAAGGGGCTGCTTGTGCTGCTGGTTTCTCAGAGGGAAATCTAACAGAAAGCATGTAATTGCTCACATTTTTCTTATTTGTCCCTCAAATGTTTTCCCGAAATATTTGGTCTAGTTACTGCATTGGTGCTTCCTCTGCTACTGTAGACTCCCAGGATTAGTCATACACCGTCATCTAAAAAAAGTTTCTTCCCTGTGCTGCAAATGTCATTTTTGATTAGGAAAACAGATCACTGAAGCATCTTGATCCCTTTCCACAGCTTATGCCTTTCTGTTTGCTGCATTTTGTTCAACCTCGATGTGGCAGTCGGGCAGACCCTTTGTGGCCAGGGCTCCAAGGCAGCATTTCAGCACTGCCACCACGGCACCCACAGGGAGACTGACACTTCTCTTCTCCCGTTTGAAGCAGGGCAATGGTCTAAACTCCTGGCTACCTGTCAGTGCGTTGAGCTATCCCAACTGCAGGTGTACACAGCAAAAAGTCATTTTAGTGACATGCTGGTTCAGTTTAATTAATAAGACTAAAGGTTTTAATCTTGCTGCAATATTAATACTGCTGGCTTCTCAGTTGCTGAAATAAAATGGTTTCAAACACCAATTTGTCTTATAATTATAAACTAATCAGGTTCAAAATCTGGATCTTGTAGTGGATATTGGAGGCCTAATTTTTTAAACAAGATCTGTTTCTCTTCTGTTGCTCAGAAGAGAAAAACAGCAATGTTGTAAGTGGTGCATTGGCAGAGCTAGTAGAAACTCCATAAACAGTTGTTGTTTATTGCTTTGTTGAAATGGAGTCAGTAGCTATCAGAATGTTTTTCAGTACATCAGTCACTGTGTCTCCAAAATGTCATTTATTTTGACTTTGGTACAGGGAGGGTGGAGATGCTGAGATGAACAGTTACTGCTCTGGATCTGGCAGAGTGCACATGTTGATAAAAAGTGACAATCATGTCTTCCCAGGAGCCTTCTGCTCTGGATCCCATGTGATTCTGGAGTTCCTTCAACATGTGAGACTTAAGAAGAAGACTGTTTTCTTCAGATCTCCCAGAGAGAAGGTGGAGGTCAGCCATAGTCCTTGGCAGTGGGTAGGGGAACTTGGAGAACATCTCTTCCAGGGTTGACTGGTGTTCTGACCAAGTCTGGCATAGAAGGAAGTTCTTCTTCTGTTAAGACAGATGGGGAAAGGGACCTAAAAAGAACAGGGATCTTCACAGTTTGCACCAGATCAGGATCAGTAAGTCTGAAAACCAGATCAGCTCTGTTGACTTTCTCTGTGACATTAGTTTCTAACCTGGGTTGGCAGCAGCAATGCCGCAACTTTCATCAGGCAAATGCATATCTCCTTAGCCTTACCTCTTCATTTTTCTCTGATACTTCCTTGTAGTCCTACTGCAATTTAAGATAATAATTTCTTATTCTCGTGATAAGAAACATGAAGAAAAAGTACTCCTCTATTTCTCCCTGGTGGCCCTTGCTGTAAGTGAAGACAGCTATTATATCCTTCATTAGTCTTGCCCTTTCTTTTCTGAGCAGTCCCATTCTTCTAGTGTTCTGGGGTGGTTGTAGCATATAGCTTTTATCCATAGGACTGATGTGGGAATTACATATCCCTTGAAAAAATGGGCTCCAAAACTGAAGCCCATCAAATGAGCTGAAGCCCACTGAAGAAATCAGTTAAGCTGAAGCCTGGGGCAGAAATCGTGAGAGAGTTTTTTGTGAGGCTTTCTGGTTCCATTCCTGCTGTACATCACCCCATGACTCTTTCCTTTCTCTTGGCAAATGTGCTATTATTACTGACCATGTTTGTGTATACACTGGGGTTTGATTCATCCCCTATATAAATCTGATCCCCTGTAGATCTGAGCCTTTCCTATATGCTGTTTCTTGTTTAGACATCAAACTCTGCACATCTTGGTTTTTAATGTTTTTGTTCCTGGTGGGTTTTTTTCACACGTTATATTCATAGATACTTTACGTCTATATTGTAGTGCTATGTAGAGGCTACAGCAGTCTGCTATCCAACACAGTGTGAGATTTTACATACCAACCTGTGCATGTCAGAGTTCCCTTCCCAGAAGCTTTCTATAGCCAGATTTCTCAGGAATACCTGGCATAGTAGAGCTTGAGGCAGAGTGCCAACCAGGCAGCACTTTCTGTTACACAGGGCACAGACTGCAGGTATAAATATTTATTAGCAGCACAATGTTCTAGCCCAAGAGTCTGAATAACAACACTGGAATCACAGAAACTTCTTGTTGACCCTAATGTCCCCCCTGTATTCACAGTGTGTGGTTTCTCTCACTTGTTTTTCTGCTCACTAAGTCAGTCCCCCATGAACAGAATATCTATCAATTTTTCAGATTCAACGTTTGATGTAGGAAAGAAACAAAACATTTGGACTTGTCCTTTCCTGTTAGCATTTGTGTGCAGTACGCAGTCCTTTCCTGTTAGCATTTATGTGCAGTATGCAATCCACATGGGCAGCTCCAGAAAGCAGATGTCTGCTGAGCTGCAAGCACTCACTGTAAGCTGTCATACATGTGTTGGTATTGAGAATTCCAGCATCTTTTAAGCAGGACAGAAGACAGCAAGTACTTCATTGATGGGTACTGCAGAGAGACAAGTCAGCTGGATGATCTTCTTGATCAGTTGGCTCATACTGATACAATTGATGGTGATCAGATAGAAACCTGTGAACTATGGAGAGAAATGATGGTCAAGCCCTGTATATTGCGTCTTTCCTTGAGATTAGAGGATGAGGGAAATTTTGCCACCCCTGCTTTTATCCAAAAAAAGCAGCAGAACTGCACTGGTGATCAATTTCCCACAGACAGCATAGTGGAGAACATTTTCATAAGAGCTGTAAAATATGACTGATTTTGAGGATGGGAAGGAGGGGCAGATAAAGACTTCAAGTTACACATATGTTTTCAAGGTTCAGCTGAAGACCAAAGAAATTGTGTGTGCCCATTCTCTTCCACGTACACTGGGGTCCCTGAGGATTTGCAGAGTGGAAAATGGGGCCTTGTCAAGCTTGCAAGGGATCAGAAGTGTTGACTGTGAAGGAAGGCATAGAAAGCTGTGTTTTCCCAGGTGCTACCAGGGTAAGTTTGTACCAAGCACCCAGTTCCATCACCTGGGGCTATTCTCCACCCCATAGTCAGTGTGGGTTATTGGGAGGGGTACATAATAAGAGTAAAAGGCTATTGAGCTGATGCCTTCTTAGAGTACTGCAAAATGGAAAGTGATTTAAAAGAGAAAAAAATAAAAAAAGCCTGCTAAGTATGCCATCTTCCTTAAACCCCAGATTTCAGCTTAAAGTGTTTTCACCTTCTCTCTGTGCTCCTGCATACTGATGATTCACAGCACTCCTGCTCCACAAAGGTTCGCTGGAACTAATTTCTGATGTTCAGAAATGGCACATGGTACACTCACAGTGGACATGGCTGCTCCTAGCAGGAGGGCAGTTTTCAAGATCCTTTGTGTTGAGCCTATAGAAACAAACAATCTAGTAAGAAAACTCCCCACTGTTCAAATGCTGTGATTGTGCATGCCCAATTAAGCTGGGAGTATATGGGGAGAAAACTTTGATTAAACTCTGGCCCCAGCCAAATGTTCATGCAGTGCACTGATCAAATGTATATTTTCCTTAGGAATGAAGACATACAGAAGCCTTAGGAAGGAAAAAAAAAAAAATCCCTTAAATATATTAAATATCTTTAGCCATCTACAGCCCCTGCAGGCACTTCTCAGCACTTGCCTTTTGTTTGGGAGCGTTGTGTCGTCCTCAGTGAGCAAAAGGAAGTTACATCATTTGTCCTGGGAACAGTCACACCATGTAACTGAGGTTTTGATGCTGGGGGAAGAGCTGAGTGTATTGGTGTAGGGAAGCTTGTGAAAAAGAAAAAAAAATGCCAAGTAACTTCCAATAGCAAAAGCCTGTGTTGAATCTCAGTGTGCTGTTGGGCATTCACAAGCAAAAGGCTAATCAGTCAAGTAAACATTTTTCTGGACAATTGAGCTGTAGAGATAGAACTGCATCCATTCAGTATGCACAGAAGCAGAATGTGTTTGTGCAGAGGCAGTTCTAGCCAAGCTGGCGTGGGAATGCTGCTGTTTTCACAGTGGGCATTGTTACTATGGAGTCCTGTGAGTTGCCACAGAATGCCTGTGAAGTGATGGATGGGAATTATGATAGTGTCTTGCCACTCCTGGGCCAGGGATAGATAGGTATTGCAACTGGGGACACTGTCCCTAGCCCAACAGGGTTTCCTCTCAAATCCATTTTACTCTCTGGGGGGAGTGGGCTGGCCCATGCATGCAGTGGTGGTCACCCACACTGATGGTGTTTGTGATCCCCCTGTTCAAGCTGTGGATCTCTTGTGCAGCTGTAATGTGCTGCTGGGGCTGAAAAGCATCATGCCAAACCTTTGGGAAGAATTCCTAGGGCTGACTCTGCTACCATGTTCTGCATCATTTCTACCTCCAGTGTCAGAAGCTCTACCAGCTGCCAGGCCTTCTCTCTAGACTATGGAGAAAGGGAAACACTTCTCCAAGGACAGATTCATGCCCTTTTAAGATGAGTGTCTTCGACAGAATAGGAGTAATCACTCTTTGAAAATCATCTTAGTTTTCTCTGGAGGCCTAGAAAGTCTTTTCTGTGTGTTTGGTCTAGAGCCCATTTTCGAGATTTCTTCAGCTGAGTTCATTGGTCTAGGGTCAGAGTTCAAATCTTCAAAGACACCTCAGAACATTTCTCCCCTCCCGCTATTGATGCAAGTGGATGTCTCATGTCAAGGTCAGGTTGCCTACAAAGGTAAAGCTACTGTCAGCACATCAGCTTGCCGCAAAAGGAAAGGGCTGGTTTGGATTGAGAGTTTTAGCATGATTTTAACAATGTGAATATGGGCCAGTCCAGGAATGGCCAGACCCCTTCTCTGCCATGTGGACTTCTGGCTTTGAACTCTGTGTACTCTCTGCTGGACTGCACCAGCACAGGAGACAGTATAATCACACTATGTCAGTTCCCATAATATGTCTACTTCTGTGCCTTCCTGCAGCCAGCAGACTGGGGCTCCAAGGACTTCCTTATTGTGTTCAGTAGCAACTAGGAAGCATGCAGGTCTTGGAGTCATGTTCCTTAGAAATAGTTGTATCCTGCCTTTTCCCAGATTGGCAGAGGAAAGATACTCATCCAGGAAGCCTGGATTCAAATGTCTCCACTTAGCACCATTTGGACATCCCTCTTGAAGAGATTCTAGCATGTCTGACAGACACATATGTCCTTTGTGTTATCTAGCTGTTCCCATGTGTAGAAGCCTGAAGATAAGGGAGCTCGTGTGAATGTCTCAAACACTGATGGCTGGATGGCTTTGGAACAAACCAAGGATTGTTAGTTATAGAACACTGAATAGAATAGGGCTGGAGAAGGGGCCACATGGAGATAGAGCAGCACTTTTCTGGGACAAATGTCATTATCCTGGCTCCTGAAGATTAGCAAACACAACACAGCACAAGTGTAGGAATGAGGTCAAGAAGCAGGCCTGTAGGAGGATATGGGGACCACCAAATACCCCGAAGATTCCAACCAATTTTCATAGTAGCTAAATTACACAGAAAGGGAGAAGTTTACCTCCAGTGCACGGGAACTCATCTAGAAAAAGGTACCCATACAAAGCCCAGATATGTGTGTACCCCAGTACCCTGCACACCCCATCATCTGCATCAGCGATGGAGCCAAGACTGCTGATCTCTCTCCCTCTCTCTTTCTTCCTTTCTTTCTACCCTTCTTTAATTAATCTTTTTCTGCCTTCCCTTTCACCTCCCTCATTTGTCCTAAACCCACTGCTGGGTGCTTAATAGGAGGCTAAGAACTAATGTACCAATTTCCATGACAAATGTGTAATTTAGTAGCAGAACTGTGTAAGATTTTTGTGGACCCTCTGACTTTTGACATTCCTTTTGTCCATAAGCATCTATAAATCTTGGGTGCTCCCTTCCTCTGAAGGGTGAGAGGCCACACCCTCATGATTCTTTCCTACAGCTTGGATTCTGATGTGTTCCATTCATCTGGCATGTTTGAGACCAGATTCATGTTCCAAGGATACCACATGAACTGAGCTATGATTTGTACCTGAATGTTCTCCTGGAGACTGGTTTTTTTGGTTTGCAACTGCTCTTACCTTTTTACCTAGTCACTAAACTGCTACATTAGAGGAAGCCTGCAGCAGTGACTGTGTTAGAGAAAAGCAGAAAAAATTGTCTTTTGTTCAGCATTGTCCTTGAATGTGAGGTCTTGTACACACCACCCATTTGAAGTCGATGGGGTAGTGCAAAGGAGCAGGATTTTCATAAAATATTATAACCCTACATATGTTATTTAACCAGTTTCCACCAAGCTAGGGCCTAATTCAATAATTACATTCTATCTCCTAAACACAGTATCTTACAAAGAGCTAATGTGCACTGAGTGGCTCAACAAGTGGTTTTTTTTTTTTTTTTTACTGGGAGTCAAGAGTGATGTTACCTTGCTTTGAAATTCAGTGACTCTGCTTTGTGTCTGTGCCAAATCAAAAATTGCATTTTACATTAAATTGTGTACAAAATAAAAACTCCAGAAACTGAGAGAGAGACACAATATCAATTCAATAGTTTGGAATAGTATTCTAGTGTTTAATTTATGATGCCTTGTTTAATTTCTCACAAGTGGTGATTTATTCATGTATTGGACCTAATGCTGAATATTTCCTTTGCCTGTGCAGCTCTACCTGTGATACACCCAAATTTATATACACATATATCTATGTGCATTTTCAATTTAATTTCTATATTCTAGGTGGGAGTAAGAACATGTTTGAAAACTAGTTTTAATTTTCACTATGGTGCTAAGTGGAGGGAGTTCCAACAGGTTTGCAGTTTGCTGTGAAAGGACTTCAGTTATTTTTATCAGTTTATCAGAACTGTCTGAATTGGTAGTTTGTTTCTCTCTTATGTTCTTTGATGTGCTGTACCATAGAGTTCAATACATGTTGTCTGCCAGTAGGCAGGAGCAGAATGTGTTTGGGGAGATTGGTTTTTCAGGGGGGAAATTTTAGTGACAGTGAAAGGGATGGTGCTGACAGATCTTTCTTGTCATAGGAAATAGGTCCTGAAATAGGTCCCAAGAGGGAGCAGAAACTGAATTCCTCTACCATTGTAGTCTGCAATCCTTCCAAGCTGGACTTCCAGACAGACCTGGTTTCAAACTTTAGTTTTAAGTTTGAAGTTGAGTGGTCTACTTGGAATTCATTGGAAACTGTAAATATGTTTTATAAAACATCCCAAGGAGTCATCATGGAAAATTATTTGGGACTACTTCCAGCCCAGGCTGAATTTGAACTAGTGACCCACCGTCCACATTATATTCCCAGTATCATCCATAATATAAGCCTGATGTTGAAATTTGGCATTTCCAGAGGTATATATAATAAATGTGCTTCCAAAGTTCTGTGTTTTGCCCCTGGGTACCAGTGTTCGAAACACTGGCATGTTCTTTGCTCCCTCTGAATGTGAAGGCAGTGTAGTCACCTAATAGCCACTTAGAGAAGAAGCTGCAGTACTCTCAGCTAAACAATTCTGTTTTGTTTTTGTTCTTTCTTAACAGGATCCAGCAGCTGCAGCTATTTCGGACAGAGATTGTGATACGAGAGAGGGAGAGACTGTAGCCATGAACTATAAGCCATCTCCACTTCAAGTGAAATTAGGTGAGTCTGTGCTGATGGAGAGTGAAAAAGCTGAATCCAAGGCTGAAAGACAGGATCATATGCAGATCTCTGTGAGTGTGGCTGAGCATGCCATCAAGGCTCAAGCACCTCACAGAGCTGTTTTATCACTGTGATTCTGCTGCTGTGATTCAGGGAACTGACCTACAAAAATGTAAAGCCCCTGTAACCATGGATGTGGTAAAGAAAGAAAGCAGTGCCTTAAAAGCAAGGCATAATTCTTTTAAGCCTACAGGTTTTTTATTAAGCTGAGATCAAAGCTTGGCCAGATAAAGAATGAAGATAATGTAGAGGGACTGTAAAAGGAAGAGAAGACAGGATAGTTGCAACAAAAGGAGAAAGGATCAGGAAGTTGAGACACTACCAGAAAAAGACCTGCATTACTGTGAGATGAAGGACTTTTTAAGTCCGTAAAGATTCCCACACAAATATTCATGCTATTTTTGAGCAATATTTTTTAATTCTGGAAGCAGAATCATTCTGTTACCACAAGACATGTTTCCTTTCAAGGCTAACACTTACAAGAGCAATCCACACATGCCCATCCAGCCTCGAAAACCTGGACAGCTATTTAGCCACACAGCTTCAAGAACCTGATGACAGACAAGCCAAAGGAACACTGGGCTTTTTGCTTAAAAAAAATAGTAATCTAAATGTGGAAAATTTCCCAGTTGGAGCAGGAAGGAGTTCCCTGGCTGTCCTTCACATCAGAACAAGTGACATTGAGAGGATGCTGCTGATTGAGGGTGGTTATGCAAGCCATGAATACTCAGAAACAGTGGCTGCTTTTCAGGAAAAGGCAGGGAGCAACATTGTGTGTTAATGACAGCACAAGTCATAGTTTGGTAAAAGATTATTACTGTCAGCATGCCATATGCCACCAGGATCCTTTCTCACTGCCAAGAGAATTCTTTAATGTTACTAGACAGATAATTACTACTGCAGTAGTTGTTTTGGATAATTTAACACCAGGAAACAGGTTAGAGAGCAATTGATGCTATTATTGGTAAGTCTGTGATATTCTTTACTTTCTAGGCAATAAAAATGTCCTCTTGAGATTCACTAATGTGATAGGAAATGGTACTTTTTTAGACTTGGCTTTGGTATGTCATGAGACCATTCTAGGAGATCAGATAATTGAAAATAGATTTGGATTCAGGGTAAACAAGTTAAATTCATACATATTAAATGGAAAAGTAATTTGAGGTAGATCCTTAGCCAATCTCAGTATTATGAATAAAGCTGGTAGAATGAGAAACTTGGGAAGTCAAAACACATCACATAGTGTTGAAGGAGAAAGTATCAGAAGAAAGGACATCACTAATCGAGTTCTCCGGCAATCATTTTGTGTTCATTAATGACTTTTACATAAAAAGCAGGAGTCAGAAAAGAAAATTTTATAGAGCATATTTGGAAGGAACAATACAATAAAGACTCAGAAATAGCACAGAGGAAAAAACCATGAAAACTGGAATAATAGAAATGAGAAAAATAAGATTGGAGAAACTCACTATTCTGTAAGCTGAAATTCATCAACTGGGGATGACTACATCAGTTGATTGTAAGGTTACTATTATTGGAATGGACTAATACATGAAAACAGGCCACAGTCACACTTCTGCAGAACTTACCAGATTTTTTTCTGGGAATCAGATAGAGGAGAATGATTAGCCTTTCTGCCAGAACTTCTGCTTTTCCACACAGGAAACATTCTCTTTCATTTAGCCAGTGGTGAATGGCATAAACAGTCAAAGAGAGGTACTGGAGGTGTTTGACCAGTTTTTGTAGTAGAGGCACACTGTTGCCAGGACCTCCTTTCCTGCTGGTGCTTCCGCCAGGTGAACTCAGTGCTGACCACAGTATGCTTATGAATATAATAGTGGGTGAAACCTACCTGCTGAAGAGGAATTGCCCTGCAAGGCTGACAAGCATCTTCCTGCCTTGTGTCCAGAGAGAAGTCTGCTCTGGAGATAGATCTCTGTGGAAACAGTGTTCCTCTTTAATGAAGTGAACACATACCTAGTGGCACTTGGATCAGCACTCTACTCTTAGCCATACCCAGATGAGCTCTAGGTTATCTGAGGCAAAATGAGACTGACAGTATTGTCTGTAGCCAATGTAACATGCCTTTAATCCACTCCAGCTCCTGCTGCTCTTATTATGGAAATCTGCCCAGCCTCTGATTTTCTTGAAGCTTAATCACTGCATCTCCCAGCTCTGGCTGCCATTCCTCTGACTAGATTTTTTTGTCCCTTCTGCATTAAACTTGTCAAGGTTATTTTTAATCTCTTTAAGGCCAGAAAAAGTTAAGGTGGTACATAAATTTTTAATAGCTTATCTGGCAAAGCCATTGTTGGGAATGGTAGCAACTAGGGGCTTGATCCTATTGCAAGTTTTCCATATGGATGGTGGCATTTTTTAATGTTAAATCAGAATGAATTGTTCAAATGTCAAATGTTCTGATGGAAGGTTGATAAATGTCATTTTTCAGTTTGAGAAGATTCATGTGTAAATCTGTCGTATGTGCTTGCTGGAAGCTTGGTTCAATTGAGCTCAATTAAATACCAACCCAGCATGAATACAACTTTTGCTTCCAGACACTGCAGTGATTGAAGTGTGGCAGAAAGAGCGTGGAAACTGCACGTACTGCACACAGATTTATCCTGCTGCTCCAGTGGTCTTTTCCTTGGTTGTTTCTTCCCCTCTAAATAAATATATTTGGCTACATGTTTGCTTGAGGGGAGTCAGATACAAAAAAAAACTTCACAGGTGTCTTGTATTTCTGGTGACTTCCTAAAGGTTGCACCTGGTTCATAAATGGAACAGTGCTTGATGCTAGGGCCACATCAAGAAAAGAACCTCACAGCAAGGGCAAATAAGATCTCTGAGTTAACCCAGTTGTTTTTTTTTTTTCAATTTTCAACCTTTATTGATACTGTATCCATATTAATTATGTATTTGTCACTTTTATAGCACTCCCACTTTGTCTTTCTTTCCAGTGCTGTAATGCTCAGCCTTGCTTCTTTCTTTCTTTCAGATCATTGATAAGGAGACTCCTGACAACAAGGGTTGGAGGTTGGGTGTACATTAGTGCTTAGGGGATGTCTCCAGCACATCCTTATTAGGAGCCATATCCAGATGGAGCACATACCACAAGCCTTTTGAAAACATAGGAGAGTTGTGATAAAGGAGAGAGAGAGAGAGGAACAGAATAATCCCCAAGTGTAAATCTCAGGGCACCATATCCACTGGAAGGCAACAGATCCTCCTAGCATTCCCAGGAGATCAGATATTATTTTAATTAAGCTTATGCCATCTGCTTTTCTATTTTGCATTTTTAATTTCTCTTCTCTAGTCTGAAATCCCTACCTAGACAGTCCGTGTCTGTTCTTTCCTAGCAGTCATGGCATTAGTTTGTGTTAAAACAGAATCGGCAATGTGGAAATAGGTTGGAGTGCTGTAAAACTGGCAACAGGTAGGATGAGGGGTTGTGGGAGATGCGTCTTCATCAGCACATCCACCACACTGGGAGCTTGGCAGTAAAGGTCCTGTATGTCTGTCTGCAGATGACTGTGTGGGAGAGAGGCAGAAACACTCACAGCAGCCTTCAGCCCTCCAAGGTGTTTGTGGCCTTAGATATAAGCACCTCTTCTCCTTGGATTAGATAGGGAATAAGGCACTGTTTTTGGAAGGTTACTCAAATCGTTCATAAACATATGTGAAAACTGAATGTCTAAGTTAAAGAAACTGAGTCACGCCTCAAGGAAGTTACTGGAATGCTGTTCACTTAGACCAAGCAGAACTGGTAGGGTTAAACAGCAGCAAAGACACTGTCAAAAGGACATAGAAAATGATGTTTCCTAGTGTGTCTGACTTGGACAAAACTAATTTGTGACTGAGTCCCATCTTGGAGATTGAAGTGAACAGAGGATATAATCCATCAGGGGACAGCAGTGATGACATGTCTGTGTTGTTAGCTCCTGCCTTCCAGCCTGCTGCAATGTCAGATACTGAATTGCTGTGTGATCAGGGAGGAATAGTACCAGGAATAGTCAGAACTACAAAACCCTCAGGGTTCAACTTAACAAAATTGGTGCATTTCTGGCCGAAACTTTACAGAAGGTCTCTGATCCCAGTAAACAACAGACTGCCCCACGTGGTTTCTGAGATTGATCTTTCAATTGGTGTAGGTGTTTTACTCCTTCTCCTGGGGTGGGGTATGTGTTCAGAGCTTGTCTTAAAACTCCCCATCGAAGAGCCACAAAGCACACAGCAGAGCAACCCAGCCTATCCTGGTGCTGCCCAAAAGGATGCCGTGCTTAGAGATCCCCTTCCAGGACTACTCTTGCCTCAGGTCAAGATGCCAAACTGGGAAGTGCAGTCACAAACAGCTGGCAGCAAGCATCTCGTGTAGGCTGAAAGGCTCTGTATCTGCCCCCATCTGTGGATCCTTTTCTGTATCATCACTTCCCAGTCTGCTCCAAAACTTGTGACTTCTGAAGCTTTTCATACGGAAGACAGAATAATAAAGGGGAAGTTGAAGTAGACTGGACAGATCAATGCCATTAGTGTATCATTTTGTCAGTATTTCAAGTACTGTACTATTCCCAGTTGCTCTTCTGTAACAAGGTGATTAATGCTAATTAGGTACAGCAGCTGTTGTTTCTGGGAAGATGCTCTGTAGGTAAATTAAGGAGAGATATTTTAGAAAGGCTCTAACTCTTAAGCTAGGACCCCAGGTTCCAGCTCTGTTGACAGAACTGCAGATTTTCATATCCATAACTGTTTGCATGGTGACCTCAAGTGACATCATTACATTAAGTGCAAAAAGCCATTTGGTGCCCTGGGAGTACCCATTTCCTTGAACACTGTCTGTGCATTGTGCAGGGGGAAGGGCGGGGAAGAAGCCAGAGAGCAGGAGCAGTACAGCACTGCTATTGATTTTCTTCATGAAGACAGAAGTTCAGCCCACCACTCAGAAGTTTCATGGAGCTTGGGAGGAATTTATTTAAAGATTTTTTCGTCTCTTATTACTCCTTCCCATCTATAAGATAAATTGTATACACAGATTTATGGTAGCATCCTTCCTGTAGGATATTTCCAGGCTCTTTTTGGAAAGGATGAGACAGTGAACAGCTGCATCACATTAAGGCTAGTAGGGCTGTCTGCAGACAGAGCTGCAAAGATAAGGGCAGAAAACCAGTTCTGACAGGCATATTATTGCAGATTAGTTAGAAGAGGAGTAGAGGGGCAGAAAGAAAGAGGTGCCTGAGACAGGCTTGGGTAAAGAGTAAAGCCATTCAGACAAACTGGAACAAAGCAAACACTGGATTTCAGCAGAGAGATCCAGGCAGCAGGGAATGTGTGAGGGAGTGAGACAGAGGGAAGGGAGGTTCCAGTCAGCAAGTGCCAGGAGCAAAGCACGAGCACATGAATATGGGAATGATGTGGCATGAAGTTCACCAAATGACTTGGCTTTTTGTATCACTGTAATTTTGCTTGATTTGTTATGCCACTGCACCAGGACTTCGCTGGCCTTGCCCATACATGGAGTGCATATACTCTACGGTATGTGCACCTCTCCCATGACACATACCTGGGTACCAACACACCTCACAAGCCAACAGACTCACGCCCACTCACATCTTGTGTTGCACACAATTTGCTTGGCTAGTACTCCTTCAGGTAAAAAGTCATGAAGAAGGAATCTGTAATGTAAGTGGATAATTTTGGGATGTTACCTGGCTGTTCTTTAGCCAGTCCATATTTTTATGCTACCTGCAGTGTGATAGTCTAGGAGAAAGAGCTAATCCTGAAGATACTATTCTATTTTATATTGAGAATGGGCCAAAGCATCCAGAGTCTGAATGGCGGTTTTATGCCTGAAGGAGAAGTCCAGAACTTCAGATTACAGGTTCTCTTCTATGTCTGACCCACCACAGTCAAATTACCACAAATATGACAAGCAGCTCAGAAGGTTGTGAGAAAACCAAACTGAGCGAATTATTGGAAGTCTCTGATAAAAAGGAGAAAAAAAAATCAGTAGAAGAAGCAAGTAGTGATGACAGTAAAAAGTACCTGGTCAAGCCAAGCCTAACCCCAGCAGGCAGCACCATACAGTGGTCTGTTTAGAGGTCTCATTACACAAGTATGTGTTACTCTAATCACTGTTTCCTGTGAAGCATGTAGAGAACTGGTTTAAAAGAAAGAGGTCCCCAAAAGTTTACAACTTGTTCTTGACATTAAAAAGATTAACAGCAGCTGAGATGATAAGGCTGCCTGCTCAGATGTTGATATCTTAAAAAAAATCAACTCAGAAAAGGGCAGTAGTATTCTGGCTATATTCTGGCTCCTCCAAGTCCCATGTCCTTAAATGTAGGTTCCACCTCAGTGTAGCATTTCCCCAGTTCTGCATTACCCAGGTGTTACTATTTCTATAGTCCTTCTGATGTCTCCAAATGTAGATGAATTCCTACCTAGCAGCTGAGGGAAGCAAGTATAGGCCAATATAATTAATGTAAATTGGCTCCAGAACAGACCACAGCACTTACAGACAGTGTTGGGTGATGCATTTATTTCATGTGTTTGATTTATTAATGATGAGCCTTAAACTGTACTTGATGGTTAATTGAATTTGTTCTGATTTTCAAGTGGTGTGGCCTCCCATTTTGCCTTCTCTGTGCTGCACTTTCAGCTCTTAACAGGAAAAGATTACTGTCTGCTTATTGAATATGGGGACTAAAATGCTCCATCAGCAGATCAAGCTCTATGAAATAGAGATAACGTACACTTCTCAAAAGGGAAGGAGCATGTCCTGGTATAGTAAGTTCACTGCAATTCTTAGTCTTTAGCTGCTATCCTTATGCACAGAGGATGTGTTCATAGCAACCTGAAAACTTCATGTAGCTTCTCTGAGATATTAAAGGATTCTTTGGAGAATCAGAATTCATAAAAACACAGAAACCTTGATGTGCCACAGCAGGAGAGCTGAATAGACAAGGATGTCATCCATATAATGTGTCCTATCAGTAGCAGAGTTCTTGTTAGGTGAGGGTAACATGGTGGTCCTGGATGCAGACCTCACCTGAGCATGAGCAGAGGCATACCCAAGAAACCCTTCTTCTGTTACCCTCGTATTGGTTCCAGGCGGAGTAGACAGTATTACATCCAGCAGTGCATAGCAGAGCCTCATTTTTCCAGACCCAGCCAGTGGTGCAGCCAAAGCACCACCTGCAAGGCCCAGCTCTAATGTGGTGCGTAGGGAGATGTGCCACAAGAAATGTTTGTTGCAGCAGCAACAAAGGACAGTTTTTGCCCAGTCAGCAGCAGTCACATTTCATCATGTCCATCAGTTTTGGACCAGAGGTCTAGGGAGGAGTAATTCCCAAAGACAGGAAGCAGCACAGAAGAAACCACTCTGTATTTCTTTACGGAAGGAGAGCTGGTTGAAGACATGGACCAGTAGGAGCCTGTGCTGCGCACATGTTTTCTAGGTTAGACTGGTAGAAGCAACTCAACAGCTTCAGCTGTTGTCAGCATCTCAGCCTCTTACACCAGGCTGCACCACTGCTTTATGGAGAAGCTTTAGGAGTGGGAATTAAGCTGTAGCAAGGATAGCAGGACTAAAATGGCCTCTGAAGCTTCAGAGTCCTGACTGGGACTAAGAAGAAGTTTTACCTGTTCCCTGACAATCACTTCATTCCTGACAGGACCAGGGCAGTGACCTCTCCAGGTAAGACCACAGCCTTCCTGCTCTGCCATGTGTAAAAAGTCATTTGGCACCTGTCTGTTTCTTTCAAACCTCAGTCTTTTGGCACAGCTCTTTCCTTGTTCTGCTTGGCAGTCATGCTCTATAAAGTGGGGCATACTGAAGGAAAATAAACCTGTTTTTA
This sequence comes from Taeniopygia guttata, assembly GCF_048771995.1. NCBI lineage: Eukaryota > Metazoa > Chordata > Aves > Passeriformes > Estrildidae > Taeniopygia > Taeniopygia guttata. The sequence goes on along the minus strand of NC_133063.1, from coordinate 45,969,521 downwards.
CAGATATCATATATTTACCACAATAAAATTTTATTTAAGAAAAAAGTCACAGCAGTAATTGGACAGTCTGATCTCATTTCTCCAGCTGTTAAACACGACTATCATTCAAAAAGCTTTAAGTGATGCCTGCATCATGGCTGAATAACTTGTGCTGAGGGTATGCTTTTCTGCATCACTCATGGAAATGAGACTTTGCAGCCTGGTACTGTGTAAAATAGCTGTGGTCTCCTTTTTGAAACATCTTCCAGAAGGAAAAACAGGTTTTGTTGATGAAATTTTAAAACGTTTGAGTACTGTCCAAACTCTCTTTCTAAACTGACCTATAGGAAAACATGCCTAATAGACAATATGCTTTCTTCAGGTCCAGTTATAAGTGGAAAAGAGAGGTAACACCTACATTCTTGGCAGATAGATCGTCTTTGTCAAATTATCATCTCCAGCCTGTGTAATGATTGTGATCTGTTTGTGTCTGCCTCCTACTAGTAGTAGACTCCTGTTCTCTTCACACTACTTTGCAAACTGTTCCTCTCCCAGGCACCCTCCCACTTTCTGTATCAGTGAAATCATACATCCTCACTTTTAGAGACTGCACAGCTGAGCCATTTTTCTCAGTCAGTCCTGCCTTCCTTCTTCATCATGTACCTTTCACCTGTGGACTCTGCCCAAATTTTATTTTCCTTAGCTCTCTGCCTTTCTTTATCCTACTTGCTGCTTACCCTGAGAGGAGCTTGAATTGATTCAGCCTGTCTTTGTGAATGTTCTAACCCTTTGTCTCATAAAGTAATACTGTTTGTAACACGGTAAAATAAATCCTCTACAGGGCTTTAAGATAACAGTACTGTAAACCCCAAACCATCTAGTTTTTTGCTATAACTTTGATTTTTCCTGCCTTCTGTTCTAAATGGAAGGCAATCCCCACTTTTTCCACAGAACCCACATGCCTTCTTTTTTTGATCACACCTGTGAAATCGGTACAATCAAGTCAGCAGGTGTTAATGTGTTCTGGAGGAATGGTGCAGTTCTGTATAGCTCACTAGTCCAAAGCTCATGAGTTTTAAACTGCTTTCTGCCATGAGTAAACTGTGAGCTGGCTGTGAGAAGAAGGTTTAATCCCATCAGGTGTTTCAGAGCTGTGGGCTGCTGGCAGCCCCTTTACTGCAACTCAGCTCCCAAGTTTCACAGGTGCCAGAAAACAGCTCCACTCTGTTCCCCATCACTACCCAGCCTGAAAGTAAGAGCTGTTTTTCAAAAAAAGGGAAAGATTATCTATGAATTGCTTTAAATACTGGTTCTAGAACTAGAAAATTGGGAGAACAGATGAAGAGTACAAGTGAGACAATTGTACTTTGTGTAAGTTCATCTGAGAAACCATGTTTGACATAATAATGACACTGCTAAAACTGTGTCTTGAACAGAGTAAGCATAGTAAGTATTTAAAGTGATGCTGTCAAGCATGGGTAGTTTGCGTCCATGATGAAGGGTGCCTTTAAAATCTGGATTTTCAGGTTTGCTTGCATTTTTTAAAAGAAAAGTATCCTGGGCTTAGACTCCCTAGTAAAGCATAGCACTATTTGTTTTTTAAAGTTGACTAAAAGAACGTATAACTGATGGTTCCAGAATTCATCACAAATTCATGTCTAATTCACAAGGTGGTTTTGACTGTAAAAAGTACAGGAGACTCAAGTCACAAAGCAGCTATGCCTGTTTTAGCTACTGACTTTCAGCCAGAACATGAAAGATTCAAGTTCAATTTCTTTTTCTGCCTGAATATTTCAGCTCTCAGGTTGAAGTGTGGCTTTATGCAGCCATTGATCTTTGGGGCAGGGGTTGAAGCAAACTGTGAAAGCAAAATTTTGGCATAGTTATTTTTGTGCAGGCAGATGTCATGTTTTTAGTTCCGCCAAGCTCACATAGCTGCCTGTGTGCAGAAAAGCTACAATACAACACAGTCCTTGAATTTGACTTTGGTTCCTTTGGGTTTCCTGTCCTTCATTGGAAGGGAATGATCAATGAAAGGAAATGATCTTACCTCCTTTGTTGGCAGTGTTCTTCTTTCTATCTGCAATTAAACATTCCTGGATACTGGGAAATTCCCATCTCCCTGGAAATCGGAGTCATGATTGGAGAATGCTGTGGCTGCTCTGGGTCTCATTGACAAAGTGAATTGAACCCTCTACAGCACATTCATCTGACCTAACACTAGGCTGTAATCTCCTCTGCTTCCAAGCAGGGCAGATAGAGAGCAGGGAAAAGGCAGGGCTAAAGGGAGCAAAACACTGTGCCAGTTGTCTGCATTTACCTGGTTATGACCATCAGATGGGACGTGACCAGGATAATCTTGAGAGTTCTGAGGAAAAGCTTTATGTGAAACTTCATCTGTGCTATTGAGAAATGATAGCATCATGGCTGAGCTGGCAGTAAGTTTTCTGGAGCATCAGTGGGTGCTTCGTTCCCAGCCTGTTACTTTTCTCACCTTACAGAAATCCTTTTTCACCATGAGGACAGTCAAGCATGCAAAATGTTTCCTGGAGAGATCATGCCATTTTCAACCCTGAAGACTTTGAAAATCTGATAAAGCTCTGAGCAGCCCAGTCTAATCCCATAGCTGATACTGCTTTGAGCAGGACTAGAAACCTGTGATGCTGCTTCTGGTTAGGACCCCAAATTGTTTTTTTAAGACATCATATAGTTTCTGCTCATTACAAAAAAAAAAACCAAAAAAAAAAATAAAACCACCAAAAAAAAAAAACCCAAAAAAAACCACACACACACACACACAAAACCAAACACGAAAAAACCATTCTGTCTAGTTAGACTTTTGGATTCCCAGCATAACCACAGCTGGATTTGCAGAGGTAGACTTAGATGACTTGCATGAACTGCTATAAAGCAGTCCTCTGGTATGTCCCCTGGTAAACAAGAAAAACCCAATTGCTGCTTGATTTTCACTTCATTATAGATGTTCTTTTTAAGTTTTAATTACTGCTTTTTCTTTTTTCTCTTTAATTCACCAAGCCTTCTGTATTTTGAAAACATGTTAAAATTAATTTTCTCTTTTGCTTGTGTCTCTTACTGACTTCAGTGCAGAGACAGGGAGATTGGTTCTTTTACAGATATTTTTCCTAACTTGCATTCCTCAATGCTGAATTATTTTGTAAAATGAGCAAGCAGCTGATTTCTTCTACCTACTCTGTCCTAGCAAAACATTGCGGCATTAGTACAGGGCACTAACAGAGTGTGCAAAGCAGAACCAAATTAAAGTGTTTATGCATGTGTTTGTGTGAGGTGGCAATCAAGCAGCTACCAAGGTGGCTGTGCAATACCTCCATTCCTTAGACCAGTTTGAGCTCTTCGCAGTGTTGGTCATGTCTCAACTATCCTTTGGGAAAAACACTTTTATCTTAGTTTGGCAAAGGGATTCTTTTCACCTGTGATTTGGATTTTTAAGGGGATTTGCAGAAAGTGATCATGACCCAGAGGCTGGTTGTTGCACACAGATCTCTACCTGCTGCATGCCACAAATAATGTAAGAAAACACAGAAGAAAACGAAAGCAAATGAGTCATCCGATCCCACATTTCTTCCTTTTTGAATTCCATGGGGTTTTTTTCCTGTAGAATGAGGGAATGGATTTGAATCAAAGAAGATTAAAATCCATCCTGGAGGGTGAGGTTGACTATTTAATGTGAAGAAGCACTGTTTTGATCTTCTTAAGAAGATTTGAGGGCAGGAGTGGAGGCAGTGGGCAGGTGTTCAAGACTGTTAAATGTGTAGAGGTTGCCTTGGGGAAAAGTGAATGTTGGTCTGCAGCAAACCGATGTCCAGAAAAAATAAATACTCCCTTATGGTCCAAGAGTTCAGAACAAAGCTAATTGTTCAAACAAAACATCTAACAAGGTTACAGAATACTAAAACTTTTCAAAGGCAGGATGCAACAAAAGAACAACTTTTCAGACCTCATAGACCAGCTCTATAATCCAGAGGCAGGATCACAGAATTGTGAAAAGTTAAACAGAGAGTATTTGAGGTCCCAAAAATGTAAACTCAGGAGTACATGATTTGTAAATGGATATTACAGGAAAAAAAAGATTATTCGGGACAGTCCTTCAAAGCCTCTGGAGTCTGCTACATACAGCTCCTTCTGCCAGTCCAGCAGTGTTGAAGTCACCCAACTGTTTTCAAGTGGTCCCCAGAGACTACCAGAAAGTGCCCTTGGGCACTATCTACCCAAGCACTGACTTGTGCTCTTTTATTTCACTTTTCCTTCACATCCCCAGCTCCTTGCACTATTGTTAGATGTTGGTTGACCTTCATGAGGTCCGTTTCATGTAATCAAGTTATGAAGCCAGCAGTAAGTCCTAAGTACTATTTTTCACAAGGTCAGCCAAAATAAGCAGAGTGCATTTAACACTGCAAATACAAAAACCATAGTTACTTTCCTCACAACTGAGGCCTTTCCAGTGAGCAAAGTGTGTTAGATTTAACCCCCAAATTTATCTCTCCATGTTACTGGAATTTGCCATTATAAAGCACACTCTCCAGAACAGACAAGCAGGGACACTTTGTTGGAGGTCTTGTTTTTTCCAATTCACTGCTTTTAAGCATGAAATAAATTAAATTCACAGAAGAAAATACTTCCTGGCTCTGGTTTCCAGTACAGTTCTCTCCAGAGGGACGTAGAAGAGCAATGGTTCTCTGTGGCTTTTTCACCACTGATGCAGGCGTGATCCTGTCAGAGCTGTTCTGACAGCTTTGTCATAGTGTGGTATGGGGAGGAGATGGAACTTGCTTTCCTTTATATTTTAGTGGACCCTGGAGACCTGGCAGGAAGAAGCCTTGTTTCTATCATCGGGCTGAGTCAATATGACTTCAGGCACCCAGGGAATGGATACAGAAGATAAAAAATGGCTACTTTGAGTTCTTTTTCTGTTTGTTCTCATTTTTATCCGTATGAGTTCCAAGTCAGGGTATGTCTCCTCAATCAGATGGCTTTGCTGGATTGTTTACTGAGTGATAAGGAAATAATGATCCTTACTCTCCTTCTCCCAGTGCTCACACTGCCCAAGGAGAAGCTCTGTTGAAGACAGTTCTTCAGATCCCAGTGCCCTCAGATTTTGACTTAAGTGCCATCCCTGGAAAGGACAAAGCTGTCAAGCCCTGAGCTTCCTCCATACCTCTGCTGAAGAGAAGTTAAAGGCTTTTTATTCCCTGAAGCCTTGTATTACCCTTCCACTCACCTCACAAATGCAGCTGTTATAAGTTTCAAAAACCTGTTGAAAACAGAGAATATTTTCTGCCCTGCTTTCCCTCTGCTCACAGCTTTTCCTTTTTCAGCACTGACTGTGCCAGCATCAGTGGGGTGGAGAGGCTGTTCAGAAAGCTGAGTGTTAATGCTGTTTCTGTCTAGGTCTTGGCAAAAACCAATTTCCTTCCAGCACAGTGTCCTGGAAGACATTCCATACTTAGCCACTGAAAATGCATGTGTCTGTGTGTACACACCACAGCTCCCCCATCCTCCCTGCACTTGAACTTTTGGCTCAGGAGACCCAGTGTCTCATTCCCAATCTCTCCTGCAGACATCCCCATTCAGAATGAATTTCTGATGTCACTTCACAGTGAAGTTGTCTTAAGGACTGATAAACCTGAAACCTTTGTTTTCTGTCCCCATGGTAGTTTGAGATACAGTATGACCCAAAACTTCCTGATGCTTGCGTGGAGAGAAATAATGAGGCAAAAAAAGACAACAGTTGATGGTGTTAACCTGCATGCAGTAGATTGGCAATGGAAACCTGTGTTCTTGATTCAAATTAGATTATGAATGGAAAATTAGATTCTTTGACAAGAATGCATAGCAAAAAGAAACACAGAGCAAGCTTGTATCTTTGCAAAGACTCTGAAATGTCAGCATGCCTTGAGATTATACCTCCATGCTGTCATGTCTTTTGCTTTACATTGGAGTCTGCAGGATTTTGTTCCTTGCACATTCTGCCTGCTCCATCAGCAATCAGCCGGGATCTTCCCACCGTCATCTCCTCTTCACTTCACCTCTGTCCACCTAGCAGCACAATCTGACTGAAGAGAAGGCAAGTCATTTCTTATAAAGCCCCTAATAAGGTCCCTGACCCTTAAAAAGTCCTTTTTATATCTTGACCCTCTTCACTCTCCTTTTTCATCATTAAATTAAATCCACTTTCACTGTGCTTAGGTCTCTGTATATACAAAAGTTTAAAGCCTGTTGTATATCTTAATTATTGAAAGATAATTCAAACTGAAATTGTGATTACAAGGAACTGTGCATCACTGAAACACCCACCATTCTAGCTGCCTGTAGTCCTTATGCACAGTATCTCTTTTGTCTTAATTTCCTCAGGCAAGCAACTGAGTCTTCTTTACACACTCCTTAGTCCCTTAGCTCTACTGCAATAAAGCCTTGCTTGCTGACATCCTCAGGCTGTTTTTCTCCTCTTTTCTTCTACTCTTACAACTCTCTTGTTCCTTTCATCTTACCACAGCTTCAGTCGGGCAGCCAAACAGATAGCTGTCCTTATGTTTGTATGCAGTTGGCAATTTTAGCTCTCAAATGTGCTAAGTGAAGCTGAACATGTGCTCACTGTGGTCCAACATATACCTGACCCAGGCATGCAAGGGGCACAAAAATTATGATAATTCCTGTATTTCTTTTGCATGTCTCCTTCCTTTTCTTTTAGAAATGCTTTAGAAAATCTTTAGCTAATGGTCTTCTGATAAACAAATCCAAGCTGGGATTTTTTTCCTTCCTTCAGTGCATACAGCTGGCCATTTGGGAGGGAGGTAAAAATATTGGTCTGCCAGAATTTCTGCCTCAGTGGTTAATTTAGGAGAGAGGGTCAGATAGCAGGGATGTGGCAGCTGCAGCATTGCCAGCAGTCTCATTTAGTGCTATGGTGTTGAGAGCAGGCAGCTGGGAGGCAGAATCAGGAACCTCCCCTGCCAGCTGTTTAAAGGAGATGGGCCCATTTGCCAATCAAAAGGCATGAGTCTTTGCAAGATGAGGAGTGTGTGGCATGACGGAAGGGTGCTCACATTCAGTCTTGCTAATGCTTGTTTCCCCTTTGCCTAAATTCCCATTTACAGCCCCAAAAAAGCAATGTTATACCTTGCTCAGGCCAGCAGTGCTTTACCACCCATCCTTTCTTCTTTGAGGCTGCCTGTGGTGAGCAGGGTTGGGGTGACGATTCCATAACCTCAACCCTGAAGGGACATGCCAGCAGCTGGAAGCTTGTGGTAACAAACCTCTTGAGCACTATTGCCACACCAAAAAAGGGTAACAAAAGCATAAAATACATCAGCATTAAAATACTAAACCACGACACAAACTCATCATGTTGGAGATCTGTGTTAAAAATTGTCATCATCTTTCCCAGCACATTACTTCTTTCTTTGGCATAAGTCAGGCTTTCCCTGAGCCCCTTTGAGCTCTCCAAGCCACTTTGACTGAGGATTCAGCTCAGCAGTGCACATGTCTGATTTCCAGCTGCAGGGTTCTGCAGTAGGGGTGGCATCTGTCATCCCCCCAGCCCCGCTTCCTCTCCTGCAGCTCTTAAAGCAGCTACAGCCAGAATTTTGTCTTTCATCTTGTCTTTCAAGACTCTTTCTTAGGGATTTCAGCAGGGACATGAGTTTCTCTGGCCAGTCCTGTTTCCCTCTGCCACTTAGAAGCATGGCTGTGTTTTGCTACCAGTCCTTTTGAGAGGTGTAAGGAGAAGGGAGCTGCCAAACCCTCAGCCCTGCACCTGTAACATTAAGGAACATGAAACAGTTGATTGCAGTCCTCTGCTGTCTAACACCGACAAATAACAGCCCCGCCTAAGAAAGGAGACAGTGCATCCCTTGTGGATGAGGAAAGATGTAATCATTTATGATAGTTTTGGACTAATCCCTGAGCCCAGTCCTGATTTCTCTACCAAAGCAGGGCCAACCTGGAGGAGGAAGGTGTCAGCACCCTGCCCTCTCAGCCAAGTCACCCTACAGGGAGCAGGTTGCAGCACCCACTGAGCCCCATCCGTTGCAGCATAAACCACAGAACAAAGCCAGAGATGAAGCCATGAGCTTTCTCTAAACTCTCTCTAAAGAAAGAGAAAGAAGAAAAGGCTTCCCACTCCTCTCTAAGGTGAGCCACCACCCCCATTCAGAATAGCAAAATGACAGGTCAGGCTCTTTGAAACTGTACTTTAAGGTCTCCAACTGCCCTAGGTAAACCTGCCTGCCTCCTTACTGTCTGGCTTCAGAAGACTTCAGAAGAGAGGAGCAGGAGCCTTTGAGCTGCCCCAGGTGTAACAACCAGGCCAATACTGAGCTGTCCCCAAGGGCCACCAAGCCCCAGTGATCTGGCAGCAGCCCCAGGTGCCACCCAAACAGCTTTTGCAGGTATCTGGAGCTGTAAAGAGAAATGTCAGGGCATGCATAACACCAGGGCTCACCAACCCTGCTCTGAGACAATAGAGTCTGCTATCTCTCTGAAACCGAATTCCCACTGACCTAATTAATGAAGGCTTAATCAGCAGATTGGTTAATCATAAACTTATTAAATAACTAATTGAGCTCTGAGGCCGTATGTCAAATTTCCAGACTGTGGCAGCCCCTCGAAGACAGGATCAAGTCACTAATCCTGTTAGGCAAGCAGGTTGCTGTGTGGGACAGCTGTCCAGCAGAGCAAAGTACCCAGGACTGCAGCTCATTAATTGAATAGCAGGAAGTGGCACCCTGAGCCGTACATATCCTGTTCTCCTGTAGAGTTTCATAGTAAACAGGCAATTCATCCACTGAAACAATGCCTGAAAGTCCCGTTCTGGTGAGCAGAGTAATTGGAGGGTGACATGGCCTGCAAATATTCTGCTCGCTATTAACTCTCTTTCTTTACCTTTTCCAGGGAAGAAAACAGTCATGTTAACCAGCCTAGTTGCCTGCCTCCATCTGCTTTCATCTTACTAGACAGAAAATACAGAATTTTGTTTGAAATGCATAGGTTCATGGAAACCAAATGCAGCAGATGATAAAGCAGAATGGATCAAATATATAACATTTTTGCTGTTAAATAAAGCCAGAAATGTGTACTGTCAGCTGCAGTTCACTCCCGGTAGAAGAAAAGACCAAGAGTCCTTTCCAAGCATGATGCTGGAGTCAGCAGGCTGTGAGTCCCTTCTAAGCTCATGTGCTGCCTGTGGCATTCTCACTTAGGTCTTTATGTGTTTTGCCTAGAATTCAGTAAATCATTCCAAGCAGGGCTATCTGCCAGTCAGGGAAAGCTTTCTCAATGACAACATAGTAAAATATTTTAATTATTATTTATTATTTTATTATTATTTTAAATCTGTAGTTTATTTAGGCAATATAACACATGCACTCTCCCACCTTTGGCATGAAAGGGTGGACATTTGACTAACTGTCTATGCAGTTCAAGCCTACTGATATCAGATTATATTAAAAGTGGTTTTTTATACAAATACACACTGTATGATGATATCCTGTGTAACCAAATGCTGTGAATATTCAGCTAAGCAAGTTTACTCTCCTGAATATGCATCACATTTAGTACATGCACCAGTAACCTTAATGCTTCTTCATAGAACATCAGAACTCATCATAAATGTGATGTAAGCACTAATATTATCTCTATGTATCTGTAGATGGTGCCTATAACATAAGTGATGTTTTAAATGAACTATTTAAATGAAGTGAGCTAAATTGCTCCATATTTTTTCTGTTTGTTTTTGTCTGTTATACCATTTTGCAAGGTCAAGCAAATGGCTTTGACTAAAACCTAAGTTCAGTTGAATAAAAATAATGAGAAGGCATTTGTAGATGTTCTCCCCAGGTTAAGTAAATTAATTTTCTTTGTCCCTTTAAAATACATTAAAAGAGAGCATAGCTCAGTTTTACGGATTAGGTCTTTTAGAGATCATTTTGTAAACAGCAAACTTTGTTATTCTGGCTGGCAGGTAAAATATTCTTTGAAAAGTAAATGAAAATACCATGTAAGTCCCTTTCTGAAGTTAAATGTGGAAAATGAAAAAAAAAATTACATTTAAATATCACCAGTGGTGTTCATATATTCCAGTTTTGACAGTGATAAATGAAATCCTTCTATCCAATATTTTTCAGCCATTAGGAATAAAAATCTCAATCCTTTAAAATTAAGTGAAAAGCACATGCTGAATGAGAACAAAATAAATGCCATTTTGAGGTAGGAGCTGTGACAATAGATGTCTTTGAAATCAGTACAGAAAGGTGTTGAAAGATGAAGAGAGATTAATTGCTGCCTGCTGCTACGCAGTCGCAACCTGTCTGCATAAAATGGCTGCAGAGACAGCTCGAGCAGAGGACTGGGAGCAGGAATCCTGGTGCCAGGAATCCTGTGCTCCCCTGCTGCCGCAGATCCTCTACATGGCTTTAAGGAAACCAGTTATGTAGTCTCTACCAGCAGTAAAATACAACTTAGTATTTTACAAAGGTGATTCACTATTGTATTAAGCCATGAAGAGGTAAAATGCTCTGTGTGTTCAAAACAGTGTTGATTTGGTTTGTTTGTTTTTTTTTTTTACTGAAGTGTACAGCCATGAGGTTTTCATTGCAGGAAATGACCTGCTCTCTTCTGGGGCTAAGCCAAATAGTGGGGAGAAGCAGAGAAGCCATTCCTTCCCGTAATTACACGAGGGTCAGATGTGGGGCTGGGATAGCCTGACTCGGGGATGAGGACATGCTGCTGGAACATAAAGCCACTTTTGGAAATGAGTGGTTTAAATAGATGATAGCTTTGGCAGGGACTGGAGCGCTCCTTTACACATTCTCCTCAGTGCTAAGGAATAGTGTGATGGTTTTGATGTGTGTTTTCTGAAGGGAAGCGCAAAATAACATCATCCAGGCCCTCAGAAACCTCTCAGTAACTTGCACAGGCAGCATTCTAGCTGAGCATTACCTCAGAATGTGCCCTGCACTGCTGTGCATGCAATGTACTGGCTATTGCTAATAGTAGCTCCCATGAAGTTAAGCCCTGCACCCTTGAATAGTAGATACAAATATTAACTTTGTCGTCTGTAGGTCATTTACCAGCTCTACATCAGACTTCTGGGAGCTGAAGGGAGCTTAAAATCACTTCTAGCCTCTCAGCCATGCCAAAGGCACAGAGCAGCAGCCAGATTCACAGGACGTATAGAAATGCTGCTATTTGATCTTTAAAACCTGGTCCAAGAGGAACCTTGGAAGACAGAGTCACACACCAGTTCTTTCTAGCCAGTTCACACAGCTGGAGTTAGAAACTATTTTCCCCACGTTTGTCTGGGTCAGAAAAATAACATGCTTTAGCTAAGAATACCCAGGTTGGTAGTTGGGTGACATTGCTCTCTGACCCTTGCTATCTGAACAGTCTTTTCTGAAACCACTGAAATAATATCCTTATTCACATGGCCTGTCCTGAATAATCAGTGCTGATACCTAGCCTGTATCAGCTCGAAACTGTATTCCCTGGGTTCACAGCAGGGGACTGGCCACAGATAGGTTCCTTTGTGTTTCTGCTACACCTGTTCAGTAAAAAACACTTTTCTTTTGCCATTTTTTTTCAGTGCAGGTGGGCACAGCCATCAGCTGCACTAATGCCAGCCACATGGTCACACTTACATTCCAGGGAGCACTGGAATCAGCATTGTCCTAACACCTAACAACTTTCTTACACCTTCCCATCTATGCAGCCTGCAGGCATAGCACAAATTTATATACATATCCTGAAATCCTCTCCAAGCAGTGACGAAGTCCTCACTGACAAATACTGTCTGTCAGAGGTGAAAAGTAGAGATTTCAGTGTTACCTAGATTCATGCTTACATCCCCCAGTTTAGCAATGCAAGTGAACTGAAATCAAGACTTGGGCTTGAAGAAGCTGTAGACAGCATTTCATTCTTTCTCCTCTCATTTGCTCATGAATCTGTTCATCATTCAGCAGAATTTGAGCAGACGTATTAATTTCATTTAGCATGTAATTTAAATTCTCAGCTTACTTGAGAAATTAGAATTCATCAGGGAATCAGAATCCTCAGCCTCAGAAAAAATTTAGCTGATTGTGAGGGACAGAGAGAGAAATACATCCCAAAATCTCATCTCATCAACCTTGAAAATGAAAAAATACAGTTCTGTCACACTGGATTAATTTGTCTTTTTCTTTCCACTTCAGCAAATCCCATGGGTCCACACTCCACTGTTCGCACAGCAGGAAGCTCCATCTTCTCCTGGTCAGGCAGGTTCACAAGCAGTGGAATTACTGAGGTCCAGGCAGCTGCTCTCGGCAAAGAGACTGGAGCAGTCAGCATCTGCTTGTTCCACCCCGCAGTGCAAAGGAGGCAAATCAGCCTCATCTGCCATAAAACAGTGTTTGTGCCAGTCAGGCTGCCTCAGCTGAGGGGGCTGCAGGTAGTCAAGCGCAGTGACAGTGTGACAATGGCATCCTAAACCACTCTCCACCCACCACTGTTTGATCGTTGCCAGACTTACCCACTATCTTGGGACAAATGGAAATGCAGATTTGGGGTGTCTGATTCTTCAAATATCTCTTCAGCATAGTACAGTGTGATGTTCACCAGATTCCTGCATTTTTTGCTTTGCCTCATGTCACAAAAGGAGCAGCTCCGCAGGCAACTCAAGCATATGACTACTTTTGGCATTTCTGTTTTGAGGAAGGTAACACATAAAACCAAGGCCACCCCTACATAGCAACATGCTCCAAACAAACTGTTCATCATTCTTTTATTAAAAAAACCTTGGAAGTTGTTATTAAAACTGGATATTAGTTTGCTTAAATGCTGAAACCAGAGAAATAATTTTAAGGATTCATTCAAGTCTGATTTTTAGTTTTAACACATTCACATTAAGTCCATTCTGCTTCCCATGCTCCATTACTATTTTCTCTCATCATAAAGCAGCTAGACACACCCTCCCAGTTGAACAGGTAACCATTTTAGATTGCACTAAATCATCTCAAGCAATGCTTGAAATCATTCATTAGGGCTGTAGGTGTTCCCATGATAAGGCAAGATTTCATCCCCCTCTTGGCTCTCTTTAAAGAGGATCTGTGTGTGGATGTGTGTCACTTGTCAGTATGCAGTTATCCGTCCATCCACCCTCTGACACATCCTGGATCAGGCAGGTGAGTGAATACTGGGACAGGGACAGTTTGCTGAGTGTTTGGCATGCTGAGGCACCTTCTTATTAATTTTGCAGGCAACTATAATAGGAGACCACTGCCAGGCAGGACACAAGGCTGGGCCACTTGTGGTACTGATTGTGCCTGCAGCATGCATTTCCTTTGCTACTTTACACTTGGGTGTTACCCCTGCCTTACTGAGTGCTCCATAGTCTGCTTGGCTATGGTCTTGTCACCAGCAGAGCTTACTTTGAAGCAGCACTTGGAGCAGATGCTCAATGGCTCAGGTGGAGTCAGCAAGCAGCACAGGCTAGTGTGGGGCTAGCAGGAAAGCAATGGTTTATTCTTTAAGCAGATGCATCTTCCCTAAAATGATTTTTATGTAATAAGGGACAGAGTGTCTCAAAGATGAAGTGACAAGGTGAAATAAAGGAGGGGCAAGATGTGACGTGGTTGGCAGATCAAGATGAAAGGCTGTTCCCCATGCAGTATATGAGTGTTAAAAGGATCCTGGACCCCCTCCTCACATACACACACACGCACTCACATGCTACATATGTTCTTCTTCTGATACAACATCCAGGATTAGCTGAAGTGGAACCAGTGCAGCCAAATTCCCCCATGAGTCAGACTGACAGCACAGCTGTCTGTATTCTCCAAGTTCTCCACTGAAACAGAAAACTGCTGCTTTGCTTCACTCAAGCATGGAGACAAGTAGATTTTCTGTGGTGAGGTGACCCTGGCTGGACAGCAAGACCCAATCAAAGCTTCGCTATTACTCAGCTGGACAGAGAAGTGAAAACAAAACAACAACATGGGCTTTCTACAGGCACTAACCTGCTGTGTTGTGGCATCCTCCATGGACTGCAGATGGATCTCTGCTCCCTTATGGACCTCCATGGGCTGTGAGGGTACCTCTCTGTGGGCTGCAGGGGGATCTGTTCTGGTACCTAGAGGAGCTCCTCTTCCTGCTTCTGTACTGATCTGGGTGTCTGCAGGGCTGTTTCTGACACACCCTCACTCCTCTGTCTCACTGCAGTTTGTTCAGTGCAGATTGTTCTCCCTTTCCTAACTGTGTTATCCCAGTCTCTCTACCACCATTGCTAATGGGCCCAGCCATGACCAGCAGCAGGTCTGTCTTGGAGCCTGCTAGCATTGGCTCTGTTAAATACAGGAAGCTTCTCACAGAACCCACCTGTGCAACCCATCACCCAACACAGTGATCCTGCTAATGATCAGACAGGATCTTCAGACTCCTTAATTGAATGTGTTTTGTAGTGTCCAAGGCACATACAAACTGTTCATACACTTCCAATCTTCACTGCTCTATCCTGCTTCTTGAAGGAAGTTTCTGTCTGGAAAATTGGTGAAAAGCCAGAAGGAACCTGGCTGTGGTTAAGGCTCCCCTGTCTGTTTCAGCCCTGCTGATCATTGCCCATGAGCCATCACACCTGCACTCACACTGTATTCAGCCCCCTGTAACAATTTCATCAGCACTGTAAAGCATTGGCAGCTTGTCTTAGTGCTGTGTATTTGTGGTCAGCACTGGAGCTTCTTGTGGAGATGAGTGGAAATTAGATTGTATTTAGTGTCGCAAATATTTGCCTCCATGGTTTCGCTTTATCTCTCTCTGAACAGCAAAATTCACGTGCCCTGCAAACTACCAGTCTTTTATTCTAGAGACAGAGGTAACCACTGTATTTCCAAGTTCCGTACTGAGTTTTGATTTCAGTCTTGAATCAGTCTCTCAAGTTTCTCAAGCCAGAGTGAGTTATTAATCCAATCCTTTTCCTGACAATTTCCATATGCATTTATTCACCTCTGCTGTCAGCAGGAGCAGGCTGGGTATGGTTTGCAAGTGTATGTACTCTTGTCTCCATGTTCCTTATCATCACAATCTCTAGGCATTCCTGCTGCTTATATCTCCCTCAAGAAAGGGAGCCTTGGATATGTGTACCCCTGCTCTGACTTGTGAGGAATGGAAAGTGTTGGCTCACCTTGAACTTGGCACACCATAGAAGCATGCTCCTTTTCCACAAGTGAGAAAAGCTGCTCTTCTCTCCAAGCAGAAATAAAATCTGCAAAAGGAAAAAAAACACAACCCAACAACAGAATTCACACATTGCAGGAAAGGACAAAGCAAAACAAATTCACTATTCAGGTTCCTCAGTAAGAAGTCTGGTACGCCTCCTATTCAGGCATGCCACAAAAGTAGTTTCCAGCATTTTCTCACACTCTGGAGATTTGTTTTTAAACTGGTCTCATTCCTGCCTTACTGTCTCCATGCTCAGCTTTTCCATACAAGCCTTGCCTGCCATTGCACAATGAGGTTGGGGCATTTAGCTCAACTTCTGTGACTTACTGGTAACTCAACACAACTGATCTTCCACAAGAAACAAGGAAGGACTTTGAATCAGAAAATTTGATATCAATTTATATACTTCCCTTGGTTCCCATCCCAGCTAGAGGAAGAGCCATATTAGTACAGCACAGTATTGGAGTCCATGCAGCAACCAGCTGCAGACAAGCACAAGGTCTGTGCCCATTGTCTTCCTCAGCTGGGTTTCATCCAGAAGCTCTAAGACTTTACAGGCTTCGAGACCCAGATTTTAGTGTGTTGCTGTCAACAGGCTGCTGTGAGCAAAGGTAGATTAGTTTTAGTCCCTGATGACCTTGGACAAAGTGGAACATAACTCATCTGGCCTTTGCACCATCCCTTCATAAGAGGTGTCAAGCTCATGTCCTTTGCTATTAATTCTGCTGTGCCTTTTGCCACTATCAGATCTGAGTTTCTTCTTATGGCAGCCAGCTAGGCTGCTGCTCTAATTTTGCTTTTCCCATTCCTATGTCCTATGCAGAGAAGCAGAGGGAGCTGGCTCGGAAGGGGTCCCTGAAGAATGGCAATATGGGAAGCCCAGTTAATCAGCAGCCCAAGAAGAACAACGTGATGGCACGAACAAGGTAAAGGACTGGAGAAATATCAGCAATAGTGCAATCCCTAATGGTCCTGGGGTGGTCAGGGACAGTGTTCATTGCATTTGCCTTCTGTCAGCCACACTGCAAGAGCAATGATGGCCCTTCCTGGAGCTGGGGGCTCAAATACTTTGTGTTGTGTTGCATCCCAGCCCTGGGAAGATGCATGGACAGTTGAGCTCAGTACCAGTGGTAGTGCAGCCTGTAGAAGGCAGAGGCAACCCAGCCAGGTTAAAATCGGGGGTTGATAGAGCCATCCTGCAGGTTCTGAGTAACACCTAATCCTGCCAGTGGGAGAAGAGCTGTGTTGCTTCATGAAACACAGACTGGTTTAGAGCTTAGTTCTGCCTTGGTTGCTTTTGTCAATGTAAGTTCCCCTGCTCCTTTTTGATAGTGACCTGTTCTGCTACTGACAGATTTAATGAAGGCTTGTAAATAATCCATCTCTGTGTGACTTTCTATACACTTTTTCCACCCTTGGAACAGCATGGTCACACTTTGCTGGAGATGCTTTGGAAGAGCTCTCTGAGAGAGTATTAGGCAGTACTACAACTTGCTGTAAATAAAGGCATTCTGAGCTGGATATTTTCTTTTCTTTTTTATCCATGCAGACTTCAGTACACCAATGTATTACTTACCTGTGTTCAGAAGGGAGGAAACCCCATGAGCCCACAGGATTGCATGCTTTGCATGCTGCTAGAAAGGTGGCAGGTTTTAGTGGAGGACCTCACTTAAAATGATGGAGGAATCTGCGGAATGCTGGAGAGTTACTGATGAATGGGAAAGTTGCCTGGATTACCATATATTAAGTTGAATAGGAGCTGCAGATCAGAGCCTCTCTATATGCAATGCATCTGCAAGATGAGATTTCTTGTTCACACTAATTCCCCAGACCCAAAATATTAGTCATAAATCCTGACAGGACCTTGTCAACTTTTAATTTTAAGCCCCTGAAATACAGGGGGAACATGCTGCATTGCTTCCTCTCTGTGTTCAGGTGTTGAGGCCATATAAAAGAGCCAGACTCTTCATGGCAGCAAGAAATTCAGGAACTGTGCTCAGCTGTGTTTTCCATGACCACTGGTCCTCCTTATCTTCCAAGTACATTCTGGAAAATCTTGTTTTCTTTTGGCAATAGGCTGCAAGCTACCATCCTGAGAGGAATGGTAGCAGATTTGCTGCTTGAGAGGTTTAGAAACACTGAAATTGGTGGAGGAAGAAATTAGAGGGAGAGAAGCTGGGATAAATACAAGTATCTACCTGTAACATGAGTGAATTTTCCATGTAGAGATTGTTGTTTCCAAGCTGCTGATGGAAACAGCAGAGCAGTGACATCTACTGACAAAAGATTTCAAATAGCCAGCTCAGTTTTATTTCACTTCAGGACATCTGAGCACCTCTGAATGCTTCAGTTTGTCTTGCCACAGACACGCAACACCAGCAAGGCGGAAATGCCACAAGTTTGTTCAAGCAGGTTTTCGCAGGGTAACAGTTGCAGTATAATAGGATATATTCCAGAAGAATACACTGCAAAATTTCCAGATTATTATTTAATCTGAACTGTTGGCTTCCTCGGGTCTCTGCAGGAGAATTAAGCTAAAAGCATTTTCCCCTTTTTGACCATTCTGCTCTTCTCATTAAATATGTTTTCCTGTGTGCTTTGCCTCTCCTACTCTCTACTCCACCTCCTTCTTCTTCCCCAAGACTTCTGTTATTCTGTATTATCCCTGTGGATTTCTGACATCCAGCCTCTAGTACAAGGTTGCCTCCACCATTCAATCCTCTTCTGGGGCAAGGGTGCAGCCAGCCTTACAGGTTAAAGTAATTTGATCCATAACACTCTCAGTCTCCCTAAAAGCAAATTAAATGTGAATGAGGTAGGGATGATGCTCTTCCTCTGAGCACAGGCAGAGCCCATGACACCATCCACAACACTTGAACACATCTGAGTGCTACAGTCCACTCAGGGTAACCTAAACTTGGACCTTTTGGCCCAACTTGTGTTGTTTCAAATGAGCAAAAACACAAAGACCAAGAAACTTATACCATGGCAGCTGTAGACAAAAGCTACCACTGCTACCCGACTTTGTTCTAAGGACAGTGGGAAGTGAAGATAAGGACAATCAGGATGTGAGGTAAAAACTTAAATCATGGCAGTGACACTATAACAAGTTTTTGTCTGTTGCAGTTAAAGTTTTTTATTATTAAGAAAAAAGACATTTCTCAAGAAGAAGATGTAGTGGGTTTTTTTATCAAGTAAATATCATCACAGTGTTCTCCTAAATCACCTGAGAGTGATTTGTTCACTGATGATTTAAAAACAACTGTCAGTGAGTATATATGGAGCAGGGACTGGAAAACTGGGAGAGTGAAAATGGGAGTCAGCACTTCTGATATATGTATGGGCAAACTTGTGCTGCCAAATCTCAGCTTCATTTGCAGACATCTTTGCTTCTTGACTTCCTGCCTACATACCTCAGGAGCAGAAGGACTGCCTCACTTCCATGAGAAGGGCTACTGAATTTTGCAAGTGGATCCTATTTTCTCCAGTCCCCTGGTGCAGCAGTTTAGAAATTCTATGTCAGGTTTTAGATTAATTTATTTAATTTATGTTTCAGTGAACACAGTAAGAAAATATAACTAATTGTGAACCTATGTATCTGCTTTGTTACAGGATTCAATGTATCTTACTCTCCCTGAGCCTGGCCACTGACAGTGTTTGCCAGGACTTCTTATTTCTAAAATTGTTAATGGTTTGCTGCAATTATCTGCACAGAAGCATAAAAACATTTCAGGTAGTTAGAGAGTAGTTGGAGCATGGAAGAGATGGATTATCATATTTAGATTTATGTTTCTTAAACTCCTAGTGAAGTGTCATTGTGCATCATGGTATGTTGTTAAAGACTACTTGGGAGAAAACATGACTTAACTTATTGAAAGTTAAGATTTTTGTCACTCCTATGATTCTTATCTGCTGAATAAAAAATCTTACTCCATTCGCTGGGTTTAGTTAACCTTATTTTAATTGTGAACCAAATTATTTTTGCATTTTTTTGGATGAAAGAATTCCATTGTGAACAAGATACCATTATATTAACACATTTTCCTTATCCTAGAAGTTCTGAAGCCTGCACTCCATTTCACAAATTCTCCCCAGCAGTTCAAAGTGCAGAGTCATCCTCAGCCTTTGTAACATTTCTGATTAACTTAAAGTCATCACAAAAAAATGGAATTTAAAAAGTGCTGGTCTGACTGGTTTCTTATGCTGGGCACACCAACTTAGATTTCTAATATTACTAAATTTAGTACTGAGACCTCAGAAATGTTGTGTTGCCAGGAATCTGGATAGGGATTCAGAAAGAGGCACTGCATAATATCCCTGATGTCCAACATCAGAACACTGGGATCGCTCTGGTCTCTGACTTCCCCTGTGTACTTACTGCTGGTGTCAGGTACCCTTGCCAGAAAAAAAACCAGACAACACAAAAATGAGCAGTCTGATATGACAGGCAATGCTGGCCAAACAGGTTTACCAGAATGAAGTACAGAGTGTCCCAATGCTTTTTTTCTTCCAGGAAGGGATATGTTCCCAAGGCATGCCCAGTGTTAATCCCTGTGATACTACTGTAGGCTACCTAGAGATACAGCTTGCTCCCTCTGAATTGCACCCATTTAAACATCTTCACCAATAAATGGGGCTTGCAAAGAAGTGAAATGGGGAAAGCCAACTATCTTATGTCTTTACCCTAGGCAGTGTGTGGTTCTGAGCTTTACTGTGTGGTTAATGGACAACATTTAATTATTTCAGGCTCGTCGTTCCCAACAAGGGCTACTCATCACTAGACCAGAGTCCAGATGAAAAGCCCCTGGTAGCCCTGGATACAGACAGGTATGCAAAAGGTTAAAAAGGTGATATACATGACTCATTAAGTGAGTTTTCATGCCAGAGGGCAGCACTCACACTCTTCCTTCCACTCTTCCCTCTGGCCTATGCCATGGTGACATACGACCTATGTTCTCTGTGAGAGCAAGTGAGAAGAGCTGTCAGAAAAGAGCACTGTGATGGAAAGATCTGAGGGTCATAGATGAAAGCTGCTCTACAGGCTCCCTTGATGTAACTTCTCTGTGCCTCAAGTAGAGTTTCATGGCACAAGAAAGATAGGACTAAGTGGGGAATAGAGGTCTCATCTAACCAATTCCTTCTTTGCTGTATCTTGTACTTCCCTGCAGTGATGATGACTTTGATATGTCGAGATATTCCTCCTCGGGATACTCATCAGCTGAGGTGAGTTATACTCTCTCTTGCCATCCTTGCTGTGAATGCAAATAACAGAGAGCCAGAAATGGCTTGTAGAGGCCTTGCACAGGCAGAAATGGCTACACAACAAATTCAATAGTGGTATAGACTCCGTGAGTCTGGAAGGGGCCATGGCAGAAACTGTGTCATGTTACTTTATACCCTGGTGATCCAGTGGGTCCATATTCTCATTGCCATGGCACAGAGATCTGCCCATCAGCAGTTTTCACAGCTACCTTTGGTACTTTCCCGCATTCTGCCTAGTCCTGCAGTGACCCATGAGGTACAAAAGCATCATCTTGTCTGCCATGGCAGCTCAGCAACTGTATGTATGCCAAGGACACAAATAAAGAATCTGAGGGTGTGCTGTGATCTCCAGTTATTGGAGTGGTCAGGGTCACCCAGTGTGTGTTTACTTGGATCAAGCAGAAATTCCAGGGAGGACTTGCAGATATGAGCTCTTGCCCTTTCAAAGAGAAAAGGCAGGAAGCTCAGGCTTGTTAGTCCCTCTGCATTTTTTTGAGTTTATTCCCACACTCTCTCATGAATTTATTGCTCAGCCTCTGGCTACTGCTTCTGCAGGATTTTGCATTCAGGGTGCTGAGCAGCCATTCTGCCCACAAAATGTTCAGAACTCTTGCTCCTTGTATCTCTTCCTGGGATAAAATACCCTGAAACCCTGGAAAACAGCCAAGAGCAGTGACCATATCAGATGATCCAAGCTGTTTCTGTGCCCTAAGTGTTGTTTATATAGATCCAGTTAGACAGCACTTGAATCTGAGATCACAGAGCCAAACTTTACCATCTTTTAACTGCTGTAGTGTGCCCCAGACTGAGAGGGGAGACTGCCCATCTGCCAGTAAATAATATTATTGCATTACTTTAACTGAGGGCTTGTCCTCAGGGAAAAATTATTCCAGAACAAAATAGTGTATCTCACTCTAGATATTCCTATTCTGGAGAAGCTAGTACCCTCCCCTTACCTGAGGTCAAAAACTAGGACTGTAGGGCAGTTGTTAATGATGGGGGGAAATACATTCCCAAATGAGGGACCTCCTACATCTTCTGACCAACAGAAGTAAGAAGTCCCAAGTGTTTGACTGTTCCTCTCTTTGTCTGCAGCAGATCAACCAAGACTTGAACATCCAGCTGCTAAAGGATGGGTACCGGTTAGATGAGATCCCGGATGACGAGGACCTCGACCTAATCCCCCCTAAATCGGTCAACCCTACCTGCATGTGTTGCCAAGCCACCTCCTCCACCGCCTGTCACATCCAGTAGTGAGGCCGGCAGGCTGTGATCAGTGCTTTCCACTATAACTGTAAAACTTAACAGCCATTGCTTCCTCCTATGGTAGGACGTGCACCTCTTTGTGTTCATGGAGCCAGGAGAAACCAAAAAATTCATTTTATGATTGGTTGATAACTTATTTTAAACTATGGTAAAACAAAAGAGAAGTTGCTCAATGTGCCAGGCAGTGCCTGGCAGAGCTGACTGGTCTGGAGAGCGAATGCAGAGGGGTCCAGAGATACCTCCTTGATTTGTTTAGGCACTGGGGATATTTTGTAAAGTGTCTTTTTCCAGAATGGGAAAGGTCAGGTGGGACTTCAGGTAATCCTGCCCACTGAAACCAATCCATCTGCAAGATTAGGGCAAGTTGGAGGTATCAAAGTGTTTTACCAATGGGAGGAAGTCAGTTCTTAATTCATTCACTAAACCTGTTCCATTTGCATAACCAAAATGATATAACTGGGGCACAGGAAGGGGGACGAACCAGGGCATCCTTTTTTATGGCAAGGCTAGCCAGGACTAGCATAATACAATTCATTCACTTGCAAAAGGGACAAGTAGCTGACATCTCACTGTGAGTCAGTACTAGCTACAGCTGTTGTGTCACATAGCCAATGCAATCTACCCTTAGCGCCACACTAAATTATCACCAAACACATCAGATGAGATCTGCAATCCACTCATGCCCTTCAAGGATTTGCTCATTTCCCAGGAATACCAATCGTACTTGTGACTTCAGTTCAGTCACGTATTCTGACTTCAGCTTGTATTTAATCCGTGTGCAACCTAACTCTTTCCAAAACTCTTAAACTTTGTTCAGCTGAGAAGAAGTGAATCCTCCTTGAGTCAGGACTAGAGATGTACAGCCTGAAGAACAGTGCTGGAAACGGTAGTTGAAGACAGCACATTTTGACAGTGCTTGACTCTTGATATTCCCTTGACACTGTGTCTCTGGGTGCCTGTGGGAGAAACTCATTAATGCTGAAGTCATCAGTGTGGTGGGGTCAGACTTGAGAGGAATTTTCAGCTTCAGATGAAAGATGCCCATAAGAGGAAACTACTGTTCCAGACATGGTCCCAGGTCAGGAGCAGTTGGTGCTGGAAAAGTTAGGAAATCTGTTGGATTAGGTAGCTGGCCTGAGCTCCCAGTTCACCAGCAGATTGTTTCGAATGCAGAGTCACTTCTGGAATTAGGAAACATGTTCTCTCACTGACTGCAGCATATACAAGGGATGGGCTGGAATTTTTCTTGGTGTTGAAATCTTTTGCCACAGATTCTTGTGTTTTCCTGGCCTTTCAAGGGGAAGAACAACCTGCCTTGGGTCATCACCTGCTTTGTAGCCCGGGAAAGGAAAAAATAAGGCCAGTTCTGAGTTTCCCATCAGAATTCCTGAGTCACAAAGCAGACCTTGAGCTGTACCACAACAGACAGATCCCCCATCTGAAATCTATATGAAGTGAGCTGAGGCTTTAAGAAGTCTTAATTAGCAGGAGGTTTTCTTTAACATCCTGGAGATTTAATCTGTGCAGTGCAAAGCTTGATACCAGCCACAGTCTGAGTGAAAGAACAGGCACACAAGATTCCTGGATTTATTTACTTGATGGTATTGACAACTTTTAAAGCTGTGCTTGTCTCCTCTGCCTAAAACAACATGCTGCCACCCTAGTTCCAGGCCATAGAAGGAGGACTTGAATGGTGCTGTTTACTGAGCGTCCCTGCCTCTTCATGCAGAAGTGATGGTTGACTTGCCATCTTTTGTAGGGATAGTGTTCCTTAAGTGAATTCATCTACTTTTCTCACCATCTGGTATGCTGAGAGGGAATATTTCCAAAATACAACTCAGGTACAAGGTTGTCTGGAGGTGGGGGAAGTAGAGAGTAGAGAGAAAGATAAAAGGGAATAACATTCTTTAAGGAGTCTTTTTTAATGGGGAATATCGTCAAAACCTAATAGAAATACCATGGTAAAACCAAATCCTATAGGACATGACCAGCGCTCGCTAAATCTTCACTCTTCTGGAGAGGGACTTTGCAGTTCAGCACTGGTATCATGGAATATCTTCATCACATTTATCCTCCTCGGTCAGTTTCTGCCATCCAGCGAGGCTGCACACACTCAGCCCTTCCCACAGCCCTTGCTCAGGAGCTCAGAGCATTTTGGAGTGCCTGCTAGAGCAACAAGCCATCTCTTTACCTGGGCCAGCCACTGAGGGCTACATATGCCACAGGTCTCCATTGAGCTGCCATCATAGAATCATGCCATCATCTGGGTTCAAAAAGACCCTTAAAAACATCACTGAGTCCAGCAATAACCAAGCACTATCCTGTTCAGTCTAGGATAGAATGAGGTTTGCTGTCACTGTTACCTCTCAGGGTTAATACCTCTCCTCTGAGGGACAGATTTCCATATAGTGGACTTGGCAGTGTGGATTAACAGTTGGATTCTATGATTTTAAAGGTCTTTTCCAATCTGAGGGATTCTGTGACACCCACTGTCCCATGGCATCATTATCAAGTCCTTTTGTTTCCCCTGTTGCTGGCTTTTGCTTGCCATGTGCCCTGAGACATCCCCCAACCCTGCAACTGCCTTCAGCCCTTTGCATTTTGTGATGTGCATCTGCTTCTAGCACACCCCTTTAGGGAGGGAGGGAGATGAATTCAGATGTTCCACCCAATGTTTCCTCCAAATACAAACCAAAGCACAACTCAAGCATTTTTACCTGTGCACAGAAGGAGTTGGTTGCAGTTGGTTTGGCATGACAATACAGGACCATAAAATGGCAATTTTTTGGCTTCTCCTCTCTATGCTTTGTGTTCATATATTTTATTAGGAGAATAATGTAGAAAGGGTGGGGAAAAGTAGTTACCTGTGTAGGGTCATTATCAGAAAGGCTGCGTGGCTTAAGGCAATGCACATGTAGCTGTCACAGAAAACTGAACACTAACCCTTCTGAACTGCAGCCTCTTCAGCAAATTATGACCATGCAGCGTATTTGTTGGCTCATTATGGAATGTTGAGAACTGCACATGGATATGTATCAACCACAGATGAGGCTGGTTCCCCTTGTCTGGTCTCATGTTCAGACCTATGCTTTAGCCATCAGGTTTTCTATGTATGCCATCAGAGTCACAGAATAGGTAAGACTGGAAGGGGCCACAGTGGGGTCATCTGATCCAGCCTCTCTGCTCAAGCAACCCTTGTTGGAGGTTATGCTGTGGTGATTTCCTGGGAAGGTGTGGAGATAGATGGCTATCCTGGCACTGCTCTCCTTAGACCAGTCTCTGCCACCATAGCCAGAAGAAGGCAGAAGGCGGGAGCGCAGACTGACTCTCTGTCACAGCATTGCTACAAAATCTACAGAGCTGCTGGTGCTCTCCTAAATGCAGACGGCATGCAAGAAAGAAAATCATTCCTTTCACCAATCTTTGCACCAAACAAGATGGCCCTCTCAGGCCACATTTTCAATCCAAAGTTGTACAGAAAACCAAGGGGAGGAACACTATGGAATATGAAATGCTGCGTTTCTGTCTACCTAAATTAACCATGCAAACAGGATGTAAGGATATTGATGCTGGTGCTTCCACAAAGGAATTTGCATTTGATGCCTCCTAAAGCCAGACTGGGCTTTTGTTAGGATTTTATGTAATGTCAGTCACCAAATTATGTGAGTTTCAGCAAATCCTTTTATCAGATGTTAATCTGATTAAATATCATGTAGTATCCTTGAATGTGAGCTGGATTTGAACAGCAGGGTGTCAGCACTCTGTTCAGTCTCTCTTGTCTGCAAACTCCATATTTCCAGATGTCTTTGGGAGGAGGAACATCCTCCTAGTCTTGAGAAAGGTCTATAGATAGTGTGTTCATGTCTGATTTTCTTACGTTTGTACATAAACCTTGGCTGAAAGGAGGCTGATGCCCATTCTGAAGGCTCATTTGGTATCTTACCAGACACATCTTGAAGTGAACCCTTGGAAGAGCCACTGGGTGATACCTGACATTGTGGCATGTCTGTCCCTAACATGTGTGCTTGGCCACTGGATCTGCTGTGCTCTCTTGTCTGTCCTGCCTGCAGATGCCTTGCAACTGCAAAAGCAGGTGACCATCCCTGCTGCATGGACTTTGAGAGGGACTTCAGGACAGCTTCCCCACAGACAAGATGGACTCAGCTCCTTCTGGCTTGTTTCACCAGCTCTTGTCCCAAAAGGAGGCACCCACTGTGTTCAGCAGTTCACTGGCTGACACACAGGTCTGCAATCCTGAGCAGATTCCTTCCCTTTCCATGCACAGTCTGATCCTGGTCTGGCCTGCAGGCTGTGCAGGAGAATGCAGGAGGCTTGAAAAATGCAGTGCCCTGTGTGTGACTCAACAGAAACATGAAGATGTTTTTGAAGAAAGGAAGGACCCAGCTGGGCAACAAATGGAAAACAGGAAAAGGAACACAAGCAATAACTAGAAAGATTGCCAAGTGCTGTCTTGGCCTAGGGCAGATCCCAGTTGTCCAAGTTGATCTGTCTCAGTGCTGTGCTGATGCCAGCAGGAAGCAAAGCTTGCTTTCAGATGTACACACCAGAAACACCCTGTCTCTGAGCTCGCACTGCAGCCAGATACAGCTGGGTGTATCCAGACCTGGTGGGTCTGCTAGACTGTTAGAGCACAGAAATGAGATCTGGGGTCCTTGCTGCTGTTGGTATTTGCTCTAACCTCAGGCAAGCCACATCCCTTCTTGATGTCCATTCCCTTCTGCAGCACATGGGAGAAACCTGCCTTCCCAAAGTTCTGCCACCATCCTGCATAGATACTGCCAAGTGTGAGAGGCACCACTGATAGGACAGTTCTGGAAGCAGGATGTAAATATCATGCTATAGAAATTTAATTCCTATTTTCAGAGTACTACTCTGCTTTCCTTCTGTTTACCATCTTCTGATGTTCCTCGTGCATGCCAGAATGCAGCAGGGCGGAGATTAGTACAGAGGTTAAACATCTTTCGAGAAAGATGTTTGTCAAGGGTATGTTATCCAGTTTCTTGGCAGCTGACTCTTGCACAACTGCTTTCTGAGTTTGCTTGCTCCCAGAGAGAACATGTGCAATGACTTTGTGGCCCAACAGCACCATCCTTTGATAGCAGAATTAAGGAATTTAGGAGTGCAGCTTGAGATGGCAAGACATGATGAATGGGAACAGAGGATTGAAAGGCTCATTTTTGGGATATTCCCGTGGCAGTTTCATGCTCTTGCTTTTAGCAACCATATATCACCTTAGCCTTTAGACTGGTGTTTCTGCCTGGGCTGCTCCTTTACTTTTCCATTCTCACTTCAAACCCACTTGGGGTATTGCCACTCTTACCTAGACTGCCTAGGCTTACCTAGGCTTTGGCACCTGGAGGCTGCTTGGCTCAGCAAGCTTGGAATGCATGTTCAAAAGCAACATCTGCATAGAGGAGCAGTGCCACGGGGCTAGCTAGGAAGGCATACAAAGGTCTTCATTTTAAACTGCTTTTCACCTCTAGGCACACTTGTCTCTTCCTTTAAAGGCTCAGCTGTGAGAGGGATTGCTCCAAACCACACCTCATCAGACAAACCCGCCTTTGTTACAGAACCACACAAGACCTGAAGCAGAAGGGCCAGGAATTTAGCATAAAGGGAGATTTTGTGCCCGGGATTATCTGCAGGAGGTCAGTGGAGGTTTCTCATAGGAGTTGTGGTCCATATTTTAACTTCCTGCATTATGCAGCTGAGCTGCTGTATTGCTTCCCAAAAATTACAGCTACATCCCTTCCTTTGCCCCACTTGACATTGTTGGCAGTCCTGGGATGACAGCAGCTGAACTCTGCCTATCTGAGCACACCTTTGACAGCTTGCTGAGGAGACAAAGGCTGGGACTGAGATCACACAGAGCACAGCCCCATGGCCCACACAAGCATGCAGCAAACCGTGTCACAGAGCAGCACAGACACCAGCAGGACAGGTTGCAGCTTTCCCTGGTGCTTACTGGAAAGCAGTAGGCACCAGGAAAAGGCCACTGAAAGGCCATTCTAAGTCCCGTAGCTGCTAAGATATTTTGTCTCCCAGAGCAGCATTTCTCTCCTAGCTGCCCATGCAGCTGTCCCAGGTGAGCTCCATGGGAAGCACTGCTCTTCTCCCAGGCTGCCTTTTTGCTTTTTCAGCCTAAATAGCTGCAACTCCATTTTGTACCCACATTCTTCAAGCCTCCATTATTTAGGAGACACAGTTTGTTGAGATATAGAATACAGACACATGCCTACAGATTTGTTTGTTCAGTTTCTTTGCATGGAGAAGCTGCAGTAGCAGCTGTGTTCAACTTGTGGCTGCCTCTGGCCTAAGACAAACCCCAAGCAAAAGTCAGGCCAGCTGTAGGTCAGTGAATATGACAGGGTGAGAATCAGACAGGAGGCTGGGATTTCTCTTCACCCACATGAAGGCTGTGGGGCTGAGGATTCACCAGGTTCATGCAAAACCTGGTGAGATGCAGCCCACCAAGCCGGATGCCTTCACCCTCCTGGCCTCAGTGCTGTGGGTCCAGGTATGCAGATCAGGTCCCACACCTGCCAACCCACTTTCTCCTGGTATGGGCTTGTGTCCTGCAGCAAAGGCCTTAGTAGGGAGCCTGTTGCCTCTGCTTTTGCTGCAGTTGGGCAGGGTGCTCTGAGATACTGGTGGGGCTGTAGTTTTGCAGGGAAAAAGACTCTGGTGGAAGATGAAGTCTTTGCAGGGGAAACAGTTCAGAAAGTTGGGTTTTTCCCTTCCCCTTTTTGCACTTTTTAAACCCTTTTTACTCCTTCCACAGAGGTTATTGAACCTTCAGTTTAATAAGGGAGATGAGCTGCCATTAAATAGGTTTCTGAAGGGTCTGAAAGCAGGTGCTGACTGGCGTGCAGAGCCAGTCTGTGCCTGACATGATTTCCAGACCTCTTTGTCCAACCTGTAGCAGAGTCACCCCATGAGCTGGGCAAGGACTGGGGTGACCCTCAGTGCTGACTGAGGGTCAGCACTGGCCATCATGTCAAACAGCCATGGCTTCCCAAACTGAAGAAGAATCAGACCAGAAAATGGGGGAAGGAGCAACCGCAGTAGAAGGATAGTCTAGTTGTCACAAATAATCTTCAGTATCCGTGTCCAGTGGTTAGTCTTAGAATTGCAAGCCTTGTTATATTGCACACACGTCCTCCTTCCATTCCCCTTTTCTCAAAGCAGCCGTCGCCTTTCTTCCCCCTGCCCCATGCACTAGTGATGAGTATCAGAGGCAGTTGCACCAAAGTGATTCTCAGCCCAGTTCTGCATCCCCCTTTCCCACCCAAACCCAAGGCAACCCAGACAGTGGTTGGCCTTCACGAGTCTAGTAATTCCAGTTAGGTTTCTTTCCTTGTGTTTCATGGCTTCCTTCCCATGCACTCTAGCAGGGCACTACAGGAGGCTCTGACCGTGTCCCAGGAAGTTTCTTTGCCCCCAGCAGCACCTTGCCGACATGCACCTTACTGGGAATGTACTGGGTCAGTGCTGGTGAGATCTGGCACTGCCGATCTTGAATGGGTGGCAGCTGATGGGGATCCACCCAAGGAAGTTGGCAGAAAGTGGCTACTGTCCCTTTTCTTTTCTTTTTTGAGGGAGAGAAGGATTTTTTTGGCATTACAATTATTGTCCATCTTCCAGTGGCCAAGTTCTGGGCTGCATTAATAATGGGGGTTCATTGGCTGTCCAGGCAGGTGTGGAGCTCTGCACCAACCTTAATAGCAAATGTCATGGCTGTAGCCAGAGTCTGTGTACAGGATGGGTTTCTTCCATGCTGGAAAAGTACTTTCAGCAGGCTCCAGTTGGACACTTCTGGCAGACAGAAAAACAACACTTCTCCAAGTCCAAATCAAATCTGCACTTCCATTTTGTGTCCTCAGCATGGGAAAAAAATCAGCCTAAGCAAATGCCTTCCAGGTCTCCATTCCCCCGTGTGGTGCCTGATGCACCAGGGGAAGGGGTGCTGGGAGGCATTTCAGGGTCACCAAAAGCAAGAACCTTCTTGGATTTATTTAATGGAAATACATTTCAGGACGGGAGACCTCCCAACCTTTGTGTTAATCTCAAGAGCAGGAGATGAATTTCTGGCTGTCCTTGCATATAGTGAAATATAGCTGAAACAGCCAAACACAAATAGAGTTAAATGTAGGGTTTGACCTGAATAACCTTTTAATTAGGAAGATAAATTTGTTGTAGCTTGACCTTAGTCCTTGTTAGGAACCTGCTAATCATTTGACATGCAGAGTATATTAATGCTGCACTTAACTTGGCCATTGTTTTTTTATCTGGTTTTGGGAGTTTTTTCACTCTTGAAGCATCAGTCTACATCTTGTATGGGTTTTCTTTTGTTCCCTTTTTTCCCATTCAGATCATGTAGCACACTGTTGTACTTTTGTTCCCGTCTGTGTAGAGTATTGCCTTAAACAGATCAGTTGTGTTATGGTTTGTTTCAGGTTTTCTCTTTTCTACCATCAGTTTTATACATTAATTTATTTTAGAATATGGGGTTTTTTTCAAAAACATGAAAAATGTGTATAATATTTTTTTTTAACATTTCCATTGCAGTATTTATCATTGTTACTGGTTGTGTGTAGTGTAACGGAATTAATGATATTAAAAAGCATACATATGAAAACCAGCCTGACAGCCTTTTTTTCATTGGAGCAAACCAGGGTGAGGGGGTATGGACTGCATCAGCTCCTCTGAGCCCCCAGCAGGCGCAGATACTGAAACCAGGGGTGCACACCATGGCCTGCTTGGTCCCAGAAACAGTGGCTGCTGTGACTTGTGGAATGGCAGAGGTAAATATTCCGGGACTAGACACCAACATTTGGGAAATATGAGTCCCTAGGGCAGCATGAGGGCACACAAAGCTGGACCCAGCTTCTGCATCTGGTCTGCAAGAAGTAGAAAGAACTGCTGCATCTGTATGACATCATAACCTTTTCTCCAGCCTTGCAGGTGTTCTGCCCCTCTAAGCTGTTGGCACAGGAGCCAAGCCCTGATTTTAAAGTCCAATACCAGCAGCTGGAAAACCTGTGGACACCAGGGACAGAGGACAGCCGTGGAGGCCAGTGGATCATGTGGCAACAAATCTAGTGCAGAATTAGTACCCCCACAGCTGAGAGGCTTGGGTTACACCTGTGCACAGTGATGGTCCCCACACCTGGGTTGCTCCAAGACCAGGGAGCTGAAGCAAGGATAGGCATTGCAGTGTCCACCTTCCCCTCCCAGTCTCCCACTGACTCCCTAGAGGGAATGGGGCTGATGGAGGGCCTATACCTGGCTTAACAGAGAGCAGTAGGGTGTGAAAATGAAGGGCACATTGTTTTCTTCTTCTGCAAGGGCATATAATTCATTTTTGCTGAGACTCACTCAGGTGTTCCAGGTTGTCCAGCAGCAAACCAGGCAGGACTCTGCAGTCCTTCAGGGGCACAGGTTGACGTCAATGGGTGTGGTTCTGCACCCATGGATCTGCCAGAATGCAGCAGCAGAGGGATTGGAACAGGGAGCACAAGCAGGGCTCTGGGTGGGCACTGTGTTACAGGCCAGAGCAGAGTAGGGCTTGGGCTTGTCCTGCAGGGGCATCTCTGTTCAACTCGCCAGCTCTGGAAAAAGCAAACCCAGTTCATGCCACTCTCACTCTGGCATGACCCAGCTGCCTCTGCACT
Organism: Taeniopygia guttata; assembly: GCF_048771995.1. Taxonomy (NCBI): domain Eukaryota; kingdom Metazoa; phylum Chordata; class Aves; order Passeriformes; family Estrildidae; genus Taeniopygia; species Taeniopygia guttata. The sequence continues at coordinate 45,938,097 of NC_133063.1, read as the reverse complement.
GAGATGGATGAGGATTGCTCACTCTAATTGCAGAGATCATTACTCAGATGGAAAAGCACACAAGGCACACAGGGTCACCCAAATCCAGCTTTTAATTAAAAAGGGGAGACAGAGCAGGCAATAATTTTCCTGGCTATCTCATCAGGCTGGGGCAGCTGTACTGGTGCTGTGCCACAGCCATTGGCTGCACTGGTTTAGGGATCTCTCTGCCTGCAGCTGGATTGCTGTAGGATTTCCAACAAAATACAGGAGAAAGGGGCTTAAAAAGCCACAATCACTGCTCCTGCACCTCCCAAAATAAAATTATCTTGACTAGGACCAGCTGAAACTATTTCCTACCATTGTAAGGTAGCTGCTGGCAAAAGGGGAGGAAGCAGGGAGCCAAGACAAAACAAGGAGGGTATAGCCCAAGAGGGATGTAGGCCTGAATTGCAGTCTGGGAGCATGGCTATGAGACTGACAGAAAGCCACCAAATCCCAGTGCTCCCATTCTGTGGCATCACTGATCACATGAACATCACCCTGCACTGCAAGTGCCAACCCACACCTGTCCCAGCAGGCTGCATGTTCCTCTTCTCAAAAAACACAGGACCCTCACCAGCACTTGCACCAACACCTACTGCGTGCTGTGCTCTGTCATAAAGACCATCCAAGAGTGGGCTCCACAGGAGCTCTGGAAAAAGAACAAGTTTGTAACACAGGTAAGTGTGGCAGGAGGAGGAAACTTTGGGGTTTCTACACCTACCCAGTTGCAGATGCAGGAGAGTAACACAAGGACTCAGAGGGTGCCTCACTGTATCTCTGAAGTGAGGCAGTGTCATACTCCCTGATCAGGAGAGTGTTTGATACCCCATGGCATGTGCTTGCTGACTTGTCCCCTGGAGCTGCATCCTGCAGTGGCTTTGATCTCTTAGAGTTGGCAGAGCAGAAGCCCTGACATGTCAGCCCTGTCCATGGAAAAGGTTTCGGAGAGAACCAGGCACAGGATCTGCTGAAGAAGGGAAACTGAGGCAGTGACAGGGCTCATGCCTGTCAGGCTCAGGCCGCTGTTTGACGTGGTGATGATGGGGTTGCTCTGAGAGCTGCTATAACACAGTTCCCAGACTCAGATGAGTTCCAGCTGGTGGGTCTTCCATGCCAGAGGACCATATGAATGGCTGGGGAGAGTTCTGAGCACTGAAAAATCCCTCCCAGCCCTGGTCCTGCAGGAGGGAACAATCCCTGAGCTGACCACTCAAAGGACGTCTGTGGGACACAGCTTTCCCCTCACAGGCTAAGAAGGTCACCAGCACAGAGGCAAAGCTCACTGCAAACCAGCTCATCTCCTGCAGCCTCGTTACCATGTGCATTGTAATGAGGGAGCAAGCAGAGGGCATGGACAGGGACATCACCACTGTGCAGGACAGAGATAGTGCATGCTACCAACCAGGGTACCCCTCTCCTCCATGAAACACAGCCCTCTCAGGCCTTGCCTGCTGTAGGATATTGGTACAGTCCTGTAATTCCCTTTCCAACCTCTGCTTGCCCCATTCCTAGCAGTCCCAGTGCACTCACCCCATCTCCCACTAGGCAAAGTGCTCAAATGTCTGTGGACACCCTGGATGCAGGGGCAGAGGAGCCAATGATTCCATCCTCTGTCCTATGGTTTTGGATGAGTGGGGAGCTTGGGAAGAGAATCACAGCACTGCTATGACCCCCTGGAAGGTTTGATGCTCAGATCTCCAGCTGCATTTCCAGCATTAGATCCTGTCTAGTAATCAGTTTCACCATGTGTCCCAGCAGCTGTGAAGGCAGATGCTGCCACATGGAATGGGTGTCTCTTCTCACTCCCTGCTGTCTGTAGGGATTAACAATGACCCCATTACAAAATCCTTTGGTCCAAGGTCAGCCCAAGCAGCTGTTTGAAGTGGCAATGCAGGAGAACTACAGAACACCATCAGCCATCAATCTCACTGCCTATCGGCCTGAGATGAACTGATTGACCAGCTGCAAAAGTTCTGCCAAGGTGCTAGCTGTCCTTCTGTGTCAGAGAGAGAACATCTCTGTTACGGTGAGCTCCTGGACACCCTTTTGTCCCCCCTTTCCTAGGGCCTCTGTGGCTCTGATCATGATAACCCCTGAATCCTCCCTCCTGCCCCAATGGGGTTGGCGGGGAGCCAGGAGAGCCCACCCTGTCCAAAACCTATATAGACCCCTGAAACTTCCTGCTCTCTCTCTTTTGCCCCGCTCTCCATGGACACCACAGAATAAAGAGAGCTGTTCCAACACCCTGGGGTAAGGAGCCTCTTCTGTATACCTTTCCCTCTCCATGCTATTTCCTCCCCTCACAGCCCCATATCTCTGAGCTAGTCGGATTCATTCGGGGGGCTGCGTGGAGGGGAGGAAAACCCATAGAAATAACAGTTGGCGCCCAACGTGTGCTGCTCTGAGCCCACGAAGAAGCTGGACCCCCTATTTCAGTGGGAGTCAAAAGCTTTTGGGACAGTCAACTGCCCTGGTACTCTAGCTGCCTTTAAAAGCTTTGAGTCACGGGGGACAGTCGGGGACCTCTGCCTGCGTACCACAGGAGAGCCGACTGGAGAGGGAACCCCCAGAGAGGGTTTCACAGACGAATCCCGCAGTCACAGGCTTGGTAAATTCTCCGACGCGGCACCCGGGACCGCGCCTGGCGGGGAGAGGTTACCATAAGTGACTGGGGGGGGCTGCTTGCGGGAGGGGGAGCCAGGACCCCACTGCGAGTAAGCAGGAACCGGTGGGCTGCGCATACCCACGTTCCAGGGGGGAACAGGCACGGGAGGAGCGGGCTAAAGCCGCCCCGGCAGCGGCGGGACGAGCGCCCCTCCCCCTGTGCCCCCCCACTCGGGTTTTCCACGGAGGGAAATTCGAATCATTCGTGCTGTGTTATTAGCTCTGGTGGAGACTAGACCAGTGAAACAATTAAAAATCATGGGTACTAACATTTCACTGCAACAGAAGAGTATACTAACACATCTTAGCAATAACTTAAACAATGTATCATTCCCTAAAAAGCTCCTCCTGCGTTTTGTGTGCTGGCTAAAGACAGAAATACCAAATTTTACTGTGCAGGACCTGAATTCGCTTGCTTTTTGGAATCAAATTGGACAGATATTAACTTTAAAAGTCGAAAATGGTGAACATAAAGTTTCTCGATTTATTCCGATATTTTTACAAGCACGGAAAAATATTTTAGAAGCAGAAAAGAGCATGCAAACGCAGATCCACAGTTCTAACACCCCCTTTTCCCCTTCCTCCCCACCTCCTCAATACCCCAGCCCTGAAAACGCCTCACCCACCCCTTATTCCCCTCTGACACCTTGTTTTTCTGAGAGATACAGCCCGGAGTGTGTCTTAAAGAGCAGCACGGCATCTGTGGAGCACACGCGGCCGGATAATGGCGGCGGCCATGTGGTTTCACCGGCGCGGGCCGCTCCACCCCCCACTCCCCCTCCCACTCGCATTCCTTTGCTTCCCCCGCCCTCCGCCACCCCCTCCGCCCCCACCCCCTCCTCCCTCCCCTCCTCCGACGCCTGCTTATCTCCCATAGCAACACCCCACCTTCCTTATCAGTGCCAGCCCCCGGGTTGCCCCGGGAACAGGGGGGGACCGGTCCCTGCACTCCTCCCAGCCCAGCGGCTCACGGCGGGGCGGGGGCAGGGCACAGCAGCTCCGCAGCTCAGAGCTGGGGCGGGGACCGAGTCTGCACCGCGGAGCAGACAGCCCGAGGGGGGGGGGTGAGCTGCCCCTCACCGAGGTGGGGGAGGCGCGGGGGGGACATAAGCCTGCCCCTATCGAGGAATCTATACCATCTATAACTCCAGTGGTTTATTTAGGGAGAAGAAATGGTACAAGGACATACCAACCTCTCCCATACAGGGACAAAACAGAAATCTGTAAGGTTCAGAGAGAATTTGGGAGATCGAGTGAGATTTTTAAGGGTCTGATGAGGGCAACATTCAATTCAAATGAAATGGTGCCGAAAGATATAACTGATTTGTTTAAATGTTTACTAACATCCTCTGAATATGAGATATGGGAAAGTAAGTGGAAATTGGCTTTGGAAACAGTTTTGCAAGAAATACAGCGTACACCCAGTGATGCCACCGACATGGATGGCCAGCCCCTTACAATACACCATTTGTGTGGGACAGGAGACATACAATGTCCAGAAAAACAAACCAGACTGTTATCTAGATCGGTTTTAGAAAAAATCTGTACTGCTGCAGAAAAGACACTGTATCAATTACCAGGCTCTGAGGTTGAATGCAGTTATATTAATATCAAACAGTTTCCTTCTGAGAGTTTTTTGCAGTTTGTGGATCGTTTGAGAAGCCAAGTCGAAAAACAGGTGCAACACACCAGTGTGCAAACAGAGTTGATTAAAGAAATGGCCCAGAGGAATGCCAACGAGACCTGTCGTAGGATTCTTCTCAGCCTTCCTCTTGATCCAGCACCTACTCTTGGCCAGATGATCGAGGCCTACGCTAAGAAAGCAGAGCTGCTTGATAATCCTGTCAGTCATAGAGCACCAGCAGGATTACAGCCTGTTGCCACTGCTGCATCAAGCCCAAGGAAGCCACCCAGATCATCACAACAGCTGCAGTAAATCATCTGCCTGCGTTGCAAGAAACCAGGACACTTTGCCAGGAACTGTCCTCAGAACCAGAACCAGAGACAGATCAACAAACAAAAAAACTAGAAGCACAGCGCGTGCCCACTGCTACGCGCAAAGATATAAATATAGTGGGACACAAATGTGACAATGCCTCTCTCTTAACAAATAAGGGGGAGGGTGGATACTATGATGGGGGGAGAGAGAAAAATAAGAATGTGAAATGTATTACTAACAAGGTTTGGCAGCCAATAGGCCGGCCACGCCTAGTGACTGCCAAAGGATTTCATTTCAGAAACACTGATTGGAAAGTCATTGTTGTGGACCTATCAAAAAACCCTCAGGACCTGCAGGCGTACGATATGGAACTGGACAGTGAGTATTTTGTTATTGGGGACACAGCATACACACCTCCTGAGATCGAAATAGTTCCCATGACTACTAAGGGAAAAATATCCAGCCTTATGCTGTTGGCAAGTTGCTTGCGCCCTCCATTCTATCTAGAAAAGGGGCAAATTCTGGCACAAGCCATTCCCGTCCCAGTAGAAATCACAGTAGAAGGAAAATCTCCAGAAGTCTACTGGGCGGAAGTGGTAGGAGAGGATAAACCGTCCATGGCATGCAACCTAGCACATGGGTCAGAGCACCTTCAGGTGGAAGGTGTTCTGGACACAGGTGCAGACATCACGGTGATACCCAAAACCATGTGGCCATCACACTGGGAATTGCAACCTGTGGCAGGCAAACTTCAGGGTATAGGAGGAACTACACTGGCAAAAATTTCTAAACATGTAGTGCAAATTGAGGGACCTGACAGGAAATCAGCAAGTGTTCGCCCGTTTGTGGCAGACTATAAGGCTCCTCTGTGGGGGAGAGACACCATGTCCCAGTGGGGAGTCCAATTAATCATTCCTAAGACACCCCAGAATTTTCGAGAGTAGCCACTGTGGAGCGCCATGCCCACAAGTTAAAGTGGTTGGATAACACCCCAAAGTGGGTAGCACAGTGGCCTTTGAGTAGAGAAAAACTCGAGGCGCTTGAAAAACTTGTGGAGGAGCAGGTAGCTCAAGGACACCTGCAAGAAACAGACAGCCCTTGGAATTTCCCAGTCTTTGTAATAAAGAAGCCTGGGAAGGACAAGTGGAGATTGCTCCATGATCTCAGAGAGATAAACAAAATTGTGGAGGATATGGGACCTCTCCAACCGGGGATGCCGAGTCCAGCTATGCTTCCCCAGGACTGGAAATTGGCTGTGTTAGATATAAAGGACTGCTTCTTCCAAATTCCATTGCACCCTGAAGATGCCCCGAGGTTTGCATTCTCAGTTCCCACGGTCAATAGAGAAGCACCAATGAAACGCTACCACTGGAAAGTTTTGCCCCAAGGTCTAAAATCCAGCCCTTTCATATGCCAACAGTATGTAGCAGCACTGCTGTCTCCAGTACGTGCAGAGAGAAAGGATGCCATCATCCTACACTATATGGATGACGTGCTTGTGTGTGCTCCCAATGACTCTATACTCCAATATCACTTGACCTAGTGGTTAAAGTTTTAACCTCTGCTGGATTCAAATTGCAGGAAGACAAAGTTCAAAGAATGCCACCTTGGAGATACCTGGGCCTGGAAATCTCTGCAAGGACTATTGTCCCACAGAAATTGGAGATAAATTGCAACCCCAGAACACTAGCAGACCTCCACTCGCTGTGTGGGTCTTTAAATTGGGTAAGGCCCTGGCTAGGCCTCACAAATGAAGATCTGGAACCTCTTTTCAATTTATTGAAGGGGGAGAGGGAGCTGACCTCCCCCAGGGAACTGACTCCAGAGGTAAAGACAGCAATCAAAAAGGTACAGAAGGCCTTGTCAGAAAGGCAGGCACACAGGTGTGACCCAAATCAGCCTTTCCAGTTCATTGTTCTAGGAAAGCTCCCACACCTGCACGGGTTGATTTTCCAATGGATCAAGGGGCAGAAGGACCCACTCTTAATCATAGAATGGGTTTTCCTATCGCTCCAAAGATCCAAAACCATCACTAGGCCACAAGAGCTGATAGCAAAGCTGATTCAGAAGGCCAGGGTGAGGTTGTGTGAATTAGCAGGGTGTGACTTTGCATGTATTCACCTTCCAGTCAGGCTTTCTGAGGAGGGAAGGAACTCTCCTGAGAGGCTGACTAAAGGGATGTTTGAGCATTTGCTCCAGAGCAGTGCCAGTCTCCAGCTATCTCTGGACAGCTATAGGGGACAAATATCAGTCCATGCCCCGTCTCACAAGTTGTTCAATGAGGAATTCCACCTGATTCCTCAAGAGAAAAGGAGCCGGAGGGCACTCAGAGCTCTCACAGTGTTCACTGATGCCTCTGGGGCTTCCCACAAGTCGGTGATGACTTGGAGAAATCCACAGACTCAGCATTGGGAAGCTGATATTGAGCTTGTGGAGGGATCCCCCCAGGTGGCTGAACTGGCTGCAGTGGTGAGAGCTTTTGAGAGGTTTTCCGAGCCGTTCAACTTGGTGACAGACTCTGCCTATGTGGCAGGTATAGTGTCCAGGGCGGAGCAGGCTGTGCTCAGAGAAATAGAAAATGAACATCTCTTCAGGTTACTCTCAAGGCTAATTTATTTAATCTCGCACCGAGAACATCCATTCTTTGTGATGCATGTGAGGTCACACACTGATTTGCCAGGTGAGATTGCAGAGGGAAACCGAGAAGCAGACTCCTTCGCTGCACCAGTTGAAAAGGCAAGTCTCCCTGATGTTTTCCAATAGGCAAAGCTGAGTCACGAGCATTACCATCAGAACGTGCCAGGTTTGATTCAGCAGTTCCAGCTAACACGGAGTCAGGCCCGAGTCATTGTGACCAACTGTCCTAATTGTCAGCTCCAGGCCGTGCCATCGCTGGGCATGGGAGTAAACCCCAGAGGCCTTAGCAGCTGTGAGGTATGGCAGACAGACATCACACACATTCAGAGTTTTGGTCGCCTTGAATGCGTTCATGTAAGCGTGGACACATTCTCAGGTGCAGTGTATGCCTCTGCCCATATAGGACAAAAGGCTGCACATGTCAAACAACACCTAGTACGAGCATTTTCAGTATTGGGAGTGCCAAAAACGATCAAAACAGATAATGGCCCAGCGTATGTATCCAAGGAGTTCCTGGAATTTCTCCAGCAGTAGGGAGTGGAACATAAGACTGGCATTGCCCACTCCCCCACAGGTCAAGCTGTAGTCGAGCGTGCACACCAGATGCTCAAGCAGGTATTGAAAAAACAAAACAGCTCAGCTCCGTGGATGTCTCCACGAGAGAAGCTCTGTAAAGCCATGTTTACTATCAATTTTCTGAATTGTTCATTCGAAAATATGAGTCCACCTGCGGTACATCACTTTAACAGTGGCAAGCAGTTTAAATTGTCTCAGCATCCACCGGTCTTGATTAGGGATCCAGAAACTTGGGAAACCAAGGGTCCCTATGAACTTGTGACCTGGGGTCATGGCTATGCATGTGTAGCTACTCCCTCAGGCCCTCGGTGGATTCCCCAGAAGTGGGTGAAACCTTTTGTCCCCAAGAATCCAGGTCAAACAGAAGGGGACAAGAAGCAAGTATCTGATGCTTCAAAGAGAAGATGCCGCCGGATGGGAGAAGAAGAAAGTTCCTAGGCAGGAATTCCTTCCGGCAGAAACAGAAGCTTTAACATGTTCTTAAAATGTTTGTTCTTCCCTTTTAGAGAAAACCTACCTTCCACTCAACCCTGTGATGGACCCTATGCAAGTTGTCATCCTGCAAATGCTGAAGAGAATGTTCAAGGGATAGGGATTCACGGGGTGGTGGACATCTGTAGTTAGATCAATTTTGTTAGTCTTTGTTATTCTGTTCTTTGTAACCCTAGCGTTCGGGATCCTGCGTCACTTGATTTTCAAAGCTATCAAGGGCCTCATACCTTCTACCTCAGAAGTCAACCACATAGAGTTGGCTAACCTGAGGAGGCCTGACCACGCCACCAACATGGGGTGGTGGGAAACCCATACTCGGGGTTGAATTGAGCCCAGTGAATTCCTGTAACCTTGTTTAACAAATAAGGGGGAGGTGTTACGGTGAGCTCCTGGACACCCTTTTGTCCCCCCTTTCCTAGGGCCTCTGTGGCTCTAATCATGATAACCCCTGAATCCTCCCTCCTGCCCCAATGGGGTTGGCGGGGAGCCAGGAGAGCCCACCCTGTCCAAAACCTATATAGACCCCTGAAACTTCCTGCTCTTTCTCCTTTTGCCCCGCTCTCCATGGACACCACAGAATAAAGAGAGCTGTTCCAACACCCTGGGGTAAGGAGCCTCTTCTGTATACCTTTCCCTCTCCATGCTATTTCCTCCCCTCACAGCCCCATATCTCTGAGCTAGTCGGATTCATTCGGGGGGCTGCGTGGAGGGGGGAAAACCAATAGAAATAACACATCTCCATGGGGTCTAGGGTCTGATGGTGCTGGTAGTGGGTCTTTTCAGCACCTCTTTGTATCTCATGTCCTCCTCCAGTGCCAAAGGGATGCTCACTCACTATATGTGCTTGTGGCTTTGCCGTGGCCATCCATCTCTTTCCCTGGACTGAGACTCTCCCTGTCCCAGGGATATCTGCACATCCTGAGGGTTCTGACTTCCCAGTGGCCCATAAATATCCCCTGGTAGTAAGTGCTGCCTGAGGAGTATACTCCTGGTGCCCCATAGTCACCAGGGACCTCTATGACAGATCCTTAAGATCCTTAAGAAAGCCAGATTTACTCCCTAGACAGTTTGTATGCATGGTCTCATCCAGCCATGCTTGGGACTGTACAACATCTGAAATCCTGCTGGCATCCCTGAGCCAAACTGCATGTACCTTAGCATCTCCCAGATTTTGGGGCCACATCAGTGTTTCTTGTGCTGCTCTTCTATTTTCTGTTCTCATTGTGTGCTGTGCTTACCAAGAACATGTTCCCTGGTCACACTGTTTGTTATGCAGTAATCAGCCCTGTCCTTCACCCACTGTTGAAGGTCTGGCAGCACCTTTTAATCCCCACATATTTACCTTTAGGATGTCCCTGTTGCTGAAGCAGCTTTTTTCAGCCCTGGGCAGAGGGCAGAAAAGATGCTGTTCAACCAGCACAGTCATCATTCTGCTATTGCATCATATCACCATGGGCCAAAATTTGGTGTGAGACTTAGCAGAAAACCTGTGATTTGCTTTAAATTTCTGAGTTTATAAACTAAAACCAAACAATAAGAAGAATAAACAAGGACCACTGGATTCACCATATATGTCCCTGTGCCTGAGTCTCAGAGAGAAGTTTCTCAAGGTCTTCTCCACTGAGAAACAGGAATATTTTCTTTGATTGGCATGGGTCTGTAATGAGAATTTTAGGGAATTAACCATGCAAAAGAGAGTGGTGTTTGCAGGCAGGGAAACCCACTGGAAATGGTCCACTGAGGTGACAATGCCAGGGTACATAAATTTATCTCAGAGGCTTACTTTGCCCCACAGCAGTGGTGAAGGGCAAAGGTGTTCTTTCATTAAAACTGGCTTGGGCAATTTTTCCCCTTGAACCCCTTCCCACAGTCTGGGGACGTTCCTTGCAAGGGTGGAGAAACTTCACTGACTGCTGGTTTGGTGGGCACTATTACAGCCCCTGCAGGCTGGTGCCCTCCTGCCATGCACAAGCTGGAGACCAAGAAAGCACGCAAGGGAAAGCTCTTGGAGCATAGTAACACAGCCAAAAATAGAAGCTGTCATTGACACCCGTGTTTTGTCGGCTTCATGCTGGGCTGCTGAGGACGTGCTTGCTTTTGGCAAGTTGTCCAGGAAGACCTGCCATCCATCTGGGATGCTGAGCACTGCCACAGGCTAAATAAGGAGGGGTACTTTGAAAGCAGCACAGAATTAATGAAGGCGTGAAATGCCCTTGTCTGACTCTGATCTAAGAGCACAGTGCCAGGGGTCAACACCACCCGGGCCCCTCCATGTGTTCTGCTGATCATAAATCCTCGGCATTATGGTCCTCACAGTGGGGGTATGCTTCAGCACAGAGCTCTCAGGGGACCCCCACCTCAATGTGGCAGCAGGGTGCCATGCTGTGCCCATACCAAGCAGTACCCCAATCCTCCTGGGTGCAGGGGAACCCCATGAAACCCCATCTCTCACTAAAACCATCCTGTGAAAAGCATGTCCCGGCCTAAAAGCACGCCATTGAAAAAACCTGGCCCGGCCCCAAATCATTCAATGAAAAGGACATCCCAGCCCCTAAGCATCTCATGAAAAGCCCAGCCCGATTCAAAAGGATCCCGGCACAGCCCTGCCAGCGCCAAACTCGGATCCCTCCCAGCCCTGGGGGTACCCCCATCCCCACGTACCCCCGGACATCCCCAGCAGCTCCAGGCCTCGGCGCGCCTGGGGCTGCGCTCCCCGCACAGAACTACATCTCCCATCGGGGAGCGCCGTGGTGCGGGGCGGGAGCCGGGGCGGGAGCCGGGGCGGGAGCCGGGGCGGGAGCCGGGGCGGGAGCCGGGGCGGGGCGGGCAGCGCCCAACCCCGGAACCGCGCTCCGCCTTGAGCCCGAAGCCCCGGACCGGCAGACCCGGCCGCGGCCCGGCGGTGCCGGTGAGTGAGCGGCGCCCGGCGCTGCGCTCGGGGCGGGGGACATAAGCCCGGCTTGTGGGGGGTGCGGGCGGAGGCGGGTGAGGGGGCCCCCTCCCTTAGACCCTGGGCTGCGGCATCGGCGATGTCTCGGGAAGGCCCGCGGGGAGCGGGATGAAGGTGCTAAGCTTTGCCAGACCTCGGGGAGCGAGCCCTGCGCACCCCGCCGTGCAGGGACCGCGCGAGTTCTCCAATGGGTGTGAGTCTGGCCGCCCGGAGAAGATGAACGGAGCCGAGACACGTCCCCGGCACCACTTGCAAAGTGTAGCTTCAACTTTTGCCGCTTGATAAGATGCTTGTCAGTGAAAACTTTACAGATGGGTATAGGCAGCTCATTGTGCTCTGTAGTGGGTTAGGTTTGGAGCGGGTTTTGGGACAGCTCCGCTATCACTGGCTATGGCAAGGAGCAACCAAAGATGTTAGAAAGCACAAATGCTTCTTCTCCTTTCCCCTCTTACCACCTTGGGATACTCATGACGGCCAAGGGGCAAACGCCTGGCACAGTAGACACCTGCATCCCAGTGGAGAGTGACGCTTGTGAGGTTGTGTCTGCCTGGCTGGATCTGCACATGGAAGAGCTGCAAGGGACCACTTAAAGGGATTGGTGACTGTGTTTGGATTGTCCAACGTCACCGACTGTTGGATATGGATGTAAATCCCGGGACTTGAGTCAACAGCCCAGCATCATGAGCCATCCACAGCTCTCTGGAGCTGCCAGTACCTGGAGTTTAATGGTGACTTAATGGCTGGAAAATCGGCAGGGCTGTGTCAGAGGGATGTACTTAGGTTTCCATTTCTCCCTCATATCGTGTTGTAGCAATTGGATGTTGAGGCAGGCTCAGGTTTCAGCCTGCATAAGCATCCGAAATGCTGAGTGCTCCCAAAAGGCTGAGTCAGCTCTTATAAGAAAGAATCTGGTGACCAAATGGAGCACCAGGTCCCACTTGTGGGGTAGTTTGTCTTGGAGGACAGAGATGAACAGTGAGATTGACACCTGCTTCGGGGAGAGGGTGTTGGAGTGATGGGGTGGTAGATGGCACATGTCTGGTACCAGCCAGAGATGGGCTGGGGGACCAACAGATAGTGGCAAAGACATCAAAATCTTTGTGGCTGTGTATCTTAACATGGCAAAAGTGGCAAATGAAATAAGCTAATAGCACCAGTAGTTGGTGTTCTGCTTTTGCCACTGCTGGGCGCAACATCTGATGGCCCTTCAGGTGCCAAGGAGCTGATTGCTGGGCTCAGGGTTACTCCAGAGACCACAATTCCAGAGTCAAGCTTCCTCCCTCCAGCTCCCCCAGAGCCTGTGGGACTTCTCCAGGGTGGACAGAGACATCATCTTAAAGGGAGAGCCCTAGAGCTTTCTATCCCTTGTGCCCAACGTACTTTGATACAAGTGGACCAGGAGGACTCATTTTGTTTTAAAGTCTCCACAAATCTTTGTGGCTCAGATAAATTCAGGCTCCCTGATGTGCCTCCAGGCAGGGAAAAGCAAAAGCCTCTGGTCATGATTTAGTCATGAGACAAAATCACCATGAGCTGTGTGCAGGGTTAAAGTGAAAACCCAGCCTATTAAACTTCATCTTGGTAATTAGCAGGGGGTGAAGAACAAAGAAAGAGGATATTGTAAAGGGGGAATTGTCAGGGGTGTTAAATATTAAGTTGTCTGCTGCCAGAATTGGATCCCAGTTGCTGCTTTGTATTCATGGTCAAACACTGGATGAGGTGTCTAAATGGAGCATGACTTGACACTGAAAACTTTAAAGGACAAAACAGGGCTGCAAAGTCACGATTCCTGTAATAAAGGTGAAAGTATTTAAGGTTGGGCAGAGCTAATGCCACAGCTTCAACTCCTCTTGCAGACAGAATGAGGTGCTGGCAGCCTGTCTGCACTTTGCAGATGAGCTCTGTATTCACATGGCCACCCTGGATTTGGGATTTATCCTTCGAGTGCCCAGTGCTGTTTAATACTGTCTTACAAAAGAGCCAGCAGCAGTGGGACAGCTTGTTTCTTTTCATACAAGGCAGCCTCATTACTTCTCTGGATCATGACTCTGCTTAAAATCACAAGATTTGGGGATGAAAACAGAAACCACCCCAAGCCCTGTGTTGGATTTTGGTTGGGTTTTTTTTTTGTTTGTTTGTTTGTTTTGTTTTTGTTTGGTTGGTTTTTCGTTAGGTTTTTTGGTTTTTTTTTTTTTTTTTCCGTTTTTCTTTCTGATTGTGCCACTCCTGTGAGTGCAGGGAGGAGATGCGCCTTTGCCGGCCCTTCCCGCCCACCTGGCAGGGAGGTGAGACGCCAGCCCAGGTCGCGGCTCTCCGGGAGCCGAAGCTGTGGAATCAGCTCCCGTGTGCGGCCGCCCCTCCTGGCCAGCCGCGCTCGCCTGGCACACCCCGGCCGGAGGGCTGGCCGGCCGCGCATCCGTCGCGGTGGCTGAGAAAACGCGGCGGTGACGCGCTGGTCCCCTCCTCCTGCCCGCTGGTCCCCTCGGAGCGCCCCGCGTCACAGAGAGGATGGAGCTGCCGGGGACGTGGAGATGTAGTGGTGTTCCTTTCTTAGGTGCTTAAAAAGACATCTGTGGCGGAGCCAGGCGGTAGGCAGGGATCCCCGGGAAGCCATGGCCAGGTAAGCACTGGGGCACCAATGCCCCGGAGGGATGAGGTGCCTCCTGCATGGGCCTGGCTGTTCCAACAGCTGGGTGTGGGGGAAATTTGCAGCAGCCCTGACAGCAAGGGTCTATCGCTTTGCAGGAGGTGCAGAGTCCCCCCAGAGCAGCATATCCAGGAACGCCTTAGGCCAGGCAGTGTGTCCATCTCTGCTCTGATCACAGCAAGGACGGTGAAGGTGAGGGTCCTCTGGGGCACCATGTTCTCCTCACTGTCCTTGCAAAGGCTGAGTTGCTGCTGTGGCTCAGAAGCTGGGTGTCTGTGCCATATCCATGCCCCCCGAGGTGGATTGAGTATTGCAGGGATAAACAAAGACCCCCAGAGTGATTCAGCTTAGTATTTGGGGGAATCCACAGAATTAGGGGGGAATCAGTGCCTCTGATCCATGTGGAATCAGGCTGCATGAAGAGCAGCCCTGTGCCCCATGCCAGTGTTGTCACCAAGGTGCTCCCATGTATCCCACCTGCTCCCATCAGCACCAAGCGGGAGAAGCAGTGATTTCACCCTATTTGACTCCAAAATGCCCTCCAGAAAACTCCAGTGCTCTGCTGCCGACCCCTCCAAGGGAATTAAACCACCAGGGAGGGTTTCTTTGTCCCTCCCATCAGGCGTGCAAAGTCCCTTTGTCAGGGCAGGTTCCCTGCAGGCAGTTTCAGACAGGGCACATGGAGGCTTTTTTGCTCCCACAGCTTTTTTGCAGAGAAGGCATTTCTCCCTTAACTTGCTGTTCTAATTGCCTGCTCAAGTGTGGGGTTGGAGATGCCTCTGGTAAAATCTGCAGTGTTTCTATACCATTTCCTGAGTTTGCCTCTTGCCAAGATGTTTGGGGAGGAGGCGGCAGCACCTTGCAGTGGAAGAGGGAGGGTTTCCTGGCATCCCTGTGTGGGAAATGGGTGTGTGTCCCTGGCAGGAGCTTGTCTCCCATCACAGTTCAGACGTGACCCTTCCAGGATAATAGAGACCAGTTGTATGTTATTGACCCTCTTTAAATGAATGTCCTAATTGCAAAGTGGCTGGGGTTAGTGGTGCTGTGGGTCTCGCAGCCCACGGTTAGCTGTGGTGTTGGTAAAAATAGAAGCGGTCAAAAAATGGATTTTTATTTTTACTCCGTAAAGTGTGTCCTGGTCAGATGTTTTGCTTTCATCTCGAGTTGAGGCAAGGCGACTCACTGCTTCCACAGAACACAGAGAAAAAGCTTTGTTTTGGGTCAGCTGGGAAGCTCCAGCACAGCAAGCTGCAAACATGCTGTTTGACTTTGACACTCTCCCTTCTTGTTTTCTTTTTTTTGTAGTTTTTTGGTTTTTTTTTTGAGGAGGTAAAGGTCGCCACAATGTCATCTTGGAGCAAAATAACAAGTTAGCATTACACAGGAAAAAAAATTGTTTAAACAGGAAGTGCATGAGCAGGCACTTCTGTGGGCTGCAGCTTGTGAGAGGCAGAAGGCATCTCCAGGGAGCCTGGGAGACTTAGCTCTCACCTGGGATGGAGCCAAATCTCCCACTGGAGAATGTACACCCTGTTAACAAGGCAAAAAATAGAGGGTACAGACCACAATTGTTTTTGGAGACTTCCTTGGCCCATCACAGCACTGCGGGATGCCTGCAAACACTTTCTCAGCATCTTTGTTGAAATGGTGTCCAAGTGGACAATGTCCATCAGCAGCTACAGGGTTTGATCCTGGCCTAGCCACAGCAGTCAGAGCAGGATTAACTCCACCAGTTCAGTCCTCCAGCTTGCACATCCCTCTGAGGCAGATCGGTGTCCAAAGGACTCAAGAGGCTGCAAAACCTTTCTTAAAAAATACTATTTCTCTATTGACAGTGGCATTGATGACTCCCTCATGTGTGCCATGAGCTCCAGTCCATGGAGAGGGGGAGAAAAAAACAACCAAAAATAGAGCAGCTTTGAAGAAGTTCATAAATAATAAACTAGCTTCCTGAAAGGGAGATAAAAATCCAGAAACTCCCTGAAGTCCTGGGAGCTGCTGTCAATTTTAGATGGAGACACAGCAACAGTATCAGATATTTCTCGGGCTTAAAACCCTGAATGAGAATTGGCAAAGAAAACACTATTTTCCCATCTTTTTTTGTAAAGAAAATGGAAAACTTCAAAAAAATTATTTTCAAAATAATTTGCAAGTCCTTTTTGGTGGAGGGTGCATTTTATTTTTTCCCACCTTGAGCTTTGTAGTCCCTAGATAAGTCACAAGTGAGACACAGGCATGCCTCCAGAGTCACAGGTATTTATTTTGATGTCCCTCTCTCTCTGGCATCCCCAAACCTGCCCATGTTGAGGGTGAGGGCTTGTTTGGGCTCAGTGTACCTGTCTGTATTTCTGTATTTCCAGAAGCATGCTGCTGCTTTGTGGCTTCACTCATCTTTGCTGGTTTTGGCCAAGGTCCTTCTGCAAACCCTTCTCCTCCACCATCCCTGGGATAGCCCTGTGCTGCTTCTGGTTCATCTTAAAGCCAAGGAAGAGTTGAGGCAGGGATGAAGGTTTATCCCAAACACAGCCTCATCTCACCATCACCTCCTCCCTGTCTTTATTGCCAAATTTTGGCTGGGCTCAGCTGGCCTTGCATCGCAAATATTGTGTGGGGAGAGCCCCATTGCCCTCCTGGGAGGCAGGATCCAGTGCTGGGTGACACAGTTGGAGTGGTTGGAGCCTTCCCCATCCCGTGACTGAACTCCCTGCTGGCAACTGAGGGCTCTGTGGGAGTTGGCTGTGGCACAAGTTGTTTAACTAAACTCATCGCCTGTTCAGGCTAATCACTTCCTAATGCCTCTATAATCCCATTTAAAGCAACTAGCTGTCTAGAAAGTTACTGGCTCCCAGGGGAAGGTTAGAATGACCCATCTGGCCACACAAAAAGTTCGCCCAACTGCAAGGTCTTGTCCAATATGTGCTTCAAGTTGGATGTAAACACAGAATGTTTTGTCGAGCCTGTGCACAGATGCTGCTGTGGGTTTACACATGGCCATCCCTGTAGCGGAGCAACAAAGCTTAGGTGGCATTCAGGGGCTCTTTCTGCTTTACTTTTCCTTTCCTGCGGAGAAAGATCCGTTGAGGCACAGAGAAATACTTGTTCTGGATTGCTGTGCCTGTGGCAGGGAGAGGGTTCTGTAATTCATCTTGGATCTTTTTCTTCCTTTTTGTTAAGAAAGAAACAACAAAAAGAGGGTTTTTTTCCCTCTGGTTTGCCCACAGCAAGCAGGTTTACAGCCCCAGAGCTTTTGGAGGAGGTGGTTTTGTTTGCTGTCACCAGGCAGATATCAGGCAGTTGGTCTGCAGCTTTGCATCTCCTCTCCCTCCCCTGCTCCTACTGCAGCTGTGTTTGTTTCTCACTCTCCCATGTCCTTACTTTACTTTTTCCCCCTGGATCCCGGGCGTTATGCTTGGCGGAGCCCAGCCAGGCCGTGGCCAAGGAAAAGCCATTAGGCTCTTGGCACAGCCCACTTCCTGGGGGCCATGCAGGGGGGAGTGGGCTGGAGCTGAAATACAGCCTGGAGCCATGCTGGATGGAGGAAAGGCCCTTTGGGCCCACTGCTCGCTTCCTACAAGGTTAGTTTTTCTTCCAGAAAAGCTGGAAGTTCTTTTCCTCCCAGAACTGGTGTAAAGCTCTGAGCACATGGAAGAGCCAGGAGCCAGCCATTCTGTGCTACTCACTGCTACTCACTACATGCCCCCCAAAACCAGACATGAGCCACTAGTACCCCAACACAGTTTGGCTCTCTGTAGCTATGGAAAAGCAGGGATTTACTCGCCTTCACTGCAAAACATCACCCAAGTGGAGCAGTTGGGACATGCTTGGGACAAGAAGGGGATGTTGCTGCAGATGAATTAAATCTGCCAGGCAGTATGATTAAAATTAGGATTGGCTGCTGAATTGGAATTCATTACGTGGTGTCTTTTATAGCTCTCAGTTATCCCTTTCTCTTAAAGACACTGTCATGGGGCTGATCTGGCTCCTGTTCAGCCTCTTATTGCCACCCAGTCTCCACTCCTGCCTCACTGAAAGTCTTCCCAACAACAAAAAAACATTAAATATGGGAATGATTTGGTCCTTGTTGCACTGGGGTTGTTCCCTGTGTAGGGCTCAGGCTGTTCTCTGCATGTGTTGTCTTGCCCAGAGTAATTGGAGATGATGTCTGGTACTTGGAACGCAGCACCAGGCATGCCACAGATGGGCAGAGGAGGCCGAGGGGAGCAAATGGATGACACACTGTCCCTTGATTCAGAGGTTCTCTCAGACTATTTATATGCTCTCCTTTTTTAGGGATGGGTGTTTGGGGACGCAGTGGAGGTGGGAACTCTCCTAACAATCCAGTGTCTTCTCCTGAGAACGCCAGGCGTGCTTCCATCTGACTCCTCTGCAGAAAGCTCTAGGGAAAGTGCAGCACCATGTACACTTTCCTGCCAGAGAGCTTCACACCGGTGAAACAGAAGCCCTCCAAGGAGCTGAGGCCAATGCTGGGCACCATCTTGCTGGGCCTCATCCTGTTCATTGCTGCTGTGGTGGCCTGGTGCTACTACACGGTGTCCCTGAGGAAGGCAGAGCGGCTCAAGACGGAGCTGATGGACCTGCGGGCAGACGGCTTCATCATCCGCAACCAGCACGGGGAGGTGGTGTTCCGGCTGGCCTTCCGC
This sequence comes from Taeniopygia guttata, assembly GCF_048771995.1. Classification (NCBI taxonomy): domain Eukaryota; kingdom Metazoa; phylum Chordata; class Aves; order Passeriformes; family Estrildidae; genus Taeniopygia; species Taeniopygia guttata. The sequence goes on along the minus strand of NC_133063.1, from coordinate 45,919,507 downwards.
TCAGGCAACCTGGACCTGGAATCATGCTCCAAGGAGGGCGAGATCCTGAGCTGCTCGCGCTCAAGCCAGGGGCCGCTCAACTTCTTCATCCAGACGGTGAAGCCCAAGGACACGGTGATGTGCTACCGCGTGCGCTGGGAGGAGCTGGCGGCCGGCCCGGCCGTGGAGCACACCATGTTCTGGGAGGACGCCCACTGGTACGGGGGCTCAGAGATGAGCATCCAGCACTGGCCCATCCGCCTGGCCGGCTACCAGGAGCCCATGCCCTACGTGACCAGCGATGTCTACTCCTTCCGCGACAGCTTTGGTGGCATCCTCGAGCGCTACTGGCTCTCGTCCAAGGCGGCGGCCATCAAGATCAACGACTCCGTGCCCTTCCACTTGGGCTTCAATGCCACCGAGCGTGCCCTCTTCTTCCAGGCCCGCTACAAGGACTCACCCTACAAGCCCCCACCAGGCCAGCAGCCCTTCCCCGAGCTCAGCTACCGTGTCTGCGTGGGTTCCGACATCACCTCCATCCACAAGTACATGGTGCGCAGGTACTTCAACAAGCCCTCCAAGATCCCTGCTGAGAACGCCTTCCGATACCCCATATGGTCCACCTGGGCCCTCTACAAGAATGATATCGACCAAGATAAACTCCTGCGGTTTGCTGAAAAGATCAAGAAATACCATTTTAACTGCAGCCACATTGAGATTGATGACATGTACACCCAAGCCTATGGGGACTTTGACTTCGACCCTGTCAAGTTCCCCAATGTAACAGAAATGTTTGCAAAGCTGAGGGAAGATGGGTTTAAGGTCACTCTGTGGACTCACCCTTTCATAAACTACAATTCCTCCAATTTTGGTGTGGGGATTGAGCGTCAGCTGTTCATCAAGGAGCCGTCAGGGCGGCTGCCAGCCATGGTGGAGTGGTGGAACGGCATTGGGGCCATTCTGGACTTCACCAACCCAGCAGCCCGTGACTGGTTTCAGAGCCACCTGCGCCAGCTCCGGCACAAGTATGGCATCTCATCCTTTAAGTTTGACGCGGGCGAGACCAGCTACCTGCCCAAGCAGTTCAGCACCTTCCGCCCGTTGTCGGACCCCAGCATCTGGTCCCGGCGCTACACGGAGATGGCCATCCCCTTCTACGAGCTGGCCGAGGTGCGCGTGGGCTACCAGTCACAGAACATCTCCTGCTTCTTCCGCATCATTGACCGTGACTCTGTCTGGGGCTACGAGCTTGGCCTCAAGTCCCTCATCCCCACTGTCCTCACCATCAGCATGCTGGGGTACCCCTTCATATCTGCCGACATGATAGGGGGCAACTTTTTCCCCAATAAAACCAATGGGGCGGTGGAGATCCCCAACCGGGAGCTGTACGTGCGCTGGCTGGAGCTGTCAGCCTTCATGCCCTCCATGCAGTTCTCCATCCCGCCCTGGCTCTATGACAAGGAGGTGGTGGAGATCGCACAGAAGTTCACGCAGCTCCATGAGTCCCTGGTGGCCCCGCTGCTGCTGGAGCTGGCAGGGGAGGTCACCGACACGGGCGACCCCATCATCCGTCCCATCTGGTGGATCTCGCCCCGTGACGAAGCCACTCACCGGATTGACTCCCAGTTCCTCATTGGGGACACCCTGATGGTGGCTCCTGTGCTGGAGATGGGCAAGCAGGAGCGGGATGTCTACCTGCCAGCAGGCAAGTGGCGCAGCTACAAGGGAGAGCTGTTTGAGAAGACCCCGGTGCTGCTCACCGACTATCCTGTTGACCTGGATGAAGTTGCCTATTTCCTCTGGGTTTCCTAACAGGCTTCTTAATCACCTTTGGAATAACCATGCCTTACTTAGGACTTTCTAACAAATAATAACTCTTAATTGCACATTTCATTTGAGACTGGGGTGAAGGAAGGGAACTAAATAGACTTCAATGTTCTTGGGGATAATTTTTTTTTTATTTGGTGATTTTTTTTAATTTGGGTCTGGTGGTAGGCTCTGATTGGATTACAGTAGGCAGCAATTTATCTGTATAGGTCAGAAAGGAGTTGTCAGTCTGTCTGTGGTAAACCCACTACCCTTCAATAAGATTTCACGAGTTGGAAGTTGCTTGTTGCCAGTGAGGAGCATTCCTAGTCTCGTGGGAGCACCTGCCACTGGGTATGGGGGTGTGTGCTGTGGGAGGATTGCTACAGCACAGCCTGCTGTAAGTTTTTCAATACGGCAAATATATTCAAATGGATATTTTTAAGAGCATAAAAGCAAAATAGAGTTACATATATGTATGTATATATATATATATATATATATATATATATATATATATATACACACACACCTATTTTTTCCCCTTTTGCATGGCATGGAACTGGACTAACAATTGCCCCATGCTCCTGCTTTCCTGGGTACCAGGCAGGCCAGGTCATTCAACTGATGTCCATGTGTTTTAACTGAATGGGTATCTTTTTTCCTGCTGGGACAGCTGCATCCCCCCTGCTCACCCATTTGACTTCCTCTACAAGGCTTTTGCCTGTATGTTTTGCCTTGGGCATCATTGCCTTTCCTAGAGCAGCCCTGCCTGTACCATCATGTCCAATTTTTAAAGCGCTTTCGACCCCACCTGGTTAAATGATTATCCTGCTGATACCATCCTTTTTGGTTTTTAAGGACAGATGAGGTTTGTTGCTGGCAGAAGGGCTGCCTGGAGCAAAGCAGTCCTCAGACACTCCATGCGGCACATCCCTGGGAACAGCTGGTTCCCGCAAGCGGCACGTGTCATGGATTGACAGTGCCTTTTGCTGATAGCCGGCTTGCCTGTGGGTGGAAGACACCAGCTCTACAAACTCATGGGTTTGTGCCAGTGGCTGTTCTCACTGCTCCCACAGAAATGTTCTCATCTAATGCAAAGTTAAGCTAATATCCATCTCAGTTCGTTGTTAGAGGTGATGATTTTGTCAAAGGTTTTCCTGAGTCAGTCCTCCTCTCTCCCTAGAAGAGTCCCAGGGAGCTTTCTCAGGTAGTGTTGGTGCTGTGGAGGTGGAATTGCTGTCAGAGGCTCCTGGAGGGCACATGGGGTGATGTGATCCTGCACCCCAAGTCCCCAGCAGCTGCCTCTTTGGCAGATTTCCCATTTGATTTTGTACGGGAAAATACATTTACAGAGACCTGAGGCAGGGCCAACAGGACTGAAGTCTTCCCAAGGGCAAGAATTCCCAGCACTGTTACAGTTGGGAACATGTGTCAACCCCTGAATTTTTAATGAACTTCTGCAGAATTTAATTGTGATGGCTGGGAAGGGTTGGGCACCTTGCCCAGGCTACAGCCAGCCCAGGACAGCTCAGCATCTGTGGGGCTTCTCCTGGAATTGTGTCTGGACTGGGCATGGATCCGGCACAAGTCAGCCGGGCAGGGAGATGGTGCATATTTTGGGTAGGGCTGGGTACCAGTGAGGATCTTTCTGAAAGCCCATCTCCAGCCACAGAGTTTTTCAGGAGGCAGAAAAGGAGATGCAATAAACTTGAGAGTTGTGATGGGTTGCAGGAGGAGAAATTTTGGTGTTGGGGGCAAAATCTGAAGTGTGTTTTTAGTTAGGAAGTAAGGGTGTCTGGTTTGACGGACTCCCTTAAGACCTGAATCTGCCCTGTATAATTTAATCTCAAAATGAGATGTAGGGGAGCCTTACAAGTCCCTGCCCAGCTGGAGCAAAGTGTTTCCTGAAGCCTGTTAGTTTCTCAGGTTTTTAATTCTGAAGGACTCAAGTTTCTTCTCTGTCACTGGTGCAGATAATGGTGATGTTATGAGTTACAGATGCCCTCTGGCAAGGAATTATTCCTGGAATCTCAGTGTCACTCATCAGGGCACTGGCAGGATTTGGCCCTTGCTTGCAGGGTGATGTTGAAGGTGAGGAGATGAGTCTGGCCAAAGCCTTTAAGAAGCGCCAAGTGTGGAGGGAGCTTCTGCAGCCCTAGAAGTGCATGAAGACCATGCTTGGAGGGGCTCTAGATGTTCCCTTTCAACCTTTGCTCATTAAATACCTGTTATCCCTTGTCATGGGCATCATTGTGATACCTTAAGAGGCTACTTAGAACAGAGACTAGACAGTATTAAAGGAACAGTTATTTATTAGAAAGGCTTTCAAAGGGTACACTTTGGGCAGTACAAGGGCCTGGCCATGGCTCCACCCAAGATGGATGATGGGTCACAAGTTTTCACACTTCTATAAGCTTTGGTCCATTTACATATTGGGGTTAATTGTCCAATTATAGCTTCAGGTTATGCAGTCCCATCCTCCCAGTTTCCTCTCCTCAATTCGCTGTTTATACTTTTTGGACCTGAAGCTGCAATAGTGTCCTTGGTTCTCAGGCTGGGAAAGGATTGTTTTGTCTAACTAAACTGTGATGAGAGCTTGCTAATGCTTTATGTGAATTTCAGCGTTATATACTAATGCAGTACAGAATCTGGAAAATGTGAAAGCTAAATCTTAACAAAATCTGGAAAATATGAAACCTAAAACTTAAGGCATCAATTAGGTGGAGGAGATGTTGTTGCACAGCTCAGCTGCCAGTGCAGAATTGGGTTCCTTGGCACAGGACTTCATGGGAAGGTTCCTGGCATGACCATGAGATACTGTCTTCTCTTCCCCGGTTCTGTGGCACTCACCATATGCATCACTCACGATGAAATGAGGCTGTGTGAAGAGAAACACAGCATCCATGTTAGTATCCTGCTACTATTAAAATGATGGGAGCAGCCAGATGAGTGCCTTCAATCTCCTTGCAGTAGTTTCAGGCACTGTCAGAGGTCACGGAGGAAATTCTCCATTAGACACATGGTCTTCTTTCCCTTCCCCTGAAAAATAAAGGATTTTATTACCAAAGTTATAATTTCCTTTTATTTAACTACATCAATGAATGGGTAAGATTATAGAATACTCTTATTTTTCTAAATTATGTAATTAGGGCACAAGTGGACATGGGTGTTCAGTGGTCCAGCAAGGAAAAAGGTAAAGCTGCTGAGAGGACTATGAGCTGATGCTGGGGATAGACTCAGCTGTGCTGCCTTAAGCTGTCTCACAGGCTTCTAGATGGTCTTTTCATCTAACTTTTTGCCAAAACCACTATTTCTAACACTATACTGTAGTACTGCAGGACTTGAGGATCTCTCAGACCTTGCAGACCAGAAGATCTGCACAGATACCTTGGTAACTGCTGCTAGGGATATTTCTCTGATTTACACCATGAGTCACTGGCCAAAGCTGGGTTTATCTTGTCTCAGCCAAGAAAAAGCCCCAAACAAGGTCTGGGAGTTGGATTCTGCCTTTTCACACATGATGCTTATGTGATTGAATTTTGAAGCTTGCACTGTTGTGAATCAGGTTTTCTGTATGCTTGTGTTTGTACATGCTGTCAGACTGTAATGCTGGTGGGTCTGTTTTTAACCACTTTTCTAATTGCTAACATGAATCACCTTGATTGAGATAAAATTTTGGAAAACAGAAAGAAGTTTAACTATGTCCATCTGTATGTACCAGGTTGGTGGGGCTGCTGGTTCAGGGAGATTTGGGGCTTTTCTTACCCTAGTCTTCACTGAAATCAGGGCAGAGATTGTTGTTTTATTTAAAGCTTACAGCCTGCAGCTTTTGTGTATGTTTTGAATGGAAAAACTGGCAGTAACATCACTCTTGTGTTTGCTGTGGTGGTAGACAATCCCAGTGGATTGGGGATTGTCCTTCCTTAGGTCCTGACACAAAGAGACTAGATGTGCCTTAGGACTGGCCATGAAAAGGCCATGTCCTGGTGAACCCCAATGTTTGTGTCAGCCCCCAGGAGTGGGGACCATACACACCTCTAGGGTCATGTCCTTATTTCTATGGACATTCACCCCAAAAAAGATTTTTCAATACTGATTCTGGGGATTTGCTAGTCCATACTGCTCTCAGAGGACACACATGTCAAGACTGTTTGTAGGGGATGAGCAAGAGGAGCCTGTTCTCAGCTTCCCTTGAGCTCTCCAGAAGGTCCTTCTGACTGTCCCCACCGTCCCCATGGTTCCCCTTTCCAGATGGCACTGACAGCAGGGACATGGATGGAGTAGATGTTTGTGGCTTTGGGAGGGCCAGGAAGGGATCATCACTTAGGAGCCTACCTTGCCCCTCATCACCCCCTTTGCCCCAAATAATGTTTTTTCCTTTGCTTTCCATTGTTATCACACAAACCATAGCTGCCTTATGCCATTGGGCATCACTAGCAGTGACCAACCCATACACCATGGCTTGAGGGTTGAGAGGGACTTCATTTCACTCCTTTTGCAATAAAAGACATTTTCCCAGTGCTTTTCCTTGCCTTCTTCCTTGGGTGCAAGTGTCATCCACACACTTGGGTGATGATCACATGGGGGATGAAGCTGGCGCTGCTGAAAACCTGTGAGCAGGTTGACAACTTAGAGCACTCACAGCTGTGTGGGAGATCCTCGGTGATACAGAGGTCCTCCTAGGAACTGGTTCTTTGGATTTGAGTTTTGTTTACACCCTCACAAAAACTGGTATAGTGTGTAGAAAATGTGTCTGAGGCTCGCCGTGGACATGGGGCCAGTGAGTGTCAGCTCCTTGCTGGGTCTCAGCTACATGGTAGTGCTTGAAAACACATCTACAGCTGTGCATTGCACAGGGAGGCGTGTTAGTGACAAAATCCAAACCCCAGAGGAGCTACAGCAGAAGCCCAATTTATTGCAAACTGGATTTCAAGGAGGTGCCCGTGGGTGATAGTAGAGCAGTGGCTGCTGGCCCAGGAGACCCAAGCTGTGAGTGTGTCCACGCCTGCCTGAAATTACAATTTTGATTAAAAGTAAGAAAGAGCTAACAAGCAGGCAGAGCCCGAGGCTGGAGGTGACTGTGGTGAAAGGACAGACTAACAGCAGCAGCGTTCCTTTGGGCACATGGGCAGGCTGGTAGCCTGAGGAAAAAATACAGCCTTCTCAATCTGGGCAGGAGCTGCCAGCCTTCAGATCCATTATGTCAGGAGAGCCACGAAGCTGACACAAAATCCCAGAGGCCAAGTAGAGAAAAAACAAGATTTTTATTTATTTGGATTTTTCATTTTGCCTGTAGGGCTGGGTGTTTTTTAGCTCAGCAGTCATCAAAGAAGGCAGTAAACTTCCCCTGCCAAAAAACAGGTAGCCTGTGGTGAGCCAAGTTCTGTAGGAAAGTCTCAAGTCACCAGCACCTCCAGCAAAGAGCTTGTGCACAGCACTGGGAGTGAAAAAAATCAAGCAGGACTGAAGCTTAGCAAGGCAAACAAGATGTCCCTCCAACAGCACACAGCCCCTTGTGTGGCAGGAGGGTGTGGAGCGGTGGCTGTGCTGCCACCTGCTCAGGATGCCTCCAGCACCTGTCCCCTATGGCTTCCTGTGGCTCAGCTGGGCAGGAAGGAAAGGCACTGAGGGACAGATTGGAAAGGGATGGGGGAGACATTTTTTCAGTCATGAGACCAGGCATCCCATGTCACCCCCAGAGTCTGCAGGAAGTCTCAGTGTTGCCTGTTTTTTTCCCCATCAGCCTGTGGTGCAGGTGGGTGGCAGAGGTGTGTGTGCATGCAGAGCACATTGACCACAGGGGCAGAGGGTGATAGAGTCTGGCTCTTATCTCTCAGCACTGTGGGCATGAGCTTTGCAGAAAGCCTTTTTTTAATGCAGAAACAACAGCCAGAGGAATTTTGCAGGGCTGCCCCGGGACTCTCTGGTCCCCCCAAGACCAGATGTGGGGGACCATTTGGGACTTCAAAGCAGCAACTGGAGAAATACTTTCTCAGCCTTGGGGGAGATGCTTCCTTGAAAACTACTATCCTGGCATGGGAGAAAGCCTGTGGTAAGGATCCAGTGGTGTCCTGTTAACCCTGAGCACAACTGCCAGACTGAACATTTGTTTTTCTATTTCACATTCCTGCATTAAGGCTGGTTTTCCCTCACCACTGCCACACCAATGATAACATTACTGTGATTCCAGCTGCTTTCAGGGGCATCTAAAAGATATTCTGACTAATCCCATTTGGCACTGCTGTTGTGTCCATGCAGGGTCCTTGTGACACAATGGACCTACTGATGAGTAACAGGTTTAAGCCAGTTTTGGGTCTGCTTCATCTAGGCACCAAACAAGCTCTTGACTGAGGACAATGTTCCTCACGCCTGTTTTGTTTACTTTTTGTATGGAGCAGCCCTGGGGCAAACCCCTAAAAAAAAGGAGCTTTCTCTTGCTCTGGGGCCACACACAGCTTTACCTCCCAGGTGCCCACTGAAAGTGTGCAGGAGCCAGCAAAGTGATCCGTCTCTCACTTTGGGAAGGCACACTGCAGCCCAGAGATCCTTGGACTCCCTTAAACTGCTCAGTCATGTCAACCCAAAATTTCTTTTTGCTTAAAAACAGCAGGAAACATTGGACAAAGCGTGGAAAGTGTTTCACAGCCAGCCTGTTTACCCCAAGCATTCAGGAGCTGCTGAGACACCTTAATTCTAGAGAGGTCACCTCTATGGGCAGAAGGATACAGAAGGATCCACCTGTCATGGACAGGGATCTCCATTAACACAGGATGGGAAAACATTCTCAGTGGGGAAATTGAGGCAGCCTGCTACTCAGGCTGGTTTGTTAATTGTCTGAACTCTCTGAGGAGACCAAGTTCTGTCCTGGCACCTGAGAGATTACATTTGTCCTGAACATGGTCCTAAAACATGCATGGAGCCTACTAAGTATTGTCGGAACTCAAAATGTCCCTCAGACATTTTTAGAGGTTCCAGGCCTTGGTCAGAAGCATTTTAGACCCTGGCAAGCAGCTGAAAACAGCTGTGATCTTGAGTTTGAACCATGGAATGAATTACCAACTTTGAAGATGGAACAAGCCGTCACAGAGAGTTAGATGGTATAGTAAAAGTAGTCACAAATTAGAGGGGAAAATTTTTTAGTATTGTACAGGGGGGTTTTAACACCTGTACAGGGGGGTTTTACTTTGTACAGGGGGGTCAGGAGTTCTAAGATGGAGGAAAGTGGGCCTGATCCTGTTCTTCCTCCTTCTTCTTCCTTACCTCCATGTTCTTGGTGATGTTGGCATTTTTCTATTGGTTTAGGCTGGGGACACACTGTTCAACGTAGATGATAGATATTGGCACATTATTGTAAATATAGTACACGTAATTTCTGGTATATAATGTTTGTACCATCCCACTGAGGAGCAGAGCCCCGCACGCTGCCCAGCAGGACAGACCTGCGCCAGGGCAGCAGAACATGTTATAGATAAGCAAAAATAAACAACCTTGAAAACAGCACAGACGAACTATGGCTTCTTCTTTGGCAACGGGGCAGAAAGACAGAGACTTTCTACAATCTCGGAATCACCAATACCCACAGATTCCGACAAGTATAAACCCCTGCATGACTTGGTCCTAGGATTTCATCTTGACTGCCATGAGATATCACCACACTGTATTGGCTTACATGAATGCACACCATGGACATGGTTCTCAGTAATTTATAAAAGGGGGAAAACAGGTGCCACAGCACTAGAAAGTGCTGTAGCTTTCTTGCTGCTCAGGTAGCTCAGGCCATGGGAAATGCAAACTCCTAAGTCCTGCATCAGCTCCCATCTCATATGCAGGCTACAAATTGGTTTTCTTCCTCTTTAGGATAATCACAGAGTGCTTTCTGTAAAAAAAAAAAAAAAACTTTGCTGCAGCTGCCTCCTTCACTAAGCACATGAAATTTTCAATGTCCCAGGGGATCATCTGTGAAACTGTGCAACAAAGGAGACCATGTAATTGCCTTTAGAGAGAAGAAACATGCATTGGCACTTCTTGGTGGGAAAAAATTATGAGCAGAGACTGTGTTTCTGTACATTACACTTATCACAATGCAGTAACAAAGACATCCATCCAATACATTTTAATAAATTATTGTAGAACAATTGCTACACAGAACAGAGGTCTCAGTGTCTCCTTCAAATTTCACTCTGAAATATTGCTACATTAAAAACTCTTAGAATTCCCAGGTCATTAAAGCCACTAATCACTGAGTCCATTGCACAGCTGAAAAGGACCCTGTTAGGAAACCCAGAGGAAATAGGCAACTTCATCCAGGTCAACAGGATAGTCGGTGAGCAGCACCGGGGTCTTCTCAAACAGCTCTCCCTTGTAGCTGCGCCACTTGCCTGCTGGCAGGTAGACATCCCGCTCCTGCTTGCCCATCTCCAGCACAGGAGCCACCATCAGGGTGTCCCCAATGAGGAACTGGGAGTCAATCCGGTGAGTGGCTTCGTCACGGGGCGAGATCCACCAGATGGGACGGATGATGGGGTCGCCCGTGTCGGTGACCTCCCCTGCCAGCTCCAGCAGCAGCGGGGCCACCAGGGACTCATGGAGCTGCGTGAACTTCTGTGCGATCTCCACCACCTCCTTGTCATAGAGCCAGGGCGGGATGGAGAACTGCATGGAGGGCATGAAGGCTGACAGCTCCAGCCAGCGCACGTACAGCTCCCGGTTGGGGATCTCCACCGCCCCCTCGGTCTTATTGGGGAGGAAGTTTCCTCCAATCATATCTGGCAGTACAAATGGGTACCCCAGCATGCTGATGGTGAGGACAGTGGGGATGAGGGACTTGAGGCCAAGCTCGTAGCCCCAGACAGAGTCACGGTCAATGATGCGGAAGAAGCAGGAGATGTTCTGTGACTGGTAGCCCACGCGCACCTCGGCCAGCTCGTAGAAGGGGATGGCCATCTCCGTGTAGCGCCGGGACCAGATGCTGGGGTCCGACAACGGGCGGAAGGTGCTGAACTGCTTGGGCAGGTAGCTGGTCTCGCCCGCGTCAAACTTAAAGGATGAGATGCCATACTTGTGCCGGAGCTGGCGCAGGTGGCTCTGAAACCAGTCACGGGCTGCTGGGTTGGTGAAGTCCAGAATGGCCCCAATGCCGTTCCACCACTCCACCATGGCTGGCAGCCGCCCTGACGGCTCCTTGATGAACAGCTGACGCTCAATCCCCACACCAAAATTGGAGGAATTGTAGTTTATGAAAGGGTGAGTCCACAGAGTGACCTTAAACCCATCTTCCCTCAGCTTTGCAAACATTTCTGTTACATTGGGGAACTTGACAGGGTCGAAGTCAAAGTCCCCATAGGCTTGGGTGTACATGTCATCAATCTCAATGTGGCTGCAGTTAAAATGGTATTTCTTGATCTTTTCAGCAAACCGCAGGAGTTTATCTTGGTCGATATCATTCTTGTAGAGGGCCCAGGTGGACCATATGGGGTATCGGAAGGCGTTCTCAGCAGGGATCTTGGAGGGCTTGTTGAAGTACCTGCGCACCATGTACTTGTGGATGGAGGTGATGTCGGAACCCACGCAGACACGGTAGCTGAGCTCGGGGAAGGGCTGCTGGCCTGGTGGGGGCTTGTAGGGTGAGTCCTTGTAGCGGGCCTGGAAGAAGAGGGCACGCTCGGTGGCATTGAAGCCCAAGTGGAAGGGCACGGAGTCGTTGATCTTGATGGCCGCCGCCTTGGACGAGAGCCAGTAGCGCTCGAGGATGCCACCAAAGCTGTCGCGGAAGGAGTAGACATCGCTGGTCACGTAGGGCATGGGCTCCTGGTAGCCGGCCAGGCGGATGGGCCAGTGCTGGATGCTCATCTCTGAGCCCCCGTACCAGTGGGCGTCCTCCCAGAACATGGTGTGCTCCACGGCCGGGCCGGCCGCCAGCTCCTCCCAGCGCACGCGGTAGCACATCACCGTGTCCTTGGGCTTCACCGTCTGGATGAAGAAGTTGAGCGGCCCCTGGCTTGAGCGCGAGCAGCTCAGGATCTCGCCCTCCTTGGAGCATGATTCCAGGTCCAGGTTGCCTGAGCGGAAGGCCAGCCGGAACACCACCTCCCCGTGCTGGTTGCGGATGATGAAGCCGTCTGCCCGCAGGTCCATCAGCTCCGTCTTGAGCCGCTCTGCCTTCCTCAGGGACACCGTGTAGTAGCACCAGGCCACCACAGCAGCAATGAACAGGATGAGGCCCAGCAAGATGGTGCCCAGCATTGGCCTCAGCTCCTTGGAGGGCTTCACTGGTGTTACATTTTCAGTCAAGTGCCCTTCTTTGGCATCCTCCTTTAAGTTTCCATGTTTTCCTGAGCGGTGGGTAAGCCGAGTGTCCATTATCCCTTTGCAGCCTCAACACCTGGTTAGTAACTTTGCTGCTCAATTCTTTTACTCCAGCTGGTGAATAGAAAATCCAAGTTGCTACATGAAGCTTTGTCACAATGTCCTTTCCAAAGCTTGGCTTCTCACACCTGTAATGTTTTTTCATAAAACAGAGGGTTATAAACACCAAAAAAAACCAAATAAATTCTGCTCAGGGCCACTGCTCCTCTGCTGTGTCTGCAGCCCAGCCTCTCTGCCCTCTACCTCTGGCTTACTTCTCTCTGCAGTGACAGCCTGCTCACTGGCAGCTGTGTTGAACTTTTTTGGAGCATGTCTGTGCCAGGATTCCTATGACTCTCTCTTGGCTACAGCCTCACTCTGTCCCAGAGAACAAAGATGAAGGAATCAAAGTCAGCCTAGAGCCTGGAGGAGAATGGGGCCAGGGAAAAGGGCTGGTGCCTGAACATACAAGCTGGACATCACAGGCTGATCTGTGTTTCCATTAATTATGAGCCCTGCTGGATTTCCTCTCCTGCCCACAACCTTCCTGCATTAAACACAGGCAGAGAAATGCTGTGCTGAAGTCTCCAGCCTCCACCTGCTGCTCCCCACCACACTCCCAGGGACGTGAGCTGCTAAAAGATGTTTTATCTCCCTGCACTTTTCTCCTTCCCTGAAATGCATGGGGATGTGGGGGTGTGGGGATGTGCTTCTCTTTCCCTTCAACTGCCTGCCCTGCTACCTATTCCAAAGCCATCGCCCCAGAACAGCCTCTGGCCCTTGCAGGGGAAAAAGGGAATTTTCCACTACATTTCTGTCTTTGTTTTTTAGTTATCATTCAGTTCTCCTAATTTATTGCAACTCAGTAGCTCCTGGGCTTATGCCAGGCAAGATGTGCAGTGTGGCTGGAAGATAATTTTGGTACAGAATATGAGGATAGGTGTATTAAATTGAAGTTGTTGCAAGACTGGGACTACATCAAAACCTTGTTTTGCTGAGAAATGCACAGAAGGTGATGTGTTCCAGCTGCATCAAGCATCACTAAGCCAGCTAATGCAGCACAGCTGAGTATCTACTGCCAACAAAAACACAGTCAGGAGAAACTGAGGCTAGTAGCTCAAGACAATGCATTCTGTGCAATCGGGTTTGTGGCTCCCATGGCCCATTCCTGGGGTCTGTGTAATCTGACAGGATGAAAACTTTCAGGAACAGCCTATATGGAGAGAGGGAAAAGGAGCCAGTTTGCTCATCTGATCTGTGCCCAGCAATAGCTGACTGGGTGTATTTACTCATGTCACTGTGACATCAGTATCTAAATATACAGAGATGATAAGCTGTCCAGGGAGCCATTAAAAATGCCAGAGGTCACCACATTTTGGATCGATCACAGCAGATCTCAAAACACCCATATTAACTGCCTGGTTAGTTTTTGAAGTGCATTCTTGGGATGAGTGAGACTTAGCTGAGAAAAAGAGCCGGAGTGGATAAAAATGTTCCCAGGCAAGCCCTGGCCAGGGGAAGAGGGTAAGAAAAAGAAGGTTATTGCTGCCCCAAAGAGATAGTGATCCAGGACATGGGTGGTTTTGGGGAGCAGGTTGGATTACATTTGCTCAGGGTACTCTGCCAGCCCCTAAGTGCTCAGACCTGGCAGCCTCCAAGTGCTGGCCTGGCTCCTGACACGGCTTTGCAGCTCCAGCCCAGGTGGTTTCCAGTGAAACCCTCGTGTTTTTGCAAAACAACATTTTCACTTTGAAAATGTTATTGTGTGCTGGGTCAGTCCTCAGCTGCTGACTTCAGAGCTTTCTTCCTCTTCTTCCTTCCTCCTTTCACCATCCCAGCCAGCCTGGAGACGGGCTTTTCTCTTTCCTTTAAGACAAGTTGCACCATTTTCCAGAGTGAATAAAAAAAGAAATGGAAAGAGGAGGTTTTCTTCTCTTTTTTTTTTTTTTTTTTTTTTTTTTTTGGTCTGTCTTTTTTCCTTTTTCTTTTTTCTTTTTTCTTTTTTCTTTTTTCTTTTTTCTTTTTTCTTTTTTCTTTTTTCTTTTTTCTTTTTTTTAATATTAAGCAACTCATTAAAATCCCCAAAACAGGTGGACATCATGACTCAAAAATCTGTCCAAGAATAAAGGATGTGAGGGAAGTTTGCAAGCTTTCTATGCAGTGATTTCACTCCCAGAGAGTGGCTCTAAATCCCTTGATTTCCCCAGGAGCAGAAGATCAGGGGCAAAAAATTAATATACAATCAAGCCAGAGCTCCTGAGCCAAGCCATCCTGTCTCCAGGGTTTTTTGGGTTTTCCTCACTCCTATGATATTGTAGGATGGCATCTTGGTACCCCAGTCCTTCCCCTCACAGAGAAGAGGTGAGATGTGAGTGGTCAGTGGGGACAGCAGGCACTGGTACTTCTCAAGGCAGCACAGGATCAAACTGGAATTCCTAGCATAGATTCCACCAGGGTAAAAGAGTTTCTGAAGCTGCACTCCCATCTTTTAAGACTTATGTCTCCAGAAAGCATTAAATGTCTGCTGGCCTAGCTGACAGCCTGAGTGATGCCCAGGGATGATGAGAAGGACTTTTGCTAAGGGGTGCACAGGGGTGACCCAGAGCCCAGATCCAGCTCTATCCTTGCTCCATCCATGGGGTTATGGCATCACAGAGACCCTTACCTGTGAATATTTAACTGGGCCATGGAAAGCCTCTCTGCGCTGGTGGGTGCTTTATGAACCCACCCAGAGTGCAAGTGGTCTCAAGCCAGGCTGGGCTGAAATCTCCCACAGTCCCCTGAAAGCCAGATGTCCTCTGGATGCCAGCACTGGTGTGTTATATTTGGGCTGCTTTATCAGGTGCTAGCAGGTATGGATCAGGGCCTGTCTGTCCTCCAGGCTGAAAGAAGCCAGGATTCCTCACTCCAAGGATCTTAGCAGCATTTAGCATGCACAGATTAAACATTGACATAACTGTGATAAGCTGAAAATGAGCCAGGACTTTAGACCCTCTTATAGCTAAACAGGAGCTTCAAGGGTTTCAAGTGATGAAACACAAATCAGCCAGCTCAAAGGGCAGCTACACACCTAAACCCCTTAATGCATCTACCCTCAGAGTCTCCTTTCCCCAGACCAAACTTATCCCCAGAACCTCCCCTGCTCTCTTGTCACATGTGTCACACCTCATGTCTTGTCAGGCCTGTATTCAGGTTACAGCTATGTGATTCCTGAATCCTCAGATTTTCAGCATTCTAAGACTCTGAGGGTGCCTCAGTTGCTGCTAAGAGCACCAATGTCATGTATGGGGCATTCACTTAAGAATTGGCTTAAAGGATGATCCCTGTATGTCCCCTCCAACTCAGGATATTCTGTGATTCTGCATATGTTATCTTCCTAGTAGTTCAGGGAGAGCATCACTCTTTAAAGAACCCATCAGGAAACAATTCCTCCTATAAACAGAAGGACAGTTTTGTATATTGAAGTTCCTTTTACAGGTTATCAAGCAGTCACTATCAGCTGCTTTTAGGGAGATTATACAACATGTCCTAGCAGACAAAGCCATAGGTAGCTAAACATAATAAGCCATAAACAAACTACTGCCCTGTCAAATGCTGCAGGAACTGATTAATCATTTACCAAACCCTTTTAGACTGTTTAAAATGGACTTTTTTAGCATAAAAGTCACGCAAAGTAGAAATCAGTTCCCATTAGTTCTCATTTCCCACAGCAGGTTGACAAATATGGGTGATGTATGGAGGATTTATTGACAATAAAGGGACTCAGGGGAGGTTTGCTCACCATTTTTTTCTGTGCATATAGATGGTGTGAGAAAAGAGGTATCTGTTGCCTCTGCAGCTGAGGAGGGAGAGCCAAGGTTATCACATGAGCTGTCACAGATTAGCCACAAGCCCAACAAGGCTTAACACAAGATGGAAGTGGCTGGGGGGTGGCTGCAGAGGGTGACATTGCTCTGCGGTCCATGTGGTGCAGATAGGGACAACAAAATCTCTGCCAGCAGCACACAGCACTTACAGAACACCTGCAGCAGCATGAGGAGGTGGAGAGAAAGGACACAGTCAGAGTCTGTCCCTCAGAGTGGTGCAGGGTCCTGCTCTATCTGGAAATGCACCCATTTGTGTCCTGAAGCAGGGAGGATACCAGCCCTAATGCTGAGTGCACACGTCACCCCAGGTCTGGGATTTAGAAATACCTGATAGCTCCAGTGATGGAGGGGGATGATGGGCCTCACTGCTTCAGCCCTTGGCCCATGGGGATCCCACCCAACTCCTTGGACTGGAGCAGCAGTTTGGTTCATATTAACCCCATGCCAGCCACAGAGTTGGACCAGCTGCAAGGCCTGTGGCTGTATCCTGTACATGGAGAGACCTTCACCAGCTTACACCACCAGACAACTTGGAGCAGGTATTTTTCTGGAAACCATCCTGATTTGGGGGACTCTGCCCTGTTCCTGATACCTGGAGGGGTTTTGTCTCACCTCAGCATGAAGGTGGCTGCACAGCCATTGCTGGTTTCTGCCTGTACAGAGTGCTGCTGCAAAGCTGATTACCCTGGGCAAGCCTGACAGTGTCATAAGCCCCCTGGAGCCTTGCAAAGCCAGCTCAGGTCTAGAGCACTAATATTACCTGAGGTTTTTCCTGATCCAGAGCATTCCAGTCCCTCAATACTGGGAAAAAAGGCAGAGTTTACTGCACAGGTCTTTAATTCCTAATTGCTATAGGAGCAGGAACTGGAAGATCCACTCCTGTCTTCTTGTTCAAACTCCTCTTCCAAAGCCAGCAGAAAAAAACCCTTGCAAAATCAATTTTTTTCCCTGTTTCAGATCTTTCTCTGACTCCTAAAGATATATAGTGTCCATGCACTGCTTCAAGCCGCCAGTAGTGGCCACAGCATCCCACTGCAGTCTGGTAGCCGCTCTGCCCAAATCCTTGGGAAGGAGCTCCATCTGCCGAGCCAGTGGCCCGGGCTGAAACTCAGGGACCATGGCCAGACTTGTCCCAGGGCTGTGGGGTCATCAGGCATCTCCTGGGTAGCACCGAGCTCATCAGACCCTGTTTACCAAGATCAGTGCTCGTGAGAAGCTTCAGGAGGACTTTGAGATAACTTCCCCTCAAACAAACCAAACAAGGAGGGATAAGCAAAGCACAGGTGAGGGGAAAAATGGTCCTTGTGTGCCACAGCTGCAACTATGTGAACAGTCTAGGGTACTGTGGAAATACAGGAAAACAGGGGGGAAAAAAGAGTGCTGTCATCTCAGTCTGCTTTGAATGAAGTCAGATGGCTGAGCTCATGCCAGGTGAAGGAATGAGCCAGGTAGTCACCTGGGTCTCTGTTGGGCTTTCTCCCACTTAGACCTGGGCTCAGCTAGCAGCTCCTCTTAGAGATGAAGCTCCTGGGAGCTGCCTGCAATAGCAAAGATATGATGAAACTCAATTCTTGAAGGGGAACTGCTCTTGCTTGCTATTTTCTTGTGACAATGAGTCAGACCTACCATGAGGGCAGGACCAGGTGGGTTCTTGAGGGATGCTCCAGGCTCTGCATGGGTTAAGCCAGCTGCCTGCCAGGATGAGGGGTCCTGTACAATGCAGTACCCACAATGGGAGATGAGGCTCTCAGACAGGCTGAGTGCATCTGCTCTGGGCTCTCCAGAGACTCAGTCTGCTGCTCACATGGGAGCCGGTCTGCAAGGACTCATCTAAACCTAGGCATCTCTGGTGCTGTTGCTTTATCCAAGACTAGCTCCACTTCCCAGCCACAGGAGCATTTTGGTATGTAAAAATTTATTTTTCCTTCTGCATCCCTTCTTGGAGATACAGGATCTTTAATGTAGTTATTTTACTAAATATCTGATGCCATTTGATCTCTGTGATCAAAAGTTCCAATGCAGAGAAAACCTGCCAAAGTCCAGAGAGCTGAAAAGAAAGCCAATGAGCATTTCCGTCTTGCTCAAAGTATGTTACCTTTGAAAAGATGAGGATTTCACCTCTAAAATTCTGAACAAACTCCTCAGAACACCAGCCCTCTCACTGGGAAAACACTAAGGGTAAATTGTAAGAATTTTGAGCTCAGATTTTAAGCCTCTTCCTGATGTCTCCAGTATCACAAAGCCCTGTGCTGGCAACAAGGCTGGGGTGAAAGTGTAACAGGCTGTGCTGTCCCTGAGCATCCCACAGGTTTAGAGCTAGCAAAGTCTTTGTCTCCACTTCCTCTGCTAGCTGTTGTGTGCTGGAAAGCAGTGCCTGTCCCACACCCGACAGGGCAGCACTTGGTGTGTGGTGAGTGACCCCTGTGTGTGATGGTGTGGTGGCCAGCACCACACCACAATCTGGAGATGAAGTTTCACTTGATCATTACTTCACTCTGATTAAATTCACCATGAGCTGCAACACGATGAGAAAAAGCAATGCACCCATCAAACTGATGATGGAGACAAGAACAAGGCTGCTCCATGGGACTTGGGCTGTCAAGGACTAACTGATGTGGAAATTACGTGACTGAGGGTCAGCAATTACAGGACTCTCCTGCTCTACATGGGAGAGGCCACAGCTGGAAAAGAGCTTGCTCTCTCCTAGGGACATCCCAGGAAAAGCTGTGAAAACAATTTGAAGAAAGCCTCTGTATGCATGAGGCTACACTATTCCCTGAGAAAGCCAGTGCAGTGGGGAAGAAGGGGCTCTAAGGCTACAGAGTAATTTTATATGCAAGTACTTTCTTGCACATATAAGAAATCAGGCCAAAGTGGTGCCCTGAAACCCTAAAAATCTCAGTGGCTAATGTTCAGCTGATTCTTTTCCAGTCTGTGCTGACAGGTTGCTTTTAGACTGATCAGTTTTCTCCAGGGCTTAAATATGGCATTGGTTTCTGGTGTGGGCTCTCCTCAGTCTGGTGCCAAGGAGATGCAATGAAGACTGTTTGCATTTTCAGTCCCAGTCAAGTAGCAGAGAATTTAACATCTGCATTTTTTTTTAAATTAAAAATGCCTGCAAATTACTACAATTTGACCTGTTTCGGGAAGGGGGGGGGGATGGAACCCACAGTAATCACAAAGAAACCAGTTGGTACTTTTCTTACACACAGTGCTACAGTCAGGCAAGACCAACCTCAGCAGGGCAAGAATTTACCCCAAGCTTCCCCTTTGTTTGGTTGTAGAATATCCTTTACTATATCTTGTTTGAAGCCAGGTTACCCCTCTGATAGTGGGAAAGCTGGGAGCCATCATCTGGCGCACAAAGTAGGGAGCTGCCCCATTGCAAAGCCCTGACCTGAGACCATGCCCTTGCATGGATCCCAGTACTGCAACATTTTTATTTGACAGCTTGGCCGCTAAAGGAAGCCATTCCCAATCCTCCAGCTGACTCCTGGTCTCATGGGCAGAGCTGGGAGTTGTGACTTTGATGCAGTTCAGGATTGGACCCCAAAAGTGAGAGTGAAGACACCATTTTTTAAGTGTTTTTGTGCAAAAGGCTTAATGGTTTATTAAAGTGAGAATGACCTCAGCAAGCATATGAGACCGACAAGAGCTGAGAGGATGTGGCTGAACATCTTGCTAGCAAAATGGCAACTCTCACTTGCCCTGCTGCTGTTTACCTGTCAGCCTTTGCTACTTTTTCTTTGGGAGGGACGTGAGGTTTCCTCCCTATGCAGAGCCCAAAGTGATGCATGAAAAGCCAAATTCAACCCAAGCAACCCTCTGGATGATGATCAGGGTAAGCCCACAGCAGGAGCCTGCTCCCCCATCCAGGAGCTCAACTCCCCCTCTTCCATCACTCTCTGGCTCTAGGACAACCACAGCTGGTTTGTGAGCCTTTATCTCTGCCATGAGCGATAACGCTGCCTAAAATCCTCTTGGCAGGAATAATTCTCTCTAAAGAGAAAACGACCCTGTGCAGGGTTTCAGCAGACACATCCCAAGCCCTTCTGAGGACTCCTGCTAAACTTGCTTTTTTTTGCCAGGCCAGACCTGCATCTCCCTCTGCTCCCAGCCCTGGCAAAGGCAGCGGGCCAACCTGCTTAGCATGCGTCTGTCATTGCTGGGAGCAATCACTGCTGCCAAGCAGCCAAGCCCAGCGGCCACAAGCATCTCGGTCCAGCGTCCCCCCCATCCTGGCTTGTCATATGATTTCTCCTAAGGGACAACTGCTGAGCAGGACTCTGACTCCAAGCTGATCCTTTGCTGATAAGCCAGCTGCCAAGCCTCCACTGCTGAGACAAAAGAGTTTTTCTCTTCCCAGCAGGGTTTTTCTGCTGTGAATGACAGAGAAAGGGGTAAAAGTGAGCTGCCTGGCACACCTTGTGGGTGAGAGGCTTTCAGGGCTCCTTGTCCCCCACTGTGCTGGCAGATCATGGAGCTTTTCAGGCTGAGCTTGGGATGCATTTACCTCCTTCCTTGGCTTGAGGGTAAGTTTCTCCTCCTTTGGGGTAGCTGTAAAGTGGGAAGAGAACTGCCTCTTGGGTTTTAACCTGCTTTCTTGCTGACCCGTTTCTTGGGCTGCAAAGCTCAAGAACACACCAGCTGTAAAACACGTGCCAACAGGCACATTTCAGGGCAGCATTTAAAATGGGATTAAACACAAGGGTACAGAAGACTGAGGAAGAGTGAGGGACAGGCTGGCAAGGTGCTGGGATGGCTGGGCCAGGGACATTGTGGCATCATGCCGGCAGCTTTTATAAAGTATTTTTAAGCTGCTGTGAGTAGTGGATGAATAAACCTTCTCAGGGAGGGAGGCAGGCAAAGTGACCTCCTAAGCACTAATGTTCCTTCCAGTCTCAGCTGCTCCTTCCCAACAGAAGTGAGTGAGCTCAGAGCATGCTAGCAGCATGGGGAGTGTAGAAGTATTGGTCCTGCTCCTGTGGTAGTTGGCTGGGAGTGGGATATGCTAGGAAGCTGCTCACCTCCATAGAGCAAACTTGGTAGCAGTCATGTTGACATTCAGCTGCTTTCTGAGGTTGCCCCAATCCTGTATCCTGCCCATGCACAGGAATATTTTGAATCCAAGCAACCCTGTTTTTGACATACATGGAGAGATGCAAAAAGCAGAAGTCCCTGCTGAGCATCGTCCCAGAGATCTGGAACAGTGCTACCCAGGAACAGTTTCCCAAAACCACCAGGAGTGGTGCTACCATGGTCTCACCAATCCCATAATGGACATCAGGAGAAATCAATTTTCTTTAAAAATGGGAAAAGTCCTTGAGCTAATAAGCCTTTTTATTTTGCTGCTATGACTGAGATGTCAGGTGGAAAGATTGATATAGATCACTGAGGTTCTTCAAGGCTCCTTCAGTCCCTGAAGCAGCAAGGAGAACAGTCCTGCAGTTTTACAGGTTACATGCCCAGAGCTGTTCAAAATCGCTCAACCAGAGGACCACAGCTATTTGGGCTGCCCAGCTCAGATGTTTATTCCTTGAAGACAAACCTCAGACTGGCACCTCTGACCAGCTACTTTCCATTCTTTGCTGCACAAGCAAGTGTTCCCTGGGATGCTTTGAGAATTTACCCCTCAATTTGCTCTGCAGCTGGGTAGCAGGAGAGGTTTTTGCTCCTATAGGTTTGACTTCTGCTCCATCTACTGCTGTTTTCTGCATATCAAAAGTTGCTAACTAAAGTGAACTGAATCTCTCACTTTGTAAAGCCCCAGGCTGAGGCTATGTCCCCGTAGTGGTAAGGGGTGATGATGCATATGCAACTTTTAAAAGTTACAGGAAATTTGGTTAGAACTTGGAGATGACACCATGATGGCATGCAAAGAGAGCAGAACAGCCTTCAGGGTGTTGCTCTTCCTCTGCCTCTAAGATAGGGTCTTTTCAATTGTCAGAATAAAGTGTTTTTTTACTGCTGCCATACAAAGCAATCCACATGTTTTTGTTTTATTAGTAAAGTATGGAGGATCACAGGGTATTTAATTTCCTTTCTAGTATAATGCTTTTGGTGCAAACATGATCAGCCACTGCATTTCAGTCAGACGAGTAATAAAACAATAAAACCACCACTGTTTTGCAGAAAGGAATTAATCTTCCCAATGCCTGGCAATGACCAAAGAAGCTCAAAGAACAGAGCACAAACATGTTCATGCTTGGGGCTGATCTCCCCCTGCAGCAGCTTTTCCCCATCCCCTCCTGCCTGGAGCTGCTGAGTTTTAAGGCTGCTGGCAGGACAGAGATGCTTGCTCTCAACAGACCTCTGAGGGGTTGGTTTCCTGCTGAAAATTGGAAATCCTGGAATGTCCTAAGCTGGTTCTGACAGTTTTTTCTTTGGAAAGTACCTGCAAGCAAAGAGGAGGCCAAAAAAAGTTAGATGTCAAAAAAAAAAATTCTTCACTGAAAGAGTGATTGGACAGTGGAATGGGCTGCCCAGGAAAGTGGTGGACTGACCATCCCTGGAAATTTTTATTAAAAGAGTGGGTGTGGCACTCAGTGCCATGGTTTAGTTAATGAAGAGGCATTTGGTTAGGTCACAGGTTGGACTTGATGATCTCAAAGGTCTTTTCCAGCCTAGTTCACTCTGTGATTCTGTAAAAAGTTTTGTTAAAAAGCCAGACCTAGTGGTGACCCCATGAGGTGCAATGGGCAGTGGGAAGTCAGGCACCAGCAGGATCTATGCCTACATGTACAGAAACAAAACTGCTGAAATACAACTGTATTTAACACTGACTCTGGACCCCCATGCACTGGATGTGAAGCCATAGTGACTGTTTGGCATCTTGGCCTGATCCCTTATCTTGGGAGCCACTCTCCTCCCTCTTAAGCCCATGGTAGTGCTGGCCCTGACCTCTGATGCCCTGACCTCAAGAGGCAGCCCTGCACATTTTGCACTGAAGAGATAGAAAGGCCAAGCTTGTACAATACTTCTGCTCCCCCATCAACTTTTACAGACTCCAACTATTTTTCACTTGGGGGATTTCCTGGCTGTGATGCTTTTAACTCTTCAGTAGCTACCAGACCTTCTCCCTTGGCTTGTACAGGTTCTCCCCAGCAGCAACACACAGTGCCTGGGTGCCGAACCACTTCCTGCACTATGAGCCTTTTCTTGGTACCCCTTGTCCCATCCAGGATCGATCCTTGACCAGTCAGCCCCCCTTCATCTCCTCTAGACCCCTCTGGATTTTGTAGATACCCATCATATCGCCACCCAGGAACTGGTTTTCCTCACTCGCATCAGCTTCCTGGTGACTTCACCAACCTCCCCTGCTTCCCATAATTTATAGACTTTTTTCCATGTCAAAACCTTCCTTCTTCTCCTATGGCTGCTCTGCTCCCTTGAAGGCCATCACTGAGCTACTTGATCAAAAGTGGACCTTGCAGTAATGTAGAAAGATATGAAACCCTGTTAGTCAATCAAAATCAAGGTATTCTTAAGAAAGCATCAGTGGCTGGGAAAAAATATGGGCCAAGCCACCGCAAAACATTTGCAAATGTCTTTGATCGAGACATCACAGAGAATGCTTAGAAACAGCAAAAACTTTCCTAGTCACGCTGGGATTACTGGTAACCAAGGCTTTCTCAGTGACATTACCTTAATTAGGAATGCTGCATGGATTTTGCCCCTAATCCTACATGGAACAGCATGTCCCAAGGGTGGTCATGCTGCAGAAAAGCAGGGGCCTGTATCTGCTTGCTTTTCTATCTTGTAACCAGACAGAGTGTCAGTATCATAGGACAAATGAGCTGGCATCAAGAGCTTTGCTAGAAATTGTTTATTTTGTTCCTAAAAATATGAAGTGGTCAAAATGTTCAAGTATGAGCAGCCCAAAGCAGGCATCTACTTGGACTCTGTGGTAAGGCTGGCATTTTCCAGAGATGCTGAATCCCATCCTTAGGGAGTACACTGGATGCTGTTGTTGCTCCAGGTTAACATTCTTAAAATGTTAGAGCTCATGGCCTTATTTGTAGGACCACTGAGCAGCAGGACTTGGGATGTCATTTTATCTCCCAAGTAAAGATTCTTGGTGCCTGATGTGTATCTCAAAGTAAACATCCTCCAGGTTTAGTTGTGGGTCTAACCCCTATGGCTGTGTGGGGCATGTGCAATGGCTGCTGGCAGTCATGTAACTGCAACGTTTGCTGCTACTGTGCAGGTACCAACACGGTGATTGTTTAGAGGGGAACATAAAACATCAGGGACCCCACAGAGAGCAAAACACACACGTATCTCCTGCTAGATCAAACAGCAGCACTCATCAAAGTGTAATGAAAATACCCAAA
This sequence comes from Taeniopygia guttata, assembly GCF_048771995.1. Lineage (NCBI taxonomy): Eukaryota > Metazoa > Chordata > Aves > Passeriformes > Estrildidae > Taeniopygia > Taeniopygia guttata. The sequence continues at coordinate 45,895,176 of NC_133063.1, read as the reverse complement.
ACTTTCAAATGGAGAGTCATTGCCAAGAAAGGAAAAGAAAACACAGCAAAGATTGTGGCATGCTTAATAATAAAATCTGTAATAAAACATATGAGAAAAAGACTTGGATGAGCAGCCTAGAGATTGAATACAAAAGCTGTCTGCAGAAATTTTCAAAAATTATCTGAAGCAGGAATTTGGCGGGGGGGGGGGAGGTCAGAAGTCAGTAAATAACTGGCACAAATGCAAGAAGGGCAACCAAAAGTAGGGCAGTGTAGAAAGGCTGAATGGATTACTGGCTGTAGTGCTCCCTTCAGACAAGTTCAGGGAGGTTGTGGCAGTCACTCTCCACAGTTTGAAATGTTATCAAATAGGATTGGTAACAGAGGAATTTTAAGGAGGGAAAAAAAAAAAAAGGGATAAATAATCTGTGGCAAAGGACCAGCCCAAATGTCTTTTGAGTTACAGGAAAGTAAAAGTGACATTTAAAACATTTCTAAGGAGTGTATTAAATTCTTATTTAAAGCAACCTTGACACCAAAGGGCTGCATTACAGCAATAATGCCCCTCTTAAGCTGGATCCCTGCACAGCCTAGGGAGACACAGGTTCTTAGGCTCCATTTCAGCATTGGACAAGTCAATGGAAGCAAAGAAGAGTATTTACAGACAGATAAACATGAGAAAAGTCAATGCAGCTTTTGTAATGGGAATGCCTGACATCCATGATGCTATCAGTAAGAACTTAAATGTGCTAAGCAGATCAAGGTCTTGTGCCCGTGTTTGCAAAAGACTTTCGATATGAATCTTCCATCAAGGCCCTTAAGAGACTCCATTCTCATGGAGTAGGAGACAGACCTAGCCCACAGGCTGGAACAAAGACGTGGAATAAGTTGACACAGCAGCGATAGTATCAAAAGATGCTCAGAAAGACCAGAAGGGATGAATAATGAAGTAATTAAGTTGCTGAAGCCACAAAGTAATTAAGAATAATCAAAACTTGACTTTGTGAAGGTGCAGGAGGAGCTCTGATACTGATGGAGCAACAAAATTATATTTTTCTTTGAATTTCAGAGCTGAAAACTATAGTGGGCAAAACCATTTTACCCATAAATACCCAGCAATACTGTCTGAGTTAGTTCATACAGAGCACTGGAATGGCTGCCCAGAGAGCTTGTGGTATCTCCCTCTCTGAAGATGCTCAAACCCCATGTGGATGTGTTCCTGTATCACTTGCTCCAGGAGATCCTGTGTTGGCTGGATTGGTCTGTCGTCCCTTCCAACCCCAACAAATCTATGACTCTGTGATTTTTGGAAGGAGGCACTGGTTATCTTGTTTTTGAGTGAACTATTTACTTGTCTGATTCTTATCCTTTTCCTATATTAGCAGATGTTAATGGCCCAGTGCTGCAGACAGGATCCTGGGCTCAGCAGATGTTTTATCTGATCCAGCACAGTTGTCATATTCCCCTGTAACATTGTAATGCATGTCTCAAATTATTGCTTTGGAAATTGGTTTCTCAGTTAAACTGAAGCAAAAGTGTGAGAATCCTGAATTCCACATCCTAGGGAAAAATGGCGAGGGTGGGGTGGGGCTGGGGGAGGATTGTATTAATCCACTTCAATTTTCTAACGTTTATGGGAAATTACTTATGACACATTCCTTCTGCCTTTAGAGTCTGGCAGAAACTCAAGTCCAAAATGCATTTATTATCTTACCTCCACCCAGCCCTCAGTAAGGGTTAAAGAGAACAGAATTCACTAGTTGCCCACAGACAGCTCAGAAATTTAATTTCCATTTAGACACATTGGCTCAGCAGGAATTGTCTGGATTGGTGGCTATCACAAGTCCATGCAAATTAATATCCCAGTGCAGATACATTGATCAGACAATCTCAGAGTTAGTGGAGAAGCACTGTGGTTTCTGGCTCTTCTCCTCAGGCATTCATGAGCAGAAAGCCCTGAGCTGATTCTTATTTAACAGCTCCAAGGCATTATTAATCTAGCAGAACTTCAGAATTTCCTGAGAATTTCCTGAGAGAAAAACATGAGAGCTCCTTTAAACTATTGTCTACACTGTTGTTATTGTGTACCAGCTTCTGTTTATACTGTCACTAATCTTTTCAGGTACTGAGCCAAATACTTGTATTGACTCAGTATTATTGTGGTTTGTTGTGTTTGCTTTGTTTTGTTTTTAATTTGGGAGGAGAAACTGCAGAAATAGTTTAGATAAAAATCAGTGTTCTTGCCTAACTTTTCAGTGTCCTCTTACTCTTTATGCTCAGTACTATACGCTGATGGGACTTTTATAATTCTGTCTCCTGGGGAAAAGAGAAAAAACATCACTGTAAAAGCTGGGAGTTGTAATGTGTTGTTATTAAAAGATTTCTCAGAATATTCAGAAATTTGAAACTTCTATTTCTATCCATCTATCTTAGGCATAAAATATACAGCAGAAAGTTCACCTGCAACAGTAGTGGATGGTTAGCACTTAACATTTTTCTCAGGAAAATTCACAGGCCACACCTGATGAAGTTATACTGAAAACATTAGCAATCCTTCAGCTAATGTGATATCCATCTAAATCATCTGAGATGTTGGGACCTGTTGCTCTTAAAAGCAGCAAGCAATTACAGAAATTGCTTTAAACTGTGTGTTTGTTATGGGGCAGCTACAATGTCTCTCTCTTACAAAAGGATTTTTAAAAGTGGTACTTTTGTTACTATGGTGCACCGATCAATGTCAAGTGTGATAAATCCAAGATAACTTCAATACTTACATAAGCTGCCTCAGCCAAGTACCTACACACTTTTGGCGGGATATGGTTTTATCCCTGCACTGCTTTAATACCTCCAGAAGCCACTTAATAGAAAATGTAGCCTAAGGTGGCCTAGTTGGCCCCAGATGAACAGCATGAGGGGGATGTCAATTGTTCTTTTATAATAAAGATTTGACCAGGATAGGGGCAAAAGGTCTCTTAAACTATCTAATTCATTTGGAGGGATGGAAGGATGGCTACATAGCTAAAACAATTGAAGTACTGAATTATATATATATATATACAGAGAGAGAAAGAAAGAGAGAGAGAGAGAGAGAGAGGCAGATATTTGATATAATCATTCAAATTGAAAGGATGTTTTTCCTCATTAGTTACATAACTGCTATTTTCCTCTAGCATTGCTCATGGCTATTTGCACCCTCCTTTTTTAAAAATAAATATCATTCCAAGAAATTAGGAAGCTGTGGGAACTGTTTATCCAGGCATACCCATCCAGGAAAGGACTGGTGGGTTACATCTTACCTCCCCCAGGGTATTTACAAGGAGATGTGTTTTCCTCAGATGTGCGCAGTACTAAACCGTGCTCTGATTGTACAGCAGTAGCAGAGGGACAAGGCTTCCTCATAAAGAACACCCGTCTGGAAAAGTGCATCCGTGCCTCCCGTGAGACCCACAGCATCAGCCTGGCCAGCTGCAAGGAGCACTCCCAGCAGCAGCGCTGGGCCTGGGACCCCGACTCAGGCACCATCATCAGCCTGCACACCAAGCACTGCCTGTCGGCCCACAGGATGCACCAGGACACTCTGGTCAAGCTGGAGCCCTGTGCGGATCGGGAACGCCAGGCATGGTCCTGCAGCAAGAAGGGACACTTGACTCTGCAGAGCTTGGGCTTCCACCTTGGCACGAAGGAGGGGGGCCACAAGGTCTTTGTCTCCAGGGAGAAGGACAAGTTCAGCAGGTGGAAGACGCTGGCAGATGAAACCATCTGTGCTGCTGCTGCCCAGACAGCAGCTCAGAGGCCCAGCAAACCAACACAACAAGCTCTAGACACACGTGTGTGGATCTATGAAAGTAAGATGAGGTAGATTTAGTGTCAGATAACATCTAACTTTCATGTCATCCAAGCCATCTAACACCAGGCTTGCACATGTCATTTCAACTCATGTTCACTTCAGCCCCACCTGGAGAAACACCAAATGGCTCCAGCTCAACCCCACTACCTGGTACCAGTGTTTTCCAGTGGTGGTTGTTCAGTGTTTTCTATAAGCATGCAAAATCTTACATTATCAGGTCTCCAAAACCCAGCTGCATTTCTGAGGACAGGCATATCTTTTGGTAAAATATTTCTGAACTAGTGCTAACAGTTAAGAATAGTGGAAAAGAGCCTCCCAAGCACAAAATACCCAAGGAAGTCTCCTAGAGTCAGAAACTTTAGACTTTGAAAGAGCTTTTGGTACTTTGTGATGTCCTTTTGGTAAGACAACAACAGGAGACAGCTGAAAACCTCTTTTAAACTTATATGAATTATTGAGAAGAAGCTGTAGGAGAAATTATTGCTTCAGTTTCTGAAATTAAATTTCTCTTCTGTGAGACCCCAACAGTACATCCCTCACTAATGAAACCTAGTTCTAACTTTCATTCCATGTTCTTATTATCCTCAGTAAAGCTTGGTGCCATGTGTAGCCATAAAGAAACTGGTGAACACCGCAAATAGTGGGAGGTAGCTTAAGCGTTGCCCTCCCTTTGCAATAGGAAATCCCAGATTATATCAAAAATTATTAAAAATAGGGTTTATATTAACCATTTAGGGCCTTGGCCTTTGCTGAAGAGAATCCAAACTACTTTCACCAGTATTCCCTGCCCTTTGTCTTAGACTGGACACACAAAGGGCAAAAGCCCTGGCCTTGTCACAATTTTAGGAGTTTGACATAAGGCTACCAAACACAAGGCATGGTCATTTTACCAAGATGTGGCTGTGATCATTTGTTGCATACCCAGCAAAGCCCACTGCTGACCACTGATAGTTCATGGTTCAGTCTGTTTCCCACTTTCATTTAAGGCCTTTCAGCAAAAAAAACGGTGGTTTTTTGTACTTTTATTGTAAAGTTGTGTGTAGAACTGAGACTTGAAAATCACATTCAATTCCTCCTCTCCTCCTCCCCTCCTCTCCTTTCTTTGACTCCAGAGACCCAAAAAGAGCTGGTGTTTCTAATGGTTTTTATGTGTTGTCCACTCTGTAGGTGATGAAGTTCCCAACATTCTTCATGGAAAATTATTTCCCTGACAGGGAGTGATTCCCTACCTTAGGCTGATGGACCCAATGAAATTTTGAGCTCTGCAGAAATAAGTAAAGAGAAAATGTGATGTATCTGTTTGGCATAAGCAGTGGATTATAAGTATAACCTTTTGACACAGAAATACTGTATCTATTTGAAATAAAAAGAGATACATCAGCTGCTTTGGCCATCATGTAGAGAAGGAGGCCTTTTTTTGCCTCTAGGTTTTTAATTAGACAACTAGAAGGTCAACATGTAATTATCACAATAGTTACAAGTGTTAGTATTTGTTTAACATTAAGTTAAACAGGGACCACACAAATTAGATACCGTAATAGGCTAGTTAAATATAGGCTCGGCAATGTGAGGAACATTTAAGATATGGGAAAAAGGCATGTGAAAAGAGCATTTTCATTCCCCAAGGCAATGCTCCTGGCAGCCCAGGGCTGCCCTGGAGCCAGGATCCCCAAATAAGGCTGTGAGGGTAAACATAGAGCAGCTTTTGAATCAGGCTGTGCCACTCGGTGCGGTGCGTCTCATGCAAAGTCATAATTTTCCTATCAATCCCATGGTTCAGTCTATTGGAGGGAACCTCTGACTATTTAGTAACAACATCAAAGTCCAATGTATTTGTTCAGGCATTTCTTATCTAACTTCAGCTGATCATCAACAGACAAATTACACTTTGGCAGGTTATCTGCTCAATAAATTACACCTGTGTAGCTGTGGTGTGGGTGCTCATGCCACAGGATGGGATGCGGTTTGGATAGGCAGCAGGGAGTCCCAAAGACACAGTTTTCTTGGTCTCGGGATGTGCATCATTGCAGCAGAGAGGTGAATTGCTGACACCAAACTTCCCACAACCTCCTCTCTAACAGCAGATGTTTCCCCACACACCCTACTCTGCAGTAGGACTGGAGAGCAAAGGAAGGTATTGAGCCTTGCAAGAGATATGGCCTACTTACCACCCTTTGGATCCCATTTTAATATCTGCAGTGTTGTTAATAGCTGTGATTCTTCCACTTGCCTCTTCCTCATACTTCATCCTTTAACAGCTGATGCTGCATTCATACTTTCAAAACTCATGACCACATCTACCACCAGAAAAATTGGTCTGCTTTAGTTGTTGATTCCATCTTGAGAGGTTCATTTCACCTTTAAAATCTGTTACAGCTGAGAGCCCCTGATGCACAGGAGGAGGTGATTGCTACAGCACCACATCCTTCCCGCCCAGCAGGGCAGAGAACCAAACAAGCAGGGCTGGGTTCCCTATGCAATAAGCATATCCAGGTTCCTGTAAATGATAATCACGCAGATCTTTGCTTTATTTCCTTCCAAGCTAAAACCATTGATTCACCAAAGATTGATGCTGTGGACAGAGAATCTTCTGTGAGCTTGACTGACCCCCCTCTGGCTAACAAGTTCAACAGCACAGTGTCTCCTGCAAAGACCAAACAGGCACGGCTCCCAGCAAATGAGGGTGAGCTCTTTTCTGAATGCGTAAGTAAGAACAGCAGGAAGGAAAGTGTGGGCAGCACTTCAAGGTTACTCAGCTATTTTCAGTGGTGGAAGAGTACCTGAAGATTTCTGAAGAACTTCCATGTGTACCACTGAGTGCCTTTACCCAACATGCTGAGGAGCTTCCCTTGGCGAGCACTTCAGTGATACAGGCTTAACCTGGAGGTATAGCCACCAACTGTTTAGATGCAAAAATTATCTGTGGCTGGGGAACACCAAGAGACAATAAAGTTTCCTTTTCCTTTTTGGGTCCCATACAAAAGGGATTTGTGGTTACAGTGAAGCCTCATGAGGAATCTGGACCCCTGGTCCACCTGGAAGCTGCTAATCAGAGTCTTTCTGCTTCTTCCACTAGATCCATCCCACAACCACTCCAAGAAACATGGAAATCGGGGTAAAAACACTGGAGGCAGGCTTGCAGGTAGGTCCAGGGATCAGCCAGAGAAGGAAGGGACCAGGCAGATCAAGGTTCATCAGTGGCTCTGTCCTTCCCATTGTAATAGAGATACGTTTCCCTGGGGTGCCTACTGAGGATGCTTAATAGCAAATGAGGGCAGAAAATTACCTGTCAGAAAGACTCTTTTTAAAATCTCCACAGGCCTGTGACAAAAAAAAGAAAAAGTAAAAACATGAAAATCAAGACAGCTGCTAGCACTACTGCTTTCCCCCAGCCCTTCTTATTTTGTGTCAGAAATCTGCAGACTGGAGAACATGAGGTATCATTGTCTTCATAGCATGAAATAAAAACTTTTGTGGCCACTTTTAATAGAAGGATGCTGTGCAGTGTAAAAGCAGCTGTAAGATGTTGATGTTGTAGACAAAGCACTTTTCCTGTTATCTGGCATTTTTCAGGACATTAGAGGTCATTTCTGTGGTAATTGCATAAGAACAGGGATATGTACAGCAAACACGTGATGCGTTCTCTGATACCCTTTCAGGCACAAACTGGAAGACAGCCATGCTGGTCCTCAGCCCCTTGGCATTCATACTGGGATTAATAATACTGACCCTCAATGTTCACTACAACAAGTAAGTGAGAGTCAGGTTCATTGGCTTTGCCATGAACAGCATCTTAAAGAAAAACTCCAACAACTCAAAACGAAAGTCTTGGTCTTGGCACCTCCCCCCATTCCACACCCAATGTCGCTGGCTCTCAGCAGATGGGTCTGGTCACCAATGTGTCACCCTTGGGGATTTTTCTTCTCTGCCACCCAATTTATCCACACCACTCACTGACCCACTCAAATGTTGGTCCTCCTCCCCTACAAATCTTGTGCTATCACTGACGGAAATGGCATGACAGTTGCTGACGTGGAGAAGCAGTCAAATGACAAACAGGTGCAGTTACTCTCTACTCTCTTCTCTTAGGAAGAAGAAAATCCTCTCTGCTCTGAAGAGCTCTCCAGCCAACAGCAGCAGAGTTGATTTACGGGAGCCGACCCCCTTGCGAAGAGGCCCCCAGCCATACCTTCCACCATCCCGCTCCCCTTCCCTGAGGCATGGAGAGATCCTCATTGAGTGGAAAGATGGGACTGTCACTCCTCTTTTTGATAACATCAACTACCAAGTGGACTAGCTCCCAAATGACAGAGCTTTTGTTTCATCCCATGTCACTGTTCCCACCAGGAAGACTGCCACCACAGGTGATCTCCTCCCTACCCTTGCTGTTTTGACAGGAAGCACAGTCTGGGGTCTTTTTCTAAACACTTGAGTACAATCTCATTGCACGTGACAAGGTTGAAGCAAGCAGATTGTTTGGTTTGTATAGGCACATGCTGCTTAGCAATTTCAGAGCTGCTTTAACCCATAACAAATCCCTAGTTTCCCCAAATAAAGTTGGGACTTCTGCCAGCTGCAACTGCCCATTGAACCAAAATTATCACTGAGCATATGAAAAAATGAATCTTTGAAGACAAGAGAAAGGTATAAAAAACAGAAGTCCTGATGATCCTTAAGTTATTTTTAAGATAAAACTAGCTGCCAAAAGATACAGAAGGCAAATTACATTGTCAGTGTGAGAATGTAATTAATAAGCACTGCCTTCTATAAAATGTCTTCTAGGCATATGCCAAAAGATTCATCCCCACTAAGCTGTCAATTAAGTAACAAGAAGTCATTTTTCTAACTTAAAATGTAGCACTCCACTGCATCACTGCAAGAGCCCTGCTGAGAGAGCATGTGTCTCTCAAAACTTCTATATTTAGGATGTACTAAACATTATTATAACACACATCCTCTTTTATTATATAGACTGGCAAGAAATGTCAGTGGGGATATTGCATATAGAGCCACTTTATTCCAGCTTCAGTCTCTGATTTCCTATAATCATATGGAATAGTCAATGAATAGATACATCGCTCCACCAGAGCAGTAATACAGTTGTTTTTCTTTTAGATAGGAGTAAGACATTATTTTCAGCCTTTACACTTCTTGTCTGAGCAAAATTACCTGTGATTATCACACTCAATTCTGACCTTTTCTCAGTGAATTCTGCAATGTCTTAGAGCTTTCCTAATATTCATGAATGTATATTCTTTCTCCCTGATTCTGAGATGATGTAATCATGGCTTTAAGTCAAGAGTTATGTGGAGAAAGAAACAATAACACCAGGAAATTACAAGTATGAGCTGTGTCAGTGTATCTGTTCAGTAGAGAAAAGGAAACCATATCCTCACGTCTCTTACTTGAGCAATGCCCTTCACTTGACCTAAATTAAGCTGTTCTGCTATTTCAGTGTAGCTTGGACTTCTCTTGAGTTTGGTTTTATTTAACCAACAGCAGAAGTAAGGTCTCTTAAGGGAATTTCAAATCTCTAGAGGTTTTTCTTTTCTTGTTTGTTTGTTTTTGGGGTTTTAAAAATTATTTTTCTTTTTAAACGGTAAGAAGTTTACTGTCATGAGATATTTTATCCAAAAACTTAATTGGTCTTAAAAAAAAAAAAAAAAAGCCCTATTGGTTTAGGGCATACATATCATAGAGGCTGGAAATCAATATCTTTTCCAGGCAGATTATTCCATCATTATGTACTGGAGGGTTTCCCAGATGCTCCTTGGGAAAATGTTTTCCCATTAGACATGAGCAGAGGAAGAACTCTTTCTTCACCAGTGAGCAGCAAGAATCAGAGTTAAATTCTGACTTTCCAACATTTCTACTTTAAATGAAACTCAAAGACTCTAGATTCTGGGAGCAAAAAAATGTTTAAGAATCATTTTACTCATAAAATTTGTGGGAATACATTCTGTTCATAAATTACTTTGAATGCACATACAGTGCCTGACCCATTACTGCAGTGACACCCCTCGGAATTTTGTCCAAGGAGCGCATTACTTTACAATGCACAGCACTGGTCACCCTCCAAAACAGCTTTGGGAACACTACCTGAGCAGTGCCATTAAAAAGGAAATATGGGCTTGGAGCTGAGTTAATGTGTTTTCCAAAGCACCAAGTGCCTGCATTCATTAGTGCTGAATGGGCAGAAACGATGACTTGTTAATGACTCTCTAACTCCAGCTTAATATGCTAATCTTGCTCATAAACAAGAAGGCAGCAACACCACTGTTTATACAGCACTGATTAAATGGTACCTCAAACAATAATGAAAAACCAAGGCTGAGGCTGCGCAGGCTTTTAACTCTTCTCTCCCACTCTCACTGGTTATTCCACTCTCTGCCACCACCTGAATGAAACACTTCTGAGCAGTGTTCACAATCAAAATAAAGCCTGACTGTACTGTGGATGAGCACAGAAGTTTTTCATGTGTTTATATACATACATATTTATATATGCATATAAATATGCATCTATAGTGCATATTATAGTGCATCCCTTTTTTTGAAAATACAAATATGTGCAATTTTAAATGACTCCACTGGAAGATAATGGAGTGACAAGCAAAAGACTTGTCACACTGGTACCAACATTAGTAATGTCTGCTGCCCCAAAAGATGAGTGGCTGCAGCCATAGAAGCACTGATAGTATGAAACAGACACAAGACTGCACATAAGCTTGGACATCCTGTGCAGAATGTGGATTAAATACCCTTTCCCAACCCCCTAAAAAATATATCGCTAAGGTGTCTGTTAAAGATGAAAAAACTAAAAGAAAGAGGCAAAAAAACTTCAATTTACCACTTAAATACCGTACCTCAACCATTTACTAAGACTGAATGGAAAATGTTCTCACAACAGTACATTATGGATATACATAAATTCATGATACAAAAAAAAAAACCCCAAAAAACTGAAATGATCTGACAAGTTATCACTGCATATCACTGGAAGAGCTGGTAATAGAACTACTGCTTCCTCATTTGAAATTCAAGGTATGACTTCTGCAGTAAGTGTTTTGTTATTAAAAATCCCCATATGCTCATTTTCTCAACTCTCTGCTTTATATCAGCAAGTCAAGATGTATCAAGTGTTTGATTTTTCAAAAGGACCTGTGGTTGTTCAGCACTTCAAGGAAGAAAAAGAAAGCGGGGGGGGGGGAGTGGGGGAAGAAAATGAGACAGAGAACAGAGAAGTCTTTTGTTAGCTCTGGGCTTCAATTCAGACATCTCTGGCTTATGGTTCAATCAGACTACAGTTTTTTGTGCTAGCTAGGAGAGACAAAAGCACAGTCTCTTTAAAAGCTCTGTGTATCCTCACTGAATTTCTACAGATTAAAAAAAAAAAAAAAGAAATCTACATTTCTGCAAGCCATATAATTTTTCCTCCAGTTTAAAACATAAAAGGCACACCTGTCTCCTCAAGAAATCCCCTTATACTTTACATAAACACTTATTCTCTGGAGCAGAGAAATTGATGCACTTCTTTCAGCACTGCTTGCATGTCCTCATATTCTGCAAATTTGCAGGCATCCTCCAGCTTCAGCCACTGGAAAGCTTGGTGCTCCTCTGACAGCTTGATTTCTGTGTTGCAGTCCTTCAGTTCTGCCAGCCAGTACACGACAGTCTTAGGCTTGCCATGGACAGGGTAGTGCAGCTCTTTCTTGTAGCCCTCAATGAGAGTGAGCTGGCTGGCGTGCAGACCAGCCTCCTCCTGTGTTTCCCGGAAGGCTGTCTGCAGGTCATCCTCCCCAGGGTCCACATGGCCTGCCAAGAGGGTGGAAAAGTAAATTTCTGGGAAGGAAACGCACATTTTGCTTTAATCGGGAAACATTGGGAAGCAGACACGAGAGTACATGGTAACTGACACAGGACGAAATGGAAATTAGAGAGAAGTGATTGCTTTTCCAGATCCTATGTCTTGATTTATCTTTGTTTTGTGGCTTTTAGGATCATTGTTTATCCCTCACCTCCTGAAACTTCCATCAGCAACTCAGCATCAGACATCTTTTCTTCCCACTCCTCTCCTCCACTTCTAGAGTACATCCATAAAGTTCCATCTTAAATTATACTGAGGACTGAGTCCCTCATTTTTCCTTTATCCAGATAGAGCAGAGACAGGTCATCTGAGAGTCTTAATCCTCTCTCCACTATGTCCTCTCACATAAGCTCAAGGCTCAATTCTGCAAAAGTCTTAGTTGTGTCAGTGGTCCAGAAACAACAGGACTAGGCACAGACACGTACCATTTAAAAGGTGCATTTTATTTAAGCAGCTAGGTTTTTTTTTTCTTCCATACTCCCCTCTGAAACAAGCAACAAATCTGAAAGCCAGTCCTTTCAGCAGCTGGGTAGTTAGTTCTCCTAGGACACACCATTTATTTTACATTGCTCAGAACAAGAGGTGCCACTACAAACAACGGATAAATATAACACATCCTCAGCCGTATGTACTTTTGTTGAGAAATGTCAGATTTGGTTTTCTCATGAAAGCTCCGGAACATAAATAGAACAAGCCAAGCAATACCTCAAAAAAAGCAACATTGCAGGAGCTGGGACATTTTAGGAGGCAAAAGAAGTTTAAGCTCTGTTTTGTCCCTGGTGTCACTCTATTTTCTATGCAGCTGGCTCCAAATAGCTATAAATTCACCACAGAGATGAACCGTTCCTCGGGTCTCAGATACCCAAAGTGTCCTTTTAGTACCATATCTGGGCTATGTAGGAAGTTTGTTTTGCCTTTGCAACGGGTCCCGCTCACTTCCCTGCCTGTGTATCAAAAATGTGAACACCTTTTACAACATGACATCACCTCAAATGTAAAATACACATTTCTTTCAAGCAGCAGCTGTGCAGAAAACAGCATCTGATGTTGATACCTGTTGATAACCTCAAGTCTGAGCTCAGTAAGTTGCCACGTTTGTGCAGTACAGTCTACCTGCAGAGCAGAAAAGGGACTGCAGGCAGCACCTCACACACCACAGCTTTCAGATCCTCCCACCTGTTCCCACTGGTGCAGTTCTAATAGACTGAGAAGGAAAATGAATCCTACCTCCCCTTCCCATCAGCCTCAGCTAGTGAAAAGTCACGGTCCTAGGGACAGAGATAAGGCTGATGAGGTTCATGTGAGGGGATCCAGTTTAATCCCATAAGAGATGCAGCAGCTTCGAGACTTTATAAAATAACAAGGTACATCTGTAGCTGTAAACTGCCTTTTGTGTATACTTTGAGAGACATGTACGACTTCTCCTTCTAACTCCTGCCCCATGGAATCAATGTTAACATCACATACAAGTTATCATACTGCATGTCCCAGGGCCACCTTGGAAGACCACTCCTATCACAGATATTATAAAATGGAATAGCTTCTCTTCATTAAATTCCCCCAAATCATTATCAACCTTCTATTATAGGCCACCATCAGATTCTGGTCTTCAATATCTAAAATCTGAAGCAGCGTGTTGAGGGAGGTGATCCTCCCCCTCTGCTCTGGTGTGACCCCGCCTGCAATGCTGCATCAATCTCTGCAGTCCCCAGCAAGGGAAGGACATTGACCTGTTGGATTGAGTTCAGAGGAAGTCATGAATACGATCAGGGAGTGGAGCACCTCTGCTTTGGAGACCGGATGAGAGAGTTGGGGCTGTTCAGTCTGGAGAAGAGAAGACTATGGGGAGACCTCAGGGTGCCTAAAGGGTGGTTGTTTATAAGAAAATTGGGGACAGACATTTGAAAAGGGCCTGGAGTAACAGGAGGAAGGCTCCTGCTTTTCATCTAGGAGAGGGAAGACTCAGACTACAGACAAGGAAGACTTGCTTTTACTATAAGGGTGGTGAAATACTGGCACAAGTTTCCTGGAGAGGTGGTGGGTGCCCCATCCCTGGAAACGTCCAGGTTGGCTCTAGTTGAGGATGTTCCTACCCACTGGTGGAGGCTTTGACTAGACAACCTTTAAGAGTCCCTCCCAAGCTACACTATTCTGTGGTTCTGGGTGTGTGAGATACATGCTTATGAGACAATTAGCTCCCTACCAAAACGTCTACAAGCAATTTAAATCACTTGTCCAGAATTACTGTGTTCCCAGGGATCCTTACACAAGATTTCTTCTCACAACAATCAATCATGTCCCAGCAGATGTTTTTTTAGCTTTCCACTAGGCTGCAAACTCAGCTCCCTTAGATCCTTGGTGCAACAGAGGAAAGGGAAACATTGGGAAAGTTTTGTTCTTTCCCTGAATAGAAGAGCCTAGCTAACAGTGTTAAAAGATTTTTTTTTTCCCCAATTTGCAAGTTCTTGTTTATGAACTGTTGTACCACACTTTTACCAAATGAGCAGTAGAAACTATCAGGAAAAAATCTCAGATGGTAAAAAAGAGCATACAAGAAGATCTCCAGGGAACCTAAAGTATTTCTGTGCTGCACTTTTTCTGGTACCAGGGCTGTGACTGTGTACTAGCAAACACTGGCTCTGCAATGTGCCTTTACAGAGGAGGTGCTGCTCTCTGTCCTGGGACACAGAGCTTGTTTTCTGCTCTGAGGCCTCACTGATGACCAAGAATGGCTGGTAAGGTTAATTCTTCTATCTGTCCCTCTCATCTCTACTGCATTAGGCAAGTGATCCTCATCAATGATCTCCTGCATCTCCTAAGAACAGCGTATTAAAGTGTTCTATTACAGAGTTCAGTTGGCCTTCCTGCAGACTTTGACCACAGCCCTGCAGACTCTGATCACACATGGGTCAAACAATCCTGCACTGGCAACACTGCAGGCACCTGCCAAAGGGTGAGGGCTGAGGCAAAAAGGTAGAACATCCTCTCATCACCTTGCTTCAGTCGTGTAAATATCTTTGTCAGAAACATCAGACGCCTGAGAGCTCGGCTGGGTGACACCCCCTGCCCCAACCCAAATCAGCCGTGCCCAACACTTTGTACAGCCACAACTTGCAGAGGATTTCAGCCTCAAAACTGCCCCCTCACCTCCAGCACCATCAGACAAACAGCCAGCAGCTACTTTCAGGTGGTAACTGCCCCTCTAAACTGACCTCAGCCAAAATCCTCTCTCCAACCTGACCACCAGGAGTGTTACCAGAACAAAAATCACCTTTGGGCGGGGTCCAGTGGTGGGTCCCGTAGGATGTCTGAAGCAGGAGGTACTCGATGCTGTCAGTGACCTTAGAGGATGCTGCTGGCTGCAGCCTCCTGTAGATGATCAAGCCACAAGCTCTCACAGCCATTCCACTCTGCCAACTGCACCAGGAGCTGCAGAACAGCACAAACAAGGGACTCGAACACACCAGCTGTATTTAGCCAGTGAACAGATCTCAGCACAGTAAAAAAGTTGTCCACCCCTTTGAAGTCACCACAGAATTAAACTGTATATTATTAGCTACCTTTGAATTGTAAAAAAATTTCCTTTGGTATAGAGAAGCATGAAAAACGACCTGTATGTCATGTCTTTGCTGCTGATAAATTGCAAACCATATTGCAAGGAGGGGAAAAAAAATTACAAAGCAAAAGGAAAACCACAGATTAATACTCTGAAACTGTTCCACTGCAAAACTCCAAAGGCCCTGTGCAGAGGTAATAGCTCACCATTACTGGAGTTGGCATTCGGAAATAATTGCTACGGACAGTTTCCCTAGAGCACAGGACTCCTCAGGATATCAGGACCAAAGCTGAGAAAATGAATGACAAAGGACAGGCTCTCTGCCGTCTCACCTAGACAAAAGGCTGTCATACAAAACTACAAGTTTCTTAGCACACGTGCTAAGCGCTGATTTGATGTGAACAGTAAGGAACACACCTCTTAAGTGACAAATATTGTCAGCAAGAAGCTACGCAGCCAGCATGAGTAGTCCTAGAGAGAAAAAGAAGCAATGGACATGAGTAATCCATTCCACAAATCTGGCCGATTCCCAGTCCTGGGCAAAGCTTTGCATTCTGGCAGAGACGCACAGTTCAGTAAATAACTGTACACAACAATGCATTTTCCTGGGACGCCAAGAGCGGCACCGTGACACCTCCGGCTTCCAACACGGGAAACCACAGCACGGAGCCCTTCACCACCAACCACAGTCCTGGACGACGCTCAGCTCTTGTGGTCAACCACTTCAACCGCTTCCTTTAGTTCCTACCTAGTTCCTTTAGCTCAGGCACAGCACCCCCAGGACAAAGCCCCACTGCGGCCCCGGGGCCAGCCCGAGGAACCAGCACCACCTCCCGTGCGCGCCTGCAAGGACAAGGACAAATCCCAGCGGGGCCTCTCCGCCGGCGCCCGGCGCGACGCGGCCGCGCTGCCCCGGCCTCTGCTCGCCGCCCGCAGAGGGATGGGGACACTGGGCACGGGACACCGGGCATGGGACACCGGGATCGGGACACCGAGAACGAGGACACGCATCACCCCCACAGCGGCCACCACGGACCCCCCGCCATCACCTCTGCTTCCGGCTCCGGCAGCCGGCGGGAACCAGCGCGTGATTGGCGTCAGCCTTAACCAATCGCAGCGGCAGCGGCGAGGGCGGTAGCCACGCCCCTCTCGTCCGGACTGCCGGCCCCGCCCCCACACCCGAGGAGGTCTCGGATTGGCCTCTCGCCGGCGGAAGCGCCCCACCCTCCCCTCTCCCCTCTTCCTATTGGCTGGCTGTGCGCGCGAGGCTGCGCGCGGCGTTCGAAGCCTTGTTGCCAAGGAGACGCAGCCTAACGCCGCCGCCGAGCGGCGCCATGGCCGGTGAGTGAGGGGGGAGCCCGCCCTGAGGGGACAACTCCAGCCGGGGCAGGGAGGGCTCCAGGGACATCGCCCCGACCGGCCCCACCGGGCTCTAGACGGGGAAGGGCCTTGCTGGGACATCTCCGGGAAGGATGAGGCATGGCCCCCCTGCAGGGTGGAAGTCCGGACGCGTGGCATTTTGTTTAACTGCATTTTTATAAGTATAAAATGCTTTTCAATTATATATTTTATCTATTTTACAGATAGCACGTAGTTTATATAACACGTAAAATATGTAAGTGCAATTAAAAATACATATGCATTATGCAAAAATTTCTAAAATACTTGAGTACTATTTAAAACAGTGTTAATATATTTTTTATAATATCTATGAAATATGTTTTTACGTTTTATGTTTTAAAATTTAAATAAAACGTTTAAATTATTAAAGAAACAATGATGGACGTTTGGTAGATCCTGCTGGGAGGATGAGCTCAGGAACGGTTTTCAAATAATTGGCACCCTGCCATAACTAGTGGGTTATTTTCTCGGCATGTGGTTGAATATTGGACTCTTCCAATATTCAGTGTCCCAGTATTGGGGACTTTCCCTTCTTTATGCATCTGTTTCTGGCAGCTGTCAGGAGCAGCTGTAGGATGGGGCCTATTCTGCTGAGGTCACCCAGCTATAATTAGTATGGAGAGAAGAATAAAACACTCTGAAATACTTTTTGGGGAAACAAAGAAAATCTCTTATATTCATTTGGTTGTCAGCCAGTTTTAATGACATTAATTAGTGTGGCTAGAGCAATACAATACTCTGAAATGCTTTCTGGGGAAACAAAAAATCCCCAATATTTAGTTGCTTGTAAGGTGGTTTTAATGACATTAATTGTTTTAGCAACTTCTTCAAGGTATGTCAGTGGCAAGGGAAACCCCCTTTTCCTACTTGTTGCTGAAAGCAGCAGACCTGTGCCAAGCTCCAGCTGTAAAATTGCATTAAAACCATTTAGTATTAAAACCATTTCCTCCTCTCCAGTTAGTTATGCTGTACTGATGCTAAGTAAGTGGCTGTCTATCAGTGTCCAGCTTCCAAACAGCTGAACACTTGTTCCAAGGAGCCGTGCAATGTTTAATGCCCTGTTGTTTGCGTGCAGGGTAGAGTAATCCTATGATCTTCCAAAGGGATCTGCTGCAATGTCAATCACGGTTTCACAGATCCCTACCTGTTGAATTAAGCTAAAGTCTGGGCTCGTTTTACAGTACAGATTATCTCTTGTTGTGGAGCTTGTCTTAAAAAAGTGCAGCTGCAGCCTGACCCTGTTCTTCACAGGAATTCCCTAATTCCCCAGGAATGGGGTCAGAATGACTAGTGTGGTGCTCTCGGAAAGCAAGTTAGCCATTCACTTCTGGAGGGTTCAATCAGATTTGGCTTTGGATCACCTTAAAAAAAAGAGCTTGATGTTCAAAGGAATCAGGAATGAAGGTGGATGGGTAGTGACACAAATTAATACCTTTCCCTTTTCCCTATTCATTCTTTGCTTCTGTATTTCAAGAAACCTGCAAATTCTTTGGCATGGGCGGGACCTGTGCTGAAGTGCTGAAGTTTTTTTGGGGGTAAAATGGTTGTGAGTAATGAGTACAGTGTGCTGCTGTAGTTGCTATCAGGAGAGAACACCTACCTGCTACACATTTAAAAACTTTTAAAGCTCTTAAGTTTTATTTTTACAATGTACTTGCAGAGCACCTTATAAAAAAGTTAAAATAAAAGAAGGTGGTGTTTATGTTTTGTATGCTGATTAACAATTTCTATGTTTATCAAATACCCTTGAAAATCATGACTAGTAAACTTATTTAGTGATCAGGCCAGAGTTTATGTTCAGAGTGGTTACCTTAGACTATATGCAGGACAAAATGTATCATTTGCATTTGTGGCAATGTCACGTAAGATTTCTTCACTTTATTTCCCTAATTTAAAGAATAGCTATAATGACACGTGTTCTCTCTCAGTGGTGACACTCAGGAAATCATCTAAATCTGAAATTATCACTCTAAATCATTTAAAATTGTCAGGTCAATATGAGTGAGCTACAGTGGGAAAACTGTCCATGTGAGGGTTACTCAAGTGAATGGGGTGCTGAGATCTTTCATAAATCAGAAGTTACTAATTATCAAGGTATAGTGGTTCTAGGCTGCTTTATTCTTAAAATAATCTCTATGGCGCTTTTACATAATGTATTTTATACACAGTGATTGACAGTCACCAAGCACCTTAGAAGACCTTTCCTCCACCTTGAAAAGTGCATTGAGAAGGAAAAGATCTTGTGAAAGAGGTAATTAATAATTTGAAGCATTTTAAAATGGAGAGTCAGCTCCTAGAGTGTAATTTTGTTGTAAGTTAATTTCCTTCAGGACAGAAAAATGTTTCTTTTCTTTACACTTACTTTTCTGGTTTTCATCAGCTGTACAACCTTTGAAAAACCTGTATTACTGAAGCTGAGGAAGAGTTCTCTGATGACAAGCTGTGAGCTAATTCTGTGGCTAAACTGCTCTCTTCTATATATCATTCCAATGCTTTTATTCAACAAGCACTTACACATTACCAGCATCTGGAAGCCTTTTAAGATCGTTGTAAAATGTCTCGGCATAAGAAACAAGTTGTAGAGAATTCATGGTTGCCACATAGAGATGTCAGGCTAGGTGCACATGGAGAATTTTACCTCCATGCTCATCTTTTTCTCAAAATATGTTACACCCAACTATTGCAAGAAGTCCTAGTATTTTATCTCAACCCTGTTTTAAGTGAAGCTACCCATATCTTTGTGGGGAACAAGACCTAGGTTTTGATATGAAAATACCACACTGAAGAATTGCATATTTTTCTGCCTCATGACATATTATTCTCATGGATGAACAAACAAATAACTGAGGAAATGCTGGCTGTTACAAGACTAAAAGTCTTCTGCCTTTTTTTTGCCAGAAGATGGCATTAACTATGTAGGATTCTGGAAAGCCTCCTCTTAGTTTTCACAAAGCCAGTTTCTTTTGGTGAATTGTATATCTGTTAGGAAAAGCATCTTCAGACACAAAGATCCCTACAAGGTTGGATGAATTAAAGTATTATTTCAATTAAGAGAAAGATATCCCTGTTTTTTAGAGCAACAGTGAACAAAAAGTGAGAAGAGTTTCACTGGCAATGGCAGTTTTCCCTGAGCTCTTTCATGTTTGAAAGACAAAAAATCTCTTAGCAATTCTAGTCTCGAATTTCAAAATGATCAGAAATGCTGGTCCTCTCATTATGCCAACCCCTAATTTTTTTTTCCTGTGGTTCATTAATTTGTTACTCCTTTATTAGTGAACATAGTTTTTTTTCCCTAGCTTGTGAAATTCCTGTCTTGTCAATAAGGAGTCGATGGAGCTATCCCTGAAACCACTTAGATCCAGTAAGATTTATTCTATCTGAGAAGGCAGATCTCAGGTCTCATTAAGAGGCCAGGTCTCATTAAGAAACCATTTTGCTGCTTTCACATGACACAGAGTCTTAGCCAGTTAGCCACAGAGAGCTGCTTATATTGCTCTTGTAGGTTCTGCGGTACCTACATAACTTGTATTTTTCTAATGCTGAGCATTCTTCTGACTTGTCACTCCATATAATGACAGCCTGTTATCTCTAGCTATTTAAATATATTTTGTTTCATTTTTAATTAGAACCTTGACCTTCAAATTTGTAATTCTCTTCCCTTGTCTGCTGTTCTTTTTTAAGAAAATGTTCTCCATTGTTTCTCTTTTTATTCTTTTTTCACTCTCCTGTGTTCACCATTATAATTTGAACAGAGGTTATCACTGAATTAGGGTCTTTGGACACTCTGTATTTAATATAAGGATATATAAAGATGTAGGTGTAATCTAGGATACAAACAGAGAGTAGACAAAATAAATTTATTGGATTAGTTTTGTCTTTAACAGATTCTCAACACTTTTGAGATTGGTGTCTTGGCCTTGAGTTCTAGCTGCTCCTTTCAGCAAACAGAAGAATTTGCCTATGACAGCACACAGCACCTGTACTGGTGTAACAGTACAGATTTTACATATCTATAGATCTATATCTATATACATACATACAAAAATACATACATACATACGTATACGTATACGTATACGTATACGTATACGTATACATATACATATACATATACATATACATATACATATACATATACATATACATATACGTATACATATACATAAGGTTTTACATTAAAGCTACCTTATGTAAGAAAGGGAATTTTTTCCAAAATGTAATTCTTTAAATGAACTCTCAGGTTCCTATGTGTTTTAATATGTTAGAGAAGTTGGCAAGTAGTGAATGCTTCTGAAACCCTTGCACACATATAGTCTCCCTGACCTCTGGGTTTGCTGTCCTCTCTGTCAGTTTTGATTTCCCCCTCCTAGGATCTAGCAGGCTCAGCAGTGACTCTAACTTTACCTAAGGATTCAGAATCAAATTACCTACACATTAAATAAATTCACTTATATGCGAATTTTTTAATCTTGTAGTTTTTTGTTGCTGAATCTTATAATTTTACCTAAAGCATGGACTCTAAGTAATTTTAGATATTCTCTACTGTACATTTTGGCCTCCATAATATCTTACACAGTCAGCACTTTATATATTAATATTTATGATTTTATTGTTGTTAGTTCTTCAACATAATGTATTAATTAATTACATGGACTCAGATTTGGGGATGAACTTATTTTCTTCTATAATGTCATTGTAGAGAGCCTTGAAAATCCTCTCAAAGAATCTACCCTGAACTACAGAGAGGAAAACTTAAATAGCATGTTTTTGTTGAGTCTTACTGTGACCTCCAAACATGTGTTAGAGCAGTATTTGTTAAGGTCCTAGACTGAACAAAGATATGAGAAGGCAGTGGGCAACAAATACTTGAAGTGTTGTTTTTTTATGGAAGTTTTTGTGGTTTATAGAAGTAAAATTATCTGCAGATATTAATCCATTGGGATATAAACAGCTGCACCATGCATTTGCCACTAAGACATAAGTGAAGAAGTTGGGGGATACTTTTCAATGATTCATGTTTCTTTTTTGGGTTTCCCAAGAATATAAGTATGGCATTCCAGTGGCATATATAGATTTAGAGAATTGCTGTCTTTCAGATTTTGTAGAATTGTTTTTTTCCATTTTTCTGTCATGGAAACTCAGAAATGCTCATAGGATTCATGACATAAAAGGTACACTGTAAAACTACAGCTTTCCTATAGTTCATCTGTTAGATGAATGGTCTTAATTAGGCATCTTGAGGTGAGGACAAGTGTAGCTTTTTTCTTTTCTGGTTAGTTAACCAGGGGTAGCTGAACTATGTTAGACCATGTGCCTCGATATTAAATTGTCTGTCTAAAATTAGGCATTTTACGTTCTATAGCTTGAGGACAGGGTTTCAGTAGCTGTGGCATTCATCAAGTAGACATCAGGCGTGTAGGAACTCTGTGGCAGTGAGTAATATTGCCTTGTGCACTTCTTACATGTTGTGTATTGTATATAATTTTAAAATATAGTTTCATGGATAAAATATTTGTTTCATGTTTTACTTTATTGTTGTTGCTGCTATTTTCTTTAGTGTTTGTCAGTCTAGTGTATGGTAAACTTGGAGTTAAACAAGCGGCTAGCCTAACTGCAAATAATGTCATCAGGAAACATGCAGTTTCTTCATTAGTTAACTTTGTCAGATGTGATGTTTGATATGATTCGAATGTTTATTTTGTTTGATTTCTTGTAGGCTCTAGGTTGAAGATGGCATCATGCCTTTATGAATGCCTTTGTGAAGCAGAACTTGAAAAATACTTCCCCCACTTTGCTGCCTTTGGTCTTCAGAAAATTGATGAGCTTGCCAAAGTTTCCATGGAAGATTACACCAAACTGGGGGTCCATGATGTAAATGACCTCAAACGTCTTTTCCAGCTCATTAGAATAATCAAAATTAGGCAACGAGAAGACGCTGCAGACTTAAGCAAGCAAGATTTTCAACCACATGGCCTTTTCATTCAGCCTCAGGTGACCAAGTCAGGACCCTATAGACAGCTGCGTTTTGAGTCCTTCTGTGAAGAAAATGATGGAACAGTTAAAGAGTCTGAATCTGAATTGTATCATTCACCTGATTTCAGTGCCAATGAAAAGAAGGACAGTGTAGGGGAAATGCTGGGACACATTCCACCACACAATTCAGTAGGGGAAATGCTGGGACACATTCCACCACATGATTCAGAGCCAATCAGATTAACTAGAAGAGACCTAAATATTCCTGGAATAGGTACAAAAGATGACCTGAGCTGTCCAACAGTTTCTGATGATATTGCTCATCTCTGTATCAGGTAATAATCACTCACCTTTGTTTTGCTAATAATTCAGGTTAGTCATAATTTATTCTTTCTTAATTATGGAGCAGAATCTGTCTTGCTCACCTCCAAATAAGCAATCCAAGCACTACAGAGCAATGCAAAGTCTTACAGACAAGAGAGCTACTAATAGGCATTTGCAACTCTCCAGAAGGAATCATCTGAATTTGACCAGCTGCTACTCACCAAGGTTGTCTAAGAATAGTCTTTATTGTCTTTCAGGATTTAAAGGGTTTTTTTCTTGGTATTTGAGCCAATCTTTGTCTTTCCATGGGACTATTTTTTAAAACATTATTTTTCCAAAATATGGCATTGCCTGTTGTTAAATTTGTCAAGCTTTTCTTGGTAAAAAGGATACAGGCTGTGATGGATATATTTGTTTATAAAGAAACTTCTGAACTGAAGCTTTAAAAGGAAGCAGAATTAATACAGCTGGGAAGGGCTACAGACCTGGTGGTGAAAGGGATGCCTTGCAGCTGCTCCTTAGGCATGTGATCTGTAACTTCCATACTTTTCGCAGTGTTTGATACTGGAGGGGCTGGGGTTATCATGAACCACTGGTAAATCTACCCTAGCAACATTTTTAAAGGACCAAATATTTTTTTCCTGATTCAGCAGCAGAGCACGTACGCCTCTGCACATGTAATACCAGTATCTAGCTTGTTGCAATGCAGTCATGGTAGTTAATATGCAATGAAAAGAGGTAGTTTTATGAAGTCAGGTCTGGTCTGGGAAGGCTGTGGGGAAAGATTTGGTACAGGGAAAGATCCGTGGAGTTGAGGTGTCAAATACAGCTCCCACCAAGACTGCATGAGCCTGGAGGGATAGATGCTGCTGCCACGGTAGAAAAGTACTAAGGTGATGTAGTAAGTACAGCACTTAAACTGTGAAAGACAAGACAAAGGTTTATAACTCTCCTTGACTGGAAAAAAAATCATTCCTACCTTTTGGAGAAGTGCACTAGCCTCCAATATATATTGATACCTGGGTGTATTCTCTGTCTCTCCTGGAAGATGAGCCAATGTGCAGCTAAAAGGACAGGATTTATAATGTTGGCAAATTAAAAAATGATACATTATTAAAGCTAATGGCTCAAGTAAAGGCATTAAAGATTTTTAATCCTGCAATAGAGACATGTTCTTCATTGTTCTCTCTTTCCTTGTTCTCTTCTTTTGTAAGCACATTCTTCTGTACCAAGCATTATGGCTCATCTTGTGGGCTTTCTGCATTCTCCTCCTTGATATGCCTCAACTTAATATTCTCATGTTTGGAGAGTTGTGCATTTCAGGCAGGCTTGGAGCAGCATGAGCAAACTCAGGTTTGTGATTCCTGTTTTGCAAGTGCTTAACTGCTTTGCTGAATCCATCCATTCCCATGTCACCTTGTGATCTGACCATTGTGAAGGCTTATCTAGTCTCCTCTATGAGAAATATTGGAAAGCACAGACATGATTTCAGATAGCAGAAAGACAAAGAGCTCTTTTAATATGTTGAAATTTATTTTGAACTTGCACACAGCAAGTAACTTGATTTTGCAAAGACATAATTGTCCTTCTGACATATTATTTAGTCAGATTTCTGATGATCTGTGTCATCGCTTTTGGTTGATTTTTTTCCTAGTGATGAAAAATTATTTTATTATAACATTAAAATTATATTTTAAAAGAGATGTAAGAAATACAAACTTTGGGTTCAGCATACATAATTAATATACATTCTATTCCCATAAAAAATATACTCAACAGAATGTGCCTCTGTACTAGAGAAAATTATTCATTTTTTCTCATTAATAGAGTCTCTAAATTTTCAGTTTTTCTTTTCTCCAAATAATGCAATCCTTTCCACTTCAAGCTCTTAAAGCACAACAGGCTTTTGCTGCAGGTCACCAGCTACACACTCTGGCACAAGAATTAAACTTCAGAGCGTCTGATCATTTGTTGGACAACATTTGATGCCTAGTGATATGCCTAAGCTCACATCAGGTTATGAAGCATCTTATTTCAAGTGTCACTGCCTTTCTTTTCCAACAAAAGAATTTTCCATCTTCTAAATGCATCTAAATGCACAGCCTGATCCTGGACTGCATGGGAAAGCTGTACTAAAATTAAAGGGACTCTAGTGATAAGTAAAGATTGCTCAAGTGTGGTCTTCAATGACCTATCTTGAAATTTAAGTCTGTATCTCATGTGCTTCTGGGGAATCATGGAACACAGCAGCAATGATGTCACAAGCCTTTGATTGTTAATGAGATGTTGAGTTACTTGTGGGTTACAATTTGTTAGACAACTGGTATATATGAGTTTTCAGTTTCTATGATAAGAGATTTTGGCATCTGGATGGTGTGCCAGAAACACTGCTCTTGGGCAAGTTTGGGCTTGATTATTTGAAATGCAAATCCAGGCGGAAAATTGTTACTGCTTTGGCTGAAGACAGCTTGAAGAAGGGAGAGATATATTGAATACACTTTGGTTAATTCAAGCCTACTCTATTAACAAAATGCTGTACGCAGCAGGTTAATCAATGAAACATGAAATTACCTCCTATTTCATCCTATTTTTAGTCTGGAACGGGGCTAAAGTAAAATTGCTGAAACATAAGAGCGCAACTTTGTTTATGGTCTGAAACTACATAACCTTTTTATGAAAAAAGACTAAAGGGGAGACAAGGATGAGATCAGTATATAATTTTTTTTTTGACCTGAACAGGAACATGGTGTCATTTGCCAGTTTGAGTCATTTACTTGTAACCAGTTGGACAGTCTATAATGGGAAGAAAAAAGTCCAGCATTAGAGGAAAAGCAACTAAGTATTCTATATTTTCCTTTTCAAGATCTATTCATACTTTCATTGCACATGATTAAATGACTGATCATGAGTGCAAATAATTTCAGCAAGATTTAATTTCATTACTTTAACTTGGATATTATGCCAGCTTCCATCTCATGTTTGTGTGCAACTGAAAATATGTCATTCAGCAGCAAGTTCAGGAGTGTAGCTGTACAAACATAACTATTCCTTTAACAGAAATGTACAGGAAGCATCTGTCTGTTTAGGTAAAAGCATCAGAAACTGCATAATGAAAAAATGAGGTGTGTTACAGAGTTTTTTGATAGGCATTAACAACAGAAACATTCTGTGATAAATGTAACAAATTCAAGCATATTCTAGATGCTCTTGTAACCTGATTTTAAAATGTGGACTTCCATTATTGTTGCAGCTCCAATACTTTCGACAAAGAGACTCCATGGACAGAGAGTGAAAAAATCAGAGTGTGTGTCCGAAAACGTCCTCTCTGCCAGAGGGAGGAGAGACTTGGGGAGTCTAATATAATCACAGTGGAAGATAAGGAAACCCTAATTCTCCACCAGAAGAAGGAGGCAGTTGATCTTACACAATACATTTTACAGGTAACATCCTCCATTGAAGGTTGTGCTTATGGGCCAGTCACTTGCATGGAAGAGTAGGGCTTATTGTGGCTGGAGTTTCCATGAGAGAAAACAGAAAAGGACTCTTAGTGTTTCTTACACTGAAATAGGTGGTGGGCTTTTGTTTTAGCTCAGAGTTGTCTATATTTGAGTTGCTTTGAGTTGATTTATGCCAGACTGTGCCAGTAAAATTGAGCCCAGAATTTTAAGGTCTAGAGCTGTCTCTTGTAACTTTCTTTGTATGTGGCAAAATAAATCCTCTGCTACATGCCATTGCTGCAGGAGAAATCCCTGCTGATGGCTTTCCAGGGTGAGGAGTTCCCTTTCCACTGTTTAAGCACTGTGGATCTGTTTCAATGAATCATACACACCCTCATCCCCTCCCTTCTATTTTTCTCAAAAGCTTTTGAAAATTAAGTTCCCTTTTGTCTTTGTATCTTAATCCCAAATACTTTGTGCTGTCATAGTTCAAATTCTCACTTGTGACTGACAGCACCAGGAACAGAACTGATTTGTAGAGGCAGCAAGCTATTCTTGCTGTGCTGAGTGTTATTTTTACAACTGGGGCCCTAGGAGCAACTGTTCAGAGTATCTGGTAAAATTTCAGATATCTCTTGGACACAGTTCATGTGCCACCTTTCACAGTGGGACACATGCTGAATCATTTCCACAGACCCTGCTTTTTTGAGTCTGATCTGGAGTGTGGGAAGTTTTGATTTTATTTCTTTTGAGTTCAGACAATGTAGCTTTGCTTAGGAACAGCTTGTTTCTTCTTTGGCACAAAACTTTTTAAGAACAGAGGCAATTAATAACACCTAAGTCAAAAGTGAGAACTAATTTTGAGAAAGTCAAGAGTTGACTCTCAGCTCATTTTACTGTTAGAGTCTGACAGTACATCTGTAGGCTGATTCATTTAATGAATAGGTTTTCTTTAATTAGTGGTTTTTTTTTTTTCTTTCTTGTTAAAAGGCTCTGGTATGTTACATTTCAGAATTATGGGAAATTGATGCATTTTTGTTTCCTTCCCCCCTCCCCTCCCCCCTGCCCCTACCCTGAATCTCTTGACTGGTGTGTTCCTACCTGAGTTGTGTTGCATATTAAGTGTGCTAGATCACTCTCTACCTAATCCAAAACCATGTGAAGTCACTGGAAAGACTTCCGTTATTTCATTTTACCTTTGAATGGAATTGGAGGGGAATAGAAACCTATTCATTCTCATGTAAAGATTATCTTTGTTTTTCAGCATGTTTTTTATTTTGATGAAGTCTTTGAGGAGACATGTACCAATGAGGATGTGTATATGAAGACAGCTTATCCTCTCATTCAGCATATTTTTAATGGGTAGGGCATCAGCGCTTACACTGGTTATTTTTTGTTTTGTTGTTTTCCAATTTTATGTGTATGCCTGAACTTTCCTTAATGCTTTTCATCTTCTGAAACGTATCTTCATTTCACTTTTGCCACATGGCTTCCCCCTTTCAGAACATCTTTGATTGCAATTTTTACAAAAATAAATCAGGAAAAACTTTCTTCACACTAGGTGACTAATCTCAATTACAGAAGAAAGTTAAAATTGAACCTCAGTAGCAACAAAGTGACAGCATGATCAGCCTACAATAAACATATGTCCCAGGATTTCTGAATTTTCATCTTCACTGTAACAAAGGCTCCTGTGTGGCAGAGCACACTCATCTGTAGAGAAATAGTATTACCTCTTTCCTGAGACTACTGAGAGGTATTTTACATGTATTTTTACAATCTGGGCCCTAGGAACAACTGTTTGGAGTATCTGGTAAAATTTCAGATATCTCTTGGACCCAGTTCACCTTTTACAGTGGGAACATGCTGAATCATTTCCACAAACCCTGCTTTTGCACAGTTCACAAGGCAATAGAAATGATGAATAAACTTGTGGTTTATTTTTGTTGATTTATATTTGCTTAGAAGTTTAATTGTAATTACATACTTCCTGATGAATGGGAAATTTATGGTGGCTTTACAGGAGACTTCTTATCTCTATGCAAGGCCATATATATTGAATACATACTTGAATATAATTACTTTTTTTGAGTCTTTGAAGGAAAAAATTACGTATCCATGCTGAAAATTAACAAAATTGAGTATTCTGTTACTGAAAATCTCCAAGTGTCATCAACGGAGACAGAGTACCATGCTCTTGAAAAAAGGAAAGTGAGAAAGGAGAATGAGGCTTGCACCTTGCTGTGCAATAATCACTAAAGCCACAATTCACATTACTGCTAGTCCAGTAATGCCACCAGAAGAGATTATGCTATTTTTTTCCCCAGCTTTCCCCTTACTTTTCTACTCCTCCTGCTGGCATTTATTTAATCTGACACCATGGTGAGGCAAATCTGCAATCTAAACTGGCAAGGAATTGTTCACTGTGATTACTGCAGCCATACATTTTTACTCATTCCTCTGCCAGGAGTACTGAACCGGGTACAAAGTCTTTTTATTAAGGGGGGCAGGGAAAGGAAAAGAAAGGATGAGAGCCAGCACCCTGTGCCACATCAGATCTCCACAGGGTATACTTGGAAATCATTGTTAAGCATTCTGTATTTTCCCAGAGAGGGTAGCAGACCAAACCTCTTTGCTAAGGGGCCACTATAGATAGATACCAGCATTGCAGAATATTATTTAATAGATAATAATTAATCAGATGTGGCACTAAACACATACACTGTCTTCACAGAGGCAATGCAACTTGCTTTGCATACGGGCAGACTGGTGCTGGCAAGACTTACACCATGATAGGGACTCATCAGAACCCAGGACTCTATGCCCTGGCTGCCCAGGACATCTTCAGGCACCTGGAAGCATCACCATCCAGGAAAGATCTTATTGTTCTGATCAGTTTTTATGAGATCTACTGCAGACAGCTTTATGACCTGCTAAATGGAAGGAAAAGGTATTTAAGAAAAATTATTATTTTCTACTAGCCTGCAGTTGTGAATCAGTTGGTTACTGTTTGGAAATCAGTTACTGTTTTCATGCAATTACATTTAACATACTAGCATTTACAGCAACTGTTACATATTTAATTAGGGTCGTTCACAGGAGATACTTAGAGAGGATAGCAAGATCTGACAGTTGATACTGTGACATTGGTAGGGACTCCTGGTTTGTTGTTCGGGCGAAAAATAAGGACTTAGGTTTGAGATACAAGCTCAGTCTCTTGTTTACACTGTAATAATATAATAGCTAGACATCCATAGGTAGAGAAACAAGCTTCTTGTGGCCAGAAGTTCCTGTCTTAAAATCATAGAACATTTTGAGAAGGAACCTTAAAGATCTTCTTGTTCCACCTCTACTGCCCTGGGCAGGGACAACTTCCACTAGACCAGGTTGCTCAGAACCTGGCCTTGAACGTTTTTGGGCATGGGACATCCACAACTTGTTTGGACAGCCTGTCATGTGTCAGCCATTGTGGAGTCCTTGTCTTTCCCTGATCAAGCATAAACTCTGGAGGAGGCTGTCCCTCCTGCTGTGCCAGTGGGGATTTGACTCTTGCCAATCCAGTCTCTGAAGATCCTGTTGATCTCCTACATGCTTGACTCTGCAGAACCTGCTCACCTTCTCCCTGGGCACCTTCACCTGGCAGCCCACTGACTCAGCCCAGCAAGCCTCTGGAGGTGATGCTGAAATATGATTCTAAGGCTGTAGGAGTTGTGCAAAAATTTTTTAAATCCTGTGCAAAAATCCTTAGAATACAAACAGAACAAAGTTTACAGTTGGGTGAGGACTTAGAGGAGCCTGAGATGTAGTTTAAAGGGAGACTAACTCCAAAATGTAAATGTGCTAATTTACTTCACTGCGTTATTGTATTCTTAACTAGCAGAAATGCACTGCTAATGTCTCTTTAGCAGTGAAATGTCAGTGGTATTTCTTATAAATTAGTTACTTTTTCAGCTCTGAAAATGAATGACAGCTACTCTCCTGACAGTAGCCTTCACTGCTTTTTCTCAGTGTCACAGCACAGACATGTTTTCATTGCTGCTTTCTAAGATTTCAGATACCTCCTTTTTGCACTATTCTCTTGTCAGGCTTTTTGCAAGAGAAGATGGCAAGCGCATTGTTCAGATAGCTGGACTCCAGGAGGTTCGGGTGGATTCTGTAGATCAGCTGTTGGAGGTAATGTTTGAGATTCATTCCTTGTCTTCTGCAGCCCAATTTGCTTATTTGTGAGGTGTGTCACTTGCAGAGATTATTTATTGTGTATGTTCCTGTTTAAGGCCCTAAAACTGACAATCCCAACAGGGCACCAAGGGGCCCTATTCATTGTGGCCCCTTCAATTCAAAAGTACCTTTATTGATTAAGTTGTTTCTTGTGTTAGCCACATGCAAGTAGTTGACTCACAGCTGGTCACTTCTGCTGCCATTCCATAGGGAAAGATTCTAGAAGCTAAATAGTGTCCCAGTAAGGGACCTTGAAAGCTGGATATGTAATTTCCCCCAGTGTGATGTGTCTTGTGGTTCTATTAACTTAGACTTTTGTATATAAAAGATATGTGGTTTTGGCATACAATATATAAATTTGAAAATTATTAGAAACAGAAATTAGAACATACTTAAGATTTGGTCTGAATTAGGATTAAAATACTGCTTACATGTGTGCATGACAACAACCAAGTAAAATTCAGATCTTTAAAGAGTAGCTCACATTTGCCAAGAACAAGGTTTCAGTTTTCTTCTCTACCTGGCTGAGCCCAGAAAGGACACTGGCAAATTTTCTGTATTTTCCTGCAACAAGCAAGCTGATTAAATCTACTTTCTATTTAGCCTGACTTTGCACAGTATAAATTTTTTTTTTTTTTGGTAAGGAAGTGTTAATTACAAGTGCCTGATACTGTAACTGGCCCATTAAAATTGTCATAGTGTTGTCCACTGATATTGCACTTAATTTAGTTGTTCATCTTCCCATTAACTCCACGCTTTAGGACAAGCTGGTGATGCTTCTGCTAGTTGGAGTGCAAATTTACTATATGGTTGATGTACAGTTCCTTGGTATTATCACATTCCGCTCATAGAAGAGCTGTTAAATTACTTAAATTGTTACAGAGATCCTGGGGTGGAAAATACATTGTTCACAGGCCCTTTTGAACACAGAAATGTCACTGGCTCGGCTCACAACTTCTGAGTACTCTGCAACAGATATATGGAAAGAGCTTTGAACACATTCTTGGTTATTCACTATTCACTGATGTTGGCTTTGATTCAGAAATTATCTTCGCTTAACACTGATATAAAGCTCAGAAGCTGTAGTGGGTGGTTATGTTGCTCATTGAGAACTGGCCCCTGAAAAGCTGAGAATGTATTGATTTTGCTAGGCATGCCCTGCTGCAGTCAGTTTTAGACTTTGTGCAACAGTCCTTTAAAGTTTTCAAAAAAGAGTTATCCAGATTTGTATCTTGAAGGAGCCTTTATCATTCTGCCTTGCCTTCCTTCCTTGTTTTCTTATTTTACTGTTCTATTGAGTATGATTAATCTTCTAAGTTTGTTCCTTACTCTGGCATTTTTTAATTTTTTTTTTTAGTTTTGGGAATTTAGAAAGGTTTTGGCAGTTTATAACTTTTCGTGTGACTTTCTGGATAACTGCATTCACCTACTACAAGACAAAGTAAAATTTTAAAAGAACACAATAGATGAGCAATATCCTAAGTCTCTTAGATTGCATCTGTAGTACTACAAAAGTATGCCAGCAATATAAGCAAGAATTTAATTTTATAATTTGGATATTTTGCAAATATGAGTGAGTGCGTGATGCAACAGATTGTTGCATGCAGTGTGCTCTTTAAGCTCTGTAGCGTCACTACAAGTAAGTCCACGCACAAAGCTCTGAAAGAAATATTGGAAGGGATCCAGTCTATCTCTACTGCCTTGCACCAAATCTTAAGGCTGTAATACACCTTTCCTCACAATGTTTCCTCACCTTAGGAGAACAAGATCTCTTTCTGAGAGACTGTGGTTTCATTTACAATTCTTTTTGATTTTGTCCCCCTTATTTTGCAGGTGATTTTGAAGGGGGGAAAAGAACGTAGCACAGGAACTACTGCAGTCAACTCAGATTCCTCTCGGTCTCATGCTATCATCCAAATTCAAATTAAAGACATGGCCAACAGGGCATTTGGAAGGTAAGACCAGAAGCAGAAGTGCACTGTGCTGATGTCAAGCCCAGGGACATCCAAGAGACAAAGAGAAGGTGTTAGTGCACAAGTGTGAGCTAAATTAGAAGACAGAGTTAAAGGGGACTTCAAAAAGTTCCACAGTCCTTTCTCTGTTTCCAAGGAGAATGTTTTAGGCACATCTGCAAGAGCTTTGTCAAAATAGTTCATTCAAATTGCCAGCTAAAGAGTTGACAATCATTAGCTACCACACTGTCTTCTTTCCCAGGATCTAATTTTGAACATAAGGCAAAATGGAAGAGCCACAAACACTGAAGAGAGGAAAAGACAGAACAGGCAGGCTTAGAAATAAAAATATAGAGGTTTCTGTAGTTGTGGCATCTGAACTGGGGGGGTTTGTATGTCTAAAAGGGAGGTGGAGCTGAACTGAGGGAAGGATGCCAAGATGTGCCTATAAAAGAAGTCAGGGCTGTTGCAGAAAAAGAGGAAGGACAAAGACAAAGATACAGTGCAACAGTCAGTAGAGCAGCTGGCACCCAGAGCTAGGGAGTGTGAAAGGGAATAATGGAGTTTTGTGGAAAGAAACAACAGGGATCGATGAAAGCTCAGTGTATTACTTTCTACACTGGAAATTTCTCTTCCTATTGTCTTGAATTCCCATTTGATGTCAACAAACAGCAGTTGTCTGTTTTACCTGGGAGGAGAAATCAAAACACTTACAATTCCTTTTAGCCTTTTTCTTAGGAAACTACAAACAGTGATTATGTGGAGAGATGAATGTGTTGTACTTTACACAGCTTACCCGTTAAACTGTAGAGCAGTGTCATCACATGTAACTACACTTTCTATTATTTAATGTTGAGATGCTCTGAAATGGTTTCTGCTGCTATGCTTATTTTGGTGTCTCAGGTATTTCCAGTGGATGTTTCTTGTTGTTCAAAAGTAGTCATTTCTAATCACTCTTCTGATGCCATATGTTGCAGCCTGCTGGTTTAATAAAGAAAAAAAGAAGATGGAAAAAAAGCCCCTAAGATAACTGCAACTTTGTTTCTTCTAGGATATCATTCATTGACTTGGCTGGCAGTGAAAGGGCAGCTGATGCCAAAGACACGGATCGACAAACAAAAATGGAAGGAGTAGAAATAAACCAAAGTCTTTTGGCAGTAAGCTACTATTATGTCTAGGGAATGTTTTGAATTCAACTACTAGCATGTGTTTTAGGATAAAAATGAACCACAGAATAATGAATATATGCATTCCATTGAGAGGAAAAAATAACCAAGGTAGTATGTGTGTTCAGTTTAATTTGTCTGAAAAGTGACTGAAAAACAATTTAAGAAGGAAGAGATACCATTTTGAAAATTAAGTATTTTTAATCTATTCTTATTGCCAGACAGGTAAACACAGCATGGAAAATGTTATGTGTAGTATAAGTGTCCCATATTGTATATAGAAGGTTTTGTCCCTTCTAAGGAATACTGGCTTGGAATTGCCATGTTTGATTCATAAAACCTGCCAGTTATTTTTACCACTTAAACTTAGACTTCTATCTCAAATTAGGAATAAAATACTTAGGAGCATAAAAACTATCAATTTGTATGTATGAAGGAAGGAACAGGAATAAATGCACTCCTGAGGCAAACTGTTTTGATAAGTGTCCACAGTAAGGCAAAGAGGGACAAAGGAGCAGAAAAATGCCATCTACGATAAAGCAGAAGTGCCTGTAAGTGTAAATGCTGCAGAAAGGTTTGCATCTCCTGTAATGCAAACAAGTGAAGCTCAGTGGTGACTGGGGGCTTCTCTAAGTGAGGCTGAAGGTGATACAGGTTCCAGGGTATGAGCCAGCAGTGCAGAAGTCTACGCAGAACTGTACCTCTTAGTGTGCTGTAAATAGGAGGTGGCTTGCTCTGCTTTGGAAATGTAGATGCTCTTTTGCATAGAGGCTTTTCCTACACTGGAATATTTAGTATTTGTACTGGGGAGGTGGCCTGTGAAGTGAATGTGTTTCTGTACTTCATGCTTTCTTGAGTACTTGCTGGTGAATAACTGAGTGTCACAGGGAGTTGGTACCTGAATAGAAAGAAGTCTGATCTTGAAAGTCTTCTCCAGCCTAAACAATTCTGTGATTCCCGAGAATCCTGAGTGTAAGCCCATGAAATTCTTTTAAAAGAAACTCTAAAATCAGAGTCTGTACATTTTTGGTATTGTGAAACTAAGAAGATACTTGGACAGTCTACAGGTAGTGACTGAATTAAATATAAAAAACATCTTGGGTAAATCTTCATAACCTGTAGCCTGTAAAACCTAGCTCTGACCTCAATGATCATAACACTCTCTTCATAACACTCATGATCATAACACTCTCTTTTAACCCATGAGATCTGAAGTCTGCTGCTGGTTTGAATATTCATGTTGTTTTCAAGTGTAAGACTTTTAGACACTGCAACTAGGAGAGCCAGACTAAAGACTTACAATAGTTTGATCTCTCACTTGTTACAGGTATAGTTTTTAATAAAATGCTGTAAAAGTGAGAAATGAGTGTCATTTTCAGTGGGAGTTTGTAAAATATCGAAAGGCTGTCAAATGCTTCCTGGCAGTATCACTGTGATAATACTGTAATCTTCTATCTCTTTCCAGAAGAAAGAAAATATGAGAGCTCAAAAAGCTCTGTCCTTTGGGTACACCTGCCCTGCAAGCTGCAGCATAGTCTAGGCTACACCCAGTCTGGCTTCAGACTAGCTAGATGTAGTGCAGGCAGCAGCTCTGTGGAGCTCCACGCGTGCTAAATGTGTGTGCTGACCCAGCTCCTTGCATTTGGTGCAGCCCACAGAGCCATCAAGCAGGGCACAAATTGACCTTGCAAGGGACAACACGTAGTAGGAGTCAAAGTGACACAGGACCTGTGTAGGTTCCTTTTGATGCTCTTCAGGTCCTTGCCAGTGCATGACTGATGCATTTTTTTCCTTCTGTTTTTTCTTTTTTTGGTAGCTAAAGGAATGCATTCGGGCGTTGGATCAGGAACACACACATACTCCTTTCCGGCAAAGCACGTTAACTCAGGTAAAATGAGCAGAAAGGCAAGAGGAGAGGTTTCCCTGCTGAGGACCAAAATAAGAAAAAAATCAAATAAATAAATAAATAAATGTCATAGTTCAGTAACTGCTTCCTTTCTCGAGGAAGAGAGATTTTGAAATGCATAACTTTTGTAAATTTTAATTTTAAAGGTAATCACAGAGTTAAGCCAACTGCCAATTTCCTCCAGCCAGCAATGGGGACAGCCATGGGAAAAAAAGAAACAAGCCAAGAACTGAAACCAAACAAAACCCCAAACACCACCTTCCAGACTCATACAGAGTTACCATTCATCTCCCCACAGTCTGAAACTAATCTTGCATCTTCTATTCAGTTACTGTCTTGGGAGTTTTTATCAATATTTCTTGACTTCAGCTGTTAACATCTGCTTTATACCTCAAACCGTATTGGCACCCTTGAGGCATCTGGAACAAGGATTTGTTTAGAGTCCTAATTAATACTTGTTTTCATTTTAAACTGTAAACAAATAAAGACAAGAAAAACTGAGACAAGAGGACTACATTTATCCAAAGAAATTAAAAAGTACTACCTCATGTTGAATTTCTTTTGCAGCTGTTGCTAGTTTACAGGATGTGTGAGGGACATGAACTGCTAAGAGCCCAATTTTTTTTTCCTTCAAACCCTAGGTGCTAAAAGACTCTTTCATTGGCAATTCCAAGACATGTATGATAGCCAATGTTTCACCAAGCCACGTAGCTACAGAGCACACCTTGAACACTCTGCGATATGCTGACAGGTAGGAGGTGAAACTCGGTTCTTGCTAGGGTGAAAATCACAAAGTAAAAAGTAATGTGTGATGTTTGCCGTTACATTTTACTATACTTACATTGCAAAAGTCTATTTAAGCAAGAAACAGAATCTTTACAAAGCTAATAAAATTGTTACCTATCCCAACTCTTACATTTTGTCTTAAATTTTTGTGGGTATTGTAAGTACTTTCTGATGACCGCTTTCAGAGATTAAAAGATCACTGTGTGCCCTGTAACTGCAGGATTGACCTTAGCAGTCAAAGTTTTGATTTAGTTTTGTATTTTGATTCTACTTAGAATGTGTGTGAGGACTTCACCCTCCCTCCTACAGAGCAGGAAGTAAATTACAGGCTGTGCAGTGCTGATCTTAAAAGGTCAAGAGATAACTTGAGGGACAAGAGGAATAGAGGGAGCAGCTAAAGGTCAGGGTGGTAGGGGAAAGGGTGATATCAGTTAATCAGCTCTTCACAGCTGCACTGCTGAGTCTGATCCAGGAGCAGACTCACCTGAGCTAAGGAGTCCTACTGCAATTACTCGAAAAGTCCTACATTGAGCCTTGTGGGACCCTGTGATGTGCTGTGGAGAATACCAGCTTGTTCTGCTGCATTGTAATGTGTGGAAATGCCACTCCCTTGCACTAAAACTGAGGCCATTTCCACTCACTTGCCCTGCTATGCACTGCTCAAGGAAGCACTTAAAAAGACTGCTACAGATTTTTCCAAAAGTCCAGGCATTTTGGCAGAAGAGTTTTGATACCTGTGAAGATCACAGACAGAAAAGAAACGATGATGCTGAATTCAATATTTAGTCTTAGTATGTGAAAGCATAGATTTGTTCTGAAGATGCTGTTATTTATATGAAAGCATGACATTTTCTAAATCCACCCTCTTTTTTACAGGGTCAAAGAGCTGAAGAAAGGGATTAAATATCCTACCCCTGTCACAAAAAGGCATCGCAGAGCTGGAAATGTGTTTCCAAAACGTGTCCAAACCACTCCCTCTTTGCCATCTGGGGAAAAGAGCTCTCCAAAGAAAGTGAAGCTAGGCCTGCAGCATCCCTCAAGTGCTACAAAAGGAAGGGCGTATCCTGCACTACTTCAACCACCTGGTGTCCCTCTTACCTCTACCCCCAAGGGAACTGACAAAGGACATGCCTACAAAGGAACCAGAACTCCCTGCTTCCACCACACCACCCCAGTTAAGGGAGTCCTACGTATAACACATCCCCTGAAGAAAAATGATCTATCCCCCCACTCTGAAAAGAGCCTCACAGTGAAGGATTTCATTGCCACAGCAGAAACAGAAGAAAGTGGCCAACAAGACAAGTATATGCAAAACAGAACACCTGTCCAGTACCTGAAAGTCCAGACAGCGCAACCTCTTCAGAAACAACTTGTTCCTAGGGAAGATAATTCCTTTGGAGTTGGCAACCTGCCCTCTGACAGCGAACAGGAATGGGGAAATACTTTTACTAAACAGTCCGTTGGACCCTGGGCATATCTGCCTCCATATCAGAAGGAAAGGGAAAAGCATTTACGTCTTTATCACCAGCAGCTTCAGCAGCCCCCTATTCTAAAGCAAAAATTAAACTATCAACCCCTTGAGAGGTTTTTAATGCAGTACAAGCCCGAGGAGATTCAAGTGAAGCCAGAGCCGAGCCTTACTCTAACTGAAGTCCAGAGCAAAGAGTGGGTACAGCTGGAAGATGTGGATGACAGTGATTTCAGTGAAGATTCTTTCTCACCTGTCTGTAGTCAAAAGAGTGTGAAAAGAGGAAATAGCAACAAATCCAGTCCACATTCATTTTTCCTTCATGAAAGAGAGCGAGGATCCGAAGAAGAGCAAAAGTACAAGTCCAAACACAGACGTCTTGTTTACTCCAGTGAAGCTACCTTAACTCCAGAAAAGAATGCTTCAACCCCATGTGTATCTCCTGTATTGAAATCAGGAACTCCAGAGTGTAAAGAGTTTGATCTCCAGCATGAGGAGAAGGAAGAATCCACTTTGGATAAAGAGGCTGCCCTTGCAGAAGGAGGTGTAAAATGGAAAGCTCGAAAAAGTGGAGTTAGCCACTCTGTTTCTTCCATTGATTCCTCAGAATTCACCTCCGAGCTCATGGCCCCGCTCCTCGTGTTGCCTCTTGATGGTGAGGACACAACTGAAACAGAGAAAGCACCTTCCAACCAAGAGAAGCCCCACCACAAAAAGCAGGTGCTGGACAGTGATGCCCATAGCAGGTTTGAGGACGAGGGCTGGCAGTGCACCAGGAGCAGATCTCTGACTGACAGCATGCTGGATCCGTGGGACCAGTCCCAGCACGGGGAAAGGCTCTGTGTCCTGCTGGGCTCCTCTCAAGTCACACACAAGAAGCGCCCATCCACCTGTGGCCGTGTGAAGCCATGCTGCAGCCACCCGGGATCAGTTTTGTCCAAGCAGGGAGTCCGGCACAGTTCATTTGTTGGACATGACCTGACAGAAACATCCACAGCTGGATCCACAGCTGGGTCTGCCATCCCCAGGCCAGAGAAAGAGGGTGGGGGGCTTTGCAGTGACTCCCCCTTCAAAGAACACTCGGAAAGCAGACAGTGTAGTGCTGATATTAATCAGCATAACAATGCTGGTAATGCAGGGAAGTCTAACTCAAGTAAAGGGTCCAGTGCTGAGGAAATAAATGCTGAAATACCTGAAAAGAGCTATGCATCCCAGTCCCTCTCTCAGGACAGCAGTTGGCTGCTGCAGCCCAAGCCAGAACTGAGCAATGAGGACCTTACCCATACTGAAGACCCTTCCAAGTCATCCTTTGGCAATGAAGAAACAGCGTTGCTAAAAAGGAAGTTAAAGCAGAGTATTTTTACACTAGAGACTTTTGCTGCAGATGCAGGATTTACAACCAAAGATAATAAGCCAATAGCAAGTGCAAAATGCCCCTCACACATGTCCAGGAGCAGTTCTCCAAGTGCTGCATCCAAGATGGGGAAAGGAAAATGGCAGAGGGAAGCCCTAGAAAAGGCACAGTAAGTCTTGCTCATCATGAAGTTTGTAGTAAAGCTTAGAAAATCTGGACATGTGATACACTTGCCTTTATGCATATGTCATACTCATATGTACTTCAAAAAACAGTTGTTAATCATTCTATTAAATAATTACAAGATTAATCATAGTTTGTAGTAATTATCTTAAAAGTATATAATTGCTTGTTATTTAGTGATATTTTAATACCTCACAGGAAGCCAATTATATTAGAGCTTCTAGGATAATACTAGAGGAATAAATATTCTAATACAAACTGCAGTTCTCAGTAATTAATTGGCTTACTATAAGCTGTAAAGTACCTAAAATATATCAAAACTTTCCATCAAGAATCAGCTGTTCCATCAATGAAAAGAAAAGCTGGTAGAGCAGCTGAGCAGTCACTGAAGATGTAGATATAAAGCTTCTGAGTACTCTGAGCTGCCATTGTCAGCTCCCAGGGACTGGACTGCATTCTTTTGATGGAAAGGACATTGTTAGTGAGTGAAATTTGCTCAGAGGAACCAACAGCAGCACTGCCTTCCTGCTCAGCCTGTTGCTCACTGGAATTACTTACATGGCTATAAACCATTTCACCTATTAATTAGGCAATTGTACTCCTTGATTCTCCTACAGTGAAAAGCAGTTGTGTGCTGCCTGTGCTAAAGGCAGGCTGTGGCCACTCCTCTGTGAGCAGCCCTCAGTCACCCAGCTCATCCTGAAGCCCACACCAGTGCAGTCCACTGCACTTCACGGAGCACTGGTGTGTCCTTCCCGAGTAGCAGGGACACAGGATAGCAAGGCTTCCTCTGGCATTTTCCTCTTTCTTGACGGTTTATTGAGGCCAGCTGTGATTACAAGCAGTGATTACGCTACAAACTGTGTAACCAGTGTGTATTTTTGTTAATCAGAGAGACTGTAATTCGTGCTCATCAGCAGTACC
Source organism: Taeniopygia guttata (assembly GCF_048771995.1). Taxonomy (NCBI): domain Eukaryota; kingdom Metazoa; phylum Chordata; class Aves; order Passeriformes; family Estrildidae; genus Taeniopygia; species Taeniopygia guttata. The sequence continues at coordinate 45,854,834 of NC_133063.1, read as the reverse complement.
TGGATGAAATGGCAGAACTGTGCTTGAAAGAGGAGTGCTTGATAGATCAGATGTCAGAAATGGTAAGTATTTCATATTATGGTTTTGGAGCCTGCATAAATTAATCTTGGAGATTATTAACATGAATTGCTGATGTGATGTTCCTTGTCAGTTGAAGCCCTTTCTTAGTCCTGGGAGAGGCCTGTAATTTTCAGTGTATTGTGTCTGCCAGTATCCAGTCTGACAGGCCCTTGGGAAGCAGGATATGGATGGGCCAACCCTGAAGCCCTTGTCTCTGATAAGAGAGCCTTCCCTTATCTCGCATCGCAGGGCAAACTGTACCAGACAGGCCATCTGTCCCTGTCATGTTTTAGTTCTTGCAGGCTGGGACAAGTAAGCCAACACCACAGAACAGAGCATACCCCTAGAGCAGGACAAGGATGGAATTTGGCTCTTCCCTCTGGGAGCCTCTTTGCCTATCACGCTGCAGGTGTGCCAACCACCTGGGCCTCACTTACTCCAGTGTTCTGACCACTGTGGCTTGTGCCTCACATGCTCTTGGCTTTGGTTACTCAAGTGTTTCTTGGCTTCTCTTTGCCTCCGATGACAGTGGTGTACCCTAGACCTAAAAACTTGCACCTGCATGGCCCCACTGCTAGCTAGGCAATCCCAGTTCTTTTTTTCTCCTTTCATCTATCCCAACAGATGCATGTTACACCTATGTGAAAATCCAGACAATGAACATTTTCCAGTAAGAACTCCTGCCTTCCCCATTCTCTCACCTTCTCATTAAAGCCAAGCTCCATTGCTATATTGCATTATCAAACCATTTCAATTCCTGAAATCACAGTTCAGATCTGAAGTACAGGGACCCTGCCCTCAGGGACTTTGGAGTGGGGCCACCATGTGGCTTATTCACTGATTTCAAGCTGCATATGCTGTTTTACAGATAACACACAGTTCACAAAGCAGCACAAGAGGCATAAACTGTTTTAGTTTTGTGGCAGACAGTGCAGTGAAACAAAGCTATCTTTCTTCTTCTGAATTTTTTTCATCTTCTGAGATTGTTCTTAAGTCTGTTGGTCACTGGACACCAGCTCTACTCCCACATTTATTTGCCTCTTACAGCAAGCAGTTATTTCTGGCTAGCAGAATTCTTACAAGCTTGACAGGCCTTCCAGCAGTGCGTGAATAACATACCCTGTAGTTTTATTTCACAGCATGGCCTTTCTAAGGTAGTGAAACGTGCTTGGGCTTCATGCATCAGCTTCTGTCCTTCCATTTGAGATGGTTTCAACTTCTTCAGCTGTGAAACTTTGGCTGCAGGAGAAACTCCTGGCAAGTCCAGCCACACACTTAACAAAGCAATATTTAAAGTGCTTAAGAAAAATGTGCCACAGCAGCTGGGCTAGTCTTCATCACTGTCCTGATTTCCCTGCAGGACAGAGATACAATGCAGGGAAATCACTGCATACACCTGAAGATCACTGAGATACAGCTGGAGTATTGCCACATAAGCTTTTGCGTGATTGATTTTCATACACAGCAGCTGAATTTCCCAGCCCTGGGGATGCTGACACCTCCCAGTTTCTGAGGCCCAGAACTGTGAACAAAGGCACCAAACTACTCTCAGCTGGAGAGCAGAGCATGTCCAAGTGCTCCCTTATTAATACAAGCCCTACTTAAAAAAGGATCAAAACTCCCATTTTTTTGGAGTTCCAGTTCCATACTGGTTTTTTGTCCGTGTGGCTATGAAAGGTGGAGTTCCCTGGGCTGAGGCAGGATACAGTGCTGATATTGCTCATGGCCTGCAGCCATGGCCCCATGACCTGATGGGAAAGAAATCCCTTGCATGTCTCAAGATTGGGCTCACTCAGCCTTTATTTTCCTAATTGATAAGTCCAGCATGAGAGGTGTCAGGAGCAGAGTTCTGTACATGGTAAAACCAGGTGACCAGTCCCAGTACCAAACCTTTGAAAAGCTAACCAGAGTAGAAAAGCAACAGCAGCTGCTTTATTTTTGTTTTTAAGCCACTACATGAGCTGTAATTTCACCAACAGACAAAACTACCAGAGTCAGTGAACCTCGCTATTTAGAAGCACTGACCTTTGTCTGTGAGGGCTGTGACTTCAATGAGGAAATGCTGATTTAATCTACCAGTCTGCAGAATGCTTTTACGTTCTGCTGCAGTGTAAAAAATACACTGATGTTTTCAACCTGTTAATACTGTTCCCTACTGCTTCCTTGTGCCTTCCTCACCAGGATTTTCAGGATTTCATGACCATACTGGATGAAATCTTGGTGCTGAAGTTCGAGTCTTCCCAAAAAATGCGAGCCTTGCTTCAGTTTTGTTCAGCCTCCCTGGGTACTGAAACATCACTGCGAACACGTCCACTAGTTTAGCCCTTCTTTGCTTCCACATGCACTGGAGCAGCTACAGGAAACCCCAGCCAGCACTTTGCTACACTTGGTGCTGCAGAGTGTGGGTGGTAGGGGACAGCTTTGGGTTTGATATTTGTGACTAGTGTGTGTTTTATATAAGGATGCAGAGAATTCTAAACAAATGAGAGATGACTAATTGGCAGCGTAAGCTTTGTATTTCATTAATACCAGTAAGGCACATTCTGAACAGTAACAATTCAGCAGCCTTTATCTCGCCAATTAGCAGGCAAGGCAGGTAATGTATCATAGCAGCTTCTCACATGTTAAAGGCAATCCTGTGTTGCCAAGTAAGGGAAACAACTTTGAAGCCAGATACAGGTCAGAACAGAAATGCTCAAAAACTACCCAGAAAAGTCTTTGCAAACAAAAGCCAGGAAAGTGAGAGGAGACGGGGGTTACACTAAGGTGCCTGGACCTTAAGTATTTGGAATAAAAGGCAGGATGTGAAGTGCTGTCAGTTTCAGAAGAACAAAACATATTGTTGAATTAGTGCTTGGGATGAACCCTCCAGAGCTCCTGAAAGAGATGGCTTTAAGTTATGGGTAAGGAGTGGTTTAGCAGGGACTTCCTACCAGATTCCATCTGGCATGTTAATAAGCACATGGGTTTCATGCTGCTGCCCAGAGGAAGACACCAACAGCTGCACCTGCTGCACACCACATCTAACACCTGCACTGAGCAGAGCTGAGCAGATTTCTTACATGAAAATGGGGTCTGCTTGGAGGCACTGGCCTTTGAGAAGCTGCTGACAGCACTGTTATGTGAAACTGGTATTTGGGTCAAGAGCTACGGAGCCATCAGCTGGAGCTCTGCAGAAGTCCTGGTGCTGCATGCATCACCTCGGAACCACAAAGCCAGTCCACTTGCTTTGAAGGCACAAGTGACCTTGAGATATGCTTGCTGACAACATGCTGTGTGAGTGCTCCCACTCCAAAACTAGGGCTGGCGCAGCACATTCATCCACCTCTGTGTCTTCTCAGTAATGTCTGTGGTAGCTTGTTCAAAGCCCGCAGGGGAGCCAGAAATGCCAAGGGGAATGGAACACTGCTGTTTGACTAGCTGTGGGTTTTGCTGCCTGCCTGCACAGCCTCCCTGAGGAGCCCAGGTTGGGCTGAGCGGCAGGACAGTAATCAGTGACACTCTGGGATGCATATTGGGTGCAAGCGCTCCCAGGAATGTCACCCAGCATAGACCTGGGCAACAGAAGCAAATCCCGCATCACTGCCCTGACTGTTGAGTTGTTTTTAGCACTGGTTGGTCTCCATCTTGCAACTGAGACTGGATTTCTCTGTGGAGCAAAGAGCAGAGTTTCTCTAGGAGTCTGAGGTTATGGCTCTCAAAATGGTTCCTGTGTCCTGGTCACAGGCCAGCAGCAAGACACCTGAACCTGGCTCAGAAGCCTCCCTCACTCACCCAGGGAGATGAGGCATCCAGGAGCAAGACTCAGTATTTCTGCATGGCACAGAGCAGTGGTGCCCGACAGCCACCAGAGAGCTGTAAAGCAGTGGGAGAGCAGCACTCTGCTAAAGCCAGATAGGGAGGAACAAGTGTTTAAAACCACCAATTCCCTCCACTTCCTGCGGCCAGCAAGAGCTTTCCTGTGAGTAAGGTGAGGGGAATAAAGGCAGCTGGGTAGTCCTCCTGATAGATGTTCGTTTCCCTCAGCACATTCTCAGCGAGCATGCAGTAAACGCTGCTGTCAGGCAGCACCTGAGGAGTTTGGCAAGTCTATTTGGAACCAAAGAAAAGGTCAGACAGGTCACAGGAAAATGTGATGCCCAGTCAGAAACTGTGCAAGGAAGGAAAATTTTCCCTTTATGTACTCTGACATTTGGGAGATGAGGGTTGGTTGATCACTCAGGTTTTTAAAAAGCAGCTGAGCAAAGTATGTTCACAGGCATTTTGAGTGTCTTACAGAAGACATTCCTAAGCAACACACAAGAATCATTTGCACAACCACAATGCCATGTCCTAACCTCGGAATTTGCTGGCACAGTCGTGAAAAGACAGATGAGTGACCAAAAATTTCTGTGAGCAGAGGAGATGTGAATTAAGTCAGCCTGCCAGATGGGAGCCACAACAGATCAGAATCCCCTCTGATCTATTGTGAAAAAAATCTCTGGCAGATCTGAGCCCCAGCAGCAATTCCCAGAGCAGGAACTATCTGCTCCCTCGTGGAACGGCCAGGGACACTGAGAAACAACAAATAATCAAAACAACAACCACACATAATTTTCCAGTGTCTGATACAATTATTTTTAAACAGGTTATCCAGCCAATCCACATGACTATATCTTCTTGAATATTTTATTATGTCTGTTCTCCAAATTTTATTTTCTCAACTGAAGGTGAGATTTGACCAAAATACAGAAATAAAGCATGTGTCTGTGAAAAGCAGCCCATCCTTGGCAGTAACATGGACATGCTTGAAGTGCTGCACACCCCAAAGATTCAAACAGTGTGTGCCTTACATGCAACAGAAACTATCCAGCTGTTGTCAGAAATGGTAAGATTTTTCTCTCCCCTTTGAGGTTCATTACCTAGTTGCTACTTTAATTCTTGTGTGAAAATGTGCTAAATGAGCATTTTAAGTGTCATCCCCTTCCTACTGTTTGATATTTCACTGACAACTGCTACAAAAGGTTTTTACTTCAACTTGAATATGCGTTAAAGTGTCGTAAAAGCAATCTAAGAGATTTAGAGAGCTTGGTCATGTACCATCAAATAAACACATAACTAAAATGGGTTCACTTTTTGTATTCAGATGCAAGAATGACAATGCTTATTAGCAAAGGCTTGATACTTTATTTCGGTAGTTAGCAGAATTTAAAATAAAATTCAGTTTGCTACAGCACTCTGGTAAAAATCATTTTAGGTCAACATGATCAAAATGCCCATTTGATTGCCTGCAAAAGATTAAGTGGGGCTGGAAACGTGTAGGAGCTCCCCTTTTCACAGGACTTGCTGATGTGGCGAGTTTCAGGAGCCCTGACCCACAGCTGGACTGACCCTTCCCGGCCTGGAGAGCAGCCACAGAATGCTGTTGAAAAGGGCTCTGTGCTTCAGCAGATCTGCAGCAGAAGCCACGAAGCCAGGCAAAAAAGGCCCTGGGGCAGCTGCCATTCTCACTGCCCGACTGCACGATCAGCAGCCCTCCGCCACCATGGGAGTGAAGGATGGCTCTGCAGTATCAGAGCTATTTCAAGGCTGCTGTTGTCCAGAACCAGCAGGAGGCAGCTCAAAGATGCTCTTGGTTGAATGCACAACCACCAGTTTAGGCACTGCCTCTACACTTCTCACCAGCCTTCCCACTCAGGCACACAAACCTCAGACAGAACCTCCGACAAAGGCAGAGCAGGGATATAAATCAATGTGACATGACAGCCTAAGGAAAAGCTCCAAGGTCGTGAGTGTGACCGGGGCTGCAGCCAATTTTCTCACTAGCCAGGAGCAGGGCAGAGCCCAGCCTTGCTCCAGCTGGCAGGACCTCCCCCACCCACAGTGAACGGTGCCTGGACAGAGCAGTACCAGATAAACAAGTACTGCACAGCACCCCGAACACTGAACTCTGATAACATGGGGGTTCCTTGTTACACATCCATTCAGCAATTCCTGTTTTCCAAGCCACCCTCTTAATCCCCTAGCTCTGTGGTACTTTCTTCTCTGAGATGCCATTGTAGCAATACGTGTCATGCCTTCAGCCACCCAAGGATTTAAATACAGAAATGTCACTGCCAAAGGAAGAGTAGCGTCACCAGGGCAGACTCGGGTAAGCACAGCTCTGAGGTAAGACATTGCATCTTCCCAGCTGCCACTTCCCATCGCCACCTCCACAAGAGCTCCAAAAGCAGAGTGGTTATTCTGTGGGGTTAAGAGCAAGACCTCAGAGGGGACTTTGAGAAAAAAACCCGCACACTAATACAATCAGAAATTATTTTATTCAGAGGTTTGCTCTAAATAGTTATTTCTTTGCTGGCCAAGACTTCGTGCCCCTTCAGGACCACCTGGTACCAGACAGGGACTTACTGGGGTAGCAGTTCTGAGAAAACCAGAACAAGCAACACAACCGAATGCTCACAGCAGTGATGGTGAAGCAGTTTGAGTTTTGTTTTCAAGGTTTTCCAGTTAATCAGGAACCCCATTTCCCCACTTCACTGTTGCATTTCTCACCTGGGAAGGATGAAAAGCTGGGCATTCATTAACTGCACTCAGAGAAGCAGCAGCTGCTGTCCCACCAGCTGCTGAATGTGCTTCTTAGACAATCTTTATTTCAGCTCCACCACTAGAAAATGGTGAAGGTCAACACTACGGGGTATGTGCAAGGCAACCTCATCATCCCTCTCCACATCTCCTAGATACTTGACAGCAGATCTCTCTCTTGCATCATTTTGAGTAAACATTTAATTCACACAGTTGGGCACCCCACAGAGAATTCCAGGAGTGCACACTGAGCCCAAATTAGATGTTTTGGTCATAGAAAGTTAACAACATAATAGAGACAAATGCCATCTCCTTTGGAGTCCTGATGAGCTGAAACCTACCACTGAAAAACCTACACTGATGCAATGAGCTGAGACATTTTGCCCTCCAGCAGTCCAACCCTCCAGCTCCAGGCTCTAAGATGAGTTTTGATCCCTATGCTGGGGTTTTGCCACAAACCAAAAATAAGCCACAGAGAAGCACAGCACCTTCTACCACTGCAGCTGCAGCCCAGAGACCTCTGGTTGTTCTGCCCAATAGTGTTCACTTGTTCCGACAGGAGCTGGCAGCACCTGGGCAGGCAGGATCCAGCAAGGTGAATCCGTCTGCTGAAGCCAAAGAGCATGAGAGATGGGAACCATGACACTGGGAGTTATGTTTCAGGGTTTTATTAGTTGGTCTTCTGCAGAATCAAAATATTTAGCAAATTAGAGATTCCTCAAGACTGCTGATATTTCATGTATTTAAAACTTGATCAGTGTACAAACGTAATACTTTGAACTATCAAAAACAACCCCCAACCTGATTTGTAGTACTAGATATTATGTCATTCTATAGCAGTGTGAAAAATGGAACTAATGCAGTGAGTATATTTGTTTTAAAGAAAGTGCTTGAAAGAAACCTCCTGCATTACACTGTCTATTATTTAAAACAAAAAGATTAACTGACTGTCTAACAGGGCATTATCTTAAATATCCTACAAGCCTGGGAGATTAAAAATACTGAACCCCAGCTCTCTGCCTTCACCTTCAAGAACCAACACAAGTTGGAAGGTCCAGCTTACCTGCTTCAAGGGAACCTTACCACTCAGCATTGGATACTCATGTCTGGCAGAAGTGTTGGATGCATGGGTAAAAAATAAAATCCAAGAGGACAAAAATCCCAAGGTTCTCTCTTTATGCATAGTGACAGTTTCTGAACCAGTGTTTTACTAAGTTACAGACTAACTTTCAACCAAAAAATAAAACTCCATTGCACTAAAGGTCAAATTTAACCAGGTAATCTGGACTGTGACACAGTCAAGTAATTCAGTACAAGCAGACAAGACACCAGGAAAGCAGCTTCAAAGAACCAAAGCATCCTAGTTTCAGAACCAACTTAATATTCTTCTGTCCAACTCCAGTGCAACAACGAGGGGGGAACCACTCCATCTCTACCTATGTACAATTCCAGTCGAGGCTGGGCAGTCTCAACTTTCCATGGCCAAGCTGGAAAAAGGAAACTTAGGAAAGGACACTTTAAAATTTAATTTAAGAATGAAAGTTGGCCCTCATTGGAAAGAGAAATGCTGGAGTGATGCACGCAGGCAGGCTTTTCAGTCACTCTCCCTTCTACGCAAAAAGCTGAGAGCAAGTCACACTGGATGTGAAGGTGGCAGGGCTGGTCCTGCTCCGTTGCACGCCAAGAATCCAGGAATGTGTCTTTAGCTGGCTCCTGCACGGGCCATTAGATCTTCCAAAGCACTGTGTTGGTCGTTGTTGTGTAATAATAAGACCTCCTTAATGTCTTTGAGTTCAAAGCCCATTTCTTTAAATTGACTCATTAATTGGAGAAGCTCTGTGATCTGAAAGATGGATAGATAGCCTGTTATTTGCAAGAGAAAAGTGGATGGCTCAGTGCTTGGTGGAGGTTTAGCACAGAGCCTGTCTTCAGCAGCATGACTGTGGATTCCTCCTCCCCAAGCACAGCCCGTTCCAGCTCTGTTGGGAGAAAGTCTGCTCACACCAGAGCCACCAGAGCTCTGGGCACAGCAGCCCACAGGGACCTTCTGTCCCCTCTGTTTGCCATCCTTCCCTTCCAAAGCCCTCTCCAACCAGGGCACCAAAGCTCAGTCTGCCAGGGTGTGTCTCTCAGGATATTTACCAACCTGGCCCAACGGGGAATCCCAAAAATGCTGTTTAATGGCACCCAGCTGCCCCATCCAGCAGCTCCTGCTGCACCCAATTTCTTTTAAAGTTACTCGGACTTCAGGAACAGCGCAGTAGCCCTTGCTATCAATTGGCTTCTCAGATCTAGGGCAAAGTTGGGGGATTAGCACAAACCCCACTGTGTACATATGGCATTTCCAACATCAACTCTAAATTGTCCCTGAGCTTTGAAAAATAAAATGGTGAGAAGTGAGCCAGCTGATCCCTTTTATGAACCCTCTGCCATTTACAGTACATCTGCTCCACTCCAGGGGAAGGAAAAATCCCAAACAAGCAAGCAGGTTGAAATGGGCAATTGGGAGATTAGCAATTTCCAATTCTGCGGCTGAGCCAATAAGCAAATGGATTTCTCAAACTCAAGTTACTTTCCATCCTCACACTGCTATTGCTCTGTTTACAAGATGATCACTTGTCCAAGAAAGACAGGAAGACATATCTATGTTTGAGGGGATTGGGTTGCACCTTGAAAGACTTCATGTAATAAACTGTCACACTATCGGCTGGCAGACTTTACAAGATCCTCCTGTCCTCTGCCCTTGCTTGCTGCTCTTGCTGTACCTTTGGTGCTGGTAAAGCAGCCAGACAGAGAACCAGCTCCCAACACGTGCATTTTCTAGCTTCTTCCAGAGCAAGCCCTAACCCAATTTGCTGAGCAGCCAGGCAGATGCACTTGTACAAGGGAGAAAATTCATGGCCAGGGCAGGCTGGCAAGGTTTGCAAGACAATTTGCTGCTGCTGAAATCAAGTGTATCTGTACCACGCACCTTGCCCACAAGAGAACTCTGGGCATTCAAAACAATAGGACCACAATAAGCAGGATCTTAAAAAAATCCTGTCCCCATAAAAATGGATGCAAATGAGACTAATAGAATGGCACTGACAAATTCTAATGCTTTAACAATTTTTAGCTTTATCAGCAAAAAGGTGTCGTTTGGCAGTCAGTTGTGGAAACAAGGCAGCATTACCATGAAAGCCAGAATTACATCAACCAGAAGAATTGCTGCTGGAATTCCCTGTCATGGCACATTTTTCTATTTCTGAACACACTGCACCCTCACCTTCTCCTCTGAACACTGGTGCATTTCCAAAGCTGCTTCAACAAGAAGTGGATCAAAGCCCTTCTCACAAAGCTGTCCATGTGCAAACAGGTAATCCAAAACCTATGGGGAATTAAGAAAACAAACTGTGGTTGCAGAGAGGCACTTGCAGCAGGCAGCTGAATGTCACGTTGGTACATGCAGAGGGCTTGAGCATGATTCTACCCAGCATTTCACCAGAGACAGAGATACACTCCTTCCTAGCAGAGCTGAGACATTCCTTATACAAGGGCTTGTGCAGAGAAAGCAGGCAAACCCTTCTGTTCTGCTGTGCTCTCTGACCATCCCCTTCATTCTAGTCAAAGCAGCCTCAAAAGTGTCTCTTTAGACCTCTGATGGCAGAGCAGAAATTTCACTACACTTTTTATACAACGAGTTTTAAAAATGAAACTGTACGTCCAGCAGCCAGGACATGTCTACTTTTAGCTTCCTCTCAGACAGCCACAAGAGCTGATGCAATCTGAGAGCAGTCAGCCTTTGAAGATAAACTCAGCATACTGGCAAGTGAGCTGCAAATCCCAGCTCATGCACACAGAAACTGCTGCCAAATTTCTTATCCATCATCAGCTTTAAGGGGAAGTGTCATGTAGGCAATGTTAGGTATGTGAACGAACAGCGCTTGCAAGTAGAGCAGGATTTAAAACCGCCCCCTTAAAGGACCTTTTTGCCATCTGATGCCACAGTTCACTCCAGCACACAGCTTAAGCTCTATGTAGGGAGAGGGCCAGCAGATCAACCCCACAAGCAGGAGTCCCTGGGGCAAGCTCTGTGCAGCACACAGCCTGCTGAGGCCAGCACAGGAGGCTGGGCCATGTTCTCCCACTTTTAAGTGTTTGTTTGAAGCAGATCCAAGAACCATGCTTTGCCCAGCAGCACTTGGTGCCAAATGACCTGGTTTGTGCAGGCAAGGGAGGCAGCGCTCAAGCAGGAAGGAGCAGCACCAGGGCACACGCAAATCAGTCAGTGGGGGCCTTGCAGGAGCCTTTCAGAGCTGTCTTAGGCCTGCAAGGGCCACTCTCTCTACAAGGAGAGATATCAGCGTTGTAAAGCCTTGTGCTCAGAGAAGGGAAATTGGCTGGATTTCTGTGTCATGTGGCTCTTAACATAGCACAGAGCAATGCTAAGCTTCATTTGGATGTGTTTGTGGCTCTTGGGGAGACCCAGACTCTCTCTCCCTCCAATTTCACACAAAGGGCCCATCCCAAACTCAGCATGGCTCCAACCCAGCACCCGCAGGTATGGCTGACTCTAGCAGTCTCTCACTAGAAATAAGCACAAGCTTTAGGTTGCAAAAACTAAATTGGAGTGACAGGATTTCCCCCATCCATTTTGCAAACCCAAGACAGCTTCCCAGCAGAACCAGCATCCAATCAAGCACTTCTTTGCACTGCCTGAACTCTTACCTGATCTATGTTCTGTCCCTTCTTCCTCATGGCTTTCAGGACATTCTCAGGTGAGTAGCCCATGTTGACCACAGTCTCCACACAGTGCCTCTCACTGGGGGAGAGGCCCTGCTGCAGCTCGGCCACGAGACCGCCCGGCCACTTCGTGCAGCTGCTGCTGTTGGACACTTTAGACACTGCAAAGTTTTGGTGTGTTACCTAAGGAGGAAAACCCAGAGGCTGAAGTGATGGTCATCTCCTGCACCCCCACATCCTGTTTCTGCCGAGTACCAGAACCAGCATATCCCATGCAATTAATTCAAAAGGTTTTCTAGAGTGCCCTTGGGAAGTTACACACTGTGAGGATGAAACCAAGTAGCCTAATTCCCACCATACTTTTAACCCTCAAAGCAACAATCAACAACCCACATTCTCCACAAAGAACTCTCTCCTACTGGTGTGACCAAAGCCTTTAAACATCCAAGCCCTGCAACATTGAAGGCTGGGATACAGCCAAATCATGCACCTCAAAGGAAGTACAGATTGCTTTCTTCACTTCAGGTTTACTCATGACCTGTGTTTTTCTGTACTCAAAGGAGCACCACTTACCAAGATTACCATACACACGATCCAATGCAAGCAAACACACAGGTGTATTTGGAAACTTACCACAGGGATTTCTGTTTCCTGGTAGTCTGGGTGTACCTGCTGGACAACACACAAATAAAACAAGTATAAACATCATGCACCAGTCAGCAGAATTTGCCACAGCTGGGGGAGAAGGGTTTTACAGAAGATTCTACCACAGGATGGGAGACTTTAGGGCTGATCAAGTTTCCACATATGAGATGCTGACATTACCCATTGCCTGCAGCTATAGAATCTTCATCATCATAAGGATCATTCCTCCTCTCAGCACTCCACAAACGGATTATACTCCAAGAAGGATGTGTGTACCCCCACAGTAATTCTAAGATTGTTTATTCTGTCACTGTAGCAGCTGCTTGTTCACACAGCCCCAGTTCAGTTTCTGACCAGGTCTACATTGCCTGAATAACAGTGATAATTTTGAAGTCATTGCCTAAAGTCTTCTTTGGACTTTTTGCTTATGTGAAGGGGTAAGAGAAAATACACCTCTTTTCTATTCACTGCACTGAACTCCATATACCACATAGGAACAACGTGCCACATTGGCTCAAAAGAACACGTGAGTTTTCTACCCAGCACTTGTCCCACTCCTAGCGCACCAGCAGGGCTGGGTCATGTCCCCTGCTGTGCACCTGCTCTGCTTCTGCAGAACCACCCCACCACTTTGTACAACCTTGCCCAAGTTAACAGCAGTGCAAAGTCAGGCCTCAGCCTCACCAAAGCTATACATTTCAGTTCAATACATTTAGAACTCTTGCACGTTAAACAGAACAGACTGCAAGAAATCACTGTGGACCAAGAACCACAGTTTTTAGCATTTCTTAATATTTATTATGTCAGCACTGATTGCTTGAAAGGTTGTCCACATCCTTCAGAAAGACCTTCTTAGTGCCCAAACTGAACAACAAAAAACCCTCTATAAAAAACCAGTTCTGAAAAGATCTAACAGGATTCCATTTATTTGCAAAAAGATCCCAAACTACCACCCAGGAGGTCTTCTTCTGCATTCCTGAACATCTTCCAGGGCGAGAATTTCTCTTCTAGAAAACCAACCCTGAGACATCATATTCATTCTGATGCACTAGCATATCCAAGAACCTAGTCTCATGGTGTGTTTTTCAGACACATCCTCTCTCCAGACACTTTTTCAAGGGCAAAAAGCACTGGAATATAGGATAAACTGAAATAGGGAAAACAGCTAGTGGGTTATCAAACAGAAGGATGATGCTTTGTTATTGATGCTGCAGCTGGAAAACCAAAACTGTTTCTGACACCAGAGATTTAACAGTCTGGGAAAGTCAGCTCCTCCTACACAATCTACTTGAGTTTAATTTCAATCTGCTGTCTTCATTAGTCATAGCTACCTCTGTTAAAGCTGCAGAAATCAACATACTGAGATTCAAGAAAAAATAAAAATGAGGAGAGAGGGCCACCACAGAACCTATGCAGCCTTAGAGAAACTACAGATTTATTTCATCCAAAGATTCCTATATCCAATTCAGTGATAAAGCAAAAACTCCCATGGTAGCCACAAATTCAATGTTACAGTTTCTAATCTTGTGAGGAAAAAAAATAAAATCACCATACAATACATTTGGATATGAGCCTTCTGCTCCCAGCCACAGAGATGACTGTGATTTCATTCTACTGTTTTCATACTCTGAGGAGTTTTGTTACATTTATTTAAATTATTTTGTTGCATTTACTTAAATTTCTCACATATCAGCAATCATTTTCCAGTGGAACTATACTGTGGAAGTATAAACCAAGTATAATCTGAAGTCCTGGAATTTAAACACAAAGAACTAAATTTCATCAGCATAATTATTTCTTGGTTCACTACTTCCAAAGTATAAATAGTTTCAAATTAATGAATTAATTTTATCACTTCTAGTAAGTCTATTTTTTTCCCACTTTGCATCTTCCCTTACAACACTGTCAACAGTACACTTTCCCTCTTGGTCTTTAAAAAATTTTAATTCAGCAGAGAGATTTGAATAGTTTTGAGTGTAAATTTAGGCATCTTAATGCCATTCTTATCTAGTTGTCAGTGATCTTGCATCCCCAGAGATGCTATGTGCTCCATAACTAAGATCACAGAGGCCCCCTCACACCTGTGACCTGCAGCAGTGAGCAGGTGCTCAGCACACAGCTGCTCCTGTCAAAGTTAACAGTATTGAATTTGCTCCAGTCATCAACAATCAGCTGTTCTGCTCTACTCTGTCAGATACACTATCTCCCAGAATATTGTATTTCACAATTATGAGTGCATTCATCTAACCCTGAAAAGAACTGGAAGGACAAAAGGGGGGAAGCAGCATCAATTGTTTCACACCACATGGTGTCAAACAAAAACCTACAGCATGACACTAAAACCACAGAATCACTGAAACACTGCCTATATTGGACAGAGAAAAGAACCTAGATTATTTTAGAACAAGCAAGAGGATTTGAATACACAGCTTTCACTAGGCTTCGTGAGTACTGGTATCCTGATATGCAGTTCTTCATAAAAAAACCCCACATGCTTACTCTAATCTCTGTTCTTATTCACAAAGAGACAAAAAACAACACCTGATATGAAGCTAGTTTTCTCAAGGTAATTTCAGAACTCACAACGAGATTGACTCTTCATTTCGTCAATCTCCCATCTCAGAACTGTATGGTGACAAACTGTAACATTAAAAATACATGACAATGTTCAAGGCTGATTTTGGTCTCCACTAAGCAATGACTCCACCCTTCTTCACAAGAAAGGGCAAATACAAGATTTCACATCACTATAATTTTTTTCCTGTTAAAAATTAGGCTTTTAAAGGATCTCAGGAAGAAAATCAAAACTAAAAAAAAAAAACAAAAAACAAAAAAAAAAAAACCAAAAACAACCCACAACCCCAAAGACTTACTTCACTGTAGATCAACTGCAAGCACTTTTTTCTTCCCCAAATGACACACCACATCTGTGTGTTTTAACCTATTATTACATCTATTTCTTGAGAAGCCTGCATTTCCCATTATTTCCAGCAAATAAACAAGCAAACCAAGGAACAAAACCAGAAGAGATTTGATTCAGAGCCTAACAGCACTTCAGAATCTCATATATCTCATCTGGGTAGGACAAAATGCAGGGCTGTACGGAGAAGATGCCTTATTTGCTTAGCTCAAAGGCATGCAACTCTCAACAAAAAATGAGAGCTGAAAAAACAATCACTGTATTTGGTCTAAAAATGTCAAATTTGGGTAAAATTCAGGGTAATAATCTGAGGATCAGAACTACCACCACAAACGCCTGTTTGATTGATCAATTCACCATGTAAATTAAGAGGATCTATAATTCACTCCTAGTAAAGGAAATTATAACCAGAGCAACAGCGCAATTTAGAGGCAAGAGCTGCCTCTGCACTTCCACCTCTCACCAGCAACCCCAGTTTGACTCCACTCCATGTTTACCGTAGTTGATGTGCTTTGAGATGATTCTTCTTCTGTACAAACAGTCGAAACAGCTAGGGAAGACAGCCTGGATGAAGAGGATACTGTCTCTCTGCCACTGTCCTCATTTAGAGCGGAAAGACCAAGCATATGGTGTCCATTCAGTTCACTGGCTTTGCTCTGAGCACAGGTCTGCAAAGAGCCGAGCAAAGTGCCATTGCGGAGACAGGTAGTGCTGTGGAAAGTGCTTGTGAACTTTGATGATTTCTGATCACCCTCATCGGAGTCAAGCTTAGGGAATGACAGGGATTTGATATTGCTCACTGAAGTGATGGGGGAAAGGGACACTTTGGAAGACAAGGACATCTTTTCACAGTTTCCCAACTGTGGTAAAGTGATAAAGCCATTTGGTTTGTGAAGGGGTTTGAAGTCCAACGTGGCCTTTTCTATGGATGCCAGAACTTCCTCATCTTGCAACACAGACTCAGACCCTCCTTTAGGCAATGTATTATCTAACAGCTGGGCAACAATTGGCCCAGTAGTACCAACATGAATTTCAAGGATATTTTTTAATTCCTCCTTATCATCTATAGTTTTTAATTCCAGTTTGTCAAAAGGGTCTTCTTCACATTCAAAATCAGCTGGGTTGAAATCTGCCTTTGGGTGAGGTGGACTGAGGACCTTTTGCTTCACAGAGCTCGTGTTGGCTGGGGTAGGAGTCAGAATATTATTGTGCTGCAGGCTAGCAAGGATGGGGTTAATAGGAGGAGGCATGGCTTCAGGGCAAGGTCCCTCTGAGAACCCCATCTTGGTGTTGTCCTCTGGAGCTGCTTTTGAGTTTGCTAGAGCTTCTTCTGCCTTGTGCTCAGCTTGTCTCTGGGCAGCCTGAATTTTTTTGATGTCTTCAGCCCACTCGATTGTTTTCTTTTCCAGTGAGAAGTCATACTGAATGGACATGAAGAGAAAAGAAGGGGAAAAAAAAAAAAAAAAAGATAAGTTATAAGGATCATAGCTGCTACTTCTAACAGCAACATAAATTAATGCAAAGAGAATAAGAACTACATGAATTACCAGGAACAGCAATTTGTCAATCTGCAGGTTGTGAAAAAGCTGGCAGACACTAGAAGTACTTCATTTTGTCACTAACAGTAAAATCTGGCTACAACCTGGATTAAAATACTGTATTTTGCCTCCTTCCTACACTTAGCTTTGCTTTAGCACTACTCATCATCCTAAGATCAGTTTCACAGCCCTCCTGCCCTCTTCCCTCAGGACAAGGGAGATAGCAAGGGGAAGTCTGGAGTAGTTATTAGATGAAAAATCACACCCTGGTCTGGCACCACTGAACCATCCCCAGCCCGCAAGTTCTACAAATCATTCAGCAGAGTTTTGCATCCAAAGGCCAATACAGTATTACTCAGTGTCCCCTAAAAGATTCCTAGGGGACTGGATACTAGAGTTCTACACCCATTGGTTTAAGGCAGTATTTTCATTCCCACTCCAGTGCAATGCTTCACCAGCCAAAGGAGATACAGCGGCTGCACCAACGACAACATATACAGGCAGCAGCAAATTTTGCTGTAGTTACAGATGTGACAGGACCTCAAAAGCTTTTTCCACTTGACATCAGGTCCTTTATAGCCAGATCTGCACAAGAAGCCATCTACTCAATACCAATGTAATGACCACAGAGCGGCTTAGTTGTAAAGGGCAAAATTATGCATCTTTAAATATCCACATTTTTTTAATACTAAAAATATGGGCAGGAAGCTATATTTCTTGCACTTTATTTTAAACAGCGCTCATTACAGCTATAAAAAGAGTCAAATTCCATTGTGAGATGCACAGTCCACACTATGCAGGGTGTTGCAGTCTGAACAGACACACTATGCTGGCTGAGCCCCAGTTTGGCAGAAAAATGGAGACACAGCACAATTAAGCCAGCAACAGGACATCAGCATCTTCTTTGGCTCTCCCACACCAGTTTAACTGAGTGGAAATATGGGTACTAGGAAAGTCAGGTAATTGCTTAATAGTTATGAGGGAAAAGCGATGAAGTAGGATAACAGGGTAAGATGTAGGCAGGGAGAGAACAAAAACAGCAAAAGAAAAGCAGAATCACCTACAGCAATATGTCACAAACAAAGTAAAAGCAATCATCAGTTAGGACTGGTCAAGGAAAATCATGGATCCAAATGAGAAAGCATAATTCAATTAGACATCCTGTATCACAACCTGCATTTGGAGATTAGATTTTAAACAGTTGTGCTAAAGCAATTGATTTCATGCTACTAACAATTTATTTTATCAGAAACACGCTCCTCAAGACAGGGAAGCCATCCGTGTACAAAGCTGTAACCTGTTTGTCCCACAGCTTGGAAAGAACACTCACTCAGAACTACCCAGAAAATAAGAACTGAAAAGTATGTTATTGCCTGGGTGTAACAGTTCTTAGAATTTATACTGTCAAAAACTATAGTCAAATTTTGTCAAGGTAACATTCAGAACTAACTACAACCACACAAAACCACTGTGCTTCTTTGAAGCAGATAGACTAAACCAAATGCTTAAAAAATAAAAGCCCAATGGCTTTTTAAGGCAATAAAAATTAGACACTTTCTGCATGCTCCATTGTATTTTACTTTTCTATATAGCCCAGTGGATCATCTAGAAATACGAGACTGTCCGTGTGCAAACTGTGATAACTTAGAATGTACAGCACCACAAGGTGGGGCCATGGGTGAGGGGAGAGAGAGCAGGAAGGCAAAATATCACTTACCTGGGCTTCTCTGACAAGCTGAGAAGAATCAGATAGACAGAAACCAATGGGTAATCCAACCTTTGCTGGGGTTTTGAACTTGTCTCCTATCTTAAATGGGACATCATCAAGGTAACTGAAAGGCCCTGAAACCAGAAGCAGGAATTGTATTGAGAAAAAAACCCCACAACTCAAATTTCACACTTTCAGCTCAGGCTCACACTGCTGTGTTTGGGACCTATTTTATCTCCATTGCAGCATCTACACCAGATAACAACACAAATGGAATTTAAAGCTGTTTGGACCTCAGTGTCTCTTAGTTTAGTAGGTTTGGTCAGAGTTTGTTTAATTCCTAAATCCTAGCCCATAACTGTTAAGGAAAAAAAAAAAAATTAAAAAAATAAAGGCAAACACTCTCGTAACCACAATCCACCAGATTTTGACACCAATGCAACCAGCATCTTAGTTTCCTTTATGACAACACTATTCCTACACAACTGGATGCTGAAGCTCTCCTGAACAATGCATTCTATCTCTATAAAAAGATCCATCATTTTTTGTCATATTCAAAGCAGATTTTAAAATTATTCAGCTTCAGCACAACTAAGACAAACTACAATCCAGGTTTTGACATACAAGTAGTAAGCAGTATTTGGACAGAAGTGGTCATAAATGCAAAGCAATGAAACAAAGCCATTCCACTTTAATCAAAACACAGTGAAATACTAAGACTATTAATACAGCAACTATTTTTTAAAACAAGGCAATCTAATTTTATCAGGTCCTACATCTGTTATTTTTTTCTAGGATGACACTTCTGCAAATTCACAACAAAAAAAAACCCACTTAGAATTCAACCACCTCCAAGCAGCCAGAGTATTAGTGTGTTTTCCTTGAGCAACTGTGAAGAAGTATGAGAAAACCCAAAATACAAACTAAACAGCTTTTCCATTAACTGAAAGTGGCCTCTTGGATGACTGGTCTAAGCTTTTGGGATCACAGGCAAGGTTTCTGGCATGTGCAACAATCAGAGGAGTGACTCTAGGCCTTACTTGTAGCTTCTTCCTGAGTGACACAGATGCAGAAAGACATTAGTGGCAACATCTAAGATGGTGTTCAGTGACCAAGCCCCCCTCACTCAGTGAACTATGACTTGCTGTTTTTATCTGACCCATTTTCATACTCAGATGGCAGTGTAAGTACTGTTTATGTTCCCTCACTGTTGATTCATCTACAAGGCAGGCACACACTCCCAGAGGCTGAGCAGCTTTCATAAACAAGAACATCCTGTCAATTTGCAATTAAAGGCTTATATGCTGTCATTACTTGAGCTCTCATACTATGCACATACTGGGTGGTCACAGAGTCCTGTTAGGACACTTTGAAACGATTAGAATGAACAACCTACATCCCCATCTGCATCTCTAGGATGAAAAAAAATGTTCCAGGTAGAACATGACAGTATTTTCAGTGATCTTTACTGGGAATCATATATCCAAGCACTGCACAGCATCCAGACAGCACCTCACTTGGCCAACACGACCACTCTTTGCAACACAGCATCCAAGCTGTACTTGAGCTGACAACTTGAGAGCCTGATACGCCAAAGCATTTGCTTATAGAGCAATAACAACTGTAGCAGCCTCTGCAGCAGGGTGGTAAATCATGGCCAGGTCAGAGACAACCTGCCAACTGCTGCTACCACGGCCTATTAGTCCCACTGGCTGCTCTACACCAGACGATCCAAGTGCAGCAAGATTACCTCTCCACATGGATCTCCCAGCCCAAATCGCTCAGCCTGTAAATCTTTGTCTTATTAGACCTATTTACAATATGTAGTGGGCACTTCCCCCTGCACAACTATACCTGAAGTAGATACCAGCCACAGAGGGTGCAAGTACAAACTTTGCTGTTTACATACCAGCATTCCTGTTTTGCACAGTAAATAAAAAATACTAAGCATGCCTAGACTAGCTATACTGAGCTGCCAGCTTAACCTCAGAAGCTTGACTAAGGAATAAAAACTTCCTAGTTTGTTCCCCAGTATACTGATTTTTTTAAAAACAACCCTTGCTATAATCTCATCCTAAGTATAACTATGAGAAAAAGCCCATAAGCACATATTAAAAACATCTCAAATAGTTTAGGACATTTGATGGCAAAAAGTCTGAGGCAAAACACCTATACACATAGAATTCAATCCAATCAGAACAGTAATAGCTTGGTAAAGCCAAAATCTTATCCAGAGAGCTAAGAATCCTTTTCTTTCTGTGAGCAGATCACAGTGCACACGCTGAGGAGTAAAGGGTGCAAATTATTTTAATGCCACATTCTAGAGCAGTAAGATAAACCTGTAAAAAAAGGTATTATGAAACATATTGTTACAAAAGCCACACATTCAAGTGAAACAACTTAAGTTTTTACCAAACTCTTATTCAATAAGTCTGTTAGCCACTTTATCCTTGTATAAGTTAAAAGCATATTGAGTAATTTCTGAAAATAAACATGACAAAAGTGTACTTGTCTGCTCAGTCTCTGTACTACATTTCTGGCACAACAAACTACTAAAAGTCTCCACTTCAGCATAACTCAAAGAAGTGTTCGGGGTTTGGCACCAAAATGGAAACACTTCAGGAAAAAAAAAAAAAAAACAAACAACCCAAAACAGCCAAAACAGTTATCAGGCATAGAGACTGTTTTTAGACATAGAAGCAACTGCTGAATAGCTGGCAATTACCAAATGAAAAAATCAGTTGTCTTGCAGCAGGGGCAGTGAGCCACAGCAAAGACTGAGACCATCTAGAAATGAAGTTTTGATACACTATTTCTATTAATCCTTAACCCAGTATTTAAGTGAGACATTTCTTATTTTTTACTTCAACTTTACACTTGCAAGACTGAATAAAAAGCTGCAGGAAAAAACTGAATTCCCCAGGACCCTTTTATTAGAAAAATTATCCAGAAAGATCAAGTTTGAATTTCTGAAAGCATTAGTTATGATAGCCTGAAAAGTAATGATTACTGATTTGAGGAAGCCACATTACATACAACAAACTGAACTTTAATGTTCCACGGCAACATCAATTACACTCAAATTACACCCCATTTTCTAAAAAATAAGGACATGACAGGCAAATAACTTTGATGATACCAATCACCTGCATGACTTTATGCAGAAGACAGAAAAATAGTGTCTTTTCTTCATCTGCCTTCTGAACTAAGTTTGTCCAATTAAGGAGAGAAATTCATGGCTGAGCAAAAATGAAGCACAATTCAATGTTGTATTAAAAGTTTCACTTACAATTCAAATTCTCATGTGGCTTCTATAGGAAGATGCTACAGATCTAGAGCCCATGTCAGCAAACACCAGAGTTCAGCTTTGAAGGGGAATTTGTTGGGGAAGAAGAATGTGTTATTCTGCCACAAAGGAACAGGGAACAGTCAGAGACTGATTTTTAGTTTAATCAGAGAACAGGCAAACACAGCATGAGGAGGCAACTATGCAAGAAGGAAGCCAAAGCACTTCATTCCTAACAATAAACTTCTCAGAAGCTGAACAGATTAGTCTCTATGGACTGTCTAGATTAGGACATTAGTCAGCAGCAAGAGTAGGATTTATCCTATTGAAAAGACAAGGATGCTAAATTTCACTTACCATGAGAGTCGGATCCCAACTTCTTAGAAGCCATCTAGAACCTGAAAAACATTTTAAAACAGCTTGAACAACTTTGTATATGTAGAACAGGGTGAGTCTAAGCAGTTCCAGTGTCTTATTTCTAGGTTATGGAACACATTGCAGACACCTGATGTGCCTGTTCCCAAGACAGATAAGCAAACATATTTTTTAGCCTTGAAACTAATTGAGCAGACAAATAACTTAGAACAGGGTCTGTCAATTGAAGCAGTAATATAAAGAAAAAAAGAAAGCCCCAACCAAAACAGCAAACAGCCAAGACACAACCAGGGTGAACAGGAAGACAGAGAGTTACAGATCACAGCACACAGAGGCCACTCTGTCTCAGCCTCATTAAGCACTCCCTGCCTCCCTTGGCATTAAGAATAGCTCTTCCTACTGGAAATACCACACTGATCCTCTTCAGTTTAATCCCTGCTGCTCTAAAAAAGGGATACTACTGTACTGGGTACACAGCCAGTTAGCCAGCATGGCACTCACCTAGACACACTGGGCAATGCATAAAACAGGTGTAAAATAAATGGTACCATGAGAAAGATATGTTGGATACACACAAGAAATCTATGAAAACAGGCTCCATCCACTGCCCACAGCATTTAGCAGCAACTTTTAAAATATGGATGCAACTCCTATATGGCCAAGATGTTAAACACAGAAGTGGCTAGCCAGCTTTTAACAGAGAGTAGATCTGGCTCACCAAAAGAGGTGTTCAAGATAGATTAGCTGTCAGCTACAATTCTGTTCCAGGATGCTTATGGTATACTCAATAACATGGGGGTTTTGCTAGATTAGAAGTACATTACAAGGTACTGCAGCATAACCGCTAGAGTAATTGAATTTATTTTTAAGTGTTCCTTGTAACATTATGTGTGACAGAGACTCAGAGATGCCCTTTGTCTCTGAAGTTCTCCATCTCAGACTGAAATAGCTGTTCTTCAAAACAGCTGTTCTTCAAAACCATTGAGACCTCTGGTACATCCCCACAGGCAGCAGAGCACAACAACATGGGGCAGATCTAATATTCAAGCCCATCATTCCTCCTGTCAAGGGCTCTTGTGCTCACTGTTTCTATTGCAGATTCCAACTGCAAACATTACATATTAAAGGAAGGTGAGGATTACACAGTTTACCTATTTCCTCCTTGCTGCTGCTGACAGGACTGGGGACAAGAAGAGCCAGTTTCAAGTGCTCTAGGACAGTCCCTTTTACAGTGCAAAGATCCCTTTCAACATTATGTTGAAATCAACAAGTGAACCGTCCCTAGCTAAAGGGAAACCTACACAAAAGCCAAAGCTGTACTAAGATCACCCACGTGCAACCAGACTTTGTGAAACACAGTGGGCAGATGCTGGCCCATGGGGAAGTGAGTCATGCAGGGCAAGTCCAGGTGCATGCTGCACAAAAAAAACTGTGCGTCATCTTGCCCAATGTTTGTCAGGTTCTTTTCAGAATCACCAACCTCTCTCAGCAGTGCTATTATGTCTGAAACTATTCCACTAAGCCAGAAACTGGCACCTTGTTCTCAGAAACAAACAAAACATTAAGGCCTCAAAAACAGAAATAAAAGGTGGTGAAACAGTGCCAAGCCTGCCATCCAAGGAAGGATGTCAAGGGCAAAGCCACCAGACTACCCAGCAGAGCTGCATGTCAACCACTGGAGCTGAACAAGCCTTACCGGTCCCAGTGCCCAGACTGCAGACAACAGCACATGAAATAGCTACACTTTCAGACCCAGGTTTCACTGCCAGACAAGCTGTTGTGTTGGTAGTTCCTCTGTGTGAGAGTAGCAATTAGGTCAAATACTGGATTTGTTTTTAGTAAAAAAGCCAGGTGACACGTAATTCATACAGCCCTCACACCCTCAACCAGTCCCCTGCTTGTCACTGAAGACTGCATGGCACTGTGCGCAAGCACTGCCCGCTCTCCACTTAACCTGGACAAGACCTCCACACACTTCATTTAATTTCTCAAAAGAGAAATGAAGACTAAAAAGGAATTCCTTTATTTTTTAGAGGATTCCAAAAACTTCTGATTAGAGAAAGTAACCTCCTCACTTTGCCAACTTCAGTTGATAAGGGTGTTTGCTCAAGGCAGGACCAGTTACTATCAGTTACTGCTCCAGGGACACAAATGGCAATGCATATAAATCCCACCAAGCCAAAACTGCACATCCCGCTTCCAAGGAAGCTGCAGATATGCAGTAGCCTATGACTCCGGAACTGCATCAAGTCTCAGTGTCATCCCACATAAGATATATGTATCTTGCTTTTGCTGACAATCTGATAGTAAAATCCTAATGCTGACCTGGTGTTTGCATTAACTTCAAGATGCAGTGGAAAAATAATTCCTCTGCCATATGCAACAGCTTAATTAACCACAGAACTAGCCAAGGCACATCAGCAGCAAGCTAGTCATAAAATGGGTCATTTCAAGAGCCAGTCACTTTAGATTCACATAGCATTTGAGTTTATATCACACAGGTCTTGCTGATGCACTGTGAGTGTGCACTTTTAAAGACAACATTACTTCAGAAGGCATTTGTCAGCAAACAAAACTGTTAAGCACTATGCACAGTAACACAAGAACAGGCTGCCAGCCACATTTCATCACCCTCTTCCCAAAGAAGGTATAATTAAAATAATGTCTTATGACTAATCAGATTTGACAGGCTAGTCAGGGACCACTGTTATAAGCATATTGCTGTTGTTCTGTTGTCAAGCTGGGAAAAAAGTTTTTGTATCCAGTTAGGTGGTTACTCAGTTGTTGTTATTATTCTGGGCATTATCGGAAAATTAATTACAATGTGCAGTAAACCACGTTGGATTGCTTCCAAAGCTTTACTCCAAATCAGATGATGGACAAGTGCAGCTCTATCACTACTTGCTTTGGTCTCCAGAACAAGATGCTGAAGGGCACTGGTGGTAACAGCACATGGTAGAGTGGATTTTGGCCTGATACCTTACTGCACATTGTAAACTGACAGAGGACAAAAAAACTTATTCAACACCTTTCCTCCTCTAGGGGAACCAGTTAGTTCCATAGTACTACAGGATGCTCTTACAGCCACTTACAAGCTCTCTTCTGTAAATGTAAACCTCCCCAGCTTCACTCCCTCATTCTTGGTTCCGGACAAATGGAAAAGGTCAGCGCTGCAATACCTCAAAATTATAAAGAACTGAAGCAACCTGGTGTGAACTCTTCTCTACCAATCTGTATCATTTTTTCTGTAGTAACACTGAGGCAGCAGGTCAGGATTCATAAAACCAGCCAGGCAGAGTAACACAGCATAGCAAGAGCCCAGGATGAGGGCAGAGGATCTCAGAGCAATCATGACAGAAGGTGAGGGGGAACAGGAAACAACCACAACAAACAACTACACAAAGATTCAGAAACAGAACTGGCAAGGCAAAACTGATGACAGCAACAATTGGCACAAAGAGGTGACAAGCTGGAATGGCTTGAAGAGACAGAGGTGACCCAGCCAATTCACTGGGCACGTCATCACTTAAACCTGAATGGCATTTAGTTGTGCTGCCAGACAAGGACTACACAGAAAAACATGACTTGGTGCAAGAAGGCAATGCCAAAGGGAAAATCTCATCAACAGAAGATAACAAAAAAATTATTACAAAGAGCAACTCATGAAGAGCTTCTGGGAAGTTGGGGTGGTTTTTTGCTAGTATTTCAATGTTTCTTCTACTTTCTCTTGCGTTTATATCTTCATTCCTTTTCTTCTGTAAGAGCTCTGACTAGACAAGTTGGAAGTATCCTCCCACTAATGATACCTGTAATTGCTTTATTCATGATAACTTAAACCAATTTAACTATTTGGCAATAAGAACTGAATTCTTGCTGCTATATTCCTGAGTTTGGGGTGCAAACAAACCATGTGTATTCTCTGAAGTAATTTCCACCTAAAATTCAGAGAAATGAAAAATTAATAACTTATGGGTGAAAGAAAACTTGAGAATGCTTCAAGTTATCAACCATAATCAAATCAGCACATCTATGATTTTCAGAGAAAGAGACCTGATCTTGCAATTTCCATTGCACCTGCTAATATACATTGTGTAGTCTACACACTACTAAGGATGCACCATTCAGCCAGAAAACTACAAAAACAAAAGGCTGAAAAAGTAAAAAAAACCTTCCTGCCTATGTTACATTAATGAACTACTGATTTTAGAGTAAAGAAAAAAGTAAAAATTACTTTGTTTCAAGAGATTGACTTCTAATGATAACAGGTGCTCAAAATTTAGGCAGTGCTTTCAGTTTTCACTGTACCTACTTGTTTCAGCGCAAGTCAAGGGCTATAACCAACATCAGGACTCTATATATAGCTTCAAACAGCAAAAATAGAAGTCAACGGTGCCCGTTGCTAAGACAAACAAAAGCTCTCATCAAAACTTCCTATCTATGTAAGTGTTCAACCACTGCAACTCAGCTCAGATCTCTTATGACCTCTCTCAGCAAAAAGCTGCTCAGTTCATTACAGTACAAAACAGATTTCATGCTTTTACTGCAGTATCCAAATACATTACATCACCCCAAAACCTGCAGCAATCGCTTCTGCTTTGTACCTCTAAGAGTTCTGCAAACAAGAGCACATGGAGGTACTCCCCTTGCAATAAAGGACAAGCACTGCTAACAGCTCTCTGGATAAAGCTGTAAAATTACATGTGATGTAATGCAACTGCATGCCCGCAACACTCCCCTGTGCCTCCTCCACCAAAAAAAAAAAAAAAAAAAAAACCAACAAAAAAAAAACAACCAAAACCAACCAAACAAACAAATCAAGCAAAACAGCTATAAAAAACCAAAACCAAAAACTAAAGCAAAGAAACCCAAGACCCCCAAACCAAAAACTCACAAAAAAAAAAAAGACGAAAAATCATCTCTTTCACCAATCTTAACAGAAAAGTAACTTTTAAATTGATCTATAGTAATTCCTCTTAAGTGCTACCACAATCCAGGAGATAAAGCAAATTAAATTTCTTGGTCAATTTTAAGATTGACAAAAACAAACCAAACCCTTCTTGAAGGCAACACTCTTATAAAGTTGCTATCCAACTGTCAAGGGACACCAGTTAAAACAAATCTAAAGATATCTTCATGTTATGGAACACAAATACAAGTGATCATCATGCTACATTTAACCATTCAAAGTAGGGCTTACACAGACAAGAGGGGGCCTGAGGGAGGAAAGTGTGCGGTATCCCTACTGCATACATTATCACATGGATCAACAGTCCAAACAGCTGTGATGAGACACCTAAATCTGAAGAGCAGCCTACATCAAACGAATGCAGTTTGTTATTACTAGTGCAATGATTGAGGGGCAGAAGGACAGGAACAAATAAAATGGCACTTTCTAAAGCATTTCTCAAATGCATGAGTAGGAAGTAAAGGGAGAAAAGACCCTAAAGAACAGAACTGTGTGCAGATCACATTACTGATTATAAGACAACACTAGTGATGGCCACAACATTCATTATGGAGTTTTTCATGGGATGTTTGATTGCATCTTCCTAGCAGTGATAAACTTCAGGAGACGTTGATTCTTCAAACTGTGCCACTACTTAACGTGACATAGTGTGTAATCAGGATCTCTCTACTGGCAGCTTCCACATGCTCTCAGAGAGGCATGGCATCTCTCTGTCATTCCATGTGGATTCATGGCACTGACATTAGACATCTGCAGTTCCAGTTACCTCATGTCATGTCCCACTTTCTTCATTAGACATTGGACTTGTTACAAGCATGTACCATTTGGCTGGTTAAGGATTTAAGGTTCATAACTGGTAACAGACAGCTCCATTCCTCTTTTAAGATCCTGACTATGCGTTTGAAACGTAAGGTAATTCACCATACACTTCACCCAGAAATCAGGGACAACCCTACAATGGCTGTGAAAATGAAGCATACTAATATACCAATTTTTTAGTCACTTTGTTACTTGTCGGAATCTGTGGGTATTGGTGATTCCGAGATTGTAGAAAGTCTCTGTCTTTCTGCCCCGTTGCTAAAGAAGAAGCCATAGTTCGTCTGTGCTGTTTTCAAGGTTGTTTATTCTTGCTTATCTCTAACATGTTCTGCTGCCCTGGCGCAGGTCTGTCCTGCAGGGCAGCGTGCGGGGCTCTGCCCCTCAGTGGGATGGTACAAACATTATATACCAGAAACTACCTGTGCTATATTTACAATAATGTGCCAATATCTATCATCTACGTTGAACAGTGTGTCTCCAGCCTAAACCAATAGAAAAATGCCAACATCACCAAGAACATGGAGGTAAGGAAGAAGAAGGAGGAAGAAAAGGATCAGGCCCACTTTCCTCTATCTTAGAACTCCTGACCCCCCTGTACAAAGTAAAACCCCCCTGTACAGGTGTTAAAACCCCCCTGTACAATACTAAAAGATTTTACCCTCTAATTTGTGACTACTTTTACTATACCATTTAACTCTCTGTGACCGCTTATTCCACCTTCAAAGTTGGTAATTCATTCCATGGTTCAAACTCAAGATCACAGCTGTTTTCAGCTGCTTGCCAGGGTCTAAAATGCTTCTGACCAAGGCCTGGAACCTCTAAAAATGTCTGAGGGACATTTTGAGTTCCGACAGTTACTTACCAGCCATGCAGGTTTCCAACACAGTTGAAGTTTATACACCATATAAACCACTAGAAATACAAGTTTCACAGGCAACAGTACAAGGAAACAGACTAGTACTTACAGGCAGCCCTGTGTGGTCAAAGCAGATCAGGGCACGGTTTTCCTCTGGCCAGACACTGACAGGCCAAACAACAGCAGAGAAAGTGCACCTATTATAAATGCACCTATCACATTTAACTGTGGCAGCAAATGGGTAGCCTTTTTAAAAAGGACTCTTTCCAGAAAACTCAATCCTCTCACAAGAGAAAACCATCTGCAACAAATATCAAAGGCTGGACTGATTTCCAGACTCCAGAAACTTAGGCATAGTGCAGGTTCTGTTCATCCAAGAGCAGATGTGGACTTCAGAGTGCAGTTTAGTGATTTTTACCCAAATTATTTAAAGATCATGTAAACAAAACAGCTGAGAGAAAAGAGATGTGTTTTCTTCTTTTGTTTTCTTTACTTCAAGGTCAGGTTCACTAATCTAAAAACTGCAATATCACCAAAAAAAAAAAAAGGTAAACTAGAAATATATGACTAACTTTCCCTCCTTAAACACAAAAGAAGCAAGACAGAAATTCGAGAGATAAAAATATAAATGTGCCATGCAATTCCTACAGTCTAAGAAAAAAGTGAAAAAGATGACCCAGGACTCATACCAGCAAAAAGGGCTGCAATAATCTCAATTAAGTAATGAAACAAGTCCCAAATTTGATGAGCAGAGCAACTGTTTTTAACTGCTATTTTCCTATATCTAAAGTTTGGATAGCAAATACCTACCAGTTTTGAGAGTTTAAAACTGTCAGATGGTAAGCATCTGGTAACTATCAACAAATACAGCTACTTCAGCTTAATTACCATAAGATTTCATACTACTACCACAGAGTCAATTTTTTCTAAGCAATCTTAGCACTAGCCAGAGCCAGGAATGTGCAATAACTTTCCTTGTTAATCATAGCACTTTAGAAGAAAGCTAATATTTCAATACAACCCTTCTTGAGAGAGACTGCTGATTGCTAGTTTCAGTTACAAAATAGCCCACTTACTCTGTTCTTTCTTTAACATGCATGGAAGAGCAGTGGAATATCCTGTACATTTAGAATGTATGCCTGCAACCCAGAATATCATAAACTAATTAAAATGCTGCTCTATTTGTTGCAGTGGTACTTCAATATGTAACAAGCTGATTCTGAAGTACTTGAGTATTATAAATATTTCAGACTTGTCCCAGTTATGAATGAGAGCTAGACAGACACTCTCAAAATTCACAATAGAGTAAAACAGCTTTTAATCCATTAATCACAACATACCATTTTTAATTCAAAAATAAGAGAATCTCTGCAGTTTCAAGCTTTTTGTTCTTAGAGTCTGTAACTGAGGGCAGTAACAGGCAGCTGATCTGGTATTACTTAGAAATAAATTCAACTCTGTTGACCATACCAGGACCTCCCAACCATACTCCGAACACCAACACAAAAACTCAAACTATTTTGGTATATAAAGTAATTTGTATTCATTAATTTTCAATATTTATTTATTAACCATAATATAATTCATTTAAGTATATAACAACAATTAAATGGCTATGTAAAAAATCTATCCAAAGAAAGCCATAAGGTTGTCATCTTTTCCTTGTAAAAGCTCAGAAAAGAAATTATAACATTTGTTGATAATTATGGTTTTGGTTATAAATTTGGTGAAATATTAACCCTTATAGAATTGATTTAATGAAGCAGACAAAAAAAAAAAATCTATCAATAAATCACGCTGGCCAAATTTTTTAAATGGAAAAATAAAATCTGCCAGCAGGTCAAACAACACTTGCAATTCCATTTATTGGATCTCAGGCAAAATATGTGCCTCTTACACTGTACAAGAATAATGAGAACAGTGTTATACTACTACAGATACATCAATTTTTGCTTTTATACTTGGGTCACATGCACTACCCACTCTTACCACACATTCAACATTCTCCCAGCAAAATGCAGCCTGGTACAGATGGAAAAAATAACCTGTTACATTAACTATTCCACCTCTAAACAACCCTGCCTGTCCTGCAGCAAGCAGGCTCAAACACTGATATTCAGCATGGGAGCCACTGTTTCAGACCCTGATTGCACACTCAGCTGAAGCAGTTTCAACACACATCAGGCCAACAACAGCCTTTTCCCATTCCAGAGAGGATCTCTCTCATCATGTGGTTAAAACTGTTAACTATTTCTGCCATCTGATGCCCCTGCCTACTGACACATCTTATTCCCTCAACTAAAAGAGCCACATTCTAAGAATATAAATTCCCTGCAAACTCACTTGATTCAATCATGGAACATTTTGGGTTGGAAGGGACATTTAAAGACCATCTAGTCCACACACTCTGTACAGGCAAAGGTATCTCTTCTTCAATCAGATTGCTCAAAGCCCCATCCAACCTGTCCTGAAACAGCTCCAGGGATGAGCTATCCACAG
Organism: Taeniopygia guttata; assembly: GCF_048771995.1. NCBI lineage: Eukaryota > Metazoa > Chordata > Aves > Passeriformes > Estrildidae > Taeniopygia > Taeniopygia guttata. Next base: position 45,823,879 of record NC_133063.1, on the reverse strand, counting down.
ATTCCCAGGGCAACCTGTTAAGTTCGTCACCACCTCCATTTCTTCCTTATGTTCAATCTCAATCTTCTTGCTTTTCAGTTTCATCTTTCAGTGTTGCCATTTTCCAGGAAACACCCCAATTCACCATAAATTAATCTTTCTCCAAATGCACACTTTGAGATACATGGAAGGAAAAGTCCTAAACACTTCATACTCCTGAAGCAACTAGGAGCTGGTCATAGGACACCCGGAAAAGTGTGGTCTCCAAACGACTCATCTGTGAAGTGACAATATAAGCTCATAGCATCTTAAATCTCACTGATTTTCAAGACATACCTCATGAGACTTGGTTTGCCTTTGTCTTGACAGTGCTATTGTGAGAAACCAAATTGCATCCTAGATGCCACAAATGTGACATTTTTCACAGGCTTATTTGACTTTTTCTGGGGTTTATGCATTTCTCCAACACATCATCACTGGTACTATCTTAGCTTTCAATGCCAACTCATTTTGTCCTTAATTCATGTGTCAGTCTTGTTTAGCCAACAGGCATCTGTCTTCATCTAACCAATCTTATCAAGACTGAGGCAAGAAAATAAGCATGGACAGAAGCACACATCTGAAAAAATGCCAAGTTTTGCAGCACTGAAGGATGAAACTAAAAGACCAGGAGGAAAACAAACCCTTATCACTGTTCATGAATACTCACTTCAGCTACTGTCATATGTTCATTGAGCTGAGGCCTCATCAGGGACATACTCCTTACCTAACAAACTCAACACAACAAAGGAGTCAAACTGAAATTCAAAAAATGTATCAAGCAAGTGAAAAGATGGTCCCATTGCAGTAATGCCTAAAAAACAATCTCGTTTCATCTCTAGGCATAGTATCAGTCAATCCTACTTTCAAGTCTTCCCACTCAGCCCAAACAAGACTGAATGACAGCATTAAAAAGATGAGCTAGATGGGAAATACTATGGGTAGACAGCACCACATTAAATTTCACTACCAGAAGTCATGTTTTCAAATGAAAAAAAATCACTTGTTTTAATTAACAAGGAACTGTTACATAAGAACAGGAAACTGATTTAAAATTAAGAGTAATTACTTAATTATTTCTTGCAATGGCTTGTAAACTTTGGAGAGGCTGGAACTGGTATAAAGATGATGTTCTGCCATTTAAAAACACATAGCAACAGAAGCATCATTACGAGCTATCAAAAAAATAAATAATCTGTATAGGAAAACAGCAGCAGACACTTGAACAGCTCAGCAAACTGGCAGTACCCACATGGAGTATAGTTCTGAAACAATTAATTTGGAACACAGGAAGGTAAGTTGCCTTGAGCAAGTTTGTCTTGAACATAAAAATTTACCTCTGAACAGTGAAGTGAAACTAAGACTGCCCTCAGCTATAGTGGATCAATTACAAAACAAGAGCATGATAAATAAAATAGCTGCTTGTTGTGTTTTATATTAGTAAACTTCATGAGCCCACACTACCTGAGGGCAGCATACTCAGTCCTGACCACAATCATCTTCCTTGCAATCTCTTCATTTTGTAGTTCTCAAACAGCAAATGCCTCTCTATTAGGGGCTGCTTAAATTGAAATATGGTTTAGCCTGTAATCCAATACAGACTGAAAAATTGAGGAATGGAAGCCAGAAGCAAGAAGGAAAAACCAAGGACTGCACATCTGTTAAACAAGGTTTACTCCGTGTGTGCAACTGCTACAGCTGAGATTACTAGCAGTGAACATACACAAACATGCAGACAACCCCCATCCTACAAAAAGGAAAGCAGATCAACGACTCAATCCTTGAGATTGTACTTTTCAAGGATGCTCCAGCTGCTACACTCAACATACTGCTTCAGAAAGCTTTTCTGTACCACAGGCGTCATCCCTGCTTTCCTGCCACATTCACACAAGGTACTTGGTAGATCCCCACACTTCATAAAATAATCTCCTCATCCACCTACCTTAATTGCAACTGTTTCCATTTAAAATGAGCTTTAAGGTTTAAATTTCCTCACTTAAAACAAACTGAAGGGGTGTGCTTTCCCCTGTGTAAGACAAGAAGTCTGCCCTCCCAGCACTGCAACCCTACTTGCAAACGCAGCCAATGTTTCGGCAGGAAAGTTTAAGGAGTAGTGTAAACCTCTGCACTTTGAGAACTTTCTATCACAAATACGCAGAGCAAAATCCAAAGACTTGCAAGGTAGTAAGAGAGACAGACCGGCATACGCATAGAATTACAAGCCTCCCAACAGTAAGAGCATATGGATACTGAACTTCCAGTGCTCAAGTGGAACGGAAAATAGAAAAGAAACCAAAGACAAGGAAAGACACTGCTTTCAGATGAAATCTAGATACGTACAGGATATTTATAATGCCATGAATTATACACTTCTAATTCATTTCCTTTCCCCTGAGGGCAAAGAAGTTTCCATTATACCCTCAGCACCACACAGCTCTTATATGAGACTCCAGAATACCTGTCAAGGCACTTAACCAGCAGTGAAACTGTCCTGGTTTTGCATGTATGAGGAATACAGCACAAAGGTGAAGCAGTTTGCTCACAGTCATCCAGCTCAGCCAGCAGCAAAGTCAGAACACAATCTGTGTTTTCCAAATCCCAAACCCACAGCTACCCCAGGAATCTCACTGCAGTCTCTCAAGTTTAAAACAGTATCTATTCTCTACTAAATTACTCCTATTCAGTCTTTTTCAACTCACTATAAAAGCCCAAGGATGCACTTCAGATTTGAATATGAAATTTGGTGTAGTACAAACTTTATTTTTAAGTTATTACTTCCAATTAATTTAAGTCTGTAATTTTGTTACATACTATATAGCCTGTCTCAGCAGTGCAAACTTTTTCCCTGCACATCACAAAGTTCTTCAGCAGATACAGTTATGAATTCAAGTCCCAGAACACTTAAGGCAATGAATAACTACACATAAATGGCTAATTTTATGTGCAATGCATCAGAGATGCATTAACTTCATTTTCTCAGGACATTTTGACAGATCTGAGTCAGCTTCAGCAATCTAGAGCCTTACTTTATTTTATAACTAGACCAGAGTAGGTTGCTGGATGAAGCTGCCCCATGACCATGAAAGTCATCCCACACATTCTCCTCTCCAAACATTAAAGGCTGGCAAGAACACAGGACAGCTGACAGTCCCAGTGGACCGTCAAAATAACCATCACACAGCAGTAAGATAGCTTTTTTTTTCCTAAGAAGCAAAGTGGCAATACTGTGGCCTGACCATTCCTCCTCTGAGCTATCAGATTTTCTACTGTCACCTGAGAATCAGTCCCAGCGTGCCCCTCTCATTACCCATATGTCTGATTCAATCTAGTTTACTTTAGGAAATTGATCCAGTGCTGCCTAATGACAGAACATGAATCCCACATTCAGATTCCTGCAGGAACATCAAGTTACAGGAGAAATTTGCTTTGAATGAAGACTGGCATAAAATGGATACACAGCTTCTCTCCCAGCATGAAGGGAAAGTGAAAAATCCTTTCCATTACTTGGTAGAACTGATTTATCCAGAGTACAGCCAGATCCCCTGCACTAAACATCGTTACATTTCAAGTGTTCATCTCCAATATTATAATACATACAGAACATCCCCAGAGACAAGCAAACTTTCAGAACCGTACAAAAACTGCATATGCAATATGGGAGCTCAGTATGAACAGGGTGACATTACTGCGTCACAAAAACAGCAGTCATTTTGCCAACAGAGTTCCCAGAGTCCACCTCCAACTTCAAAGGCAGCTCAGACTACCTCACCATTCATGCCAAAACCAATTTCTTCACCTTTGCCTTCCTTCATTTATTTTTCATCTTATGGATGAAACTGTGGTTTCTTTAAGGTATATTTACTAAGCCTTTTCCAACTGAAGACCTTCATATAGATGAGATTATAGACCATAACAGCATTACTTTGATATTCATGCTTGAATGTGATAGCTCTCCCTTCGCATACAAGTTCAGAAATAATCAACAGTGTTAGTTAAAAGCAACAAGCCATCTTACTGTCTTTTCTTGGATTTTCTTTGCAAAAGAGACATTAAATTACTAAGCACTTACTTCCAGGTAAGTTCCCTCCCACAAGCAAGAATGAAGCCTCTAAACACAGGTACTTTTTTTTTTTATCTCCTCTTCTTAATAAGGAATATAAAGGTACTTGCTGGAAACAGGTTTTTTTGTATATTGTTACAAACACAGCAAGCAAAATGAAACTCAACAATCCTTCGCCTGTTTTCTAACAAGAAGTCAAACAGACTGTCAACACTGCTTGTAGTGACATAATACTTAATTAAAAGATTAAGAACACATTCTTTTCTTGGAGGCTATGCAGCATAAAGCTTTCCTGGCCTTTTTCATCAAACACAGTTTTATTCCAGATGATTAATAGTGATTTTATTCAAGATTCCCTTCCCTGCTACATGTGCCTTCTATATTTCTATGTCAAATTATGCCACAGTACTATGCAAGGACAACACATGATGGTATTAGTCATTAGGGTGGAACCCAGAGTGACTTTGCTGTATCACAGAAGGAAATACTTAAAAGTTTAAACAACTACTTCGGAGAGTGTTAATAAACTAGGAAACTAGTTTTATTTTAGCGCCCATAATTGATGAGGTATACCAAATTGAACACACAAGCGCTTCCCTGTGTCTGAATTAGGCACAGGGCTAAAACATGACACAGCACACTGGTAACAGGCATACCTTTGAAACACACCTTCCCAAAACCAGGGAATAAATCTCATCAGTCATTTCAGTCACGGCTTCCTCTGCTGCTAGCCTAGAGATGACAAATGGTGCAAGCACAAACATATATGTAAGGAAGGGGCTTAAAAAAGAAATCTTTCACATAATCTAGTAGATTGTTACCAGAAATACTTAGCTCCAGTAACACAGACCAGACAAAAGCTCACAGCTCTTTACTACTATTTTCCCCTACACCAACCATCAACAGCTAAATAATATACATTAATAGTACTCATATGCAGCTCATCCTCCAGATGAAGCACTGACTACATCTTGGATAGGACTCCCTTTCTTCTGATTTAAAATATTTCTCTCGTGTAAGAGTTTCTGACACAAAATGCAGCTGAGATAATACAAACTCAGTCAGCTACAAACTATAATACTACTAATGCAGCATGGTGCTTTGAACCAATCTGTTTTCCTTCTAGAAGGAAAGATTTAAGTCTAAATTAGAGCAATGACATTGTGTTCCCCTTTTGATATAATTCTGTATACTCTGTTTCAAGTACATTGCAAGCTTAAGAGATTCTGGAAAGACCTTGTAGCTTTCAAAAATTAAAAAAATACAAACCAAACCGAACCTGAGCCTTCTGTCCTTTAAAAGTTTCCATCCACAGGAAAGACAGCATTTCTCAACATTTAAGAAAAAAAGTGTTTGCACGGAAGGATTTTTAATAAATCTAAAGACCTGACAGAGGGAAAGCCCCCAGTGCTCAGGTTCTGATGGAGATCTCAGCACAAGACTACACTGACTGCAAGAGGTCATTAGGGACACAGAACATGAGCTTATTCAAACCAAGTCAGAGGGTCAAAGCATTAAGCAACGCACTTGCATACCAGAGAGGATTACCTACCTAAGTAGTTAACACACAACAACTGTGAGCTCAGGCTTGTATCGATCAACTGCACTAATCCCAAGGATCGATTGCAGAGTTGTATGTGCTGCAAAACCAACAGCCTTGCCTTCCCAGTTAACAGCATAAGCGTACAAAATGCAGGGATGAGAAACCAATCTTTGATGCATCCTAGAAGACCTACTTTTTCAAACAAGAACACTATTTATAAATTGTAAACAACCCTTCTTTGCCTTTCCTTCAAAGAACTGTTTTCACAAACAGCTTCAGAGCTTTCCAGTTATGGCTTCACTAGATTTTCCTTACACTGACATTGATCTGAATTGCACTGATCATTTTTAAATAGAGAATCATGCCTTTAGGTAGAGATCCTTGTAAAACGACAGCTGAAACTCTGGAATTCATGATGGAAGAGACTGGGAGTGATTATGCTACACAAAACACCAGAGAACGTTGGAAAGAAGTTCTATGTAATAAGGAAAACTAAATTTCTTGCAGATCTATTTATCAAAATATTCAACCCAGCACCAACTGTAAAATACGGAAACGGACTGCTCTTAAAAACTCATGATATGGAGACTGGATATGGACAACAACGATTATCAATAAACTAAATGAACTTATCAATCCCTAGGGTTTGTGAATGCAACAGGAAACCATAAGCTTACACAAATTAAAAAGGAGGATGAGTAAGGCGACACCTTTTGTGTCATTACAGTACTTCCACCACCAGCACCAACCAAAACAGCTCCGGCTGTCACAGTGTGACAGATGAGGCTGGATTGGTCCAGAAACCTGACTCCATTCTGTCAGTTACAGGCTTTTGTCTCGAGGATAACAAAACATCATGTGAATACTGGAGATGGAGCTCTTCCATGTGTTTTTGATGAATTTTCACCATTATGATTTTTCAATCCATCATCATAAACTATACAGGAAATCTCCCAGCTGACCAGTATACTCTTTCAATACTCTGAAAATTTATGTACTCTTCATTAAAGAGAAACTAACACATTGAGTCACATACATTAAATCTGAGAGTTTTTTGGTTTTCTCTTTAAAGTTTCATGTCCATTTGTTTCAGCTCACACTTGAATAGCACTTTAGTAGCAGCAACTTCTTCCCTGACTCCTTTGTGTCACAGGGCATGCATGCACAGGAAAAAAAAAAAAAAAAGAAAAAAGAGGTATCAAATGCAGGCCAAGTACAGGTGGTGAGGCAAGGAAAGGACCATCACTCTGAGATTTTTTCCTGAGACTAAACCTACAAACTTGCAAAAGCTGATTAAAAATTACATACTTTTTTGTTTCCCTGCCCTTAGAATTATGGTTTTTGCCTAAAAGGTTTAAGCCACCCAGTGGCAACGGTAATGTTAAGAACCACTGGCACTTCTGAATTGCAGCTCTGTGCGTACAGGAAACTGAAGTCATTGAGCAGCAGCTCTTCGTGGTGCTGTAACCCAACACCACCCCGCAAACACCTCAAAACGCTCCTCGTGCTGCTACCACAGGCAGCACCTCAGCCGACCCTACTGCCTATGCTTGCTACAGTTTTTCCCCACGGAGAAAAGGGAATGAGGCCAAAACAGGTTTTCCGCACTCTTGCCTGAAAAATGCTAGGAAACCAGCCGTTGCAGGACTGCCTGCACAGGGGCAGAAGGTCCCATACTCCAAGGCTGATAAGAGAAGGCGATGGAGAGGTCTGGCTAACTGCAGCACTTCCTCTTTTTCCTCAACACCCTGGATCTCAGCTGGAGTAGAAATAAGATCCCCCTCACCAAGCTCCCACATGGGACTCCTCTTAGTCCCTTAACAGGCTGTGGGATGCAGCAAGCCTTCCATCAGCAGCATACCCGCTGAAGTTACATCATGAAGCACAACCCAACTGCCCCTTAGTTTGGCAACACTCACTTGCCAAAGTGAGTCATGTAGGAATTCAAACTGCTTAAATCCAATAGGAATACATTTTACTGGGTCCAAGATAGCAGCTAAATTAGTTCCACAGCCAAGTGCCAGAGTCCATCTGCTTATCTCCACTCTGATGAGAAAACATCAGTGTTGTAACATTTCTATATGACAAGCTTTTTTTTTCACTTGTTTGACTTTTTTATTGATTGGGGAATAAAATCAGTTAGTAAGGCAGATATTAATTTCCATCTATTGTCATATCTTTTACTAATTAAAAAAAAAACCACAAGAACAAACCTAACCTTCCCTTTAGTACAATAAATTCTGAGCTATCAAAACACAGGAAGACAGCTCTTGAATTATTCTAAATAAAAATAAATAAACGCACTGAATGTCTTACTTCTAGTAAGCACTGGTAGGGATCACAAAGCAACATCAGGAAATTAAAACAACTAAACAGAAATATTCTTACAACAATGTATAAATCCCTGGGATGTCTGCATCTCAAACGCCGAGAAAAACGTAGTCAAAAACAAAACAGCTAACTAGAAAAGATCGCGAAATTGGTGATAAGCATAAAAAGAGAAGTGTAGGGCTACAACACACTAAACAAACATGACTGGATCTTCAGCTTACAAGGAGATGCAGCAAAAGAGTGAATACTCCGTGATTTAGCAGAACGCACAAGTAGTCACAAGGGAAATAGTAGTCATAGGGAAGATGAGTACCGCGATTTGCACAGCACAAGAGAGAGAAATGAACTAGTTACCTGGAGGCAGACTCAATACACACCACACACCCAAAGAACATCAGATGTTTGTTTCGGTTCTTCACGAATTTGGTGAAGCACTTCCGAATATCACGGACAGCAGCAGCTTACTCGGATTTCAACAGCCACCAATCAAACTCATCAAGGGCAAACACATCAAGGGTTACGAGGCAGAAAGACATTCCCGTAACTCCGGCAGTCCCGGAAACTGCTGGAAAGCAGGAGGCTGTGGGACAGGAGCGTCATCTCGCCTTGCTCCGCGAGTCCAGCCAGGGCCGAGCGCCGGCCCCTCACAGCGGCTCCACAGAGCGGGAGCAGAGCGTCCCTGTCCCCGGAGAAGAAGAAGGGGCGCGGTCCGTCCGCAACAGCCCCCGCCCAGTAACCTGCGGCCCCTGCGGTCCCCACCCGTACCTGCGGAGCCCCAGCCTCGCTGCCCCACGCAGTACCTGCATCCCCCCAGTCTAGCCCAGTACCTGCGGCCCTCGGCCCCGCTGTCGCCCGTCCCGCGGTCACCGCCCGCCGTCCCTACTGGCCCCGCTCGGCGCCGCCGGACCCGGGCGACGCCATCTTGTCTGGGCCCCGCCGGCGGGATGGCGTCACGATGTGACGTCACATGCGCCCGCCGGACCAATCGGGAGCGGCGAGTGGTGACGTCACCGCAATAGAGAGGGGCGGGACAGATGCAGAGCCACGCCTCTCTCGGGGGCGGGGCCGGGAGCGTCGGTGCGTCGGTGTGTCTGTGTGTTCGCGTGTCGGTGTGTCCGTGTGTTAGTGTGTCGGTGTGTCCGTGTGTTCGTGTGTCGGTGTGTCCGTGTGTTCGTGCGTCGGTGTGTCCGTGTGTTCGTGTGTCGGTGTGTCCGTGTGTTAGTGTGTCGGTGTGTCCGTGTGTTCGTGTGTCGGTGTGTCCGTGTGTTCGTGTGTCGGTGTGTCCGTGTGTTCGCGTGTCGGTGTGTCCGTGTGTTAGTGTGTCGGTGTGTCCGTGTGTTAGTGTGTCGGTGTGTCCGTGTGTTCGCGTGTCGGTGTGTCCGTGTGTTAGTGTGTCGGTGTGTCCGTGTGTTAGTGTGTCGGTGTGTCCGTGTGTTCGCGTGTCGGTGTGTCCGTGTGTTAGTGTGTCGGTGTGTCCGTGTGTTCGCGTGTCGGTGTGTCCGTGTGTTCGTGTGTCGGTGTGTCCGTGTGTTAGTGTGTCGGTGTGTCCGTGTGTTAGTGTGTCGGTGTGTCCGTGTGTTCGTGTGTCGGTGTGTCCGTGTGTTAGAGTGTCGGTGTGTCCGTGTGTTCGCGCGTCGGTGTGTCCGTGTGTTCGTGTGTCGGTGTGTCCGTGTGTTCGTGCGTCGGTGTGTCCGTGTGTTCGTGCGTCGGTGTGTCCGTGTGTTCGTGTGTCGGTTTGTCTGTGTTTTCGTGTGTCGATGTGTCCGTTTGTCGGTGTGTCGGTGTGTCTGTGTGTCAGTGTGTCCGTGAGTCCGTGAGTCGGTGTATCCGCGTGTCCGTGTTTCCGTGTGTCCGCCGTGTCCCTGTCAGTGTCACCTGCCTTTGCCAGCCGCTGATGCTGTCCGTGTCCCATCCCTGCCCCTGTTCCTTCTCCTTACCACGCGCTGTCCGTGTTGCATCCCTCACTCTGTCCTGTTCCATCGCTGTCCCAGCCCCTGTCCCTGCCCCTGTCCTGTCCCCTCCCTCCCGTTGCTCCCGTTGCTGCTCCTGCCCCTTTCCCTATCCTTTTACCTGTCCCGTTCCCTGTGCCATCCGTGTCTCTGTCACTGTCCCTTTAGCTGCTCCAGTCCCTGCTCTGTTCCCAGCTCCTGCCCTGCCCGGGAGTTACTCCAGCGCCTCCTGCCCCTCTCCCAGCTGTGCATCGTGCCAGGGCTCCCCAAGGGGCTGGATGGAGGTGGGACACAGAGAGGCCCTTTCCTCCCACACCCTTCAGCCCCTTCTCTCCGCAGCCACGGCTGCATCACCCTTCCGGGGGGCTCAGGGGACATTCCCGCTGGGTTTTCAGCCTTTTAAGCAGTACTTGGAAATGGAGGGGTTTTGTCCAAAATGGGTGTGGTAGTTGTGTATGTGAGGGTGAATATGGCGAGAAGAATTAATCATGGCAAATCATGACCGAAAACGGCTAAACTGGAATTACTGCTTGTATCCTCAGAGGAAACTGGAAAGCCTGAGAGGTTCTTTTATAGTTTCTTTTTCAGTTTGGCTTTTCACAGCACCCTTGTCTTTGGGGTTGGTTGGATGAAAACACTGAATAAAGTAATAAAACCAGTGTTGTATCAGGACAATGTGTACTGATTCGATGTGACCTGAGGCACCATCAGATATCCAGTTGTCAGAAGCTGACTTTTTCTTAAAGCCATTCTGCATATCAAATGTTTTCCATGTTTCTTTACTCAGGAATACTACTGGCAAGTAGTGATTTCTGGGTTTGGATCATATGAAGCTTTGCCTCTGAAATCACAGAAAAAAGAGTGTGTGAGCCATGTGGGCATCAGGAAAAGCACTTGTCCTTCCACATGGATCTCAAAGGTGTGTAATGAAATGCAAATATAGTGTTATGTCTTTAATTTCCCAGCAGTTAGTGATTTCCTAGGCAGAATGTGTTGGAAAATGTGGAAAATTCAGGACTCCTGGACAACTAACCAATATGATTAAACAGAAGCTGTTTATTGTTTACGTTGCACACATATTTATAGATTCTACAAACTACTAAGTACATGCTTCTTGACTGGTGACTTTGTGTTGTTCACTCATTTTCTGCCTGCACTTGTCAGTGTATGTGATTGGTTACAGTCCAGGTGTTTCACAGTCCTCTGTTATCTAGTTCTTGTGGTCTTGGTATTTGGTTTCTCAGCCTCTTCTTTTTTAATTTAGTGCAGTTTCTGTTTCAGTAGCCTTGATGAATTCCTGAGGATTTGATAACAACCGTAGGAGCAGGCTGGCTGGTGCACACTATGGCTTAGCCCTTGCAAATACATTGCAACAGGAAAATGACTGGGGGTAACATTAGGGAAAACCGGGGAGTTGCATTCACATTCTAACAGAAGTTATAACGGTACAGAAAACAGAGGTTGAAGCACAGTTACAACTCCCTGGATGGGATGTGGTCAGCACGCCCAACTTCCCCCACACAATCCATGCTAAAGAGGACTGAAGGGAGGGGTGGAGCGGAGTGAAGACACCAGGGCCAGGCTCTGTTGAAATCCTGGCAAGAGGGGGAGCTCAGTGGTGCAGATAAACTCTATAGCAGCTGAAAAACAAGGGGGAAAAGGAGATGCCTTGCTGCTGAACCAGCTACTGTGGCGAGATCACAAATGCCCACCTCCATCCCAGAGGCTGCCTCAGGTGTGCACTGACATTACCCATCTCCAAGGTACAACCACCCCACACTGGACAGGGTGCATAACTAGAGTTACTTTAGTAAAAATAGAGTAACTAGTGCAAAAATAGTATAAAAGTAAGTTAAAGATGGGGAGAAGTTAGGGACTGTTCCACTGTAACTTCTGGGATCAACCGACTGATCAGACTGAATCTGTCAGAACTGTACTCTATCTATGTTGGTTGTTTATCTTGATTGCTCTGAATACGTTTTTGCAGCCAGATTCTATCACCACCAATCTTTGCACCCTAACCTGTCACAGTTTTCTGTTACATTAATAAAGGATAACTGTTCTGTAAACTGTTCTTCAAGGTGCGAGTCCTTCCAAGAGCATTAACAGTGGATAAAATACTTGAGTGTGCAGCCCTGGGAGAGGGTCTCTCTAATGCTTTTGGTGTGCATTCCTGAATCTTTCCTGGAGTGCCAAGAGACTAGCTAAAGGTGTAGAAACCCTCAAAGGGGCTTTTGTGTTTCCATGTGACCCTGAAAAGTCAGCTGAACCACCTTCTGATCCAGTGGACTATTCAGTGAGGAGTTGGGCATTAGGAAGAATTTCTTCACAGAATGGGCAATTAGACTTTGGGAATGAGCTGCTCAGGGAGGTGAAAGAGTGACCTAAAGGAGATCTTTAGGGAAAGAGTGGACATGGCATTCAGTGCCATGGTCTGGTTGACAGGGTGGTCTTCACTCATAGGTTGAACTGGGTGAGTTTGGAGGTCTTTTCCAACCTAATTGATTCTCTGATTCTGTCCCCATAGTGGAACTCTGACAGACTGGTCGGGGACAAGTGTCTCGGCTTTCCCGGGCCGCTGACAGTCTCATCAAACACGAAAGGTTTGGGAAAATCTCCGTTTCCTGCGAGGGATTCCCGAGCCCCCACTTTGTACGGAGCCCGCCCCGCCGCTAGGGGACGCCACACCCTCTCCACGCTGGCTCCGCTGCCATGGCAACGGCAGAGGGGGCGCGGCCCGTTTGCGATCTGGTCGCTAGGCAACAGGGCACCCGGGCGGGGCGGAACAGCCGCCGCAAAGCAGAGATTCGACTGTCGTAAAAAGAGGAAAAAAAGCCTGAAACCCCGTGGTGTTGTAAAATGCCGTGAGGCGCGGCCGGCGGGGCCTGAGGGACAGAGCCTGGGGCCGGTCCCGCTCCATATGCCCCGAACCGCCCCGTCCCGCTCCATGAGGGGCCTCTCCTCGTCCACATCCTCCTCATCCTTCTACTATGGCCCGGAAAACAGTTAGCAGGAAGCGGAAAGCGGCGGCGGCTGCCGCCGCCGGGACCGGAGGACTCCAGGGGGAGCAGGTAAGGGATGAGTTGGGGGACAGGGGAGAAGCGCTGGTTCCCGGTGGTGGGAAGAGGGAGAAGCGCTGGTTCCCGGTGGTGGGAACGGGGGAGAAGCGTTGGTTCCCGGTGCTGGGAACAGCGGAGAAGCGCTGGTTCCTTGTGGTGGGAACAGGGAAGAAGCGCTGGTTCCCGGTGGTGGGAAGAGGGAGAAGCGCTGGTTCCCGGTGGTGGGAGCGGGGGAGAAGCGCTGGTTCCCGGTGGTGGGAAGAGGGAGAAGCGCTGGTTCCCGGTGGTGGGAGCGGGGGAGAAGCGCTGGTTCCCGGGGCGCGGCGGACGTGCTGGTCCCCGGGAGGAAGGGGGTGACCCTGTCCGGGGGATGAAGAAGGAAGGTGTCCTGGGGGATTGGGGATCCTGGGGAGGGGCAGCCACGGTCCTGGTGTCACCCCAAGAGGGGCAGCCCCCAGGTGCCAGGGTCACCGGCGCAGAGGAGCCCCTGGTCCCGGGTCAGCCCCCTTTGTGCCCGCGCCCGGGCTCGCGGTGCCCGGTTGTGCGGCCGTTGTTCGCCGCTCGCTGCCGAGAGGCGGTGATGGCTGGGTGGCTCTGGGCCGGCCGGAGGAGGCCGAGCGCCGCGGTCCGTGTCGGGGAGCCTCCTGGGTGTCACCCCTACGCCTGCCAAGCTGAGGGCGAGGGCTGTCTGCGCTGCCTCTGTCCCGGTCCAAGCGCTCCGCTTCTTCCCGTGAGCATCTGGCGTACCAGCGGTGCCGAACTGGCATGGACTGGCGTTATATTATTGCCGTGTTACTCTTTTAGCAGATATTTATATTTAATTTCACGCTGCTAAAGTCTCTGTCAGCATTCCCGAGTTAATTTCCGTGCGCGGTGTTCCATGGGTGGTTTGCAAGGCTTCAGGGTTTTGCCGGGAATATCGCTGAATATGAAAGGGTGGTGTCTTAAAGTTTGGTTTAGTTTATCCAGTGTCTAATTTTATTATCCACAGTACGGGTGGGATCACTCTGTTCACAAAAGGAAAAGGCTCCCGCCGGTGAAAAGGTCTCTAGTATACTACGTGAAAGGGAGAGAGGTCCGGATGCAGAATGAGTCCAGCTACCACCGCTTGTTGCATGGATACGCAGCCCAGCAGCTCCCCACCCTCCTGAAGGAGAGAGAATTTCACCTCGGAACACTCAATAAAGTGTTTGCCTCCCAGTGGCTAAATCACCGACAAGTGGTGTGCGGGACAAAATGCAACACGGTGAGTGCCACCTCTCGCTGTTTCCTGGTCCTCTGTTAATTATTCCACCTCCACCCTTAAATTATGCTTATCGTAATCAAAGTGTGTGGATGGCCAGGGAAAACATTAGGAATTAGGAGTGGAGTCAAAATCGTACCAATTGACTTTGAAGGACGATCTGTTCACATCTGAATATGAGGCACCCCAGGAAGTGTCTGTGTGATCTTACACAGCGATTTACACCTGGTTTCAGGACGAAGAGCTACAGTGGGATTGGATCTTCCCTTTTGTCTTGCAGATGAGAGCTAATGGACAGAATGGTGGCTGTCAGTGCTTGGCCAAACTTGCTGCTAAAATTCCTTTTTTCTGTTACGCTCAGTCTTACATAGTTTGGTTTTACATATGGTTCTGTGCTGATGGCTTTTAAAAATTGTTCTAAAACTGTGGTTAAACTCTTAGATATTTGTCAGAGCATCCAGAAATGTTCTGAGTTAAAAAAAAAAAAATTCAGATCGTCAGTGTTGCTTGTTGACTTTATTATTCTTCACTCTAAAACTGTTTCCAGTGTTTGAATAGCTTCTCTGGTTTATATGTCTTTACATGCTTCTACAAAAACTAAGACCTTCTCAGGTTCTTGAAATGATGCTTTGAAACATTTCAGGGGAATATTAAAATGGTGTCCTGTGGGATTAGTAATTGGAGATCATATTTCATAGGTAATATTCACCACCAGAGTTAGTAGCCCAAGTTCATTGGCTGAGGTTTCAATTTCATGCAAGGAGTTCTGATTGAATTAGTGCAAAAGGGTTAGAAGGAATGAATGCATAGATGTAGCAGTTCTTAAATCTCAGAGCGTATCAATTGCTGCAATTGCTTATTTGCCTCAAGATCTTTCTGTGCCAAAGCCCTGCTCAGTGGTCTGACCAGCAAGGGTCAGTGGGCTGTTTTTTTTCATTTCTGATGAAACATTCTGAGTATCATTATTCACAGTTGCACAGAGTGAGGATTTTATGCAGTAGCTCTTAAGAAGCAGGGCCAAATTGTATAAACAAAGCAATCTTTTAACAGCAGTAAGCTCAAAATAGAATCTGTCTGCCTACTTTCTCCACATACGTTCATCTCCTCAGCCAGCACTGTTTGTAGTTGTAGAGCTGCTTATGGGAGATGAACTCCTGCTGAAACATAAGCTCCCAGAAATTTTGCTTACTCTTGCAAGATGACTGTGTGTTTTATAGAGTTGCAATGATTTTGCTGTGTTCTGTAACTTTTGTAGGTCGGGCGCATTTGCAGTGAAGATAAATGGGCAAGTGGGTGTTAACGCAACCTTGCAAAAAATTGTTTGGAACAAACAATCATGAAGCTGAAGAGGGATTCACTAGTATTATTGTTACCTTTGCACAAGCTGCAGCCAAAGGTGTTTGTCCACAGCCAGACTTAACGTTAGAGACAGACCTCTGTCACGGAGCAAAATAGAGTCATTGCAAAAAAAGTCCCTGCAGCATTGTGAAAGTTCATATATGAATTATGATCTTATTATGATCTTATGATCTATTATGATGTAATAGCTGTACCTTGTTTGCTTTGTGCTCACATTTGAACCAGTAAAGTGTTAAACTCTATACTCTAATTATGAGATTTTTCTCTCTTATGTCCTGAGTGAGTGATCTATTAAAGAAAAATGCCTTTGCTGATTCTCATATGCTGAAGTTGTGGTATTCAAGTTGGGAGTAAATTGAAAAGACCTTGGTTGACTTCAATGAGGTTTGCTGCATTGGAGTTGCCCTTAATTAAATTCAAGAGAAAAATATAAACTATAGCAGTTATTTTAATCAAGGCTTGACTGTGGCACTGAGTGCTTTCAGCATTTAATTTATAAATTACCCATCACCTTGCAGTGCCAGGACAATTCACTGTTCTTAAGGACAAAACAAAAAATACACTCTTGTTATAGAGGAGGAAGTTTGGGTTTTGTCACTTGGCAGTACTAGTTACTACAAAAATGCTAAAGAGAATATGGAGTTCTCTGTCAATTTTTTTTTGATGAAGATTATAATTTGTTCAATTTTGTGGAGTAACCTTTTATCCTTAAAACTCTTCCAGGATGTGAAATAACTTTATTCTTCTCCAGTGGATTATGGTGCTCACAGTCGAGCAACTGTAAATCAATTTTTTTTCAGATATTTGTGTTCTGTAAAGGTATGTCCTTTTTCTGGTAGATTTAGAATTATGGGAACTTTGCAAGCATTCAAGCACCTAAAATTTCAAATTGAACTACCCAGACTTTTCACCTGGGCTTTGCAGAGCCGGGATTCCTGTTTGCAAGAATTTCCTTGACCTTGCATGCAATGGCCTTCTTCATGTTTTTCCAATTCAAATGAATAATCAGGGAACTTCTGAGGGGTGCAGACGTTTAGGGTGTGTTCTGAAAGGTATCTGAATTACCAAAGACTGGTGCTGTGAAGATACATAGAAGAAAATGTCTCAGAAGAAGATACGGTCTGTAATCTGCGGTCTTCTGTTCAGGCTTCATAGAGAAACTCATGAAATTTAGGTAGGAGATAGGCTTATGGCAGACAAAAACATAGAACACAAGGTTCCTGTGTTTTTAGGGGTTTTTTTTTCTCTTTACTATTTCAGGAAATTATGAAGAATAAGGTAGCATCTAAAAAGTAGTTTCAGTAATAGTTTTTCAGCTTCTTTTCCTCTCTTATTTACATGTACATGTTCAAGTTATAATCTTTTCACTAATTGCAGAGTTAAAGATGAAAAACTATAAGAGCTGTAAATACAAGAAGCTAATTAGTTTCCAGATGCTTGAGAATATATTTGCTTGGAATCTAGTTTGATTTTTTTTTTTTTCTTTTTCCAGTCAAGCCCTATAGATGTATTTGTATTTAAACTTTCTCAATGCTCTCCTGATTTCTCAGGCAGCTTTTCCAAAGCATGCATGGGTTGGTTTCTAAATGCTGGCTGAAACCTTTTCTCTCTTCAGCAGATTGCTATGTTGCCATAGCTGCCCTGCTGTAAATCACCAGCTCTCATTTCCTATTAGAGACTTTAAACTTGTTTCAAGAGATCCTGTGTCTGTTTGTGTGTCTCATACAGTTACAACCCAGTCTTGTCGTCCTGTGATTGTGGTGAGAGTACAATGGGAAGTTCCTCCTCTGTGAATGTGAACTGTCTGTGAGTTAATGTGTCTTCTGGCTTTGCATATGTGAGGAAGCATCGAGGTGACAGCTCATTTCTGATCACATGTAGGAAATGAGAAGTCTCCTCCAGTTTGTAGCTCTACTCAAAGTCCAGTGAATAGTGACTGAAACTCAGTGTAAATAAACCTCTGAGGCGTGTAGTTGATATCTCCATTCACATATCTTTCAGTGGCTTGTGACCAAATAGCCAGGTGTTGGTTTCTTGTCTCAAGAGTATTTGCTTTTCTGTCAACTGCATGTGATCAACTACTGCAGACTTGTGTCTGTCTGGTAGTTTCTGTTCCAGGTATGGTGTGAGTTGTAAGGATTCCCTTTAGCAGACGATGTCTGTCACTTCTCCATGCTTTCTTTACCATCTGTCAGCATGTATTAATTGTCTCTCAATCCCCTGAAATTAAACACGGAGGGCCAAATGCAAATAAAAAGTTATAAATGTGATTTTGGCACTACACAAATGCAGTAACATCAAAGTCTGTGACCATTAGCTGGTAGTGCTTCAGAGTTTCACAGAAAAGTGAAGTGCCTGATTTCAGGGCCTTGTCTGTGAAAATGTGTATTCAAAGGCAACCAACTTGCTGGCTGCTTTTACCTCTCCTCACTTCTCAGGTAGTTTCTTTATATTGTGGATTGTTTTGCTTTGGACCCTTTGAAGAAGGATGTGTAAGGCCATTACGCACGTGAGTTGCCTCTACTGCATAACCTGTTAGTAAGTTTTGTGCTAAGATTAGTGCATGTTAGCGTGGCTGATGTAGTTGCCATTCCCTGTGATGTTTGAAAAGTCATAGCAGGTAGATGAAGTCCCAGGTGACTGGAAAAGGGAAGCCATTGTATCCATCTTGAGAAGTGGCAGAAAGAAGGACTCCAGGGACTACTGACCTGTCAGCTTCCCCTCTGCCTGGGAAGATCATGGGATCTAGTTTCCTTCTAGAAACTCTGCTAAGGCACATGGAGGCCAGGGAGGTGAATTGAGGCAACCAGCGTGGCTTCACCAAGGGTAAGTCCTACCTGACAAACCAGAGGCTTTCTGTGATGCAGTGACAGCAGGAGTGGACAAGGAAAATGTTACAGATGTCATTTGTCTGGACTTCTGTACAGCTTTTGACAGGGTCCCCCACAATATCCTTCTGTCTAAACTGGAGGGAGATGGAGTTGATGGACGGACTGTTGGGTGGTGAGGCATTGGTTGGCTACATCCAGAGAGTTGGTTGGATAATCAAATCCAGAGAGTCAATGAGAGTCAATGTCTCAGAGTCCCAGTGGACATCAGTGACAAGTGGAGTCCTTCACGGATCCATACTGGGACCGGTGTTCTTTAATGTCTTCATTAATGGCATAGATAGAGGGATCCAGTGCACTCAGCAGGTTTGATGACAGCACCAAGCTGAGTGGTGCTTTGACACACCTGAACAATGGGATGCCATCCAGAGACAAGATTGAGGAGTGGGTCCATGCAAGAATCATGAAGCTCAAGGCCAAGTGCTGGTGCTGCACCAGGGTCAGGGCAGCCCCCAGTACCAGCCCAGGCTGGGCATGAGCAGACCCAGAGCAGCCCTGCCCAGAAGGGCTTGGGGGTGCTGTGGGTGAGAGGCTGCACATGGCCCGGCCATGGCACTCACAGACCAGAGAGCCAAACGTGTCCTGGGCTGCATCCAGAGCCCCGTGGGCAGCAGGGGAGGGAGGGGATTCTGCCCCTCTGCTCTGCTCTGCTGAGACCCACCTGGAGCCCTGCATCCAGCCCTGGGCTCCCAGCACGGGAGGGACAGGGACCTGCTGGAGTCAGCCCAGAGAGCAGACTACCAAGATGGTTGTAGGGCTGGAACACCTCTCCTACAAGGAAAGGCTGAGAGAGTTTTGGTTGTTCAGCCTGGAGGAGAGGAGGCTCTGAGAAGACTTTATCAAGTCGTTCCAGTATCCAAAGGGAACTTATAAAAAGGATGGGGAGAGATGAATTGAACAGGGCTTGGAGTGACTGGAGAAGAGGTAATAATTTTCAATTAAAAGAGTCACACTAGAAACAAAGAAGATTCTTAAGCTTTACCATCAGGGTAGTGACACCCCAGCATGGGTTGCCCACACAACCACACAACAGCATGGGTTGCTGAGTGCTCAGTCTATGGAAACATTCAAGGAGAGGTTGGTCAGAGTTCTGAGCTACCTGGTCTAGCTAATGTCCCTGCTTTCTGCTGGGACTTGACAACCTTTTAATCCAAACCACCTATGCTTCTTTATTTCCATCTTCAGCAGAAAGCAGATATACAATGCCAGTTTGATAGTTTAAAGTGTCCATGTTTCTTTGAGGCTTGGCATATGTTAGTGAATCTGTATTGCTACAGAAAAAAGAGCCTGATGCCAAGTGTTTTATGAACAGAAAAGAAACACTTATGATCTGAATAAAAGTCAAGGCTGAGAATTTGGAAAAATCAATCACTGCTACTCAGGTATGACCAGAAATAGCATTGATGTAATAGCACAACAAGCATTGTCTTCTTTTGTTGTTTTGTTAGCAAAAAACATGTTTAAAGGGGAATGAGTAATAATTGTCCAAATTGGCTGCAGGTGAGATCTTTTTATGACCAGCCTTAGTTAGTCTGGAGTCATGCTGTTGTAAAAGTGGATATTCCCACCTGCTCGTTTTGGCTAGCACCGATGTGCATGTGGTTAGGGAGTCACCTGGATCAGCTTGCTGCTTTGTGTGCAGACAGGTTTTCTTGTAGGGTTAGTTTCACCAAGGCAGATACAGTTGACCTTGCAGCTACTTGAGCACTAGTTGTTGTCACAAGGGTGATGAGACTGTTTAGGTGGATGGTGAAGAGGAGGCATGTAGATTCTCAAAAGATAAGCTTAAGCCATTGTGGAACTTAACGTGATTCTCTCTTAGTGACTATTTTTAGCACGGCAGTGTACTTACGCTGGGTTTCTTTCAAAAGTTACTATGAATGATAAGAATGTGCCCATGATTTCTGAGAGCACCATGTGAAGGGCTGGTGCATCGAGCATGTTGTGAGCTCTTGCATGAAGAATGAGTAGTCTCTTTCATGCATGTTATTTGTGTCTTTTAGATTGCCATCCATCCTGCTTTTGTAGTAAAAACAGGATGGCATCCTTTATTTTGGTTTTGATTGATTTTTACAATCAAATAAAAGTTAGGGTAGGACTGCCTGTTCATCTGTTGTTTTTTGTGCAGGGGCAGCAGCTGAAGACATGAGTCTGTGCTGCCTTGAAATAGCATTTCACAGACCTCTTTTTTAATCTCACTGTTTAAAATTAATGTTTTCAGTTGAAGATATATGGGAAGGAAATTTATCTCTATTGGATTGTTAGCTTTCTCGGTGTTTCTTCCCCCAAAAATACTGTGTCCTGAAAGGCAGGCCAAGCTATGAAAAAACGTGGTAAACCATTCTGCTCTCAGTGTTGCATATAAGAGGTATGATAGGTTTTGCAGTTCATACTCTCATTCATCTTTGGATACTCTGTTCCCTGCTGCAGTTTTACTTTTGGCAAGCTGAGTAATGAACTTCCCTCATCAGTGAAGCGAGGTAGTTTCTTGATTGACTTGATCATAAGCAGGTTGGACAGCCAAGAGGACAGCCATGTAGTAATTGCAGGGAAGCCATTTGCCAAAATTACTTCTCACCACTTCTGCAGGCCAAAAGGAAAATAAGTGTACAGCTATCAATCTCTGCAACTGTGCAAAGATCATGAAGTTTCATGGCTATGTCAGCTGTAGTACCTAACCATGCTTGTCTGCCTTGATCCTTGAGTGGTAGCACTGTTGCAAGATGTACATCTAAACTACTTTAAAAAAAAGAGAGGAAATGGATTTCTCTCTTCCATGTCATCCAGCCTGTTTTCCTTGTTAGAACACAGTTGTCTGGCAGAGAGCATGGTACCTGAGTCTGCTGTGTTTCTCACAGATGAAGTGTGGTCCTTGCACTTCTGCCAGATGGCTGAAGCAATCCAGATTTGGTAAATCCTGGATGTTAAGTTGTTTGGCATACTAAAGACTGACATGCATATGTTTTATTAGAAGGAAGAACTGAATTTTGTGCAAAGCTTAAAATCAAGAGACAAATACACACAATTCAGTGTTTGGAGGCTGGTGAAGTTTTTTTATGTCCAGCAAAAACGTTGTTGGATGGGTTTTCCTTTTTATATAATGAGTAGCCGGGGAAAAAATTCTTATTTCTGTTTGAGATAACAGAAAATTACTGTATGGTTCAGTTATCAGGACTTCGTCAAGACTTTTAATGTCTACACTGCTTTGAAGTTGTTTGCAGATGTACTTATTTCAACAGTTGAAAATATTTTGTATTTTACTTACTCTGGTGTCTTTAAAACTCCTGAAATAACATTGAAATTTTCTGCACCCTTAGCTGAGTTCTTCTCTTGTTTCTTAACATTCTTCCTTTTTGGCTTTAAAAGTGTCTATTAGCTATGGCATATCTTGGCTTCTGTGTGCTGGATTTATAGGGATGATTTCTGGGCAGCCAGAGGTGCAGGTTTCAATTATGAGCTTTTGCTTCCTATTATGCCCCAGGTGATGTAAGAATTTCTGTGTGTACTCAAAGGGAGGTGATGGGTTTTTTTTAAACTACTCAGTGGCTAAGTTCCTTACCCAAGCAAGTGGAGAAGTTACTGCTCTGACCTTTACAACCAAAACAATGTAGCCAGTCCGTTATATGTGCAAAGTTTAAGTTCTTTATCTTTTTAGTCCGATTAGTTTAGAGTTTAGGTAAAAGTATTTTGTATTAGAGTAAGTTTTTATTAACCAACACAGGTGTATGATGAGGGTGTCAGACTAGAGAATGCAGAGGGTTTTAATTTCAGTCCTCCTACCAGATGACTTGCACTTCCAAGTGTGAATCTGTTAGAACTGAAGCACAAGTCTTCTGAGTGCGTGAACATCCTTAGGTGTGGATGTGTTTTCCTAATTAGTACTACTGGTGTTAAATTAGGACCTGCAGCTGACACCTGCAAGCTTTAATCCTAACTACTAAACTGTTAATTTTGTTTAGGATTTTGGGTTTTTTCAGTAGTTAAAGGAGGATAGGGGAGGGAATTGGGCATTCTGCTGGAAAGAAATACTGGGGGGTGAGGAGGATATGCGCTCACATGGCCAGGACAAGGGGTGATGAGAGGAGAGGAAATGACTGATCCTGATTCGATGCAGGTGTTAATTTTCAGGTGGTGAGAGAGACTGCTGTGTGCATTGTGTTTTTACCAGCTGTCTGGGGCAGCAAAGGCTTTGTAAGGCTTGGGAAGAGTGAGGGGTGCCTCCCTCCTACTCAGCTACACCTCAGCAGTTGCCATACACCACAGGTGTGTGCAAAATAAAAAAATAAACATGAAAATGCAGTCTCTGTAGGAATAATCTGTGCAAGACTGCTGCCTACAATCAGTTGCAGGGTGAAGACGATGCATAATTCTAGACGTAACACACAAATAACAATGAGTGTATTTCATCTTTTCTGTGGACTGTGTGTAACATACCATACTTTATCAGTTTTGATAGGACGTTAATATTCTGCTAGTTCAGTACATCAAGTAATAGATATGCTGCTAAATTACTTTAATGTATTTTTCCTATGCTTTTATTAAAGAACAGAACTCTGTAAGAGTTCACCAAAAGCAGCTTGTATGTATAACTTCTCTCTAAGAACCTCTAAATTTTCTTCTGGTCTTCTACAAATGTCTGAGAAAGGATTTCAGAACAATTTCCTTGAGGTGTGTATTTTAAAATTGTATTGATGGTTTTTGTTGTTACAGTTATCATCTTTGGTTCACTTCCAGAGGTTTTGAGACAACATTCTTGTTTATAGAAGGAACAGACTGAAGATAATGTAGAATTTAATTATAATCCTGGGCTATGAATTCTAGATCACTTGCCTAGTGCTAAGTCAGCCTCAGATCCTCCATTTCCTTGCTTCACTCATGTCCCCTCACAGAGCTTTGTCTCCTGTGTTAGACCTATTTGACAGTGCAGCTGCCCTCTGAGCACCAGCTGTGAAGTGACCCAGCCCATGAGCCTCCCAAAATGAAAGTGAACTTTGGCACGCAATGTAAACCTTTGCTCTGGCCTAAACTGTAACCCCATGGTTGTATATGTCTGAACTTACATAACACTGGGCATAATGTCTGTTTGAAGAGTTGTAAGGCTCTATAATAAAGTTTTCTGACAAGGTGTCAGTGACATATTGCTCTAATTTCTTGTCTTTTTGTGGGATGAGGTATATCGCTAAATATCTTTCTTTCAGATGTCCGCACTGTACTTAGTTACTATTCTCTGTGTATCAACAGAAAATAAATTCCAGTTGCATAAACTGTCAGTCTGCCAAAGCCAAAATTTTATGGCAAGTGTGTTATCTGGGAGGCAAGAGAATCGCGTTAAGCTCCATAGGGCTTAATGGCTCTTTTGAGGTGGGTTTTCTTTCTCACTGTGGTAGGTAGAAATTGAAAAACAATATTATTTTGCTAAACAGGGAAGAGAGTTTTATATTCAAGGGCTTTTTATTCAAGTGGGATACCTCCCATGACAGATTGCTCTCCTCTCCCTTCCATTACTGTGAAAATGAAATGGAATGATTGATATAAACCCACTGTAATTGTTACTTAACCTGTTTTAAGAAGGAATTTATGCATTTCCAGCAATCCTTGAAGCATTTGTGGATTTCAACTCAAAAAAGAATGTTAGTTCAAAATAGAGAGGATATTTGAACATCTTGTTTTTCTTTTCTGTTTGATGATGATTTAGATGTCTGGTTTTCTTTCCCCTAGTTATTTGTAGTAGATGTCCAGACTGGTCAAATTACCAAGATTCCTATCCTGAAGGATCGTGAACCTGGCATGGTGAACCAGCAGGGATGTGGCATTCATGCCATTGAGATCAACCCCTCAAGGACGCTCCTGGCCACAGGTGGAGACAACCCCAACAGTCTTGCAATTTATCGTCTGCCTACACTTGATCCTGTCTGTGTGGGAGATGTAAGTGGGAGTGTCTGGGGAAAGTTTATTCTCTCACTTAAAAAGTTACTACTTTGAAGTGTGTTTGATCAGAGCAAGGTTAATACTTAGGAACCTTGTAAGGAAGTAAAGTTATTAAAACATTTCTGATTTAGCTGTCATTTTTGTTATGGTATCTTAAATAGAATTGAGTACTCAAACATGTGAGTGGATTTTCAGGGCTTTGGATGAGATTTCTTCCTCATCTTCCTTCAGGTCTACTTTAGCTTACTTTTCAACACCAAAAATGTAACAAAATCCTAAGTATTAAAGTCTAATTGTGGTGATGAGATCTGAAACTGTAGTGAAAAAGCTCTTTTGAGAAATTAAAACTATGTTGCAAGTTGTTAAAATTTTCTCCTTATCCTAGTGCAGCTTCTGGATGTATTATTCCAGAGGTGGAACTTTGTTTTGAAGACTAATTCTAACCCCGTGGTTTGTGGCAGTTTGATACAAACTGGTACTGGTTTTATTTCTGAAACATCCTGAGGTCTTTTTAAAATGGCCAGTCTTTAAAAAAAACAGCCTGGAGAATATAGTGGTGTCTTGTGAACACCTCTCTCATTTCTCCTTTTTATTCAGAATTTCATATAGACATTAACTGCAACAGCAGAGGTCAGGTCAGAGTTTCTGCAGCAGCAGATAACCAGCTGCAGCAAGCCTTGACTGAAGATTTGCATGACTTGCTCTTCATTTGTGTGACTTTTAGCTTTATTAACAAAACTAGAGTCTTATGGTCCTTCGCCCCCTCCCTCCCCCCTCTCCCTGCCCCCAATAGGTTTCTCACATGCTAAAGAAAAGAGTCTTGAAACATTAATCTGTAGTTCATGTATTGTAAACATAAGATTTGGTTACTTTTTATAGCAGGATATGTGTTGGAAGAAAAAACCCCTACCAAATAGATACTTTACAGAAGAATGCTGCTTTCATAATGGAAGATATGAGAATTCTGGAAAATCTTAGAATTGAGATTAATTTTTCCTTGATCAGAGGCCTGTTTTTCCAACACCTGTTTTTTCTTTATTAATTGCACACTTCAAAACCAGAGAAGTTAAAATTACTGCTAGGTACTTGAACTGTTCCAGCTTGATAATGGAATCTTACCTGTATGCTTTTAATGTAGGTCTCGTTCTGAGCTTGTAATAAAAATCAAAGAATACTTGTCTGCTTTGAGACTGCTTTTGAGTATAATGGCACAGAAAAATCTGTTTTTTCTTTTAGGATGGACACAAGGACTGGATATTTTCAATTGCATGGATCAGTGATACTATGGCTGTTTCTGGTAAAGTCATATTTTTTTCTCTTGAGTTTTTTGTTTGTTTTTTTGTTTGTTTGTTTGTTTGCTTGTTTTTTAAGGTTTCCTTCTCTCCGAATGTTAGTGATGTACAACATTTGGTAAGTGTTATGAAAGCACCTCTGTCAGGGCATTTGAAACCACTTGGAGCTACCTAGGCTATTTAAACACTTCCTGGACTTAGTACTGTCTTCATTTTATTTTGTTTTTGGGCCTTAGTCTAGATCTGATTTTCCTAGTATTAGAATATTACTGTGTTTCTAGTTAGGGGATGTTTGAACACAATTTATTACAGGAAAAGATTCCACATAAGAAGAGTAATTTCAAGAGAGGTGTTGGTTATTGGTTAATAACTTCAGAACATTTGAGATCAATACCAGTTTCCTGAAGTCATGTGAAAGAGTAATTAATGAGAATTCAGATTGTTTCGTCAAGCTCTCAGTACAGTTGTATGCATATATGTATACATGCACTTACACTATGGCAGTCAGTACAGAAGGCTGTAATAGAGAAACTCAGTTAATGACTTTTTGGTGACTAGCTGGATAATCAGTGTAACTTCATAAAGAATTACTTAGGTAAAGGCAAAAATAATAATGTCTTGTTGCATTAATTTAGCAGTTTACTGCCTTTCGGTGCTGAGAGGGTGTACTGTTCTGTACTCAAGAGTTGTCAAACTGCAGGTGAGAGAAAATCATAACAGTCTTATGTAAAAGTCACGTATTTGAATTGTTGGTTTAGTTTAGTAGAATTTTTCCTCCAAACCCAAAAAGCTAATCCTGGAATTTTATTTTTGAATTTAATATAAAATTTGATCCTTGCAGGTCTCTGCCCCAAATATGTACAGAAACTCCCTCACATTCAAGCTAGTAAGTTTGAAGAGAACAGCGCAAAAGAGTACAGATGTCCAGGGGAAAGATAAGGGCCTGATAGACGGCACAGCATGTGAGATAGAACAGTGTTGGCTTGGTATTTTCTAAAGGTCAGGGGTAGATGTGGGAGTAGAAGTGTTCTCTTCTGCCATATTCTCTACTTTGGTGCTTATAGCAGACAGGATGTAGGTTCTAGTTTCCAGACCTCAGACACCAGGGAAAACATATTAAAAGCAATTAGCAAGACTGGTTGCTAAACTGAATTCTTTAGAACTCACTGAGGCCCCTAATTAAGAATGAAAAAAGACAACTAACTTCAGACATAGTTTTAATTTTAGAGATTTCAATTACATCTGTCAAGCAGAAATACTTGAACTCCAGACATTGAGGATATAGCATATATTTTTATGGCAAAAAGTTCAGATGAGATGAATAATTCCCAGGATGGCATGAGCTTAGGGTAGCAAATGATACTCTGCTTGGCTTCAGGGCTAACCAGTTGAGCAACATACACAGACTTTTTCTCCTGCCAGGGCTATTAAAAGGGACAACTTCCTCTGAAAGTATGTCAGGATGTTTAGAAATTTTACTGCTGAGTATTCAGCCTCCGCAACAAACAAGATTAGGTGCAATTAAAACCAATGGCATGTAATGGAGTGGCAGGATGTTGTGCTGCTGGATGCAAGTGCCATTAGGATTCTCCCTTTTGTATTTTTCTCTAGTAGGTGATAGTGGCAGATGCCTGAATCCATCTGTGAGGGGGCAAAGTCACCTCTGCTGTACTGGACCACTCCTATTGCAACAAGATGTTTTGCTTTATTGTGTTTGTAGCTTTTCCCCTATGTGATAACAAAGCTGATACATTTAATGGCTTTATATAGATATATAGCTTTTCTGGCATCTTCAATATGACAGAATTTTTCACTTTATGTAGAGAAGAAATTGAAGTATCTGTCAGAGCGGACTTAGATGGAAGTGAGCTGCCTGAACACCAGAAGGGATGTGTATTAAGGTCTTGGATTAAGTCTGTATTGATCGATGAAACAGAGGCGTTCAGCTTTCTTCCTCCAGTGTTCTTAACACTAGTGATTCTTACTTTAGATTAATGTCTTCAAATTCAGTAGAAAAATAAAATGAAATCTCATCTGTTTAACCTAAGTTACATTCTTTAAGAAAAAAGTGACACAGGTTTTAGCGAAATAATTTTTCTGATAGATTTCATCCAAAGTGGTACAACTGTGATTAGAAATAGATGTTTCTGTTTAGATCATGAATTATTGTGTACTCAGCCATAAGCATAATGACAGAAATCAAGTAAACCCAAATGAGCATAAACCCAGCTGATGTTTTTGTGGAGATATTTTGCATCGGTTTAACGGACTGTTTTACCAAGGCTGAGAGTGTCAGGCTCAGGCTGAACCTATAGTGTTCAGTTGCTTCCGAGTTCATTCTGTGCATGAGATGATGATAACTGTTGCACAGGGTTTTGGGTTTCGATGCATCCTAATTAGTTTGAAAACATATGAGACGGACTAGCTGCTTGGAAACCATATGGACGGCTGACAGTGAGTTCATAATATTCTGAACTTTACAGCTCATTAAAATAATCTTTTTTTAATAATAATATATGAGCACTAACAGCGTGTTCTGTTAGATTAAACTAAGAGTATTCTTTTTTTCAGACCCCATTGGTTAATCTTTTTTTTTTTAGAAAATATGAGTTCTGTATATGTGGAATGGACTACTCATGTATGGACTATTTGATCAGGTTCCCGGGATGGTTCGATGGGTCTCTGGGAAGTCACAGAGGATGTGTTATCCAAAAGTGATGCCAGGCATAATCTCTCTCAAGTTCCTGTCTATGCCCACATAACACACAGTGCTCTGAAGGATATTCCTAAGGAGAACACCAACCCTGACAATTGCAAAGTCCGAGCATTGGCTTTCAACAATAAGAACAAGGTCAGTAAGATAAGCAAGACAGTTGAGAAGTGCTAATACTGTCCCTGTGTATTAGAAAAACTAAAAAGTAAGCTAAATAGAATATACCAGAGAAGCAAGTTAATATGTTTTTCTCTGATTATTTTGCATCCTTGTGTTTTGAGGCAGTGGTTTTAATCTACTACGTCTGCTTCTGCCCCAAGTGAATGGAGAAGTCTAGAAGGGAAAAAAACCCCAATCGCAGACATTTTAGAAGGCGCACAGATTTCCTGTGGGTTTGATTTTTAGATTTGCATCCTAAGCAGTAGAGTAAAGAAATATTTACAAGAAGCTGATAAAGCAGCAACACATCTCTTGCAGCTTGAATCCCATTTTTGAGTGCTCTTTCCTTCTTGTTCTGTGAAGACCAGCTAACATTTAACAGTTCCTGTTTCAATGGCTGAATCCTTTCTGGGTTGCTCAGCAAATTAGGTGACTGACTCACAGGGCAGGCACTAGTGCTTGCTTTGGGGTTATTTTGTTGGTATTTGACAATTGGTAAATATCACTCTCCTCCATCCTGATCTCTTGTTATTACTAGTGGGTGTAGCAATTAACAATTCATCCTTCACCATTCCCTGCCTCCCCCCACCCACCAAAGAACAGCAAAGGTCTGAAGCAAAGGTGGGTGTGCTGTTGGAAGCACAGTGATCCTGTAGGCTTTATTTTTCACAGCAGCTGTTAGTTGTTTCCATCTCCATGATGGAAACTGCATGTAACATGTAACTTTTTCAGTAGAGAGTAGAGTAGTGCCTGAAACTTGCTTCAGGGTTAGAATCAGTGTGGGACCTGCTGAAGAGAATTGTCACTTCTATATTGTACTTTCTCATAATTCATTAATTTTTTGCCTAGCAAGATTTATAGTTTTGAAAGTTATTGTTATTTACTCTTTTGTTAATTTAGATTCTACTTGACACCTGAAGTACTGTATAGCATTCTATGAAGATCAGTATGAAATGAAAATTATCTTGATAGAGCCTTTACAAGGACTATGGATGAATTCAATCCAGACTGTGCATCCTGCCTCGAATAGAGTGTGAGTTTGTAAGGATATCTATAATACAGAAACTAACACTCTTCTTTTTATTTTCCTTCTATTAGGAGTTGGGAGCTGTGTCCCTGGATGGGTATTTTCATCTTTGGAAAGCAGAGCACACGCTATCAAAGGTGCTTTTCTGTTTGTTGCAGTTAAACTTCAAAAACTGGAAGCAGTTAAGACTGTTCACTAGTCTTCATTCCCTTCAAATATTTGAAGAGCAGCAGTGTTTGTAAAATACTTAAAAGTTCTGTGTAAAATGAAATGTCCTGAAATTTGGAGCTTGAAGAGGAGAGAAGCTCTGTGCTCCCCTTAATCGAGAAGACAGGAAGCATTCTTAGCTTTCTGCTAGTTTCGGGTTAGCTGAAGTGAACTGTTGTGTGGAGTATGGTGGATACTTGATCAGTAGAATTTATAAAGGAACTTGCACATATTTAAGTGTAATGGCAAATCACACCCTGGCTTGCCTATGCTAGTGAATGCAATAGGTTTTTTCAGCTGAGAGCTGATGTTGCTGTGCACCTGCTAAAGAAATAGCAGCACCTTAGAAGGATCTAAAACAATTTATTAAAATATCCATTTTATTGGCTTCAGCCTTTATAGTCTCAGTTTGTTTCAGGTAAGGCACCCTATTGCTTTAAGTTTTTTCCCTTCTTATTTTTCACCTGCATTTTGTGTTTTATTTCCCTGCAATTTACTAGAACATAGCTTACAAAATTGTTTTGTTAACATTTTCATCTTTTCTTATAACAGGTTGAATTTTATTTTTTCTGTTTCCAGTTACTTTCCACAAAGTTGCCATACTGCAGGGAGAACGTCTGTTTGGCATATGGTCAGGAGTGGTCAGTGTATGCAGTAGGATCACAGGCACATGTCTCTTTTCTGGATCCAAGGCAGCCTTCTCACAATGTTAAATCCGTCTGTTCCAAAGAACGAGGCAGTGGTAAGAAACCTGTTAAAAGTGCTTCAAATGGTTTGCTTGCAGAAGTAGCTGTTAAAATTGTAGTAAGTCAAGCTTCTAATGAACAGGAAGGGCTTTTCTAGTGATCGGCTAAATATTTAGCAGTGTATGTATAGATTTGGTTTTGTGACAGTATACCTGGAGCTACCAACAAGCCAAATGTGACCAGCTCTGAAATCTAATGAAGGGCAACATCACTGCCATTAGAAGCAACTCAGTTGTAAACCATCCAAATATTATTGAACTTTCAAAAGTGTGCATTTTACTGCTGTGTATTTTTTACTGGGTCTTGTTCTATATTTTATCATCTCAAAGCAAATGTAGTCTTTTTACCACTATTCATACTGTTCTTACATTCTTCTCTATGAATTAGAAAAAAGGTACGTTGTCTGCTATATGCTACCTTATTGGGAGTATGTGCTGCGAGGGAAAGCTTGCTTTGTGATTTTAAAGGCATGACTGGGACTCCTGATTTTCTATGTGATTTGAGTGTATTTTCTTTCCTTATATGGATGCAGTATGTCCAGTTGAACCTTATACCAGGGCCAGGCTTGATAGCTTGCAGAGTGTATGGTCCCATAAAGTGCTCTCCATATCCTTTACTATCAGGCATGAGAAGGCACAGTGAGTGCCACATTAATCCCATGCCAGTAAGTTGCAGTCCTTACTTAGCTCATCTCTGGGTTTCCATCTCTTCATCAGGCAGGTTATCGGAAGAGGACATATGTCAGCAAAGATAGGAAAGTTTCATTTATGCAGTTACTGAGCAATGATGTCTAGATCAGTGTCAGGGTCTGCTGCTTTCAGATCTGGGAGGAATATGTATAATGTCAGGAGAAGTCAACTGAATTTCTTACCAGCAAGACCGCTTGTCCTCACTTGCTGTTAGTGAGGATTCTGTCCAGGTCTTGACCCAGACACTGCACTATGATGCCTAGTGGTGGCTGAAACCTGCCTCAAGTATTTGATTTTCCATATTGGGGGATAATGTGTGTGGGGAGTATTTCGAGGGGTTTCTCCAGTTCATGTCTGGAGAAAGCCTTTGTTCAGGGCTGTTTTCTCTCCTGCAGAGTAGGTGCATCTTTTTATTTGGCGTGGTGGTGGAGGCACATAAATAACAGTAATTCCCAAGCTACTGAGTGTTTCCACTTTATATTGATCTCCCTGGGACTTGGGGTGGTGTAGCACTTCTAAAAAACGGTCTTTCTTGATCTGTGGACTAAAATATGATTTCAAGTGCTTTGCAGTGGTACCTGAATGTGCTTTAAGTTTCCAAGTGTACCTGCTGAATGTGATAAGTCCACATTAACTTCAGTTCACTCAAGTTGTGCACAAAGGCAGGTCACAGAAAGGTGGTGGCTCAGTAAAGCTGGAGCTGGGGCTGGCTTTCCTCTGCTGTAACCCTCTTTACACCTGAAGGTGGTGAATGCTTTTTAGTACATCTTCTAAGTGTTGCTTTTCTTAGCAGCTGTAAAGGGAAATGCACACCTTACACAGTAGTTCTTGATCCACAAAAGCAATTGCTCTCTGCATGACTGGCCTGTAGAGCCGTGTGCTCTTCTCTTCAAGTCTGAAAGCAGCAAAGAGAGCTTGTATGGCATAGACTCTGCAAATTCCTGTGTAGGAGATTTTTATTTCCTTCTGGGATCTGTAAACCATTCCTGCAGCATGGGAGTGAGGCTCAATATACTTACCTAAATAATCTAGGTCCACAGGTGGTAGAGGGCTGGGAGTATATAACTTACTGTGATAGGTTCTAGGCATAGGCTGTACTTTTAGCTTGACAGGAATGATTAATCTGAGGTACTTCAGCCCCTTAGGAGACAATTTGAAATACTGTTTTTGAAAGCCTGTTCTAAATATCCTTCTTAGTAGTGTGCACGTAATGGATTTCTACAATTAATTTCT
Organism: Taeniopygia guttata; assembly: GCF_048771995.1. NCBI lineage: Eukaryota > Metazoa > Chordata > Aves > Passeriformes > Estrildidae > Taeniopygia > Taeniopygia guttata. The sequence continues at coordinate 45,791,435 of NC_133063.1, read as the reverse complement.
TTAGTTAGAGAAAGATCTGCATTTTATTACTTTTTATTAATACATTTAATTGAAAATTATATACCAACTGCCTTAATATTCCATCACCTGTTTGTGTGAAGTAAGTGTTCTCCTGGTGGCTTGTCAACAGCACTTGTTGGAGGAAAAATAAGAGGAGGTCCACTCTTGTGCCTTTCTCCTCTTACCCAAGTGACTGCCCTTGCTGACTGCAGAGGGCTTAAGGCCTTCTGTGTGTCTTTGCAGAGCCAGATCCATGTGTTGGGTTTGGGGGGAAGGTCTTCTGCTGTCTTAAGTGCATTTGCAGCTCTCTGAATTAAAGTGGAGACTCTCATATGAATCTCATCATCTACTTCAGTAGAGAGACAGTGGCTTCCTACCCATTAAGCCCGCAGCCAAGACTTCACCCCATATCTGGAGCAGGACAATATGACCTTGCCTTGTTCTAAGCATATGTCACAAATGCCGGTGGCTGTGGATGTCATATCCAGTGGCAGAGGCAGAAGGATGACGACATGTTTCTTGTTAGAACTTTATACAAAGGGGAAAGGGAAAACTCTCTGATTGCACCCACAGTTCCCAGTTGTCTGCTGTCATGTGCGCTGCTGGGAATATTCCAAGATGATACAAGTTCTGTCACATTCAGCCCTGCTTGATATGGTGACAACACTTGGCATGTGAATGTAGCTGGCATAACTCACATATTTCCTCTCCTGTTTGAATGCTTGTTTAGGCTGTAATTTGGTGGTATTTTAAAGAGGGCCTAAAAAGCAGAGAAAAAGGAAGGAGACATATAGATGTGGTGGAGTTTAACCTGTATGGAAGAGTTATTTGCTGTAGAGTGGTTACACAGAACAGTATTTGCACAATAAATGGAGATGAGATGACAGGATGTTTTGCATATTGCAAATTCTTACATTCAGAATCTCCCCAAGACTAGTTCCAAGGGATTCTTGATTAGCTGAGACTTCAAATTTAGATTTTGTGAGAACAAAATTTACACTCTTTTCCAATGTAATGGGATAACTGAATTGTGCTAACATGTTTAGTTTGAACTGTACCTTCCCATATACTGGTGGAGCACGGTGTTGTTTAGATGGCAGGAGTCCTGTTCTGTTTTCTTTCCTGGCTAATGTGCTAAAAATGCCAGCTACTAAAAATTAGGTGTGCTTGTTTGAGAATATTTGAGTAGAGACAGATCAGGTTCATTAATAGTTCTGAAGCTATCTTAGCAGCAAAGTGACTGGTGATTATTATGATTACACTTGCTTACACCTAGCTTTTTCATCAGCACAATGCACTTGGTGGCAGCTGGGACTTTCTTTTCTCAGATGGTCATTTACTGCAGGTAGTTAGGGTGTGAGCTCGTGGAGGAAAACAGCGTGATGTTCTTCCCTCTGACTGCTGCCATGTACTTGCTCTTGGTGTGTTAAATTAAAGGCTTGTGCAGACAGAACAAAGGTGCTCTGGACCCTAATTGGCTTATCTAGCAGACCTGAGAGCTGCTGAGGATAAAGTTTCTTACTATGTACCATTGGTGTAGCTGATGGTCTCAAGGATTAGAGCAGCCATGTATGCATCAAAGCTGCTGTTTCAATAGCATCAGTGGGATTTGTCTGCACTGCTCTGTAGCAGTGGGAAAACGTGTGTTTTTTGGAGAGTACTAATAGGTAATTTTAGACATGAAGCAACAGCACTGAAGAGCCGAAACATCCCTGTTCCTTATTGCACTGTCCATCCCTTCTCTGTTTGACAGGTATCCGCTCGGTGAGCTTCTACGAGCACATCATCACTGTGGGGACAGGACAAGGGTCCTTGTTGTTTTATGATATCAGAGCCCAAAGGTTCCTGGAAGAGAAGCCCCCCCATGTCTGTTATGGACAGAAGCAGAAATTAGGAGGAAGTGAAATTTTGAAGTTGACAACTGGGAAAGGCTGGCTGGTAAGTAGTTTGTAGCTGTGATGGAGGTGGGAGGAAGTAGGCCCATTATTTAGGAGTGGGGTAGAGCCAGTTCTTTTTGGACCTGTTGTGTGAAATGTGTCTCAGTCAAACAGTATTCATGTAACCAATAACTAATAATGAAGAGCAAGAAGTGCTGCAGAATTGCTTTCTACAAAAGCTTTATGAAAGGGTACTGAAGGTTATTTGCTTGAGTAAGGCATAGTGATTACAGTTCTTATGCACTGATTCATAAATTAACTAGATTTTGTATCTTTACATTTTCAAATGTAATCTAACTTGTAGTTTTCAGAACCTCAAACAGAGAATAAATTGTCTTTCTTTAAAGCCATGGTAATCTAATGTGGTACTTGAAGCAAGAAGGTTTTAATTTAATTTTGTGCAGTTTTAGAAACTGTGGCTGCCTGAGGTAATGCCATGTCAGGCACTTGCATTTGGTTTTCTGTATGTTATTATAAAGCAGTTAATGGCTTCGTTTAACTTAGCTCTATTACCTTTTGTTGTATCATTGCAACGTCTCCTCACCTCCCCAGTGCTTGACCTAAATGTTCTCAGAAAAAGGTTCAGGACAACTCAGGTATCTTTTAGTTGACATTTATAAAGCTTCAGGACTGTTATGAGAAAATACCCCTTTTTAGGCTCTGGAAGCTACCTAATGCTTTTGTGAAACAGGGTTTTGGGTTTGTTTGGCAATAATAACAATCTAAACTTTTCTTTAACAGAACCATGATGAAACCTGGAGGAATTATTTTTCTGACATAAATTACTTCCCAAATGCTGTTTACACCCACTGCTATGACTCGTCTGGAACGAAATTGTTTGTGGCAGGAGGCCCTCTTCCATCAGGACTTCATGGGAATTATGCTGGTCTCTGGAGCTAATGATAACTCTTCATTCTGATGCTGATCTTTACACAGATTTCCACTTTCCTTCTTCTTTTTTTAACAACAAAATTGTGTGATGCCACTGATTCCTGATTTAAACACAAGTTATTTTTTGGCGGAATTTTCTGTTGGTCTCCAACAGTTTCGTACATCTTTTTGAACTAGTTTTTTGCTTTAACCTCCTTGATCCTTTGTATGGAGGGGTTTTGAAGTTCTTTTTTATTGTATTTAGTCCAAATGACTCTTCCCCCCATTTAGGCTGGCTTGGCCATGTGTCCCCTCCTCTACTTTGCTGTGAGGTAGGATTTCTTTCTTAAAGAGTGGTTGCTCCTGAACTTTCTGTGAAAGTCTTGGGGCTGCATGTGTGCAGGTACTTTGTGTCAGTTACATTACCTGGAGTGAGGACTACGTGTAATTAAAAACTATTAAAAATATTTATAAGAGATAAGCTACTACTTTATCTGCAGAGCCTGGCCCTGGCCTGGGTTGATTTTAAAAGTACAAGTATTTTTTAAAAGTACAAGTCTAATGACACTGTTTTTACATAGAGGGATATGGTAATTTTAAGCTGTACTCACTGGAGCCCAGGGATGGGTTCCTTAGGGGTATTGCCATCAAATCCAAAGTGCAGGAGTTTCTAAAAGTGCATTTTTGTTTGAATGGTAGTTCTCAGCAGTGCTAGGAGCAAAAATTGGTCTGTTTCTTCACTGTCTGTCCCAGGTATCAGCTTGCACAACTGGAGTTTGTACAGACTGTTTTGCAGCGTGGCTGTTGCAGGGTGACATTACATTGAAGGCTGCAGAGATGCTGAGAGGAAATGGGGGCTAGTTATTCAAAATGAACTAAATCTATCTGTTCTTCAGATGAAATATGACTTCTGAGTATTCTGTTAGGGTAGCTTATAAGATCTTCATAAACTGCCTTAAACCTTGGACCTTTTTTATCCCAAGTTGTGGAAATTTTTCCCCTTTTTGCTGTTCTGGTTGGCCATCTGCTCAAAGAAGCCAATGGAATAAATAAACTATTTTTTTTTCACGAAGATTAAAGAGTGCATCTCAGACTTTACTAATGCAAGTGAGCAGCTTTCTGCAAAGCAGGGTATCTTGGTGTTCCCTCACTTTGCACTAGCATATGCTGTAGGAGAGGCTCTTGCTTTTCCAGAATCCCTTGCTGCCTTCTGCTTTCAGACTCCCTCCAGCTTCACCTGGGACTGGGAGGGGAGAATGGGTCCAGTGCCCTTCAGGTCCCACTGTGTAGCGCGTGCCTCCCATGGTGATGGTCTTACCCAATACTCAGCTAAAATGCAAGATTCCAAGGTATTCCTCCTTTTGGCAGGCACCAAACTCTCAGCTTGTTAGTGATGCCTCTGTCCTCTGCTGGAATTAATGCCTTTCCCCTGACATTGGTGGAGCAAAGTGTGCCTGTACCTCGCAGCTTTGGTGCCAAATGGGCAGTTGATTGAAACTGAGAGGAAAGACAAGGCAGGACATGCTCTATTCTCCCATCTCTGTGGGAGATCAACTACCACTGCAGCTCCTGTCCACAGCCCAGAGCTAATCTGCATTTGTCTTTGCAGTCTCTCTTACTTTCATACTCAATATCTGCATCAGTAACACCAAGCAGTCCGCATCAGGCTTAAGTTCCAGCTGGTATGGAGACCTGGATGGAAATCCTGCAAGGAGTGCAGGTCCCTCTCATTGGGGTGGAAGTCCTGGCAAGAGAACTCTCTCCCAGGTGTGCACTTATCCCAGAAGTATAATTAAAACTGAGCATTAACACAGGTGCTTCACAAGCAGACCTTCCAGTGTTGCATAATACTTACCATTGTGGCCTGGTTGCATAAACTGCATCAGGTCATCACACATGTGTGATGTGTGTATGTCTAGACAGGCTTTTCTCTGAAAAGGTAAAATTATATACCATGGGGTAGCTGCTTTGGTTATTTTAGGGGCTTGCAAAAGTGGAAGTACATGAAGAAAAATAAGTCTTGGAGAAGAATGGCAAGATTTGTATCCTTACAGCTACTGTGTAAGATCATTCTGTCACAAGGAACATGTTCTGCTTTGGTTTGTTTGTTTGTTTTTTAATTTGTTGAAAGTTTTTTGCTTTGTTTTTTTGAAGAAGCTAGACACTTGAGTCTAGCTGAATGTCCTCTGTTCTGCTGAAGCAACAGGTAATAGCTGGGCATTTAGTGTCAGCAGTGCCAAAGGGAGACTCCTGGTCTGGAAATTCGAGCCCTGATGTTGATCTATTAATTGAAGCATATTTTAGGCCATGATAGGAGGAAAAAGCGTATGTGTATGGCCTTCAAACACAAAGGCCAATTTTTCTGAAGTCTCTACATAACTGAAGAGGCACCAAAATTGTCCCTCCCTATTGACTGTGATCTCCACAAGTACCTTAATGTGTGCTCCTAAAGCCTAGTAATGTGAGTGCCCTTTTCCTCCTTTTTTTCTTCATAAAAGTCTCTGCACAATTCTCAGATGAATCTGGACAATGATGTAAAATGTCTCAAGTCTCACATGCTTTTGTGTATTCTGCTTTCAGGGTGCTTTCTTGCAAACATAACTTCTCACAGTAAGGGAGCCATCTTTGTTGCTGTATGAGAATCCCCATTAAAAAACTGGTAACGAAACCAGATAGTGCTGCAAGCACACAAACAATTTGGACCAGAGATAACTTAATTTTTAGCTAGTTTCAGTGGTTTTAAATGCTTACAGTGATATAGATGTTAAGTTTCAGACTATTTCTCTAGTTGGTCATATATAACTTTTGTTCCAATCACTGTTATAAACTGAGTCATAGAAAGATGATGATGATAGGCCAACTGTCCAAAGATAAGTAATAGAAGAAAAACAATTTTTTTTTACTTTGATTTTGTTGCCCTTTTGGGTTAGATATCTACTGATCATGGTTAGAAATTAGTGGGTTTCCCATCCAAGCACAGGAATGGCTGCAGAGTAGGTAGCCTCGAGACTCTGCAGAGAGGGAGGCTGGGTACCTCACTGTTCAAAAGCCAGATACAACCCTGCAGTGGAGTGAGCTCAGTCTGGTGACTGCACTACAGTAGCTTCCTGAATAGCTTCCTGTGTGCTGCTGAGACCCAATGACATGCATATAATTGGACCATCTTATCTTTTCCACTGTTTTTTCAAGATTTCCCTCCCTTGATCTTTCCTGCTTGAATTGTTTGTTTGCGGTTGCCTCCTCCAACCCACATCATACCAGTCTTTGCTGTAGCAATATTGTCCTTGCAGAGGTGACCTCTGCTGAGCAGGAACAGGCTTGCTGGCATTTTGTCAACCTGTGCTCAAAAGCTTCAATTTGCTTTATTTTAACTGGATAGAAGTTAAGGCTGGCTCAGACTGTTGAACAGGGCAGTAGCCCTGGTACGTGTTTAACTTACATGATTGCACAGTAGCAGTCTGTTCCACATGGGCAACATACTCTGGTTTATCTTGCTTGAAGGAGAGAACTTTTAGCATAACATGCCTTCAGACTGGTTGCTATTGACTTCTCAGTCGTGTGGAATCTTCTATGGTACCAATGAGTTTAGGAGACTACCATGTTAATTTAGGTACTTTGGGGTATTATATTTTCAGTATTTATGATAGGTAATCAAACTAGTGACTCAGTTGTGGGTTTGATAATACCTAGCTTGTAAATACTGAGTAGCAACTCTTCAGTAACGGATGTTATGTCATGCGACATGCCTGAGGAATCAGAAGTTACTTTACATTGTTGGCTTCAGCACAGTAACAAGGGTTATGCTCACCCTCTTCACTAAACACCTTATTGCTGTAATTCCTCCAGGTTTCTCCCTTGTACAGTCCAGTATTGTAGGGAAAATTGCTAGAATTGAATTCCCCTGGTGCTTTCTGGGATTGCAGTAAAGAAGTTAGTCCATTTGTTTGATTCCCTCATGAGTGCTGCTGGTGTTAGTTTGAGGTGAGTAAATTACCAAAGAATAGCTGATAGTAGGTTTATGTTCCTAGTCTCAGTTCATTCTCCCTACAGATCCATTTTTAAGATCATTGCAAGAGTGCCCAGTGATCTTGCTGGCCTTAGTCTGTTCACAAAAGTTACACTCATATTGTGGATAACTCTTGTCACTGTCTTCATGAGAGAGACTCCTGAATTGCATTAAGGGGTTTATATTTGCTGCCTCCATTTTAGGTCTTTGGTAGCTTTTTGTATCTAAAGGATTAAGATACTTGGGGATCATTCTCTTCAAGAATTTCATCCTATTCCTTCACCTGAGCACTTGTTTTGTCTATAGCTTGCAGCTAAAAAACTAACAGATTAAATTGATGATCCAGCTATGCCGAGTGGTGCTTTGGTGTTGTAATTTGTGCCACTCAGCTGAGAGGCATTACAACCCTTTTGAACTGCTGTGCCTCACCTGGTGCAGGCATGAAACAAAGCAAGCTTGCCTAGACCCTTCATGAGGTCACTTGTTTGCTTTGTTTGCAAGAAACGAAGGACAGGTGGGCTGTCAGTTACTGCATGTGGGAAAGCAGCAGCATCTTTCAGCAGCCAAGTGGGAGGTCTGTTTTTAGTGGTCTGTTACCCTTATTTTCAATAAATGCACTTTTCCAAGGTGTCTGATACCTTCTTACTTAGCTACTTCTGCAATTGCTGCTATGACTGAATTACTGGATTGGGGTATAGCTTGTTCCTAAGGAACTCTGTTGGAGATCTGTGTATCATGCAGGTAGAGTTGATCCTCTGGCCAGCCCATGCTGAGCCAGGAACTCCTGAGCTACCAGACACAAATTTTTTAGCTGAAAGCCAAGTGAAAATCGCTGTATGCCCTGCTGGCCACCCACAGTCTGAGCCCATGGTATGACCCCAACTTAAAATGCACTTCTGAGTGTTATGGTGCCCTCAAGTAACTTATTTGAAATTCTGAAGCAGACACTCCAGGACAAGGGAGAGTGGAAGAGACAACACAGCTACATCTTGGGTGAGGTACTGTCATTTGCCCCTGTACATGAGCACTTTGTGTGGTGAGGATGGGCAAGGAACACCAGAAAAACAATAAAAGGCAAACAGTATTTGGTATGGCTCTCAGGACTCCTGAAGAATTTAAAAACTAGAGGGGATATGTAAATGCTTAATCAGAAATATCTTTGAGAAATCAAGTATATATCCTGACATCCCAGTGTTATTTTAGCAACTCTGTTTTTATTATAATATTTCTGTTTTATTATAATAACTGTTTGTTATTTTTCAAAGATGAAATTAGGAAGTCAGTTTTTGCTTGTGATGTTGGGTTTTTTAATGAAAACCGTGTGGTACTTGGCTAATTAAAAGAATGCTCTTGCAGAAAGGAATCTTCCCATTTTCTAACAGCCTTTTCCACTAATACCCTGTTGGGAGCAGTACGGTCTAAGAAAGTGTACACAAATTTAAAATGGAGGCGGCAGAGTTGGGAAAATGTGGGCAGTCTGACTGTTTCTATACCCAAAAAACCACCAACACCTGATTGTATACAAATTGTGTTTGCTGTACTGAAATTGAGAGGGTGTATAAAACCCCTTGCAACATACTGCAATGTCTTTAGTCTAAGATTCTTTTGTATTATTTTGCCTTTAGAACAAAAAATTTAGGAGTCAATACAGTGTTCTCTTAGGAACCGCTTTTCTAGATTCCCTTGCTAAAAGGGAAAATTCAGGTGCTGAATCTTACTATCTCATTAAACTTGTGTGTACTTTTTATTTACCCATTTACCTGGTCTCTTTTCATTTTCAAGACCTCTCACAGTCTCAGGGTATAAATCACTATGGCTCATCCAAATAGTACCGAAACGGACCAACCAGAGGTTAATGTGCCTTCCTCTTCTGGTACCTTGATCTTTATAAAGTTATCTCAAACTTGTCACTGTCTTAGGGCTGGGTACATGCATTGTCTTTTTCTAAGATGTATGTGTTGAAATTGCAACAGGTTTGTACTGTTACTTGTGACTTGTTCCATTTGTGTTAAGATGTGGTGTAGACAAATCAATGCGCTGGGTGGTCTTGATATCAGTCTTGCCAGTGATATCTGTCAGTCCTTGCTTGTATGTTCATGTGTAGATAAATGCTGGATATTCCCCACTGCCTGTGGTGCATAAAATGCACAAAATACACAAGGTGTTTTAAAATGTGCAGTGGTCATAACTTGTTGCCTGAAGATAGGATGTCCTACAGTGAACTATTTTTAATGTTTTTTTCCCAAATATTTTTAATAAGATCCAAAGCCTTGAGGAAAAAAAAAAATAATCAGGACTTGCTGATACTTGATGGCTTTTGTTCTGAATCCAGGGTCTGATGTTTGTTAACAGCTCCTCCAAATCCACCCATCTAGCAGAGGCTTTCTCAGCTTGTTTCTGTCATGAGCTGTATCAGAAACAGCACTGAATCCTGAACTATCACAGAAGCTGTCAAGCAAAGTAGTAACAGCTCCCTTCAAATATTCCAGTGCACATTTTTTGACTGTAAGATAAACCTGTTCCAAGTGATTGATGCAGCTTGCAAATGGAACAGTGTGAAATTGCAGATAGTATGTGAAACCAGCCTGTCTGCACATGGGGCTTAGTGTTCTGTTACCTTGCAAATTGTTTCTCCTCTCTGAAAAGGTGTTTTTTGTTGTTGTTTTTTTCAACACAAAGACATTACATTCAGTTTAGTTTTCTAAAGATGTATTTGTTTGCAAACCTCAAACTGACATCTGGCATTTGGCCTGAGTTTCTAACTCTTATGCATTTAGAAAATACAGTAGAATTGATACATTATGTCTCATAATAGCATGGAAAAGGAACATATATATCTTCACTTGCTGTGGCCTTCCATGGACATGCCTATGCATAATTAACTGAATGATAGTACTGCATTCTGTTGATCCATGAGGTTACCTTTGTATTTAGAAGCAGCACATTAGTCATCAGTGTATTGACATTAATACATGGTCATAGAGCTCTAAAGTCTGTGTGTTTTCTGTGCTAACAGTATCTGTTCTCTCTGTACCACAGTAGAGACTTTTTGCAGTTCTTTTTGCTTCATGCTAATTTCAGAGTTCCTTTAAATTCAGTGAGGTGCTGTTTTTAAGACAGTCACTTTTCTGAGTGGAACAAATGGATTTAACTTAGTTTTCAACATTTAGCATCATCCTCTTCTCGCATTTCTTCCTAGTTCACCTGTAATGATGAGTTCAAAGCTGTCTGCCTACTCTGAAAACTATTGAGTCATAATAAAAAGAAAACCTGTAGCCCAGTGTGGCAAGATCCCTGTGTGCTTTTACCATAAACTTCTGTGGATAGATGCCTGTCTTGCAAGTGGAGACTTCACCCCTGCACAGTCTGCAGAAGCTGAAAGCCTCTTGGACTCATACTGGTCAGTGGGTATCAGCAGATCAGGAAGTAAAGGTGCCCTCTGCCTTCACTCAGGGTGTTTGTCAAACTGATCTGTAGTGGTTTAGCCAGAGAACTGGCATCTTTGACTGCTACTCAAAGTCTTGACTAAAGGTTTCATTCAGGGTAATACTAGGAGGGTGAGTTGCTGACTTGATCCCATGTAATGGCTTCCTCCAGAGATTTATGTTTTTGGGGGTGGAATTGTAAAAGAGTAGGGATATGAGCAAAACAATAACCTGTGCTCAAAAGAGAAAAGTTATTCTAATTTACTTTGTCCAGGAAGAATGACAAAGAGGTGAGCTGGCAATGGAATGTTTGAAGGGTAGGCTTTTGAGGGTTTATGCCATCATGCCTTAGATCACTGCAAATTAAGTTGCACCCAGAACTTTCAAACCTGGTGGTAATCCCTCTTCAGATGAGATGTGAAGATGGCATGCGGAAAAACCAGTTTCCTCAGTGGCCACTCAGTCTTCCCCTCAACATTCAAGGTTACCAGTGCACTTGTCTCTGTTTTCATGAGTGACTATGACTAATGTGCTTCATAGCTGCTACCAGCCCCCTCCACATGCTTTGTGCAGGGATGATGGAGTGAAAGGGCCTTATCTGCGTTGTCCAGCACTTGGCTGGCTGTTGACAGTGCAGGGATGTAACGGGCCAATTGTGATTTACAGCTTCAGCTGGTTGCTCTGTGCTTCTCTCACATTGCAGGTGTGATAATGGGGCTGTTAGTAAAAGAACTGGTTAAGTAACTTCTGGTGGGCTTTGTCCCTCTTGTTCAATTGCTGTCTCCAGTCTCAGTCTCTTGTCCTAGCCTCACTCATATCTTGTCACACTGCTTGCCTGGGACTTGAGCAAGTTCCCTGTTCTCTCATGGTGTACTAGTTCGGGTACAAAATTCTGCAAAGCCTGGGGGCACCTGTTAGAGCCCTACTACACTTTGAAACTTCTAGTGGCTTAGGCAGTAGTTTGCTGAACTAGGACCTTGCTCACAGTGTCCTTATTCTTTTTACTCATCTCTAGGTATCTTCTTGTACTGCCATATCTCTTACAGTCCAAAAAGGTTTGCTCCAAAGTCACTCTTGTACCATGTAGTTGATTCCTGTACTGCTGGTTGTTGCAATTCAGTGGCTTTTCTTCTTGTCGTTTTTGTTCTGGGGTTTACTGCAAATGTAAAAAACCATACTAACTTTCTCAACTCCTGAACATAGTACAGGGGCCTGTCCTGAGGCATCAGGATTATTTGTCTCAAGCTGCACAGAAACAAGGGTCTCTTAGACAAACAAGGAAGAAACCAGCTGCATATACTCAAGTAGAAAGGTATCTCTGAATAGAATAGCTAAGAGAGCAGCTTATGAATTTTAAGTATGAAAACAATAATTGACAGTTTTTTGTTTGTTTTTTAAAAATTGCTTTAACAGGAAGTTAGGTGGTATTTTAAGCCACAGAAAGTTGCAAGGTAAACCAAGATTTTCTGTCCATCAGTGCAAAATGTGCCTCTCAACTATAATGCAAAGTCAGTCTCTGTTACTCTCATGTTTGCAATGGAAGATTATCTGACAACTGATTAAATGTGTTTCTTGTTTTTATATATAATCACTCACACAACAGTCCTTGGTGGTCTTTCCCAAGCACATTCAACACTATCCCTATTTAAAAACAAAACAGGGACTGCATTGAATAGTGGAACCTAATGAATTTCCTTGGTTTGAGAGAGACCCTGGAGATGAGTCCAGGTTCCATGTGTTTTAAATATAACTTTAAACCAATGCAGCTATTCTCTCAGACCAGTGCAGCTTCCTACCTTTCCTTCCATTTACATGGGAATTTAAAAATAAACCAAGCAATACATGAGCCAGTTGATGTCCTTGCAGGTGGAATATGGTTTTTTTTAATTTGAAGATTGAGATTACTCTTGTATAAGAGCTCATTGTGGGTGCAAAAGTGTGGTGCTCAAACTATGGCTCTTCTGCCGGCTTGTTAAATGCAATTAAGTATTCTGGACTCTTTTGAAGAAGACTGTGTAAAAGCTGTGATGGCGTAGACTGGAATTGGTAATTTTAAATTTTGGGTCATGTAAGTGTTGCTTGACTACATGGACAATGTAACAGTGGTTTTTATAGATTGGTTTCCATGTGTCAGTCACAAATTTTTGCTGTTTGGAGGAAAACTTTTAGTAGATAAATTTCCAGATCAAATTATGAGCCCATTTTCCCTCTTGCATTAACTGGGTTAACTGTCACATGCCAGAAAGGTGTTGCTCTTCAAAGAAGTATGTTAGTGTATGTGGCAATGCCCCATGCAGTTTTTAAATACCTAGACCTGTACATTCTCATCTGAGTATCGTTAACCATTCTGTAGTCTGATAAATGAATCTTTTACTACTGCCCTGTTACATAGATAATTGTAATTAACTGCAGTTTTTTTTTTTCCATTACTAGAAGTTGTGTGATCTGAAAATTGGTGGACAAAAAGTATTTGTGCATCTTACTATGGGTATCTCTAAATAAAATGTATTTGTATAGTGTTTTGGTTTGGCTGATATTTTCCCTTATTTGCTAGTATTCCACTGCAAGTAAATCCAGGGCAGTTTAAAAGCGAGTGGGCTTGGATTTCTTACCACAGCAGTCCAGCCTCTGCATGGACATGACTGATTCAGTGAAAACGAAGTGAATTGTTCTTTTTTCCTTCACCAGTGAGTGGGTTGAAAACCCAAGAGCAGAATCTCAGCTTATTTTTAGTTTTTCATGGCCTAAACATCAGTCCTAGTTCTCTGTACAGCTGTAGCAATACTCGTTACTTCCATAGGAGATTTTTCTGTTGGCAGAGTTGGGACTGTTACACTTCAAAGCATCTCCTTCCTGTTCTCATCATCTGATACCTCATTTGCTCCGAGGCAAGAGTTTCCTTTCAACCACTTTATTTTTCTAAGAAGGACCTACTTCTTAGAAGTGTTGAACAGCACAGATAAATGTAGCTGGACAGTCAGGTATAGGACTACAGGTTTTAGGGAGATCTTGCATCCCAAAACTGCATCTGTAACACTTCCAGATATTTTCATTGCACAGGAGAATGAGGCCTTCACATAGCTGTCCTATTTCACTGTCTATAAGTGGGAAAGTTATTTTTTCAGAAGAGGAATGTCTGAGAGGTCTAAGTTTTATGCTGGAGGTTAAAATTCTCTGCCTAAAATCAGCTTCTGCCTCTCTGTCTTCACCCCTGGCCTCATCCTGAGAGGCTTGTTTCCATGATCATGGATAAACTCAAGCTCTGCTCCCCATAGTAGGCATTACTGATACGTGAATGCTGGAAGGGCAGACTTTAAAAAGACATAAGAACTGTCATTCCACTGAGCCTTCTAATCAAACTGTTTGAGAGATGCAAAGGAAAACCAAAGGAAAACCTGGCCCTGGAGACATACAGAAAATTATGGGTTAGAGAGGGCTCTGGCAACCAGGGTTACTAATTCCCTACCAGCCTCAGATGCTCCATTGAGTACAGCATTCAGATAGTGTCATTTACAGGAGCAAAAATGAGCTCACAAATTCAGAAGCTGTTGGTATTAATTGAGTTCCTCTTGCATGCATGTCCAGCTTAAATCTCAGCAATAAAAAGTCTAAATTGTCCCCAAGAAACTAATTCTAGCATTAATCTATTTTGTCCCATCACCTGTCTTGCAGGTCCCCTTGCTTTCCCATTCACAGTGCAGATGAATCAGTTTGTTTCCTTATGTAAGGCAGCTCACCATTTTTGGGGGAAGAGATTTTTATCTGTTTCATGGCCAGAGTCTTCACTCCTTCTGCCAAAAGGTCTAGGTTCCCTCGACATGTGCATGTATGGCAATTGTCATTCCTGTCTGTGGAACCAAAATGAGACCCACTGCACTCCTTGGCCTGGAGCCTGCAGCTGGTCTGTGGTGTTATCAACTATGTCTTGACTATATGCTGCAAACATGTGGCAGTCAATATTACCCCTTTCAACACTCAATCTGCTGCCTGCCTCCAGCTCCAGCCCAGCGGCTGCAGGTTTACTTGGCTGTCATCACTTCCCTTCTTGGGTGTATTTTTTTTCTGATCTCTGTGACTCAGGGCCTCAGCTCTTGCCAGCTGGTTGGCACTGCTGTTGCTCAAGGAGGAAGCCAAACTAGGACAGGACTCAGAATAGTTTCACACTGTTCTGTTAGTCCTTCCTAGCCATTGCCATAGTCATCCTGTGTTTCTGAATGAAATATCAGGGTAGTATTTCAAATATAAGGTGCTTTCAAGGTCCATAAAAATAAAGAGATGCCAGGACACAGTGCTTGGAATGTTTTTTGGGTAAGAGGTGGCCCATTTTTGAGACATTGAAAGTGAGAAAGTTCATAGTGTATTAGAAAAAAAGAATCTCTGTGCTTTGTCTCTCAGCTTCCTCAGTCCTTCTCAAGCCTCTGGAAGAACAAATGTCAGGAGGGCTTCTACCCTCTAAAAGGCTCAAGGGACCATGTGGCCAACATGGCTTTTGGGAGCAATGGGTCAGCTGCTCCAAAATACTGCCCTGTACAGAGAGTCTTACTATTTCTTCTTCACTGAGCTGTATTGTGAGCTGGCAGAGGTGAGAGAGAAGCTACAGGCCTCAAGTGCAGAGCTGCAATCAAAAAGTCAGGTGGACACTGCTTGAACTAATTGTGTCAAAGACATAAACAGAGTGAGGGTCATGTTCCACAGATGCTGAAGTGTCAGCAGAAAGATTTGTAACCCCTATAATCAGTGTCTGTGGGTTTTCTTCCCCTGTGTTGTCAGAAGTTTTCCCATTCCAGGGCTTTCCTCTCCCTATAAACCCCCTGCAGTGCCTGATGTATGTTGAATGTGGAGCACACAGACTCAGTTACAACAGAAATTTTAGATTCTAGGCAACTGGAAAAAATGTGACTAAAGGTTGTCTTTGGGGTGGCAGACTGACACTGTTGCTGTAAAACTCCACCCCAATCACTGCAGTGTTCTAGGCAAGTATTCACCTAGGGAGAAATTCTGGCTAACTTCTCCATGTATCTGAGCCCCAAGAAAGGTCTTGGAGCCAAAAGTGTGAGGAAAGTTGGCCAGTACTAAGATAACAAGATTCACTTCCTCATGTGCTATGGTGGCAGCCTGTGTACTGCTGCTGAGGGCTACTGGACACCACACTGCAGTCAGCTAGTGAGGATGCCAGCAGAGCACTATTAAGCTATAACAATTAATGATCTTGTTGCCTGGTAAAACCACTTCATGTAGACTTTTTCCCTTCCTGGAAATAAATTCTAGGAGTCTTGGGATGTGGAGACTTGCCATGTGTATTTATAGGAGCATTTTTCCTGTTAATTGTAGAAAGGCAGCTTTAGTTTCTACCAGTATAAATAGGCTTTGACTCCAAAAAAACCCCACCGTCCCTGTTACCTTGGAGGCTGTTGCTGTTGCACTTGGAGCTTATTTGGTTTTGCGGGAAGCTTTTAGTCCTGAGCTCTGGGCACTCAACTTGTTGCTTAAAGAGAAGGTAAACATCTAGAGCTTGAATGTGTATTGGTCCCAGGACCTAGGTCACAGCACCAGTGACTAAACTCAAACTGGACTTTGTGCCAGTGATCACAACCCCTTGAACCCAGCAGCTCTGCAGCTGTGCATAAACCCAGTCTGTAGTCCATCGGTTTGTCTATGAGATTCTTTTAGCAAACACCACTGAAAGCTTTGCTCAAACTGAGAAACATCCCTCTCCTCTCCCTTCATTCATCAAGGCAGTCATTTCATCACAGCGGGTGACCAGATCAGCCCGACATGACTTCCCCAGTGTAAATCCATATTGAACACTAGTGCCAGTCATCCTCTTGTCCTCAGTGTTTGAGGCTTTCAGTGGAGGCTCACCAGCCTGCAGTTCCCTGGTGTCTCCCAAGCTCACTGCTTTGTTCTTGCCATTGCCAGTTGCTGCATCTACAAACAGCCCTTTTAAAACTGAAAACAGATGGCTGACATTTAACCAGAGTTGGCAAATATCCTTGGACACACTATTCAAAACATTCTACTAAAATCACAGGATAAAAATGCTTGTAATTTATCCTAAGATGGAAGTCTGGGGGAAAACAGCAAATGGTGCAAATCCAGCTTCCACTTTACAATACTATTCATTTGTTAGCATTCTTTACAGGAACTTTTATATTACCTGGAGTAAGGGAGGGTTGGGATTCCACTAGGCTTGATAAAATCCAACTGATAAAGACAAATGGTCTGTAAGTGCCGCAAAAGGCAGTGAGCAACACCATGCAAGGATGTTTACAACACCTTCAGTGATCATCTACTGCAACTCTGCCTCATCAAGTTATTTAAGAGCTGGCCAAGGAAACTTCTGGCTTCTTGGAGATAATTTAATCTTGGGGAATTTTAAAAGGCAGGAAGCATGACATTGTTAGAACAGGGGACAAAGCAATCAGGCATCTGCAGACTACTTTCTCTGATGTCACAGACAAAATAATGGAAAAATGATAAAGGACTAAATAGATAATTCAAGGCTAGATACGCAGCTAATGTCAAACAACAGTGTTGTATAGAAAACAAGTCTGTTAACCATAGCCTGTTTAATTCTTAGAAACAGTTGTCTGGTAGAGGTAACAGTGGGTAGGCAGAGAATGAAATCAGGGAACATGATAGAACAAACTCAACACTCACCATTAGAAGGACATGCACTACACAGGTTAACCCCCACTAGCATCCTTCTCAGGTGTTTAAGCAAGGTTCTGCAGGATCAATGTCAGGCTCAGACATATGGAACTGTCTCAACAATCTGAAAATAAATACAGATTCAGATAAAATGTTTTCTGGAAAAGGTTGAGAAAGAATGGAAAATAACAGTAGGGTTAAGGTGGTTGTGCAGAACAATTTCAGATTCTGGTCACATGAAAATGTATCACCTTTTACATACAGTCAAACTACACAATAAGAAAACTTGGACCAAGGTCTGCAGGAACCACCTGGAGAAAAGAGTCATCTCCAGCGACACACGGACTCTAAAGAATGATCAAGCAGCCCAACACAAATTCCAAGGAGCATGCTGAGACATGATGGACTAATGCAGGCCATGGATGTTAATAATTGAATGGCCTGGGCTTTTTGAAGGCTGGACACGATGACATTATCCTTCCAGCCTTCACCATCATGAATGGTATCTCTAGGAAAAGGGCTTGCTTCCATAATGTAAATGGCAATCCTTTCCAGTTCAATTGTTGTGGAAGCTCTGCTTTATGCAGGCATATCAACAAAATCTAACATTAGATCCCATTTCTTGGCAGCATCCCCACAAGCTTCACCTCACATCTAAATGCAGCAGCAACCCCAGGTATGTGCAAAGATAGCATGTCTTGTTATCAAATCCTTTTAATAGTTCTCTTGAGAGAACTCCACTTTGCCACCAAAATTTTCAATTGTTCCTCTATACCTAGGGAAAATTCCATAATGTGGCATCCCACCCTTCAGGAGAAGGGAGCACCTAAGATTTGCAAATTCTTGTGGACAAAAGAAACAGCAAAAGTCAGAGGGCCCACAAAATCTGTATTACAAAATTCTGTTAGTAGATTACACACTCTGCTTGAAAACTCTTATGTTAGTCTCTGACAGCACATGGCAGTGAGTTTAAAATAAAGAAGGGAGGTCAAAGGGAAGAGAGGAAGAAAAAAAGCTGTATTAAAGAGGAGAAGGGAAGGGACAAAGAGAGGGAGAGAGAGAGAGAGAGAGAGAAAGAGAGAGAATCAGCAGTCCTAGCTCCATCCCTGATGCAGATGATGGAGTGTGCAGGTCCTGAGGTACACACATATCTGGGCTTTGT
Organism: Taeniopygia guttata; assembly: GCF_048771995.1. Lineage (NCBI taxonomy): Eukaryota > Metazoa > Chordata > Aves > Passeriformes > Estrildidae > Taeniopygia > Taeniopygia guttata. The sequence continues at coordinate 45,773,384 of NC_133063.1, read as the reverse complement.
ATGGGTACCTTTTTCTAGATGAGTTCCCGTGCACTGGAAGTAAATTTCTCCCTTTCTGTGTAATTTAGCTACTATGAAAATTGGTTGGAGGCTTCAGGGTATTTGGTGGTCCCCATATCCTCCTACAGGCCTGCTTCTTGACCTCATTCCTACACTTGTGCTGTGTTGTGCTAATCTCCAGGAGTCAGGATAAGGATGTTTGTCCCAGAAAAGTGCTGCTCTAACTCCATGTGGCCCCTTCTCCAGCCACATTCTGTTCGTTCTCCCAGTGTATTATTGCTAACAATCCCTGGCTGGTAATACCAACAATCCTTGGTTGGCTCTGCAGCCAGTGATTGAGATTAACCCCATTATCTTCTGGGCTTGTACACACATTCCCTGCAAACTCAGCTCAAAGCTCAAAGTCAAGACTGGTTTCTACATACTGAGCCTCTCCCTTGCAAAGCTTGTTTACCTGGATTATGTTGACTCTCTGAGGCTAGTGCAATATATTTTGGAAAAAGGTAGTGACTGTTGAAGACGTGTCATCAGGGACAGGGCTGTGAGACCAGTTTGCAGTGCAGAATAATATTTTATTAGAACAAGCAATGTAAAAAAAGAAAAAGCAGGGCACAAAAAAAATTAAATACTTCAGAATAAATAGCAAAAAACTGCTCTGAACTTCAGCTCAGTCAGACTAAGTGTCCGATGAGCCTGAGGGGGAAGGGTTGGTAGTGAGGAAAGTGGAAGGGAGCATTAGCAACAGGGAAGATAGTACCACCTGAGCTTGTCAAGAAGAGATGGTTTTACTGCAACACAGAAGTAGAACAGCCTCCTGAACTAGGAACAGGGCGATATTCTTAACACAAGCAGTTTTCCCCACTCACAAATGTGATAGGGAAGGAGAATGCCAAAGCACCAGAAGAGTGGTGTCCAGCCACTGGTATGTGGTATGTGAACTGCAGCCTATTTCAGAAATCTGCAGAAAGTGACTGAGAAAAACAATCTTGCAGTAAGCTGAAATAGCCTATCTGGACTTGCACCTGCACCAGACTGTCATTTACTGGCTTGAAAATTGAAGATGTTGCAAATCCTTGTAACAGCAGATAAGAATCCTGACAGAGGCAGTAGGCAGAACTTGGCTGCCAGACCCAGTCACACCTTTACAGTGTTTAGTGCAGGGTCTTATCCCCACATCTGATGTACTGAATCAAAGGATCATTTAGGTCAGAAAAGACACCTGAAAGTGAGTGCTGTGACTTATCAGCAAATTGACAATTAGAACAAAGCACTAAGTATCACGTCCATTTCTTGAACACTTCTACCATCTAGGCAGTCCATCCAAATGCTACACTACCTTTCAGTGAAGAAATTCCTCCTGTTCAATATTTGGAGGGAAGGTCTTTGTTCCCAAGCCTCCACCAATTTATTCCTTTAGCTCTCCTCTGGAAGCTTTGTCAGTGCAGTATCCCATTTTCTCATTTATATTTACTCCATGTACAGCAGAAAGAGTCTACACCACTTTGGTCCTGGTATCCCTGCTCAGTTTTCTCCCATTCCAAATGCTCTTTGGCTGGATTCTGTGTGATTTTCAGAGACACATTCCAGCTGGCACTACACCATCTGACAACAGCATCCCAAGAGCTCTTGGCCTTTGTTGTTTTGTGCTGCATACCAAATTTTCATTTTGATTATCAAAGGATTGCCAAGCCATGATGGAAGAATGCTAATAATACTGATTAAATCTACACAGATTATGGAGCTGCAGACATGTTTGTCACAAAGCTTGTGAAACTTTGTTTACAGCTGTAATTAACTGTCCCCCTGCAATAGTAATAAAACAGAATTATCACAACAGCTGCATCAAGAAAACCAAAAATACCTGTGCACTTTTTGGTCTGAATTTCAATTTAGTTCAAAGGACCATCTATCATACTGAGAGAAAACAAGAACAGGGAGATCTTGCAGCTCCTCAGCAGGAGGATCTGTTGTAGCTCCTGCCCATCTATGCAGTAGGTGTCAAGGATGCAGACTGACTAAATCTATCTAATCTATGCAGAGAAGGCAGAAGCATGAAAAACACTGACTGATTTTCAGTACTGTTTAGGGTAAAATCAGATTTCATGCCCTTTCTACTTACATGGAGAATATGGGCTTAAGGGACAGAGGATGAGCAGTAAAGATTATCAGACCACAGCAAAGGTCAAGGGCCATGGGACATCATCACTGGTGGCACCAGGGGCTGAAAAGCTCAAACACTGCCGTCACCAACCCTGCCTGCTCAGCACTAAGCAGAGACCAACTTCCACACAGAGTAAGTAACCCTGGCTTTAATATGCCAGGCCTTGCAATGATGTCCAAAGGGTAAGGACCACCACATTTTCGGCAACCAGAGGTGCTGCACGGAAAAAATACACAGCAGGAAAAAGCCTAAATGCCTAAACACTTTTGTTTGTGGTTTTATTTTTTTCCCCCTCCTGACTCACAACACAAAACTCAGCCCAGGAGTAAAGTTTTATCGACTGTCCTTTCTTGCCATCTGTCCTGTAATCGTTGAGTTTATAGACAGCCAGAAGCTGCACCAAGTTCTCTAACACAATTCTGCTGTGCCAAGCCCACCCTATCCTTCATTAATACCCACCATACTTGACTTTCTCCTCCTGTAGTACAGCTATCTTTTATCCTGGAGTTCTCCATGTCAACAGGGTGCCTCCCTGTGTCCCTCATCTCAAAAGGAGGAGACATTTACATTAATGTAAAGTGCAGTTCTAAACCAGTTCTAAAACGCCCTGTTCCTAAGCCACCCGGGTCCCCCACCGGGCCCCGTCATGGTGTTCCTCAGGGAGGCTTCTAGGGGGTCCCTCATACGGTCCGTGACAGGGTTCCTCAGAGGAGTCCTCGCATGGACTCTCATGGGGTCTCTCGAGGGGTTCCTCAGGAACTCGCGGATTAACTCCTGCGGCCGCTGCCGCGGGGATCTCTGTGTGCCCCTTACTGGGGTCCCTCGGAGGATGTCTCACATCACCCCCGGGCGGGGGGAGGGGCTCCGCTGTTCGCTCCCCCTCCCGCCCTGCGCGCGCTGAGGAGCCGGTCACGTGAAGGCGAAAGGAAGGGGCGGGCTCTCCCCCGCGCGCTCTGCTCACGTGATCAGCGGAGGGGGCGGGAGGCAGAGGCGGAAGAAGGCGCAGGTGACCGGGCGCGCGCGGGCGGTGCGTGAGGGGGGCGGTGCGTGAGGGGTGCGGGGCGGTGTCGTGCCGTGCCGTGCGCGAGCGTGTCGTGTCGTGTCACGTGGGGAGGGAAAACGACCCCGCGCGCGCGTGGAGGAGGAGGAGGAAGGGGGAGGGGGAGGAGGAGGAGGAGGAGAGGAAGAGAGGAAGAAGAAGAAGAAGAAGAAGAAGAAGAAGACGAAGACGAAGACGAAGAAGGGGGAGGTCACGTGACGCCGCCGCCGCTTTGTGAGCGCATTGGGTAGGTACCGCGCGCGCGGGGGGCACGCGGGGCCCCTTCACCCGCCCCGGCCAACGGTCTCCGCGCGCGGCCGCTCCCTCTCAGGAGGCCCCGCGGGCCCGGCCCCGCTTTGTCCGCCCGGCGGTCCCTCGGTCCGCGGGTCTGTCGGTGTCCGCCCGGGCCGCCCAACCCCGGCCCGCCCGCCGACGGGTTGTGGGGGGACGCGGGCTTGCCCTACTTTCCGTGGCGGCCGCCGCAGGGAAGCCTCGCCCTGGCCTAGATCACCGTCCCCCCCACCCTCCCCTCTCCGCCCCCCTCCTCTCCCGCTCAGCAGGGCCGTGGGTTCGGGCAGCGCCCACCTGGCTGGGGAGGAGGTGCCCGCTTGGCCCCGAGAGAGGTGGGTTCTGTCTGTACCCCCTGACATCCGCGGGAAGGGATGCTCCACCGTGTCCGCTTTCGAGGACGGGTTCTCATCTTGGAGGTGCTGGTCTCCTACATTGAGGGTTTCCCTCTGCCGGTTTGGTGCCTCTGGCTCGGGAGCATGTGAGGAAAGCGGGACCAGCTGGAGGAGTGGGGCTGGCGGCAGGAATCAGGCCAGAGGGGAGGTGGCAGCTCGAGAAGTGAACAAGTGGATGATGAAGTATCGATCTATGACTTAACGCAGGGCTTTACTTCCATGTTGTCGTTGCTCATCCTCTTCCCGGGTATTCCCTGGCTGGTGGTGGGGGTGTCACCCCTACAGACAATAATATCTCAGCAGCTACAGTGGGTTATTTGAGAACATGACAATGAATGAATTGTTCCCTCTATTAACCTTATCTACTTTAATCCTTCCTTGCCTTCTGTTTTGTGTGATTGCTTGGAATTGGGTGTCAAGGCAGGGCTTTGCTTTGGTCTGACTTTTGTTGTTTAAAAACAACAAAACGCTCTTCTTCGTTTTCTCCTGTTGCTGAAGAAAATTGCAGCAACAGGGAAGTGAACTGGTAGGCATTCCTGTGCAAGAAGCTGGATGTAGAAAGGACCCTGGTGCATGTTTGAGTCTAATGACAAGGGCCTGAACTCTCTGATGTGGAAGAGATTTAAAAGCTTGTGCAGAAATGTCTGCAGTGCTGTTAGGTGCCACCTGGGAGCAGGGTGGACTGGTTTGAATCTACTCTCTTGTGTGTTAGCACCAGGAGTGGATGTGCAGAGCACCCTGGTTGTCTTCAGAGGAACAGGATGTCTTGTGGAGCAGAAACTCGGGGTTTGCTACTGAGCGGTGTGAAGAAATGCTGTGGAAGGGGAATGGAGGGGCTGTCCTGGCCTGAGAGCAGCCGGTTTTTTCCAAGTAGAGAAATTGGAGCTGGATGTGAGGGAAGGGAAGGGAAGGGAGGGGGAGCAGTGCTTGCTGTTGAAACAGAGCCCTTCACAAAAAATGGCAGCGACTCAGCCTCCTGGCTTTTGCTTCTTTAATATTTACCAGGCCCTTTTAGCAATTCCCTTGGTTGTATCACGTTCTCTAATAATCTGGCTTCTGTTTTTATGACCTCAACAATCTTGGTTATCTTGGAGGTGGGCAGGAGTGGGAATTGGACAAGCTCTGTTCTACTTTGTTCTAGTTGTAGTTTTATCAGTGTGTTGATTTTGAAAACTGTCTGTAGTAAAAAAAAGTGACATTTCTGAAATTTAGACTGTTTTAATTGTTTTGGCCCATTCTCCATAAAGCTTCCAGTGCCATAACTTACAGAAGGGTTTGATCGTCTGAGGGGACATGGAAGCTACAGACTCACGACTAAGATCTAGGGAGGCTAGGGGGAAAACCAACAAAATAATCTTGTCTGTTACCAGAAGCTGTTTTTTAATTTATTTTTTTTTTTTGTTTGGCACTTCCATTTTTTTTTTGAAGTGCAGTTCTAGAACCTAGAAGTAGATTGTTGATGCTCTGTATTTCTTCCATGAACTTATATTTTAGGTGACCATTTCCTTGAAAAATGCCATTTTTTGGTATGCTTTATAGTTTGTTGCTGGTGTTCTCCTATTGATATTGGTTATAGCAGAGTAACGTACTAGTGAACAGTGCTTAAAAAGGGGTACGTGTCATATACTGTTAATGCTCTATTAATAATCATCACCGAGATTCTTACTATTAGTAGTAATGCTTACTTGCAGTTTCAGTCACATTTAGTACCGATACTTAGCATAAGTACTTCATAAAAGACTAGGAGTAAAACTTCAGACCTGTTATGAATCTTTTTATTTACCTGTGTTTCCTATTTAGTTGAAGCACGTGAGCAGGACTCTGAACACCCATGTTCAGTGCTTTGCAACAGCCTTGTATGAGCTTGCTGAAGGAGAAGTCAAGTGACTTGTCCCTTTTGTAAAATAAATATTAGAGAAACTGTATTGTATTTGTAGACTTCAGAATTATTGAATGGAAGGTGCTAGAGGCAATACAACTGACATCCACTGCAATGTTATTCTGCTAGAGCTTTTGGTGAATTTTAGGTTTATTTCTCATACAATCTGTTTACATGTAGCCCATTGGGTCCTCTGTGCTTTTCAGAGAAGACCTAGTTTGGACTTGCACTGTTTTTCATATAACTTCCCTAAACAGGTTACATTCATTAAAGTGAGAGCTGGGATGAAAGGTTCTGAAATGCCTCCTTTGAAATTACTTCAGGTTCATATTTTACAAAAACTGTACAAAGGGTTTGTCTGTTTTGCCCTAACATGAAAGTCCACAACACACTTTGATTTTGGCCATCTGCACTGGGAGTCTGTTGGAACTCCCCATCCGCCTGGGGCTCCTACAGTGCTGTTCCTTCCACAGGTGTGATACCCTCAGCCTTTCTCTCCCCATTACTTCTCAATGCTTCAAGGAGTAAACAGGGACTAAAGACAGTCAGTTTAAAGGTCGTATGATCTGATGCCTAAGATCTCATGGCTTGCTCAGCCTGCTTTTACTACATCATAAGTATTTTGCTGAGCATAGTATTTTACTTATGCTCTCTTTAGATTGTAAAACCTTTAAAATAGGTTACATGAACAACTTAGTGCAACTCCATTGGATGGAGATGTTTCTATTCTCAATGCTATTGAAATTCTATTTCTTTTTGCCCAGCTTTCTTTGTGGAACCTGCACAATATTGTGGCTTCTTTTGAAGGTAAAATTGTCAAGCTTTTTTTCCCCCTCTCTCCCCAGGCTTCTTAAATCAGTCTTCCAGCAGCTTGGAGGAGTCCTTAACCTGCTTGAGTGTAGCATTTTGCATTAAAAACAATGAAACGTTTCCCATGTTGAGAGAGCTTTGATCTTTCTTGAGGCTTAAGGTTTGCCTAAAGTAATACTCCTATGGTGAACTCTATGGTTTTGTTTTTCTGCTGTATCATACAGGAAATACAGTTTATTGCTATAGAAGATGCAGATTCAATGGAATTGGTGTTGCAGAGTCATTCAGTATATGAATCTACAATTAAATGAAGAAAACACAAATACTTTGTTAAACTCCAGATTTGAATCATGAGGTAGTACCTTTAAAAACTGTTTTGGGGGGACAATGCTTACCTCAGTCTTTTAGGTCACCCTGTGACTGAAGGTGTAGGATTTGAATTCACTAATTGTGACTAAACATGTTTATATTCCTAAACATTTTTAATTGTTAGCTATAGAGAGAGGGAGTCTTTATGTACTTTTATTGTATCTGGCATTGGTTTAATCTAGGACATTTCATTTATGTTTCTTACAATTAAAGTAGTGTTTCTGGAAGTAGGATGATACTTTACAGACAATACTGAGATTGCTTTTGAGCAAGAAAAACATGGTATTTGCTTCTACTCCATTTGTTTTTTTTTAGTGGTTTGAGGGTGATGAATGTATAGTAATATGGAATGAAGCATATGGCTTCAGAAACCTTTTTGCTTCCTGTTCCAGTTAGTTTTTAAATGTTAACTGGATCATGGCTGTTTTGTCTTCAACACTTGGCTTTGTACTGTGCAATTATCTATGTTTTTCCAGTTTGAAAGCTATTGCTGATTTATTTTTTTCTCTGCTCTTCTTTGATTTTCAAAATCTTATGTTGTTTTACACACAGTTTCAGCAACAGGAATCTGAAAGAAATCCTGGTGCCAAACCTTGAACTGCTGTTGGGCTGTACATAATGTATTGTATTCAAGGAACTCTGGTCCATGCATTTGATGGGTTGTGCCCCAAGGCATGGAAGCTTTGTCAGTGCAGTATCCTATTTTCTTGTTTATATTTACTCCATGTACAGCATGGACAGTCTGCTTTTATTTCAGCTTTCAGTCACACATTCTGGAGATCACTGACTTGTGATCTGTTTTTGAGACTGACATAAGGGAGACCTAAATTAGTGATGTTACCTTCGGGTGACTAAGTGTGGTGAGGGGGAACAGTACTGCACTTCCTGGTCCTGTGCTTCACTTTCTTTTATTAGTCACTGAATGAATTTCTGAATGTTTTGAACATGGGTTGAGTGTCAAGGGGTAACTGTCTGAAATTCATTTTAGAAAAAGATTGGAACAGACTTAGGCGGTTGGTAAAGTTAAGTTAATGAGTATGTAAAAGAGGGTTTTTTTTTCCTTAGTGTTTGAGAAAACACTTTCTGATACATATCTTCAGCCTGTTGGGTTTCATTGCTGTTTCTTGATGTGCAGATTAGCAGCAATGTCCAGGAACTCTTCTGAATGTGTTTTGAGTATCTCCAATTGAGACTCCGTCACCTCACTGGGCAACCTGTGCTGTGCCAGTGCTTGGTTGCCTTCAAGGCGCAAAAGTGTTCCCTATTGTTCGAAGGAAGCCTTTTGTGTTTCAGCCCTTTGGCTCTGGTCCTGTCACTGGCCACTGCTGAAAATATCCTGGTACCTTTTCTTCAGGTACTTAGACGTATTAGTGAGGCACTACATCCCTCCCAGGCTTTCTACTCTGGGTTCAGCTACTTGACATAGTCAGATCTGTAGTCCTCCAGGCAAACTCAATTTATATGTCCTTACTGGCCTTTTAGAAAGAGGTGGATTAAGCATTGAATTTAATATGGGTGGTGGGTGTGGTATTCTTGGTTGGTTGAGAAATGGGTGGGTTTAGAGAAAGTACTGTGAAAATGCAGTAAGAGGCATATTTCAAATTTGAATAATTTCTTGCAAATGAGGACTAGTTGACTGTCCTGGTTATAGCTGAATTGAAAACAATAATTCAGCAGTCTGTGAGGGAAGAAACAGGTTGGACACTTGATTGTCTGACAGTGATAAAATTGCTCAGGTTCTTTGTATGTTCTGCCTAGGAATTGCATGGATTGCAGATGATGACTTAAAGCACAATACGTCGTTTAGGAGAGGTTAGACTGAATTCTTACGGCATATTGAACCATCCATTTTGTGAAGTTATGTACATCAAAACTGTTTTTGAAAGTACTTTTTAATGAGACTAGAGCTCGCACTTTGCGGAACTATATGGGTCCTAAATTAGAACTGTACCAGCCTAGTTTTTGTACTCTCACAAGTCCAGACACCTTTCCCAAAAACCCCAAGATGTCCACAACTCTAGAGAAAGGTTGAAATAATGATAGATGGTTAAAATTACTTTCATAGTTAGGGTTATTGAATCTAGGTAGTGCTGGGATGACTCTTGTAGAACAGTCATCCAAAATGAAACGTCACTGAGGTGTAGTTTCTGCTAGGAAACCTGCCTCAAATATTTGGATGACTTCACTCCCTTGCTGATTCTGTGGGTTGCTGGGGAGTACTTTTGAGAACTTTCACCATGAGAGACAGCAAAGCAAGACTGTGTATAACTTTTATATTGTTCTCAATAAACAAATCTATTTAAATGACAGATCAAGACAGGATGTTCAAGTGTTTCATTAGTTATGAAATTACTCATCCACTATAAAATACAATAAAACATAATGTAAGAGACTACAGAACCATCCTGTTTCAGTTAATTTTCGTACTTAAGTAAAAATTGAACAGAAAAACATATTAAGGGGGGTATCTTGCCTTTCAGGTGAAAACAAGGTAATGCTGAACATTTGAACCACACTGTGGTTACTAAAGGCCTTTCCACCCAGCGAAAAAATAGGTAGCTGTTTGGAACTGGAACTGAATATAGTGGAAAAAAAAAAAAAAGAGTTGAGCAACTGGAGTCAGCATCATTTTCCTTCCTGGGACTTTGTTTAGGAGTGGTGAGGGGCCAGGAAGTGCTTTTATGGTTGTAGGTCCCCTTTATTGATGAATCTTATTTGAAAAGCTGACATATAACTCTTCCTCCTTTTCCAGTTGCTCCACAGTACTGGAGATAAGTTAGGATCAGTTGTTAATGTGGACTTTTGATGATACTTTCTTTGACTTAACAGACAGGTTCTAATGCAGTATGTAAAGGGAGAAGGACAGAGTGAGTTGCTAGTGGAGGAGCAGGAGGAGGATGTGGCTTGGGGCTAGTTACAAGACAGGTTTGGGGTGGGGAAAAAGGGGGGGAAGAGTTTGGTATTCTTGATCTTGATGTGATGGGTTGCTACTTTGATTTGTTTGTTCAAATTATTTGGAGCCTTGTTAATATAAGCAGACCAATAATGCTGGGGAACCTTCGATGTGTCTTAACAAACAAACAAAATTCCTTCTTTGACGATTTCAGCTTCACTGAAAGTGAGTAATCCAGTAATGCCAGGATTGATCACTCCTGGTGGAGTACTAGGGGGAGAGAAAGGGTCTCTGTTCTCAACATCCCATTTGGCTGTTATATCTGCCTGGTGAATTATTTGACACTGAGACTATGTTTCATTCCTTTGAACTGGTGTTGCTCTGTTGCTGTGTAGTAGCTGTGTCTCTGGTATTGCTGATTGCAAAACAGTGAAGTTGTTTCACATTTACTTTTGGTATTCCTGCAGATGTGTTTTAGGCTGTGTGTAGTGTAGCATTGACAACTTGCTGTATCCTCCAGAAGCTTATATATGAACAGATATGCTAGAAAGACTGTGAAAGTTTTTTTAAGATAATATTTTTTTTTCTAAAACAGAAATGTTGACGGGGATAAGCTGTCTCTTCTGGCAGTCAACAATTCTGAGGAAAGTTAGTTCTTTTGGTAGATTCACTTAGTCATTCTTTTGAATAAAATAAATTATTTTATTCAAAAATTACCTCTTACATTTCCTTAAAAATCTCAACTTTGTGCTTCTCAAGTTCTCTGCCAGGTAAATATAGGTCAAACATGTAAACATAGGTCAAACACTGTGCTAAACTTTTCTGAAATGTATATATGAACTTTATTGATTTTGTTGTTGTTAAAAACTAATAGCATTAATCTGTAAACATGGCAAAGCCTGAAAATGGAGCTTTGCACTAGGCTGGTTTACCTAAATGTGTGTTTGGTAATTATAATTCTATAGTATTTTATACTGGTATGGTGTTTATGGCTGGAGAGATGTGGGGCTGTGCTTTCATGAAATTTTAAAGACCAGCTGGGAGGAAGCGGTATGTTTATGTTTTCCAGGACTAGGTGTACACTGACCTCCCAAGGATTAAGTTTCAGGGATGTATCAAAGCTTGTTGAAATACTGACCTATAATACATATTCTTCATCTCTCTTTTCAAAAGTTTTATTTATATATATATTTTTTTTTAATCACCTGAATTTCTAATTTAAAGAAAAAGTGGAAATATTCCCTCAGTTTAACTTAAAAAATAAAAATAACAATTTTTAAAAATTAAGATCTCTATTAAGCTCCAGATGAGTTTAAAAGAAAAAAGCTCTCCAAAAGCTTATCTTGAAGAAGATGATGGGAATGTTTTCCATCTGTATGAAATTAAAAACATCACAGTTCCAAGAGACTTAAGGTTAACCAAAACACTATCATATGTGTCTGGAACTTAGACTGTCAATTCTTTTACACAATTGGATATCTTGCTGAAGCTCCAGAAAAGTACTGTTAAAGAAATACTTGTTTGAAGTGTAGTTTGACATCACTGTACTTCTAATGGTTCAACAACTTGCATTTCAGTCCTGGTAAAATGTTTGCTGACAAGTGAGTTCCAGATAAATGTTTATTTAATTTTAGTTGCCTCTGAAGTAAAACTACAGCCTTTAGTGTGTTCACATTAGTTTGTAAGGTTGATTTTTTTTTTTTCTTTTGATTCACCGGGTTTTGTCCTAGTTTTTCTTCTCACTTTCTTCTCATTGCATTCCTTGATCTCTGTTTTATTCCTCATTTGATTTAGGTAGGAAATGATAAATCAGTCAAATGAAGTTTTGTGTTTTTAAATGTACTTGCATATTAGAATATATATGAAAGTCTTACATGATATTAGATGTGGAAGGCCTTACTCTTGGTGCTCTGTGTGCTAAGAATTTTCTGGGGTTTATTTGTTCTGTATACAAAATTTGAGATTTTAGAATAGTTTTGAGGGAGGCTATATCTCTGGCTCTTAGAATTAGATAATTCATTTAAACATACTTTCTCCTGCTCTTCTTTTTTTGGCAATATAAAATCTAAAAGTAGTACAAAATGTTTTACTTGGAAGTATTTACAACTCTTCAAATGGACTTTCATGAATAAGCGGAAGTAAAAATTCTACTGTTTTAAGTTGCTGTTTTCAGCAGTTGTATGTGTACACTATAATGTTTAAATGTAGTGTACTGAGAGTTGTTTTATCCCATTCTATCAGTCTCTTGCATTTGATCCTGTGCAGAAATTCCTATGATGTAGCTGTGAGCTCACAGCATCTTCCATCAAATCTCAAAAACTCAGACGTCAGGGTAATGTTCTTTTGAATATCAAAACTAAGGTCATTCTAGTGCCTTTTTCCTTAGAGTTTTAGAGCATAGCAACAGGGTCAGTAAGTATGATGTCTAATATTAGACATCAAAAACTGGAGGAACCAAAAGGATAGTACCTACTTAGATGAGGCTTGTATACTTTCAAAAAAAACCAGCATGAAGCCCTGCAGAACAGCAAAGTTCAGTGTTCTGAAGGTGAGACAGTCAGTGGGTTTTTCGCCATTTACTTTGCTGATTGCAGTTTGGGGTGACTCCTATATTTTGTACTTTTTTCCCTGATCAGAGGAAGTATGTTACATTCTTCCTTTTAAATTTTTGTTTTTAGCTTATTCTACTGATTTAGGTTCTTACTAGTTTTCAAAAGCCATGTTTTGGACAATGTACTCACTGAACTTGAAAAATAGTTGTGTTAAATTGAGAACACATTTAAGGCATCATACTGTTCTGCATTTTAAACTTGCCTACTATTGGTTTCTGAATTTATTTACAGTGTCATCTTGGCTTTTTCAGCAAGTGTGCTTGGCAGCCCCCTGCTATGCTAGAATTTTTAAACAAGGCTCTGTAAATGACTGAAAATTACTACTGTGTTTAAAAAGCTGTTACTTAAATTTGTAATGCAATTTTTAGAACTTGCAATATTTTATCTTGGTTATTCTTTGCTCATCCTGTGCTTGATTTCAGTCTACATACACCTTTCTGGTTTGCTTGGAGAAAAATGGCATCTGAAATGGTTTTCAAGATTGTCATTGTCAAACCATTTGTTTAGTGAAGTTTTTATAGGTGCAGTAAGCTCTCTGTAGCTGGTACCTGTAATATTTTAATGGCATTACTAGAGTTGAACACTACAGTTTTAGGTTGTAAAGATAATTAATCCTACATCTCTTTTGAAAGTTTGGTATCATTTTGGTGCAGATGAGATCGACCTGACCTCACATGAGTTCCAGACTGATGAAATAACTGAATTTACACATGACACCAAGTTGAGAAGCTGTGCTAGTAAGGAAAATAATATTCAAAGTCAGGTGGGCAAGCTTGGGGTAAACCAAAGGTTTCTGATTGAAGCAAGTTAACATGAGGAATAGTATCAGAGGAAACTTATCAAACCTTCTTGTTTAAAGCTAGACAAAATGGTAACAATGGTTGTGACTGTAGAAAGAGCAATCCAGAGATGACAGAGAAATGGAAGTGATCTTTGATGGGTTTGAGTTCTTGATACTGTTTTAATTTTTTCTTGTTTTTGAGCATCAGGCAGTTTGTAAAAGGATTTCACTCACTTCTCACAGTGAGTGAAATGCTAAACTGAGCCAAATGGCTGATAGTTCTCATTAAGATGTGATGTACAGTGGTTGTGAAGAAAGGAAATAGTTAACACTGCCTTATAAACTATTATTTCTTTTCCTCCTTCTGAAACTTTAAATTCAGAGACAATGTATATCACTGCAAAAACAAAAAAATCAAACACCCCTCCCCCAAAAAAGTTTTGGTAGATTCTCCTGCTTAAGATAAATCTTGAGAAATATCGTAATCTGGGACAAAAAAATACAGAAATATGTTCTGGAATATTTTGCTTTATTTAAAAGTGGTTTTCTGCAAGACTCCTAGTTTTCTTTGGTCTTCTGAGTATAGGAACATATCACAAGGAGTGGTTTGTGCTGGTGGTTTTCCCTTGGTGTCTAGTTTGAGGGTTGGGCTCTGTAGAGGTGCAGGAAGGATACTGGGCTGTTTGGTGTTGCTACCAAGACTGAAGCTAAAATCAGAAATCTCCTATTACATTTTATAGATACAGCATTAATGATTACAGAGTGTATTTCCTTCTACATCGCTCATGGCTTGTAATTGCAGCATTGCTTTTTTTTTTTTTTTTGTGAGTGTTGTAATACAATCTGATGAGTGGCATAAGTCTGAATTAATCCTGCCCTCCAAAATTTTTCTGTGGCATTCTACTTTGTCCCTCATTGTCAATTCTAGTGTGAATGAAGTAGGGGCCTTTTTTTTTTTTTTTTTTGGTTTTGGATGCAGTTGAGTGTGTTTCTGCAAGTGTGAGAATGTCTCTACTCAGCTATTTTTAGTCCTCTTACTTGTATCTGTTTCTATTCAAAGAATTCCTTGGGAAGCTGTTCCAGGAGAGAGTAGTTTGGTGATGCTGGGGGCGGTAGGAAAAGTGCCAGCAAGGAGTGTGTTCGTGATCTGGCAGCAAGATGCCTTATGTGTAGTGCTGCTTCCTGTGTGGCACCTTGTTTCTGAACAAACTGTTCCAAGAGAATTCCCCCTGCTGAGTATTGTCCTGCCAGGTGTTACCTGGTTCTTGGTGTCATTTGGAGTGCCTGGCTTTCTACTTGAATCTTATTACTTGGTTTGTTTTATTGTGGAAACAGCTATTCATTTTAGAGGCTGATCAGGTATGGCTGTTAATAACTGAAGTCTCCATTTCTAGCATTCAATAGCTAAAGCCAGCTGTTCCCAGTTGTTCTTCCCTGATCTTTTTTTTTCTTTTTTAATTTTCTGAAACAGCTTATTCTGGATTAGCATTCTTAGTAAGTTGGTTTAAAAGTTTTCACTTGTTATTTGACAGCCTTTTTTTTTTTTTTTTTTTTTTTTTTTTTTTCCAGTGGTTGCATGCATTACTCATCTTTTGAGTACAAGGTAGCTGTTAATTATAATGGTAGTGTGATAAGTCTGGCTGATCCAGTGAATTTTTTTTTTGTTTAACTGTTGTATCTTACAGTTGGTATTGACAAACTGGAAGCCTGATTGGTGTGTGTGCTGACAGCCCAAGCTTTAACTGTTCTGGAAGTGTCCTGCTGACGTTGTAAAAAGAAGAGCAGGAAGCAGTAGCTTTGAGAAGAGTCAGTCACACCACTGAAGCTGCACAGGGTTGATGACCTTTCTGTACTAACTGTATTTCAATCTTATCTGAGATGCTTTGGCCACTTAAGTTGTTTTTTTTTTTTTGTGTTGTAGTATTGATAGCCTAATGAGAGTGTGGCCTGAGTTCTTAGATCCTTTCATGTATTCTTTGAAGAGAACATCTATAACTTGTGTAGTTGGTACTCTGCAGCTGTTTTCTCACCTATGTATATATGTGTGTGCCCTGAGCCCACCTGGGCTTTTTGCTGACCTCAGAGTTCCTCTCAGGCTGGAAAGCTTTGCAAATTATTACAGTCTGAAGAGGCTTTGCCTTGTGATTCTTTTAGTGGAGAGAGCCATTCAAAGAACTTCCAAGTCACCCAGCTCTGTTTTCCTTAATGGGTTTGTCTGGATTTCCTCCTTTCTCCCTCAGAGGGGATGCTATGAGTTTTAATGAGATGGCAGGGTAAACAAACCTTGTCAAGGTTTTTAATAGGGAATGTGTGGATGTTTAATTGTGTTATTCCTTTAAAAGTGGCATCCACAGATGACTGGCAAAAGCATTGAATATTCAATTATGCATACAAAATCATTAAAGATTGTTATGGGTGAATAAGTTGCTTTGGACTAGTTTGAATCTCTTTTAATGCCTGAAGCTGAATGTATGCATTCACTTCTGTAGGTGGGGGAAAAGACTGTATTTTAGGTTAACATAAGCTGTGTTAGTGTAGCTTGTTCTGATGTTGATTATACCCTCCTCTTCTTTGGATAGAAGCACCTCCAAATCTTATGCATACTCTTCACTGTTACTAACTAGTTACTAAGTTACTAACTAGATGCTAACAGGTATCTAAGAGGTTGAACAGGAGGTGTTCCTCAGTAAATGTGATAGAAGCCTCTTTTCCTGCAAGATAATGATATATTCAAATATATACTTTTCCTCAAAACTCTACTGGGAGTTTTTTTGGGTTTTATTTTGTTTTTAAAATGCCTACAGGGAATGTTTTTTAATTTTTTTGATTTCACACAGTGAGCTTAACCAAGATCAAGTCATGCTCTACTGGAACTTAGAAAAACAAAATACATTTCTACCTGCGCTTAAATGGTGCCTGTCTGCTAAACAGCAGGTTCCCCTTTTCCTTGTGAACTTGATCCCTGTCCTGCCTGACAGATTCAGCAGTTGTATAGCCGCATAGTTTTCCACTGGATAAGCTTGTTGAACTGGCAGATTGTTTTGTTTTAGAGAATTTAGTTTGCTCTTATGTGAGCCTGCTGAACCGGCTCACTCTGCAAATGCAGGATCACAGCCTGATTGAAGGAAAGGAGCAATATTTTGTGGTTAAGGAGTGGGGGAGCAGGCATGCCATTTCTGGTGATTGCTCACAGTTATGCGGTATTAGATGTGAGCTGATACTTGATTTTAATGGAACAAACTGTTTGGGTTCTGCCCAAACAGAACTTCAAGTTTGGATTGAACTTCAAGTGAATATAAAGCCAGATCCCAAAGAGGAACTAAAACTCCAGTCATGTTTTTTTTTGACCTTAAATGTGCTCAGCTAGCCTTTACTTGTTTGAGGGACTTCAGGAGGGCTGTGTTGGTTCTGGTTGCAGAGGATAATAATTTTCAACCCTAAAAAGCCTGCTAGTTTATTTTTTTTCCCCAACTGCAGTAAACCTTTTTTTTACTAAATACTAGTTAATGTTTTTTCCAATCCTGCTAGTTAATGCAGTGAATAATTCAGTTGGAGTGTTTGTTGCAGGGGAAGACCAGGCTGTAGCATTGCTAGCTGCTGCATTGTTGGAAGTTGTAGACACAATGGTGCCCTTCCACTGGATGCTACTCAGGAAACTTTAGGAGAGAAAACACCAAGGGCCTTACTATTTCTTCCTTTGTGATTGTTCTAAACCCAGAGAAACAGGTATGAAGAGATTTGTGACCCTAATGGTACTTCACCACCTAATGTAGCAGTCATGGAATAAACAGAAAGTGTACCGTGTATTGACTTGGCTAATATTTTCTTTTATCTCCTGAGGTGCCTTTCTTCTGTCACAAGAGGAAGTTGTTATGTTCATAGGTATACAAGCACCACCTCTGAGCCCTTGTTTATACTCCCTGACCTGAGATACTAATGGGGTTGACAATTCAGGACAGCATGCTGAGAATATTATCAGGCCAGTGACGAGAATATTATCTCTTCTACCTTGGCAGCTGTTAGAGAGGTTTCACCTAAGAAGGTCTTTTCTCTGACAGGGCAAGAAGTGAGCGTCTTCAGTCAGAGATGGCAGGAACAAGTATTTTTCCCTTCAGGTCTTAAAATATTTGGACAGGCCAAAACTTTCCTTGAAATACTTCTTAGCAGACAAAAGACAAATATACTTGAAAAGTGAACTTGCTGTTGCTTCTTCCTCAAGGTATCCCCATGATGGCTGGTTGTCAGAGAGAATTCCTGTTTCCTATCTATTTCATTTTTATTTGGGTCAGTGCAGCCTTTGGTTGTTTTGTTGTTTTTTGTTTTTTTTTTTTTCTTCTGTTTTGGTCTTGGTAGGTTTGAGTGGGTTTTGTTGGTTTTGTTTTTGTTTTGTTTTGTTTTTTGTAGTTGTTGTTTTGGTTTTTTTTGGGGGGTTTTTAAAATTCTTTTTTAGTTGTTGATTTGTTTTTGTTTCATAGCAACAGCTGTGGTCTAATCTCTTCTATGTAGTCCTGATAGTCCAGAATTCTGATGGTCTGCAGTAGTCCAGAGCATAGAAAACAATGTGCAGTTTGTCTGTGTCTCTCTGTTCCTTGAAATTTCAGTACAGTTAATCATAACTGTTGGTAACTAATGCATTTTGCAGGTCCTTGTAAACATGGGACTTATTTGTTCAGGGAGCAAAACTTGATTCCTTGTAGGTACTGATGTCTGAAACATAAGGTCAAGTCCTCTGAATGTTTTAGGACATTCACTGCCTTTGATTGTCCAGAGTCACTCAGGTGCATACGGACAGCAGTGGAGCTGGGTAAGTTTTGCTAACCAGTTTTTTGCAAGTCTTTAAGATTGACTTGGCTGTGTGGAAGATAAAGCCCTAGGTGGAAGTCAGTCAGGCTTCTCTGATTTTGGTGGGATTGATTCTTACATTTTTTTTCTAAATACCAGTTGAAGTTGCATTTCTTCCTTCAGAAATTTCTGTATGAATAAGGGTATATGTTGCCTCAGAAGCTTTAATATTTTTAAAGAAATGATGAGGACAGGTTTGCAGGATGTCAATTAAATGTAGCTGGCAGATTTTGGTTAAAACTAGAGAATCACCAGTATATACTGAAATGTAAGCACATCTTTTTTCTTATTATCCCAGTCAGACACACTGGGATAATAGGAAAAAAATAGATACTCTGAGAGGATTAAAAAAATATATTAATTATAATACTTCCATGGTTGAAACATGCTCTACTACTGGAAGATGTGCCGTGTTCAGTCCCTTGTCCACATCATGTTTTTGGGCTCTGAATATGTGACCAGCTTTTGCCTAACTCCAGTCTTTTGAGGAGGAGCACTTGCTCTTCCAAAACCAAGTGCTCTTCCTACCAAGTGCTGTCTTTTATTTCTAAGAACTATTAGTGTATTTCTTTGTCTTACTTTGCATAGCATATGGTTAGGAGTATTAATCATTAAAAGAAAATACTTTTTTTTCTGTTATTGAAGAGAAATTTTTGATTTTTTGCAGATGGGATTGTGTTATTAGCTAATTATAGATTTGCCTAGCAGGATAATAATTTCAAATAACAACTCGGAGGGCTTTCAAAAGGTGGGTAAGAATAGTCACTTGGTTATTGGTTACAGTTTGTTAACATGACTTGTTTAGGTATTAGTTTGGGTTTCTGCTGGGACTCAGACTGCCCTCAGCAATACTCTTTCCTTGGTAAAATGTAAGAGCATACAGGTAGTAAAGTTTCTCTCTCCTTTGGCATTCTGCGAGTGATGCAGGTCAATATTTTTCCTATTTGCTATAGAAGACTGTAGGATGAGACACGAGTTCTCCCAGGACCCATAAGCTCATGTTCAATGTAGTTGCTTGGGGCAGTACAGACCCTGAGTCATCAGCCTGGCTCCTGAGGAACATTTGACTCTTGCAAACTCTTCCTGTTTCAGTCATCAATAAAGATGGTGAGATGCTTTGGACAACAGCACTCAAGGGAAATGCATTACATTGGTGCTTTGCCGATGTAATTTTTTCCCACTGTTTTTTCTCCTCATGCTCATATAATACTACAACTGGAGCAGTAAAATCTGAGCTCACTGTACACGTACAGCAGTTATGCCCTCCTGAGGCAGTGTCCTGCAGCCTTTTCCCAACCCTGTTGCTGTGAGAAATCTTTGACTGGTAGCTTTATTTTTGAATATAAAAATGCAATCACAATTTTAATGTGTACACAGAGGTCTTTTCATGGTTTGTCACAGCTCCTTGTCCAGGAATCAAGAAAGTAACTTATTTGAGACTGCCTCAGGAAAGGAATTGAAACTGCAGAAGTTTTTTCAACTGATGGAAGTGAATATTTAACTTCCAGAGGAGTCTTGAAAGTCACTCGCTATTGCTGTGCCTGGTCTTTTCCTGGAAGTTCAGTAATAGATTTCCTGTATCTTGGGGGCTTGCAACCATGTTAAGTGAACTTCTATTCTCTGTATTTCTAGTTTTTTTGATTTCTCAGTCTAAAACGCTTAGAGTTCTCATTGAAGTAAGATGGAACAGCAGATCACAGAAAATATCATAATAGCTTTAAAACCCTGCTATTTGTGTTGATATGTGTTCAATTAATCTTTGATTATTCACCTTTCTCTTTTCCTTCTAAAATCCAAAGCAGAAATCCAACTAAATGTGTTGGATAAGACAAAGGATGAAGACTTTGGAGGTGTGGAATTTGGTAGTTTTAGGAAAGTTAAATTATAATATTTTGTTATTGCTTTTGTAAGCTTGAATAATCTTTGTTATACATTACTGGAACTGCATTTGTAGTGTAGGTCCTTGGACTAAAAAATGCTGTATGGACAGAAGACTAAAACAAAAGACTGAGAGTTGGGATAGCTTTCATCCTAGATTCTTCTGTTGCTTTCCATTTTTAATAGAAATTTTTAAATGAAGTAATAACTAATAATAAAGGCATTTTTAAATTTTAGTTTTGTTTGGGTTTTGGTTTTTGTTTGTTTTTAAATTAGTAAAGACAACCTTGGTCTGTGAGTACTAGATTACATCAGTGAAAAAAGAAAAAAGTTTACAGGAATCTTATGCATCTTCATTAATTGTCACGAGAGAATACAGGCACTTCTTTACACAAGAGTTTTGGGAAGCCCTCTGTCTTTCTTTAATAATTTCTCCTTTTTATTTTCATTAGTGCTCTGTACTAATGTATAGAAAGTGATGAAATTAGTACTAGTTTCATTTAATATTTTATATGTTTCTTCAAATACAACTGTTTTGGTTGCTTATTAGAATTGCAGTGTCTGCAAGGTCAGGTGTTAATGGGGGATGGGGGACTGCTGGTGGGGGACTTTTGTGCTGCACCAGATGCTGACATGAAAACTGAAGCATCTGCTTGCCTGAATATTTTTTAAATCTTTATTGAACAGATTTCAATTAAGAGTTTTCTTCCTCCCAGTCTCAAATAATATTTCCTCATTTGATCTACAGTTTAAATTAAGTTCATCGGTTTGTGATACCCTGCTCATTACTGTGACAGCAGCCTGCCAAACAGATTTGATGAATACGAGGAGTTGGAGAGAATAAGAAGCTGCTTTGTGAGCAAGGAAATGTTCTTGTTCAGCCCCATCTAATTAATAATATCCCACTTGTGCTCAAAACTGTTATCACTGTGATAATTTGGAGGCAGTGGCTCCCTGCTGCCTGTTGCTTCTTACTCTGCAGTAGGTGTGGTTGGGTGTGAAGCCTCAGCCATGTGTCCCTACTCAGTGCAGTGTTTGAGGTGGAGTGCTGTATCCAGCAGCTGTGTCTTCCATCTGCTGTGTCTGGACACTGCCAGTAGACAGTGGGAGCCAATTTAAGAGGAAATAAAATAACAGTATTTTGAAAGTTCTCTTTTTATCAGGCTGCCAGTTGTGCTTTTAAGAAGACTAGATTGTGTCTGATGGATTATAGCATATCCTTGTTGGCTTGTTAGGGACTGTTAAACTGAATGTGAGGTTCTACACTTGCCTCAGGCAAGTACAAGTCCATACTGCTGCCTGTACCTTTGCTGGGCTGCTTTTTTTTAGTTCTAACCTGCCAAATTGTGCTGCTCATGTACCACACAACCAGGAGGATGAAGATCTCCTTTAAAAACCCTGTTAAGGTGTTCAGGTTGTTTGAGCTCTGTTCCCAACCCACAGCAGCCTGATCTTTCTGTGCTGTCGTCTCCCAGAAGTGTTTCAGCCATTTATGTGCCTGCCTTTTTTCTTAAAGTATCCTTTCATCCTGGAGAGCAAATATGGCTTAAGCAGTGGTGGGACAGACACATGCTAGGAAAAGAAGAGACAATCTGCTTGAGGAACCATAGATTGCCTGTCTGTCAAAGGGTAGGGTGTAGTTCAGCATGTACTTTGCAAACACACAGAAAAGTTTTTAATTTAAGTGTCCTGCTGTCTTGTCTAAAATATGAATTCCCATATTTTCAGTGGCTTCGGTGGTGTTGTGGGAATCACACTGACAGATATATCAAAATTCCTAGGTACCATAATAAATATATGTTAATTCAGAAATTATGAACAAATTGAGACCAAATGGAATTACATTTTCTCAACAAATCTTAAGAAGCAATGGGCTGATTCTAGATAACCATGTATGAAACTATAAGATTATCTTTCAGAGAAGTTAGTGCTCTCTTGTGTGCTCTATTCAGGGTTTTTTGCGTTGCTCGTTGTGCTAGTTTGAATTGTGATAAGCAGTCTAATTCTTGGAAAAAGAAACACTAAAAACATCCCAACCAAACAAAAAGCTTACTCAAAGGTCATTATTAGTCTATATAAATAGAAGTTTTTGGATGTTGCCAGTCCAGTCAGCAAAGCTTATAAACAAACAGCTTAAAAAAAAAAAAAAAAGAACAGCCGAAGTAATACTACTGTGGACTCAACTGAAAATGTCCATACATCTTAATGGTCAATGGCTATGAGCAGGTACTCAGTAAAAAATGTTGAATTTGCTGCTGAGAGCATCTCCACATCTACTTTATATTTTGCTTCATTCCATAGAACATGGTGTCAGTAGCTTAGGTAACTTCCTGTTTTGTCTGTATCTCACCTTTTTGTCAGACAAAATGCTCTGAAAGTCTGTGTGTTTTGGGTCTTAAAACAAATGCACTTAGACTACTTTAAGGGACTGTGAGATTGGCTTTGTTCAGTGCATTCAAAAGGTTGTAGAAACACAGTTTTCAACTTCAGCTTATAATTGCAGTCAGTTCCTGATCAAGTATATTTGTTATGGAAATATACTTTCTTCTCAGACATTAAAGCACTATTGAATACTTTAGCCAGAACATAAATAAATTCAATATCAGTGTTCAATTTTTGACCAAAAAGAATGTATTTCTAAAGTAAAGAAGAAATATAGGTGATAATGTAGTTAATTGTCCTTTTGATTGTAGGTGAGGCTCTAGAGTATCATGAATTGGTATTTGAACTGAAACATCTCATTGCAGCTTTAATTGTTGCATGTGCATTACTTGTGACTGCCAGTGAGTCAGTTGTAGAACAGGTCCCACTCCATGGGATTGCAGTGTGCTCATCTTCCTGAAGAAACAGGAGACTGAGAGGAGACCACATAGCAGTCTACAACTTCCTTGTAATGGGAAGTTGTAATGGGAAGAGAAGGGAGGAGAGGCAGGCAATGATCTCATCTCTGTGGTAACCAGTGACAGGATCTGAGGGAATAGCCTGGAGTTGTGTCATGGGTGCTTTTCTTTGGGTATTATAAAAGAGTTCTTCACCCAGAGGGTGGCTGGGCACTGGAACTATCCAGGGAAGTGGTCACAGCACCAAGCCTGACAGAGCACAAGAAGTGTTTGGATAATAGTCTTGGACACATGGTGTGACTTTTGGGAATGGTCCCGTGCTGGGCCAGGAAGTGGACTAGATGAGCCTGATGAATCCCTTCTAGTTGAGCTTATTATGTGATTCTGTGTTTATTGTGCACTGAGCTCAGTGCTAGGCAGCTGTTACCCTGGCAAGTTTTGTGCTGAGGCTTGCTCATATAATGGGACTGCAGTAGAAGCACTTTGCTGTTTGTTTGCACATCTCCTGCCCAGGCACTCGTCTTGCAAATTGTCCTCACTTCCAAAAATCTGCAGTTTTACCTTCTAGCCTTATGGAGACAGAAACCAGGCAGTTAAACATGAAGATTCTAACCATTGGAAAGATTTGTTACCAGTTGCCCTAGCTGCTATAAGCCATGCTCATTGATTAGTCCTGTGCTAAATGCTGTACAAACAGGGGGAATAATAATGTCTTGTTTCAAAGTAATTTTAATATTAGAGAACAAATAAGAATGTAGCTGAGAGCCACAGATGGGGTAACAGTGATGTGTGTGGGGGGGATTTGGGGTTTCTTTGGGGATTCTCTGTTGCTGTACAGTCACAGTGTGTTTAAAGCAGGGTGATACATAGTTTTATAAATTGTTTCTGTAAATATGAGGGAGAATAACACAAAAGTACTGGCTATAGAGGCTGGATTTAAACCTAATAATCATAATTTCTTTTATAAATTAAAGGTGAGAAGTCAAGTTGGAATTGGCCATGACCTCCATGAATGTGCAGGAAAAGCAGTTTGGTTAGTAGGGAAAAGAGGAACTATCTAGTTCATGAATACAGTTTTTTGTAGTCTTCTGAGTGGTGAGCGAAGTTAAATTCCAGGCATCGGAACTAGACAGGAGGTATTTTAAGAAGTATAAGTGATGCAGCTGGAGCTAAAACTTAATCAGAGTAGCCAGCAGAAAAGGCTGTATGTTAAATAACTAGAAAAAGCTGTGATATCTAGAAGTACAAATTGACACAGATCCCAGTCAGCTGATAAAAAGGCTTTCTATCTACTGCATTTCCCCCTTTAGTGTTAAAAACTTCAGTAAATCCAAAAATAGTGTATTAAAGCTGATTTCTCATGAGTCTCTGTACAGAAGCAGTAGTAAAGTTAGGAGTTCAAACTATTGCACTTATGTTATTTGGTTATTGAATCAGTATCCACCTTAACTCATGCTCTTTTTTTTTTCTTTCAGATTTTGTATTTTGTACATACATTGTTTTGTATATACTGTATATGATGACTTCGGTGGGCAGTGAACATACCCGGGGCACTCGGGACAAAATGCAAATTTCAGCCACACAGCCAATACAACCACAGAAACAAGTAGTGCAGGTATGTGCTACTGTATGAACTTGTTTGACTTGAAAGTGAGAATAAAATGATACAAATTTATTCTCTGAGTCAGTAGAAGTTGAAAGAAGATGGGGTGAAAATACATGGTTTATTTTGGAAGATTATGCTTGATTGCTTGCTTTAATTATTCAGTACTGCAGGACAGTGTTAAGTTATTCCTGTGTTCTCTCTAAATCAGTTTTGTGTTCTTCAGCAATGTCTCCTGTCAGTGAGGAATTAGATGCCTGTGTCAGGATTTCTGTCCTGTGACCTCACAGTCCTCAGATTTCATCTCTTCTATCTGCCAACCTCCTGATGCTAGAAGATTTCTGGTCAAGAGAGAAATTTGAATGGATGGGAGAAGCTTCATTAGATGCGTGTTGTGTTCTACAGCATGACTCAGTGTCTCTTCATGTTGCAAAATCCTTAACTTCTTGTGCAGTGGCCCCACCAAGTGAAATGGTCATCCCCTAGCAGACTAAAATTTTCAGTATCTGTTGGATAGAAATAAGTTTCACCCTACTGCCACTGATTCTTGGCAGTAGTAGTTGCGTGCTTGTCTGGGTTACAAAGAATGCAGAATGTTTCTGCTTCTGGCAACTCAGTATTCTCGTGACAGATACATCTCAGAATTTGTCTGGATTCAAAAACTATCTCAGTTCTTTGCTGGCAGAGTGTGTATCTGTATAGAGGTGCTCTACAGAGAAATACTCCCTTCTATTGTTGTTTAGATCAGTCTTCAGTATGGAGACCCTGTTGGTCTGTTTTGCACAGTATTAATCATGTGACCTCAATCCCCTTGCCATCTTCTTGAGTTGCAGCATTTGGCATAGTGGTGTGATTCATGCTAATGCTTGGATTTGGAAAGTGACTTTCAACAAATGAGTTGAATTTAGTTTTATTTTAAAACAACACTGCAGGAATATAGTGTGCAGCCTGGCCAAAGTGATGGCTTCCTCTTTTCCAACATCTTGCAAGACAGCACTGGAGTGGTTTGCCTGGGTTCTCTGGCACAAAGCAGATACAGGCAAATGGGAGGAAGTCCAGTGAAAAGCTGAAAAATTGGTTGTTAGACTGAAACAGAGGAGAAATGAGGGGTGGCTCAGGGATCTGGGTTTATTCAGCCCTAGTAAAACAAAGCAAGTGTGTTCTGTTCAGGTACCTCATGAAAGGGTATAGGAAAGGTAGAAACCAACTCTCCTCAGAGAACAAGTGGCATAGGCTGGAGCACTGGTAATTCCTGCTTTTAAAAGGAAAACCAAAAATTACAAATTATTGTGAGTATGGTCATGGTGTGTCTCTGAGGACCTTTCCAAACTATGGGACTCATTGATTTTAGGCATTAAGACTTTTTTCTGCATCTTGTCCATTTATCCTGCATTATGCATAATACATACTGGTTTGATCACTTCAGTGGAAAAGGTGGTTATTTCATACATAGCAGTTATGTTTTAATGCTCCATATATTTTATTGTTGAGCTATCAGATGGGCCTTTCTGCTTACTCATCAGCAGAAGTCTCTGGATTTACCTGTTTAATCACCAATTATTCATCTTTCTGAATATAGAATAATGTTTTCCCAAATGGATATTCCACTGTCATAATATCACATTGGTCATCATTTAAATTATTTAACAAATTACATTGTGTTTCTATTTTATTTCTTCTGGATAATAAATATGCCATTTTATTGTAAGATGTATGTCTATTACTGTCACTTAATCTTGTATTTTGTACACTTCTGTTTTCTGATAGTTTGAAGTTTTTAGTTTAAAATTTCTTCCACTCTTATACTGAAAAAGTACTATGTCTTGTAAGGTTGAGTAAAGTTCAGGCTGTTTTAAAATACTACTGCTTTCTTAGTCACAATTAAGACTTAATTATGTTCTTGGTTAGGATACTACAGCATCTGTTCTAACAATGGTACCTTAAAAATAAAGAACCACTACTTGCTGGAAGAAAAGCCAGAATTTTTTGTGACACTGGTCTGATGTTTTTGTAGTCATCTTGTGAATTTTGTTGGCTTGTTTTCTTCCGAGTCTTCAGTTCCATCTGGGTGTAATCCACTGGCATAAATATGAGTGGTATTGCACCTACAAGTTTCTAAGCTCTCTGCTTACACTGGAAAACTGAAGATGCTGTCACACATTTGTTATTCTTTTAAAATTGGTATGTTTTTGTCTCCTAACGTGGACTTGAAGAAAACATTTGTTTATGGAAAAAATAAAACCTAGTGGATTCCTGGTTTTTGATAAAATATGCCATCATATCTCTACCGAAGTTATATTGTGTGAATGTTTTTGCTCTGGTGTCTCCAAGAAAATGTCTTCATTTGCTTAAAAGTCACAGTGTGCCTGTGGAGGCTGTAATCAGAGTGAGAAAATGGATCAACAAGACTTAAATTCCTGAAGCCAGCAGACATTTTGGTTCTGCTGTCTGCTGAACTCTCAGCAATCACCAAGAGCAACCTCCTTTGCTCAGAGCACCACCCTGACAGGGCGACTTCTGTGAAAGGTGGAACTGAGGAGTTCCAGAGCAGGCCCTCCCCCTGTTACCCAATGGAGTGACATACGAGGCTGTCAGCATGACAGGCTGAAAAAGAGAAGTAATTCAGAGTGTGTAACTGTTACAATCGCTAATTCTCTTGGAGCATTGTCTCTGAGCACAGATGTCACTTCCCTCAAGGAACTGTGACAGCTGCAGTAACTTTTCAGCAAATGAGCAGCTGGGGGTGTTTGTTGGAGTAATTTTTAGACTCTCCTCAGCATTTATGATTGGTGGCCTCCTCTAAAGCTTGCATTTGTGGTAAACTCCAAAGGCCAAACAGTCTGACCCTGATTAGATCAGACCTTGTGAGGCACAGAATTTTATGTGTGTATCCTGTGAAGTGGGATGGCAAAAGGTGAGATTCAGTCAGCTGCCCAGAGTGAATAATTTCTGTCAGCCTCAACAGCTGCATAGTGGGTCCTAGCTCTCTTCAGTATCAGCTTTTTCTATATGCAGCAGTAGCCTCTTCTTTTTTAGCAGAAGTCAAGTGAGGTCCAGGATCTTGTTGTGCACACTGTTCTTTGGTATTTTCTTGGGAGTGCAGTTCATAGGCTGCAGATGGCACACTATGAAGTGACGTGTGTGATGTGACATCTGTGTGAGAGTTGGTTTTCTCTCAGGGGCAGCCATAGTGTGTTTGGATTTTTTGTACTTCACTGCATCTCTTTCAGTCTCTCGCTTTTGCAAGTTGCCAGTGTGCATTTTTGTCCAGAAACATTGCAGAAGCACCAGATACTTCATCAATAGCAAGTTGCTTTACCAGTTTTCAGAGACCAGTATTTGCTTGTAAAAAAACAGTGCAGCTGTTCATGGGCGAAGTATTGAGACATAACTCAAGACTTTTTAAGTGCTCAATAAAACTACGAAGTCAGCTTGTTGGTGGGAGAGCTGTGGAAGGAGGTGGGAGCAGGGGTCATCAGAGATGTGGTTAATTTAGAGATCTATTGTCAGTTTGTTACAATAAAACTCTTAACACTAGATTAATAGTTCTAAATAAAAGCCAAAGCATTAATGCTAAAATGTAGTCTTCCCTGGTCCTTCGATGTTATTATGTGGTGGTCTTGTCAGTGCAGTGACCTTTAACTGTGTTTCAAATAGATTAGAATGTATTGAATTGCTTCTAATGCAAATAACATTTGCAACTATAAATGGGAATAGTCTAGATATTGATCCCTCCCCCACAGCATCTCTGTGCTTGTTGTGTATGTTCTTTTTGGGAATCCGTAGGAATGAAGCAGGGATACTGCGATACCCTCCTAAAAAATATTGTTACCTTTTGTGTACTTTATTGGATATTGTCTTTTTTCAGGCAACAGCAGAACAGATTCGCCTTGCTCAGATGATCTACGATAAGAATGATGCAGATTTTGAAGATAAAGTGAAACAAGTATGTTTCTTATGGTACAAGTTTTTTTGTCCCACAGTAAAGTGTTCTAGAGCTATCTTACATTTTGGAGTTAGAGCATCTGTTTCTGGGTTAGATGAAAATTTTTCAGAAGGATGTAAGTTTAACTAGGAAAAGGTGCTCTTATTGCACTGTAAAATTTTTACAAGAAATTTTGTGGTAATACAGCTCTGACGATGTAGTTTTCAGTGGATTTTCCTTTGTAGACAAACCCTTAAGCCAAAACTCGTTTGTGCTGGTGTCTGTTCCTCAGTGCATCTCTGTAGTATGGTCCTGATGGTTAATGATTGTCAGAATAAAGAAAGCGTTCAGTTTGTCCACAAGTACATGCACATGAGAAAAATGTCGTCGGTGTAAGCTGAGCTTGTTAATATCTTCAAAGTTTTTCAGGAAAAGTAAAAGTCTAATGATAGCTTAAAGGTAAATCAGGGTGCTATTTTAAAAAATAATCTTACCTCACAGATCCATGTATGCATTAAAATTAAAGATTTAAAGTGTATAAATGAAATCTCTCACTTCCTCTACCATGGTGAATGTTGGGTGTTAGATAATCAAGCTTTCATTACCTTGTTGTAGCTGTGACCATTAATTAAAGCAGTCCTGCCAATATGGGTGTCTGTTCTGTTGTGGCTATTGGTGATTTTGTCCTAGTGACTACATCACAGCTCATGAAGTCTACATACTCATGAAGACTACACAGCTCATGAAGCTCTAGGACTACACCCAGGAGGGAAAAATTATCTTGAATGCATAAATGCAGCAAAGGAGCAGATTTATTGGTTTCTTTTCATCTCTGAAACTTCCTCTGAAGCACTGTTAAATGCTTTTTGTTGTTCTTGTTACAAACTAGTTCGGTTGATGTGCCAAAACTAAAGTCTTGTATTTTTTGAAGCCAAAGGACCCTCATCAATAGTGCTTGTAGCTGTGCTGGTGGGAAGGAGATGAATTAAGTTCTGCATAAAATATGTTTTACCTTCTGCATATGTATTTCTAGCTCATGTAGGTTTTGTTCTTTAGATGAATTTGCTAAATGCCCTGTGACAGATTATTTCTGTCCCACACTCTTCAGGATATACACCATGAGTTCAAGGAGCATAATTCAGAACTAGATCTCCTTAATCAGCTTTGTGACTGTGGTGTGGCCTTATGCTGACATGGATCAAGGGAGCTAGTCTGTCTGAAAGATAATGTATTTCTTAGTCTGGATGGTTTTTCAGGGGGATCTGTTCTCTGCCATGTCTTCTTGTATGTTTTTTCTCACAGTGGGATAAAGAGGGGCAATTTTGGTGGAGAAAGAGATAGGATGATACTGTAACAATTGTGGTCCTTTACACTCATGTACTGCTGCATGTGGCAGCATTTGCTGCAAGCATACAGAACAAAAAAAGTGTGAAAGAGTATTTCCTTGATTACCAGTTAATTTGTGCTTCTTCCTCTCTCATCTGAATCCCAAGCAGATCTGTGAAATGCAGATTACTTCATTCTGGATATTAGTTTACTCTGACATGGTAGCTATGTGCTCTGTTGTAATTTGTGGTCATGTTAGCTCTTACTTTCTTATGATGCTAATTTAGATATTTTAACATGTCTGACTTTTACTGCCAGCTTATGGAAGTGACTGGGAAAAACCAGGATGAATGCATAGTGGCACTACATGATTGTAATGGGGATGTGAACAGAGCAATCAACATACTGCTGGAAGGAAGCTCAGACACGGTAAGATTTTACTTCCATGTTTAACTACTTTTTCTGTTTGCTGTGATTTTCAGTTTCTAGAAGGACATTGGGGAAGTCATGTCTCAAAGGTTTTCAATTTCCATGTCTCCATTTGATTTCTTTTGAAGGAAATGAAAGCTAGGGCAGCTTCTCTACTGCATGCATACCTTGGAGAAGGCTGAATCTGGAAAATGTTGTGGGTGTTCAGCTGATCTATTGCAGCGTTCCTGTGCTTTCATTTATATACAGCAGTTGTAACTGCAGCAGAAGTCAGTGCTCCCTCAGATACAAGCCTGTTTCTTGCTGCAGGTTTTGTAGTTACTGTGTAGACAGACCCTCCTGAGGCCTGAGACCATCACAAAGGTCAATCTCTGTAAACTGAAGGGCAGGCAGGTATTTTAAGTTATGCATGTTCTGTAGGTGTGGGTTGCTGGTATTGAAGTTGTAGGAGGTGTCCACATCTGCAGGTTGCACTGATAATACTACTTATGGCAGGAAAGGATGCAACAAGTAGTTGCTTCTTTAACTGTGATGCTCATTTGCATTATTTAATTGAAAAACAGGAAAAGGAGACTAAACTATGTGTATACAACAACAAAAAATGTCACTTAAAAAGTTGAACAGTGAAAATTTTTAATCGAAGGGATACAGAGAAAATGTGTTTTACTGCAGTTGAAGTTTTTGCTGGAAGGATTTCTTACAGTTTGTCTTAATAAATTAGATTCTATTTCATCTAAGTTGGAAAAGTAACCTGGACTTCCTTTCTTAATGCTGAACACTCAGTATTTCCTGTCATTTGTCAGGATGTGTACTCTGGCTTATTGTTAATGAGGAAACTCACCCCTCACACACCCTCAGTCTGGGACACACACTGTTACGACTGAGAGGACTTTCTTTTCTATCCGCTTTTCATTTTTTATCAGAACTGAGGTCTTCTAAAGTAGAGGAGAGCATTTCACTTAAATCTGTCTAAATGTGCTGTGTTCTCTTATATTTTTCTTATTTGCCATTTTTTAGTTTAAAGTAGTTTTCTGGTTGATAGAGAATATTAAATCCTTTAATACTTTAGTAATTTGTTGTAGCTGATCATGACATGGAAAAAGGTTTCTGAACTCATTCATTACCTACAAGCAGTATTGATATGTTCTGCACTTTTGATAGGTCCTTTTTAACCCATTGCTCTCTGTAGACAAAATGCAACATAGAAACAAATAGAAAGAACTTGAAGGAGTCAAGGAGGAGGGAGTATTAATTGATGGGTGTGAAAAAAATGTATTTTTGAAAGTTTGTGGGTCTCCAGTTGGAAGGATTTGTGGACATTATACTTCTGAACAATGGAAGGCCATTATACTTCTGAACAATTTAACCATGGATTTGACGTGAATTGTAAGCTGAGGTACTGCAAATTCTAAATGCAGATTTCCAACTCTTTCTAGTCTCACTCTACTTTGATGAACTTGCAGTTTTTTTAAACTTCGTTTGAAATATGTGTCCATTCAGCTGAAGGAATTTGAAGGGCAAGGAGGGATAGTTAAGATGTGTCTTTATAGTTTATTTGGTACTCAGCCAATTTTGTCTTAATCTTTTTTTGTTTGCTTTTGGGGTTTAAAGCTGATCCACAAGCTGTAAGTGTGTGACTTTGTCTCTGTAAAGACTTTATTTTTGCAGCAGTTGTAGCAGTCTGGCTTAGGGTAGTCAGAGGCTTGTGTATGAGTAGAGAAGGGCATGTTTTTTTGCCTAAGACTTGTATTCATTTAACTTTTTACATCCATTTTATGCTCAGTTGTGTTTTATTAACTAAACCTTTGAAGATAGAACAAAATAGACCTTTCAGATTTTTTTTATTTCCATGTAAGGACAGACCATTCTGTTGCAGGTTTTCAAAGGTCAGACCCACTACTATCATTTGGGTTGGCTCAGGCATTGTCAGCTGAAATTGTAATCAGTTACTTCCCTTATGAAGAGAGACAGCTCAATGGTTTGTGATAGTGCTCAGAAGTAGCACCATCCTCTGTCTTAAAGGACCTGCCTGACTTTCTCAAGGCTTTCTTCAAAATTGTACTGTGGGAAAGCATAGATCTGATACTTTCTAGTCATCTTTTTACTGATCCTTCCAAAGTAATTTTAAATCTCACTCAGGAGAGGCTGCTTCCTCTTCAGTTTGCAACCTTATCCAGTTTTGGGTGTTTCCTGAAATGCTATAAGATGTTTTGGCACCAAGCCCATCAGTGGATTAGTGCATTGTGAACTCTACAGACTTGGCCTCACAGATAAAGTGATGGTGTTCAAATGTGTTTAGTTTCATACCTCTGATCAGCTCTGGCTGGGCTTCATCGAAGTTGATTTAGTCTACTGGTGGTAGAACTGAAAATTGATTTCACCCTTCTTTCTCACCAATGCCATGCTGAAAAATAAGAGAGTAACCATTCTCTTTGCTCTTATTCTCTCAAAGGAAACTCTGTAACACTCAGTTTGTAAACCTGCTTTCTTCATTGCACTGGTTTCCTAGGCAGCTTGAGCTAGCTGGCCATGGCCCAGCTCCTGAGGGCTACTGAGTTGTTATTGGTGGAATTGAGAGATAAGACAGGACTTAAAATTACTGATAAACAACCTTTTTTGTTTGATGTAGGTGCCTGTCAGATGTCATACTAAAGTGCTTTACAACAATTTGTATGTGCAAATGTTCTGATATTAAATATCTTACTAGAGCTGTAAGCTCCTAGAAATGGGGACATACATGTAAACCTCTCTACCATCTTCATGATTTGCAAATAATACCTTTTTTTCTTCTTACTTGCTTTGCAGCTATTGCCTAATAAACTAGTCATGCAATTGCATAATATATAAGTTGCTTAGGTATTCTTGGCAAGTGTTTTAGTCATTTTATTTGCAACTCCTACAGATACTCCTGTGGAGCTAATAACATCCTTGAATTTATTTTAAAGACTGAGTTTAATATTAAAACAGAAGCCTGATATCTGGACCTTGATCCTGTGTCCTGTTTAGACATAGCTTTTCCTGTGTTTTGCTATGTTTGATGGTCTATTAGGAGTGGATGGTCTGGCTTATGATCACTTCTCCCAAGATGTTGTTTTGCAATTCTGTCTTCTGGGACTTAAATTCTAGTGTGCCTGTTAGTTGCTTTGCAGATGTTCTGTGTTACAATAGTATCCAGTCTTCCTTGAACTAGTTAAAAGTCCATTATAGCCAGAAATATTTGGGGTTCTCATATTCCGTAAGGCAATCAAACTTAAGAAATGTTTCTTTCTCGTCTCTTTGCAAAAATACAGCATGTACTTCCATTTATTTGAGTGTAGTTTGCATATGTGACATTATGCAAATACCTGTGTTTTTTTCCATGAACTGGAGGGGTGTGGGGTAGAAAGCGTGCATTGAGAGGTGTCTCCTCCTTTTTGACTTTGTGTCTAAATTCTATTCTATCCCAATAGACTTCTTGGGAGACTGTAGGGGGTAAGAAGAAAACCCTTGGAAAGGAAGGTTCAGAAAACAAAGAGAACAGAGAGAAACGAGGGGACAGAGAAGTGAGTCGTGGACGGGGAAGTTCCAACAGACGCGGAAGAGGAGGCAGCCGTGGACGAGAGTGTACGTATAGGGATTAATCTTTAAAGATTGAGACACTTTTCTTGCAGCTGGAACTGACTGAGCTAAGAGTGAATGCTTAATGGAGCGAAGTCCATTCATCTGTAGTTCAGCGTTGAAGGGATTGTAACTTGTTTGTGCCACAGGTATGCTTGATCTGTCTATGTGACTTGGTTTTGGGATGGTATGTATTTGTTCAGAGACACTCAGTTTAATATAATTCTCTGTTCTTGTTTGATTAATTGATCTTGTACAAATTGCTGTTCTTCATGTAAGTTTTAGAATTGACTCTTTGTAAGTCTGCTTGAGAACAAGTATGTCACTGCACAGCTGATACACTTTTTTGTTTCTTTTAATGAAAAAATTATCCAGCTTTGACTCCATCTCCTTTTATGAGTGGGAGAACCTGAAGATGTTCTCATCTTCTCATAAGGGGAATGAAAACACTGGGATGATTATTAATCTCTAAATATATTTCTCACATAAATCAACCAAAGGTGAGTTTCTGCAACAGAGAAAATTCGTTGTTAGTTGAAACATTTAAAGCTTTGCTACAATTTCAATAATACATTGTACAAAAGCAAATGGATGTTTCCAAGTTAAATAGAGTCACAATAGATCATGATCGGATACATGTTGCTTTTTGTAGCTAAATTTTGGCAGCATTCTCAAAGCTGTGCACATTGTCTGTATTGGCTGTTTGCCACACTGATAGATGAGAAATGAAATCAGAATGGATACAATATGTTTAGCTTTGCACTTATAAGCAGGAAAAATATTTACAATATTAGGCAACTCATCTTATTCATAATTGGAAGATAGCCAGCTATTTTTCCAATATAGATGTTGTGAATTTTTGTAGGATAAAGTCAAGATGAAAAAATGTTAATACAACATGGAGCTGGACTTGAAAAGTATAAATTAGATCAATCAAAATGAAAGCAAAGGGCAATTTTTTTTTACCAGAGACAGATGCTGCCTTTCTCTTTTTGTAAACTGGAATTAAAGACATTTCAGATGGTTACCAGATCTTGGTATTTTCTTCCCAACTTTATGTCCAAGCATTTTTGGTTTTATTTTTGCCATTAGGAGAAATGCAGTACAAAATGTCATCAGTGAATGTTTTGAGAGGCCAGTTTTGTTGGATTTTTCTTTCTCCTTTAAGCAGCCAGCCATATTTCAAAGCACCTTGTCAGGAGTTTCCCACAAAACACTTAGGTTGCAGACCTTTTTAAGTGCCTTACCTTCACCCAGTCATCATCCCTCTGCTTTAAATACAGAGGAGAAATCTGTTTCCAAGCTTCCACAGGGATGCAGTATGGGCAGAAAGGAGAAGAGTTGGTGTTACTTTATTCGATGTTACTTTAAGAGTTGGTTATCTTTTATTTTTTCACTGTCATCAACCAGTGCATTATCTAGGAAACAGAGAATGAGGCAGCTGCATTTCCTATCTCATTAAATAATGTAGGCTGCAAAACAGGGCACTTGTAGAGGTTTGTCTCCTGGGGGACTTTTCCTTCTTATATTTTGCTTCCTAATTGACCAGTACAAAGGAAACATAACTTGCTTCTAGTGAAGCCTTAAAGAAGGGGAATGAATCAGATCTGCTGACCACCCCACTTGAAAATTTTGCCTTTTGTTTTGAGGGGTTCAGGTTAAGCAAATGACTGTACTGTCTCAAGTACCAGTTTCTAAAGCTTCTCTTAAGCTGTCCTCTCTCCACAGTTAGAGCTGAAGAGAATGGAGTGGACAACAGTCAAGGAGACAGGCCTTCAGACCGTGGGAAACGTGGCCGTGGGAGAGGTGAGATGGTGACATTGTTGTGGGACTGGCACTGTTTTCATGTCCTGAAATGGAACTCTTCC
Organism: Taeniopygia guttata; assembly: GCF_048771995.1. Taxonomy (NCBI): domain Eukaryota; kingdom Metazoa; phylum Chordata; class Aves; order Passeriformes; family Estrildidae; genus Taeniopygia; species Taeniopygia guttata. Next base: position 45,737,849 of record NC_133063.1, on the reverse strand, counting down.
ATTTGTTTCTTTAAATGCTTTTTCTTAATATTTTTTGTTTATCCTTTGATTCCATACACACTTCAGCCACCTTGTATTTGGGTACATCCCACTTCCTTACCCTTTATCGTTTCTTGATCTTGGAACAACTTTAAAAAAATTGACAGAAATCACTTCTGTGGTAATTTCCTGTGTGGCAGGCTGCTGTGCACTGGCTATGGAGAGCTGTTTTCCCATACTGACTCATGCCAGCCTCCTGTGGGTGGGAGTGTGGGGGGTTCTGCAGGATGTACTTCAGCAGCAGGAGAGCACAAGATTCCATCTGTATGGCTCTTTGGGAAGGATTTGATGTACACTTGTAACATTTCTTTGGGGTGGCTCTAGTTGTCAGGCTTGCCACTTTGTCTGCTTTTGGTAGCCAATCAGAGAAAGAATAAGCCACCTTAGAGACATTTTGCTATGAAAAGGAATTTGACATGGAAGAGGTGATGAGAACTGTGGAGAAGGAATACTGTGTAGTTTTAGGTACAGCTCCAGTCCTATCATGTAGAAGAGGTGGGATAATGGATTGGATGTGTAATCAGGTGATGTGTATTTGAATTGGATTTTCACTGGTTAGGGTGGAAAGAGGCTTGTTTTTCCTTAAAGTCGGAGGAATGAAAATAAGTAACACATATATGGTACAGATTATAGGTGGATGAGTGAATGAAATAAGTTAAACTGATATAATTATAGCAGAACTAATGTACTTAGTACGTACTGTCTGACTCAAGAAAAATTCTGCCTTCAAAGGACTCCTTTCTCTTGGGAGTGTTGGGTAACAAGGCATTCAGAGACAGGTGCATCCAACTTCATTGTCTTCAGATCTGCATCTTGAAGGTGTGCAGAGATGCAAAGAAGTAATTTCCAAAGGTTTGTGTGTGAAAGTGCCTGTGAATCATCAAAAACCCAATGGTGTGTGCAGAGAAGTAGCTCTACAGGGCAAGGTGTGGTATAGTCCACAGCTGCAATTTTTGGTATGTTAACAGTTTACACTTCCAGTAGCTAGAATGCAAGTCTTGCAGTTACTTATTTTATAAAATAATAATTTATTTTCAAATTAGAAGTGTAAAAGCAGGACTTTTTAAAAATGGTTCAGTAAAACTTAGAGATTAATTTCAAATGCAGCGTTTTTTTGCTTTAACCTTACAAACCATACACTGGTTTTGTTGCAAAGCTGTAGCTTTCTAGATGAATATCGTGTATCTCAGACTTCATAATCAGATCAAACTGACCTGTCTAACTGAAGAAATAGAAACTTCAGGGAGTTTTTGTTCATTTGCTTCATGTACATAGTTTTATTATATGTCTCTACCAAATATTTTAGACTGTACTGTAAGCAAAGTATATTAATGAAGTGTCTGTGATACTACAAGAGCATCATATTACAAGTGTGTGTATTCCATGGCAGGAAATACCTGATTAATTTTACAGTGCAAACCCTTGAAATCTTCAGGGAGTTTTGGAAATCTGTGTAATTCAGTTCTTATCTTTTAAGGGATATGCAGCCTTTTTCTTTGGATATTAATAGAAATAATAATAAAGCTTCCTGCCAATTCATTCTGTAGTCTTTCTTTTCTGTTACACAGAACAGTCAAATGAGAGATAACATACTTCAGCTGAAAGTAAACAGATTGCTAATAATCACCACAGAACCCATTTTTAGAAATGTTTCTTGCAGTGTGTGTGTAGAAATCTAGGCACTGGATATGAAGTAAGGGCTCAGCTAATTAACTGAGCAACACACTATTTTAAGCTACCTTCTCAGGCAGGCATTACCTTACTGGCTGCCTTCTAGGAGATTTGATGGACCATCATATATATTAGTGCTTCATGGTACAAAAATGTAATTTAAAGGAATGATAAGCAACTGAAAATAGCTAAAACGGGATTGACAGAGAGGTGATAGTGTGCTGTTTACTGAGAGGGAAAAACCCTTATACTGAATATTTGATATTTGGTGTGTAAGGCACTAGCTTTATCTGGCAGTAAATCTTCCATTAATGACCATGTCATGTTCATTGTAACTTCATAGGGTAGTAGGTACACAAAGTGCAAACACACTGTGTGCTGGTATGCAGGGCGTCAGGGATTTGAAGCATATACAAATCATTGCCTGATTAACAGAATGCAAAAATATATCACAACGTGTGTAATAGGACACATCTCAGCTGTAACTAATCTAAACTAAATCCTTGCTTGTTATACTAAGGGTGTAAACTTGTATTGATGTCAGGGAATAACTTGTTTTAAGATGCCTTCTTATCTGTGCTTCTTTTCAGAGCCAAATTTCTTGCATGAGCTTAATTTAAATGTAAGAAATGCTGTAATGGTGATGAGCAGTAATGGCATCAAAGTGATTATATTTGTCAGTATAGCAAGGATTTGCAACTGTCTAGAATGGAATCTCCTGAAGAAATTGAGGCAGATGGTTATGTCTTTAGGATTATCAGCTATAAAAACATTTTCTTATTTGTGTTTTAATTAGCTGCAGTGTTGTATACAAGTTGGCAAACTTTACAAGCACAGGTTGTTTTTAAGCTGCTGTTTTCTAGGGTTCTTGCATTTTCAATTTTAAGTACAGGTCTGATTCTCCCAGTTCCACTACTTCATATTGAAAAGGATGCAGAGAAAAAGAAAGGGTGTAGAGCTAGAAATGGCTTTTGAAGGTACTGGGAAATCTGCAGTTACGGGGTGTGGGGAATAAGTAGTCTAGGATTTTTCTGCCTGTGAGAGAGGACTGAGTGGGTGTATGGTAGAGCTCTGTTAAACTTCTGTGGGGGCATCAATTGATCATGCCAAGCAAGTATGCAAAAGAGAGTATATTAAATGAGATCAGCAGGTTACAGCTTCAAGATGAACATAAGAGTTGGTTCTTCATACATGTAGTGAACCTGAGGAACTCCTTTCAGTAAGATGATGTGGTGTAGGAAATGTATACATAAAAAGACTTGGCAATTTCATCCTGAAAAAGAACCACAGGCAAGAAAAAGAAAAACCACCGAAGAATTTTGTACGCAAATTATCTTTGACTAAGGAAGTCAAAGCAACAAATAGTTGAAGACCAGGAAAGCATCCAAAGAAACTGCTCTGTGGTTTCAGTTCATGTGATCTTCCCTAGATATCTAATTGACCATGGCTTATAAAGGAATAACAGGTAAGTAGGCTTTTGGGCTTTTTTTCCTGATTCAGCATAGAAGTTGTTATAGACTCATATATAGTAATTCTCCTGGTTTGCAAAGGCAAGATAGATTTGTTGCTTGCACTTCTGTTTATCTCTTTACTTCGTTATTCCAGAACAACATGAGCATGCTATAAATGTGGGTTCTGCCAGGTTTTGTTTTTTTTTCCCCTACAAAACAGATATAAAAATAAAAGTAAAAAATGTTATGTTTTAATTCCAGCTCTTGTTTTGTCTGCCGGCTGTATAGGAAAATAAAACAGTTCATCCTTTTCATAGATACCTGATTATAGTCCAGTTTGTATTCTTGAGCTCTTTTCATTGTTTTTAATGTAAGAAGTATGCTATCCTTGAACAAATGGAGTTTCTGTATCTAGAATTGCATGTATAAACATTCTCTTGGTTCAAAAGCTTAGCCCAGTTGGCACAGAATGTGTCTTGGAATTTTTTTGCCCAAACTAAGGAGAATGTTGGTGGTTTTTTTTTTGTTTTTTTTTTTTTTTTTTTTTTGTTTTTTTTTTTAAATATGAATGTGGAGCATGTTTTGACTTCTGGAAGTCAAAATTTGAAGTTTGTTTAGTTTTGCTGTGGCTCATTCTGCATTCATTAAGAAACTCTGTCATGTACTTTTTCTTTTTAGATTATTGTAGTTGAGTTGTAACAAGTCAATTGTTTTCCTTTAAATGTAATTTTAGACTTGAAAGTTTTCAGCATGAATTGTAAAAATGCTTTCTAGGATAAATGTAGTATATAAAACTGGTTAATTGCTTCTAGTTTTATGGTGACTAATAAAGGCAGAAGTAATTTGAATTATTAAATCCAGCTTGGGTGTTTGTTTTGGTAGTACGGAGTAACCTAGAATACAAAATTTCTGCACTTCACCTTCTTATCTCTTAAGGCTTAATATGCCTCTGTCAATTTGGTTCTGCTGGGAGGATGGCTCTGCCAGAGTAGAGACCAGGGCAGTTCATTACTGTGTAGTCAGAGATAAGCACAAATTTAGAGCGTTGCTTGCCCTTCCACTCTGTGTTTCCTTTTTCTTGCAGCTGTTCTTCAGGCTATTTCTTAACCTTGGAGTAACTTCCTTTAATTTAAACTCTGAAAATCTGTTTAAATAGTTGTGCACACACTGCACCTGTGTTGCAGTGGAAGGATTTAGGTCTAGAATACTTGATTTTCTGCAGAATAGGTTATGGGCTAGTCCCATCCGAGTTGTGCTTCCACACACCTTTCTTGTGCTGCCATGAAGTGTGCATTTGGGGGAAGAGATGTTTTGAATGTGAAGAGCAATTCTTGCCATGCACTGATGGTACCTGCGTGGAGAAGTGATTATGTGATGAGTGTTTTGAACTCCTAGTGGGTTTTAGTGAAAACAGAAAAACTTATCTCCTACCTGATTGGATATAAGTATTACTCTTTCTGGAATTCATTCAGGAGAAGAAAAATACGAAGAGTTAGGCAGCAAGTGACAGTAATAAGAGACTCCTCTGAGAGGTACAGAGGCACTCTTTTGGTGACATGCTGTGCTTTCAAGAGAAGTGCACTGCTTACCAGGGGCTCTTAACATGGATGTATCTGAGACTACCAGGCTTCTTGTGGTCTGCTGAATGTTACTTCCTGCTGTTGTTTCATGTAGGTGCAAGGGGTACAGCCAGGAGCAGTCTGAACAGCATCAAGGGAGATTACAGAGCTCTGGGTGTGGCCACAAGGCACTCTGTAGCAGCTGGTTTTTGCAGGTAGTCTTTTCATCCATCCTCCAAGTCAAAAACTAAGTGGGTCAAAAGGGCCAGTTGTATTTGGAGAATCAGCAGGTGGTTATAGGCCTTGCGCCACAGCAGGGGATTTCACTTCTTAGACCAGGGGACTCTCTTTGAAAAACCTGGTGGTCTGGGGACTGATGTGTTCCATCTGTCAGGGAAAGGTACAAGCATCTTTGGTCATCCTGGCTTCATGGAGGAAAAGTTGCACCTGACTGATCTGATATCCTTCTATGAAGGAGTGATCATAACAATCAACAAGGAAAGGCTGGCATCATCTATCTGGACTTCTGTAAGGCCTTTGACATGGTCACACATTACATCCTTATCTCTACGTTGGAGAGAGAGAGTGATTTGAAAGGTGAACTTTTTGATGGGTAAAGAATCGGCTTCATCCAATTAGTTAGATGCATCCAGTTAGTTGTGGTTAATGCTTCTATGTCCAGATGGAGACTGGTGAAAGATGGTGTCTCTTAGGGCTCTGTCTTGGAACCAGTGCTCTTTAATTAATATTTTTATCACTGACGCAGTGAGATTGAGTGCACCCTCAGTAAATTTGCAGATGATTCTAAGCTGAGAAGTGCAGTTGACACACCTGATGGATGGGATCATCCGAAGTGTCTTGGACAAGCTTGAGGAGTAGCCCATGGGAATCTCATGAGGGTTAACAAGACAAAGTTCAAGATGCTGTACTCAGGTCGGGGCAGTCCCAGGCATAAATACAGACTGGGGAGAAGAACTCCTTGAGAGCAGCCCTACAGAGAAGGACTTTGGACTTTCTACAGATGAAAAGCTGTCAGGAGCTGGTGATGTGTGCTTGCAGCCTAGGGAGCAAACTGCCTTGTGGTGTGGTGAGGAATGTGAAGTTCAAGGGCAGCCTGGGCTGCAGTGACTGTGAAATGGTGGAGGTTGAGATCTTTGGTGCAGTGATGAGGACACATAACAAGCTCACTGCCATGGCCTTCAGGAGAGCAGACTTCAGCCTCTTCAAGGATCTGCATGGTAGAGTGCTATGGGATAAAGCCCCAGAGGGATGAGGGGCCCAGGAAAGTGTGTTAATATTTAAGGATTCCTTCTTCCTTGGGAGCAATGCATCTTAACCAAAAGAAAGACAAATCTACCCTGACTGCATGGATGAAAAGGAGCCCATGGATAAACTCAAACACAAAAACGAAGCCCAGAGAAGGAGAAAGCAAATAAATGTAGCCTGGGAGGAAGAGAGAAGTGAGATTGTCTGACCAGCCAGGGTTCTGAGTGGGAATGTTAAATTTGTATTGTTGGTGATAAAAGGAAGACAAGGGAAAATGTGGGCCCTCTCTGTAAGAAAACAGGAGACCTGGCTAACTGGAACATGAAGAAGCTGGAGGTACTTAATGACTTTTTGTGCCTTGGTCTTTTTCCACAAGATTTCCAGCCATATGAATTACAGAAGGTAAAGACAGGGGCTGGGAGAATGAATAACCATCCACTATAGGAGAGGATCAGGTTTGAGACTCTTTGAGGAATCTGAAAGTGCACATGTCCATGGGCCCTGACAAGATACATCTGTGGGTCTCCAGGGAAGTGGAAGAGGAAGTGGCTAAGCCACCATCCATCATATTTTAGGTCCCACTGATGAAAAAAAAGGGAAGCATAACCTCCATTTTAAAAAGGGGAGGAAGACAGACCTGGGGAACTAGAGGCCAGGCAGTCTCACATCTGTGCCCGGCAAGATCGTGGAGCAGATCCTTCTAGAAGTTAAGGGACTTGGAAAGTGTGAGATGATAGATGACAGGCAAACTAAACCTCACAAAAAAAAAAAAGGAGGTAGTCAACATGGTCTATGTAGGCAGCAGAGTTTTTTGGTGGCTTGGCGTAAAGGTTTTCTGGCATTTATCAAGGTGGGAACTGGTTTGGAAAGCTGATCCAAAAGTAAACAAATACTGTTTCTGGATAGTTATTTGGTGCTCATTCACTGGAAAGTGCAAAACTGTCAGTGCACAAAAGATCATAGCTTATGATCACTGATGAGGAAGACCACAATTGTAGTAGTTCTAATTTAAATGTGTTTAAATTACTGTGGGATTGCATGCTTAGTATTTGGGTTCCCACTCTGAATTCTGAAAGCTTCATTTACTCACTGACTCTTTAGTCGCTGTTAAAAAGCATAAAAAGTTTGTAGATACCCTGTGGGCATTCACAGTTGTTTTGTGACTAACTTTTGTCTTCTGTTTTAAGGCCATTTTAAAATTTTGATAGCTGAGAGAAGTAGCTTTCTTGGCATGAGAATTTAAGGATATGCTAGTGGTCTGGTTGTGTCAAAGAGAATATTAACCCTTTCCACTGGCACCTTGCACTAGTGACCATGATGTATGATATCCTGTGTCTGAGGTGGTATTGCAGTTGTGAACATTCACTGTCCCATATTCTGAGTTAATTTTTCATGTGTTTTCTAACTGTGAATTTAGTATTTTGGTTTGGTACCCCCTTTTGCTTTCATTAGAAAGGTGCTTTTGCATTTGTTGATAAAACTCAATTCTAGTTTTGACTGAAAGCATAGACAGCATTAAGAAGTTAAAGGAATCTACTTGAAATTCAAGTTCAGAATTATCTTTCAAAGTGCTCTGGTATGAAAAGTGCCTTGCTGGCTAGTAGTCTAAGACTGTGCATGGAACTTCAGGAGCAGCATTTTTTCTTTTTTGCAATTTCTAAAACTGTTGCTTATTGATGTTTTTAGTCAGTACTTTATTGTGCCCGTTATGAGAACATATCTTATGTATGCCTGGCTTGCTAAAACATCACCTTCTCTTTAGTATGCTGAGGTTGTTCCTTCAGGCCTTTGCATTTGAGATACTGGGGTTACTTACCTCCTCTATTAAAGTCTGTTTCTTCTTTCATGACACGTATTTCAATTATCTCTTTGTACTTTGTCTGTCTCACTCAAAACTCCTTCTGGTTGACTGTTTCTGTGTTTTGCAGCTCCCAGTTGGACTTGTACCTCAGGCTGTCAGAAAACTGTTGATCTTGCTTCTGCACAATTTCTGTAAATGGTGTTTAATGCTCTATTGATAGCGATTGAAAGTAATTTTATTTCATGATGGCCCCTGCTATGTCCCCAGGTAAACTTGTGTAGCTGGTTCTACTCTTAAAAAAACTTATTGGACAAAAGGTTAATCCAGAGTGCTCTGACTTTGGCAGAGGATAGCAAAAGAGTAGGTAGGCTGAGCAAAAGGTTCAGCAGCCAAGTTAGAGGCACTTTGGTACAGTGGGGTTTGGGCCACTGTTGTTTATGGCAAAAAGCACATGGGCTCGGTGTGAATAAATACTTGTAAACTTTTTTACAAGTATTTAAAGGGTGGCAAATGCCAGGTTGCACCAGTTGCTGCTTCTTTCCTAACCTCTGTCTGCCTTCTCTCCTACCAATTGTGAAAAGAGAGCAAAGAAGGGAAGATAATGTAGAGATAACAGAGCTGGTCAGTGTCAGACTTAAGCTATTCTTTGTTCTTATCCCAACAAAATTCTGTGTGTTGCTGGATGGGAATCTTTCCTCTACTTTGATGCTTCTAAGAAATCTTGAAAAAAGTAGGTCCAGAAATCTCTTTTATCACTTAAACAGTGAACTGGGCTAAGGGGAAGAATGAGTGGTGAGAGCAGGAAACACAAAGTCATTAAAGTAGAACCTTCCTAAACTGTTACCATGTCCTGGAGGTACTGCTCTTGCTCAGTTGGGGGATCTTCTGAAAGTAAAAAGTAACTCTGATCCAACTTTGAAAATTCTGTCGTGGGTAGTTCTAATCTATGGGCATCAGTGTTTTGGTGATTTAGGATTATAATTTTTGTGTGCTCTGGTAAATTTGCAGTTGCTTGGTGACTTAAAATTACCACACAATTTTGTCATTAAAGTAAACATTGTTTTGTTCTCTGAGTGCAGCTCTTGACCTCCTTCTGTTCTTGTAATACAAAATAATATTCTTACCCTTCCTCAAAGAACCTGAACAAACTGGGTAAACCTTACATCCCACCCCTAAAAAGGTGGGGAAAAAAATCTATGCAGATAGATTGCATATAAGAAATACTTGGTAGACATTTGCTTTGTGTATACTTGAGTAACACAAAAATTTTCATGCCTTGTTGACAGTATACTGTGTGCAAAAAATAAGCTATTAATTGTATCAAGAAGCCCATAAACTGTGTCTGGTAATCAAAATTTGAGAAAGCAAATACTTGTTTTTGTTAAAGCAAATGTATATTTTAGTGAATGATAACAAGGAAGATAAGTTATTTGATTTAGGTATTTTCCTGTCTGTCGCTGTGATGAAGGGTGAGGCAGAAGTAATGTGCGATCAGAGATTGATAAAAGCACAATAGGGTGGACAAGTGGTCCAAGAGTCAGAGATGAAAACAAATAGAGTATTTACACTTTTTCCTCACAGATAAGGAGTTACAGAGAATTGCTTGAGAGATCAGGATACTCAGGGAGGCTGGGATTCTAGAGCATCTTAGGCAAGAATGAAACAGTACAGACAAAATTTTGAACAATGTCTAGTAAGTTGGCAGTAGCAGTATTTGAAATGAGTCTTTAGGTCCCTACTTCGTGAGACTCAAAAGAGACTCAAAAAAGATGGCAGACAATTGAAGATCCTACTGAAATGCGTGGCCGTAGATGAACCAAGGCTTATTTGAGTCTGTTAGGGAAGCAAATTCTGTGTGGAAATTTGGGAAGTAAATTAATTTAAACTATGGTAGTTTTGTTCAACTGTGGCATTCTTTAATGTCACAGACTAGTGACTGGTGGCTCCTCTGCTGTTGCTGTTAAATGGTGTTTTCTCTCCTAGGGTTTGGACGTGGCAGAGGGAGAGGAGCGGGGAGGTTTTCAGCCCAAGGCATGGGGTAAGAAACATGCAGAGCACAGATTTTGGCAAGGATCAAACACAGTGGCAGCATTTATTGACAATGTTGCCACTGTATGTATGGATATTGCTGTATGTTTGATAAACCAATATAGATGCAAAACCTGAAAAATGTCTTAGGTGATGAATGGAATATTTTTGTCTTAAACTAGTGTTTCTAACTAGGCACACCTGTAGAATCCTAGTGTATGTCTATTCAGTGTTAATATCTCAAATGTGGAGAGGTATACCTGCTATCAGTAGCAGCCACATAGTGCCTTGGAGTCTGAAAGTTATGTGCTACACATAGTCTTAGGTAAATTTTAAACCAGATTTATTTCAGTGTAATGTAGAGCTTGCAGTGAACATACATAAAACTTGAAAGTGGCAATTCTAAACTGTGTTCTGTTTTTGAGGTTTCATGCTTTAGCTGTTTGGACTTATATGGACCTTAAAACAGATTCAGAAGTTATTCAGCAGCTTAAAAGTTTGCTCTCAATTTTGTTGGAATAACTTGGCTTATAGAAATGTAGCCTCCACTACTTTCACTCATGTTTGCCTTTAATGACACATTTGCCTTTAATGACACTTCATGCACGATCAGTGATGTTATGATGAACTGGAGTCTTATTCTACTTCTCTAATAATTCTTCTTGTTCATAATTGCAAATGAAGTGAAAAGAGGTTTTTCTTCACTAATGCGTCTTCACCTTTTAGCTGCTCCTGTATTTTTGGCATTGGTATCAGCAGAGCACTTTGAAATAATCTTACTGGTGCTCTGAAAAGACATGATACTGGTCGCTTATCAGTCACCTGCTGAAAAACTTACTAGTTGAGAGAGTCTTATTGTTGTGTGTATAAACTAATGCTTTATAACACTGGGAGGAATTTGGATGCTGTTATCTGGTTTTTCAGGAATTTATTTGGTTCAGTGTCTCTGCAGGAATTTTGTTTACCAGTCTCTTCACTTTTATATCTTCTTCTCTTTTATCCATTTTTATCTCTGTCTGCTCATAGAAGAATTTTCTTTTTTTTAACTAAAAGCTGTCAAGATAACTTATGTGGAAATCAAGATGTTAAATCTAATACAACATCAACTAAAAATTGACACTTATACTCACTGAATGACCCATGTGTTCTCTTCCATTTCTTAACTTTCAAAACTCTAGGACATTTAATCCTGCAGACTATATGGAGTCTTCTGCCACTGATGGCTTTGGGACAAAGTCAGAGATCTGGGAGACTGGTCAGAATGATGCAGATGATGGAACTGGTAAGATGCTTCAAGAAGTGGAAGGATTGGAATGAAGACCTGTAGCATATTGCAGCTAAAATAACCATTATGTTAGTGTTCAATTGACTTTTGAAAATTTATATACATCTCTTGTGACACAGATATTAGGTGATTCTTAAGTTTATCTTCTGCTGATGTGCAGAGCCTGAGTGTCTCTCTGGAGAGAATGAAGGGAGGCATTTTGCCATTCTTTTGTTATAGTACCAATAAACCCTTGAGAGACAAAGGAATTGGAAGAGTCACTGGAAGAACCTTGTATGTAAAGAAGTGTTTAGGTATCTTAATACTGCTTAAGATCTCACTGAATGTGGTTAAGGAGCATAAGTACTCCTAGAATTGATTGGCCCACAGGCTTTAGGCAACAGGATGTGAATATCTAAGAAGAAAAAGAAAAGAAAAAAAGTTTACAAGTATTTATTCACTGAGATGGATGACACTGGGATGGCTTTCGAAGCCCTAGCTCAGCTGCACAATGCAGAAATGTAAGGATGTGAATCTCTGGATGGAGTAGAGTTCCAGATCTGCAACTTCTGAAGAGAAAAATTACTAATTAAAGCACGAGTAGGCACTTGAATTGAAGCCAAAAAGCCATTGACCTCTCTGAAGATCAAGTCAGATGTGTGTTTCTGTATGAAGTTTTAATTGAGAAGTACACACATCCAGCTAAAGGCAAGAGACTGACATAGTTTGGAAAGGAACCATTTGGCAGTGGTCTCATTGTGATTCAGAAGTGAGGGTGGCCTGCTTATCTGTGATGGGAAAAATAGGATACCTTGCTGCTTCCTATGTTCTATAGTTTGAAATGGAGAAAGTCATGTATGTTTTTGTCCTCACTTGGGATCCATTGAGTGTATTTCTTTTAACTGCAGCAATGGGTAACTCTTCTGATCTCTTCATTGGTGAAACCTACTCAGGTGATTTTTCGTCTACTCCTGTGCAAGTGTGGAAGCTGATCCTGAAGGGCAGAGTATGCTCTGTTGAGCTCTGCTGTGAGCCACTTAAGACATTCAGAAAGCTGTATCTCACAAGCCATTTTCCACTTAACCAGAGAAGACAACAACAGGCTCAAAGTTTAGGGAGGCTTATTAAGCAGCTGTCTTGTCACTCTGATTGCCTTCCCAACCTTGTGGAAGAGTGGCTTTGAGTATATTTGTGGTTTTTAATGGGAGCATTCTTGCCAAATATGGTATCTCTCTAAGGAATTACTTCTTAAATTACTTGGTGCTGTAGCATAAACAGAAATACACCTTTTGTTTTCATTCACATTAGTTTTTCCAATTAGGAAGATACATAATGTCTTGAAAATTCCTTTGGGGATTCTCACGTTATTATTTTCTACCTGTTAGCGAGGAGCAGGGTATGTTATCACAAGCATTACAGAAGCTATAAGGTTAACTAAGTAAAGAAAGATCTGCAAGAAAGGTACTAGGAGATTGGACCAGAGGTAGAGAATCACTGGTTTGTTTCTATTGATTGCAGATGTAAGGGTATAGCTTACATACAACTTGTGCTCTACTTCCAAAATGAACTCAAGTGTTCTGAGACCCTCCCTGCTAACTCAGAGTAGCCTCCATGTGCCTCTGTTACAGCCGCCTCTGTCCTTTTAGGCAGAGCCTCCTTGTCCTTCTTACTCAGTATTCAGTAATGGAAGAAATCTGCCTACGAATACGAGTAGTTTGGTGTAGGTAAACAGATCCCTTTAACAGTGTGAATGTGTGGAATTTCTGTTTGGATGCCAAGTGCATTTTTGCTGTGCAAAAGTCACCAATAACCACATTGGATGTCAATAACACAGCTTAAGGCATGCATGGAAATTTGGGAAGTATTGTAGGAAGAAGGTGTGAGAAGATGTTTGAGAAGTTTTGCTGGCCTTGTCAGATGAATGAATCTTTGAGGTATGAAAGAATAGGTGTCATTGTGAGGGAGTTCCCGCAAAATTACTTGATTGGAAGAAAATTAAACTAGGTAAATGTCAATGTTCTTGTTGGATGTTAAGTACCTTTTTGTTGCTAAACTTAATTTACTTTCAATTGAAGAAGGTACAATAAGTAATTTTGGGGGTAATTTTACAGCAGAAGAGACTGCTGGGAAGGAACATGGAAGTAGCTCTGCTGGAGGGACAGTGACAGACAAGGTTGGAAGTAAGTTGCATAAAATTGAGCATGATTTGACTTGTTAATCCCAAATATTAATTTTCAGGTTCCCCCCCTAATTTTACAGTGCTATTTTATTAATTACAAATCAATGACCCGGTTAAGTTCCCAATGAAGAGTCAACTAAAGTTTTGGATTTGGGAACTATACATGTATGGAAGACTATAAAGCTTGCAGTGGGCTTTATAGATGTCTGGTAAAAGTTTATGCAGGAAGGACAGGAAGGAAATTTCTCTCTTTATTCTTCATTACCCAGTCCCATTTCTTATTTAATCTAAAAAATATTAGTTCATGCTTATGAGTTCATCTACTTGGAAAACTAGTGTCTTTCATCTGCAGTTACATTAAAGAGTAGATAACTGAGTAAGTACCTAGAGAAATAAGAGATCTTTGCTTATTAAAATATTTTCTGGAGACATTATAGCAATAGAAACTCCTTGTGACATTCTGAGTTATGTACTAAGTATTTCTTTCTTTAGCTACTGCTGGGGAAATTAATATTTTCATTAAAATAAATACAGTATTTGTTTCCAAAATGTAGTTTGTCATGTGTACCCTGAAAGTGCTCTAGAACCTCATGCCTTGAATTACTGCAGATGCCAGAGGCCTCATGATAATTTGAATAGTGTTTCTAGATGCACCATTGTGTAATCCAGTAGAAAAGCTAGCTGGTTGTGTGAAGGTAAAATTCAGTGTTGGTTGAAATATAGACTGAAGGGAAAGTCTTTAGTAGTTCATAACATTAAAAATAATTTTATTCCAAATAATACAGCATCAGTTTTCCTGCATCCTAATTTATATAGAAATAATGTACAGATGAAAGGCAAAGAGAAGGGACAGATGAAGAGAAACAAAATTACCAGTCCTCCTCCGAAAGGGAATAAACATGAGCAGCATCATTTCTCTCTTACCTTTTTTGTAATGTACAGGGCAATTGGAGAACATGAGCACAAATCACAGCAGTTCTTATACATACATTATATTGGAGGCACTCACATCTCAAAGTTGGTTGTAAAAATGGCCTTGTGTTCAGCTAATTACTCAGGTCTCTACTTGGATAGAATTTCATAAGTTTAATGGAAAATTTTCTTTGTTATCTTAGTTATGAACAGCCTCAAATTACTCTGAAATTAGAAATAAAAACTAAATTATAGAGTAACTTTCAAGAGGGACAGTTGTGTTCCTTGGAAGGTACAACAAGTTGGTGGTTTTGGTTTTGCTTTCTGATGGTTTTGGTTTGTTCGTTTTTTCAGTTTTTGTTGTAAAATTCAGAGGGAAGATTTTAAGGAAACCTTCAAGTCTTTCTACAATGCAAATCCAGAAGGCAAGAACTAGTACATAAGTTTGGCACCAGACCAAGTTAAATTTATTTTGCAGTTAGTATAAAGAATTATTCAAAGAAAGGGTAAAAAATTAAGGAGTGTGACAGAGAGAGAAGATTATTGGATGAACATAGCTGAAGACTCATCAAAAGATGTATTCTAATTTTGTTGTCTTGATAACTTTCTAAGCTGAACTTGTTACAAAGAAAAAGAGGAAAGGGTCACAACTTAACACCTAAGTTGAAGCTTGTATGACAAGAATCCTAGAAAACACAAAATATAATTTTGATGAAAACAGAAAACTCTTGAATTGTGATGCTTTGCAAAGCTTGGGGGAAAGCCTGGGAAGAGGATACATGAGTTGCAGTAATGCCAAGATGGGTTTTGGACTAAATAGAAATTGATGCACCTGTGGCACGATGTGACTTAGGAATCCCATCAATAGGAGGATAGGAAGAGGACATTTGAAAACCAGATTTAGTGGAGACAAGTGTACTGAAATAACTGAGAATGGAATGCTTGGGTTGGGAAGAGTATTAGTAAAGAGTGTAAAGAGTAAATGACACTAGTAAACTTGGCAGCTTGGGTAAACTAATAAAAGGGTGAAAGGCTGTACACAGTATTTAAAAGAGTAAATCCTCAGAACTAGTTTTATAAGAGAGAACAAGAGACAGTTGTTTAAATTTAATGTCAGGAAAACATCACAAGTGTTATTTCAAGTTTGATCTCTCAAAGGTGGTGGAAAATACACAAGAGTCTGATGTGATGTACCTGAGCTCTTTCAGTGCTTATTTTTTTTAGACTCTGAGCTCTGTTTTAGTGTTCTGGTGTCAGTGCAAGGCTTGTCTTCTAGAGACAGGTGTTAGCACTGGCTTATGGGAGATAACTACAAGCAGGGCAAATACTTTGATTTCTTCTTCAAAGAAGAAATACTGGGGGAAGGGATTCTGTGCTGGTCAGGGGAAGGGAAAGAATATCAACTGTACTCTAAAAACTGCTGCTTACTGGGCTTTTCCTCCTTCTCAAAATTTCTGTAGAAATGTGTGGATTACTATAGGAATTTGAAGCATTGTAGTAATTTTGCTACAGGATATGGGTATTCATGAAAACATCAGCCCTGGATGGGGGCTGTTTGCTAAAATGAGCATGAGATGTTTCAGGCAACTCTATATTGCTCCACAGAGCCCACACAGAGCAGATGTTACCTTGCTCAGGACCTGCCAAATAATTTTGGATTCCAGGGTAAAGTTCCCCTCTCTTCCCCCCACTGTGTGTAACCTCCATGGTCAGCCTGTTTGTTGGACGGGACTGGTGCTGCTCAACCCTCCTCTGCCAAAACCCACTGTGGTGTTGCGGGGTATGAGAGGAAGCACCAGTGTAGTGTTGACATTAGTACCAGGTGGCTTTGATACTATCTTTGGGCGGCTTGTATCTGGATTAATGTGTCTCAGACTAGTTCCTGGTTAAATGAAAGGAGACGATTGAAGCAGGAGTCTCTTTGCTTTGTACTTGATCCAGTATGCTGGCAGTGCTACCTTTGGTGCTCTTGTTTTCTTTGCTCATGGTTGCACAGTTTACACAAAGGCTCTGGTTGTTGTTGGAATAACCTTCCCTGTACTGCTGTCAGTGATCAAAGCCTTCATTCCTTTTATTGCTCTTGCATGTCTGTGCCTGCTGTTTCCTACAGAAGGGGTTGGGTTTTTGCATCCATAGGATTGGTTTCTGTGGTTTTCCTATTTTTGCATGCTTCACAGTGCTCCAGAGTTTGCCAAATCCAGTCTGCCACAAGTTACAGAAAGTGTTTTTAGCTACAGTAGAAATTTAAAAACTGTCCTGCTACCATCACAAGAATTATTTATGTTCTAAAATAAATTGCTCTCTCAGGGGAAGGAATTGGAGTTGTACTCTGAGGAGTGAGTTAACAGGTTGGAAAGTAGTCTCCACAGGCATAGCTTGGGCCTTGAAATTGCATGTGTTGAAAGTAGGATTGTGGATATTGGAGCAGGTGTTGGTGGTTATGTTGTGTTCTGTATGAATATGTGTGTGAAACTAGAGGATCCTGTGGGAGGGTTGAGTAACCTCTCATTGCCCTTGGACCCATAGGAGGAAGTTCTTCCAATGGTTGGGTTTAATCACTGGGTGCAGGTGTGCATTCATGCAAATTGAGTCTGGTACCATAAGGGCTAAGAAATTTCTGAAATCTGAAATCAGAAATCAAGGGCATGGGCGGGAGGATTGGTAGTATTTCCCTCTCAAATTTTTAATTCTGCAGACCTGTTTCCTAGAGCTTCCAACTGTGTTTCCAAATATGTTTCCAGCCTCCATCTCCTTGCTATTTGTTCCACTGGTAATGAAAACAGGATTGCTTGTAAAGCAGGAGGATTGAAACACAGTGTTGTGCCTTTAATTTGTACCTGTTTTCTTTCTTTCCCCTATTGTAATAGGAGCATGGAAGAACTCAATAGAAGAATGGACAGCTGAAGACTGGAATGAAGATGTAAGTGCAACTGGCTGGGTATACCAATTGATTATTTATTCTCTTCAGTTTGTGGTGTTTTCAAAAACTAAATATTTGAAGTAACCCATTATTTCAAATTTATTTTCAGTTGAGTGAAAATAAGTCATCCCTTTTGCCTCCTCCTGCAAGGTGGAATGTTAGTGTTAGTCCTGGAAATGTGTGAATGTTTCATGTAACTGTTATGGTAACTCCATCCCTACCTAATTATAGGGATGTATCTTTTGAGAGAATTGAAAGAAACTCTTAAATTCCCTTGTTTTCTGTATCAGTTAATACCATCAAAAGCTGACATATTTTAAACCTGTCTTTAGTTTCCTCAGTGTGTGCTAGAGGTAGACTAAGGGCTAAGAATGATGGAAATCTATGAGCTGTTCTCACCCCTGTTTGATGCTGGTACAATACAGTTTGTTCTAAGGGAAGGGTGTTGAGCAATGCTGACTATGGATAGAATTTGTTTTAATTAGTTGTTAGAGCTGAATAATTTGCAAATTAATTTTGAAATTTCTAGCCCATTGTTAATTTTTTACAATTTTTGATCCTGGAAAAGTCCCTATAATCTAGGAGAAAATTGTTTGTCTACTAATATTCAGAAAGAGTGAATGAAATGTCAAGATACAGGTACATTAGCCCAAAACACACACAGAAAAAAAAGAGAAAAATGTGTTGTATCTTTTGTTCTAAAAATAATTGCATTCTATCTCAAAAAAATTTAGCATATTGAAATCTGCCTTGCAAATTTTGGCAACTCTGTTACAGGAGGACCATTATTGAATGTGGGCTTTTTAGGAAGGCCATTAGTCCTCCCAGTCTGGGACCAGATGCCATCTAGTGCCTTGATCAATGATTGGGAAGTAAAATTAAAGTAATTGCTTAATAAAATGTTTGTAAAGTACAAAATGTACTTGGAGTAGCATTTGAAAGTGAGCCAGTCATGCAGTGAGATTTGGACCTCTACAAGATTGCAAATGAAAAATACTTTAGTATAGCCAAGTATCGGTTTGTTTTATAGGAATAAAGACACACTTTCAGAACAAGGGTCTGGAAAGCAGCAACTCAAAAGTTTTCAGCATTGTAGTGGATGATGAGAAAAGAACAGCTCAGCATGAGCTGATGCTGTATTAAGAAAGGTCCTATTGTAGTATTGTTGCCTGCTGGCACTCTTCCCCGTCTCTTAGTCATTCTTGAGTTATATTTCTGTATGTGGATGCTCTTAACTTGATTCTTAAGTACCAAATCAAAATTCTCATTGCTTTTACAGATGAAAAATTGTGTATAATAGCTGAAAATGTCTGATCAAAGATCCCTTGAGAAGGGAGATTTTAGTTTAGGGAATCTGAAAGGGTTACTTTTGGAGCATATGATGGACTCTGGTTTTAGTCTAGCAGAGGAGTAGTATGAACCTGTGTCTGGAAGTGTGTAAGAAACAGTTCTAGTGGCATGACTATTGGTTAAAAGAACCAAGGAAGCTGATCTGTTTGCTGTCTGCAGGGAAAGATCAGGTGTTTAAATGTGGTGTTCTCTAGTCAGATACAAGTTATGAGCAATTGAGTGAAGTTTAGCAATTGTTTGACCCAAGAAGAATTAGGTCTTTGTGACCTGATAGCCCTGTCCGGTCCTTATCTTTTGCAGTAAGTATTAAGCAAGTATAATAGATCGTCAAGGTGCTATTGAATGAGTGGAAACTGCTTGCAGTGCAAATAGGAGGTTGTATTTTGTTAAAGGGATATTCAGGGCATTAACAATGAAGGACTAGACAAATATTGAGGTACTTTAGCTGGCTCTAGATTTTGCTCTTAAAAGAAAGTAAAGTTTAGCTACAGCAACTATTCCAAAGGAAAGAAATAGAATAAATACAAATTGCTGGAAAGTGGGTAATGGCAAACATTTTCTGTAAAGTGTTGGTAGTGCTAGTTTTTATTTGAAACCACAAGCAACACTTTTTAAAAAAAGGAAAGAAAAAGTAAGTGCGCTTTGGTGGAAGTGGTTTCTTTACCAGGAAGCAGCATGAGAAGTTGTTTGAATTTCTTTACCTTCACTACATCATACCAAAACAATAGTAAGTTCTTTTAAAATTTCTGATTTGTTGATGTTGAGTTTCTGTGAGGATGCTGAGTATATTTTCCTCTTCTCCTCACCGTTCCTGTACTACTTTAGGAGCTGATAGTTAGTTGTCAAGTGCATTGTGTTTGGTGATTGGGGAATGATTTTATCATAGGAACAGAAGCTGGAAAGCACGGGTATTTCCCTGCAGATGGAGGACATACCCTTGTGAGCCCAGCACTGACAAATGGCTCACAAGCATTCATTCAGTTCTGGGAAAATGCCAGAGCCTCAGGAAAAGATTTTTGAGTGTAGTGTGCAGCAGGTATAATGGCTTGATTGGGAGCTGAAAATACTACTTCTGAGAAATACATATGTGGTAATAAAACTTCTCAGCTGCCGCAGCATGAAATACGTGTTTTGACAAATGATGTAATCCCTGCAGAGTACTGAATTAAGTGCTTGGCTGGACATTTTGGCAGTGAGTTTGTTACAGGCTGTAGTGTAAATCTCAATGTAACTGAGCCGGAGACTTCTGCTTGCATGCTGGTTCGTCTGTAGAGAGCATTTACTTTCTCATGCATCAAGCATGCATTTGCATTGTCACAAAAATCCTCAGTCTCCTTACTTTGCTGAATTTTTGGGGTTCATCAGTGTTTGTCCATAGTTAGTCTCTTCCTTGGTTATGTGAGTGTAAGAAATGGTTGACATTACAAAGAATTTAATACTTAACTGAGGTATTGCAGACCACAGAGTGTTGCTTGTGCCATTAGCTGACCTCCTTGTGCCACGTAATGCAGGAATATCATAATACCCCAGAAAGTACAGTACACATTGCTCTAAAATAAAACACATAGTGGGGAAAGTGCTGAACAATAGAGGAACAACCTTTTTAACTTAAATGTACTTAAGTGGAATTACTTAAGTGGAATGTTCTTTCTTTGTTTTGGTCAGTACACAGAGTTGTGGGCTGTCAGCATTCATCTCAGGACAAGTGATGCAGAAATGAGGGATTAAAGTGCATTGTGTTGACAGCAAGGGAATAGTAAGAAATGGAGGGAAGAACTGTGTTAGGACCGATTTCTTCATGGTCTCATGTGCTCCTTGCAAGAGGGTGCTGGGGAGAGTATGTGAGATATTTCTCCTCTGCCTCTGAATGATGATTTGCTCCCAGTCAGCCCTTCTGTGCCCTTCTTAAATCAATAGTGTTTCATAGGAGACCCCTATCAGATGACCATGTTCAGGGATACACTTGGTCTGAGTAGAACTGCCTGTGGGATGGCAAATGAAATCAGCTTATGTCTGTGATGTCCTTTAAACTGCTAGAAATGTATGCAGTTAAAAATGCGTAATTCCTAGAAGACCTGTATCAAATGGCACATTCTAAAGGTATTTGAATAGGTCAGTTATTCTTCAGTCAAAGACAAGGCTACTAAAGGAATTAAGGATGATTTTGTGAAAAGTAAATTTAAAATACAAACACGGTACATACATAGCTGTGTCTTACTAAATCTAACCTGTACTGTCTTAAGATCTATTCTGGTTTGCAAGTACTCCTGTAAATAAAAACAAATTAGCCTTAGGAAGTTGTAGCTGTTCAACAAATAATTTTTAAATGAGAAAAAGTATTAAAAAACCCAACAACATGGCAAAAAACCAAATCCCTCTTTTCCCCCAAAGTCCCAACCAGCTTCACTTCCCTAGGTATCTGTATGAGTATCTCTCGGTATTGTAACAGCATGGTGAAAACGGTGCAGCTTTCTTCTGTGGGTGGTCTGACTTGTTACATGAGTGTCAGCATGGCTCTCATTTTATTGCTCTTTCCCAGCTCATGCTCTCAGAGCACTCAAAGACGTAATTGCCTCTCCTAACAGAGCTACCAAGAAGCAACCATGAATGCTGGTTCACTGCACTTACCTGTACTTACTTGACTCTGCTGGTGGTGGGAGCTGAAATGTCAGATGCAAGGATACATGGAATGAGTGGGAGCAGTGCAATGTGTTACCCTTGTGCAACAAGATTTGTCAGAGTGGCTCTGTAGTGTCATAATTTGTCTGTGCATTAATGGTGGAATGGCTGTCACATTAATTACTTTCTACTGGTGTATTTCAGTTGAAGTGTTTTCCAGGCTGATGCAGTTACATTGGTAAACAGTTCTGTGCTGGTGTGTGTTGTCAGTAGGTCAAATTTCCTAACTCAGCCCTCTAATTAAATAGGTACTTGACTCTGTGGAGAAGATTTTACTGGAGCTTGATTACGGTTTTGTCTTTTTAAGCAGAGCTTCAGAGTAGCTGTTTGTAATGGTAGTTTGACTTTACTTTTATCTTGAAAGTGCATGACCAAAATGGAATTTCTGCAGGGAGGAAATATGAGCATATAAAATTCTCCCCCATCTCTTTTTCAGCTTTCTGAAACAAAAGTCTTCACTGCATCTTCTGTTCCAGCTGAAAATCATGTGACTCCTGGGCAAAGGTAAGCTCTTCTTCCATGTTTTCCCTATACTTTAAAAACCTTCTCCTTGATTAAGTAATGTTAGCTTGCACATATAAAATATTGAATAAAAACTCTGTCAGAGATTGGTCTAACTACTCTAAAAACTGAAAAAGCCTTGGTTGCAAATTGTTGTTTCTGTGAGTTCCTGAGTTATGTATTTTTGACTGTGAAAGTGGAGACAAACTTATCAAATGTGTGAGCATAACACATCTTCTGCATCAGGACTGCTTACAGGCAGGGAGAAAAGTAGCTGGGAAGAAAAATTTTTTTGCTATTGAAAAGGAAGCTCTGGCTTTAGTGTACAGAAAATGGAAAGCCTGTCTTTGTAGGTGCAGGAAGTGTTCAGAATGTAGTGCTTTGACAGATGTGTTAAATGAAAGCATGCATTGGCAAAAAGGTGAATTCCCTGGTGAAAATCAGTTACAAGCCTTTACTGATGATAGAGGGTTAAGATCAAGAACTAAAACTAGATCAGTTGCTGCCTCCCTTTGCTTGCCTTTGTCTTCAAATGCCTTGCTGCTGATGTTGTGGAATCAGTTGCTTCCATTAGCTTCATGTTCCTGGAGAGCATGTTAAAGTATAGTGATGAAGGCTTTGGTAGTTGGATAGCGAGATCTGAAAACTAAATAGGCTAATGGTTCTAAATGTCCTGATTCTGCTGTACTGCAGCAAAATTTTCCATATAATATGGATGTGATTTGCATGAGGCATGGTGTATAATTTATATTTCTTCCTTTCTTAAAAGGTAGTATGTTCATGTGGTTTTTTGTTCTGTTCTTCCAGTGAATGTCCTTCAGATTATGTTAGAAAATGTTTTAGTTCATCCACTCAAACTTGGGTGGGATTCTTTTGTTTGTTACTTACTGGCAAAAAGCTCCCTTCTCTCTCTTTTTTGTGATTGACAAAAAACATTTGAAAAGACTGCTAATCAGTAATAATTCTGTTGCTGGGATGGCAGCTTTGGAATTGCTAGTGCTTTCCTCAGTGTCAGTGAAGTTTAATCACTGTGTTCATTCCAGCGAGTTTCACTTTGTCTTATAGCATTGATTTGGTGACACTGCTTCAAAAGCCGGTGACATCTACCCAAGAGACAGAAGGCAACTCATTTGAGTCTCCTCAGCAGCAGACCTTTGGCCAAGCCTTAGTATTCACAAATTCTCAGCACAGCACCCAGATGGCATCAGGAACAGGCAGCTCCAGTGCTGTAAACTCTTATTCTCCTCAAAGTCTGGTAAACTATCTTATGCTTTCTAAATATTTTGTTTTCTAAACGTTATCAATGAGTAAATATTAGAGGTTAAACAATTTTTCCAGTGCTGGTCATATCATGAGATGTTTTGATATTTGTTGAAAAATGAAAATGAAGAATATCATTCTTTCCTTTCAGCTCCGTTCCCCCTCAAAACAAAAACAAACAACAAAAAACCAAAAACAAACAAACAAACCAAACCAAAACTTTTTTCATTTTGCTGGTTAGTTATTTCTGGATTTACATGAAGTAGTTATATTAATTTTTGATTAGAGAGCAGATGTGCACATTGCTTGCTGATGTAGGAGAAAAGAATTTGTTTATAGTTAAGAGTTCTGGGCCAGAAAACAGATGTGTTATTTCCAAGGACATATTCAATTGCTTCTTGTGGAAGCGTACCTTTTTCTGAGTCAGTTTTGGGAGTGAGATGAGGTATTTATCCTCTAAAAAGCAGTCCAACTATTAGTAAATCAATGATATTTTAAGATGCATGGGTTTAAGTAAGTTGGTATTATTGTGATTACAGTAGTGAAAGTTTTTACTGGTCATTTGTTAGTAATCTAGATCTGAAAATATTTTAGCTGCTACCAGATAGCAGCTGTAGACCCTATGATCATGTTCAATTATTAGTTAATATATTAACTCCGCTCCTTCCCCTCTTCTTCTTTGTCTTTTGATAGTCGGCAGTTCTTTGTTCTGGCTTTGGAGAACTCAGATCTTCTAAATTGGCAAACTCTACTGGTTCCCAAATCTTGGACCAATTGAAATCACCAGGACTGGGTCAGTTTACCTCTCAACAAACAAATAGCAGTTCTGCCAGCACTAGCACAGTTGCTGCATCATCTTGGGATCTAAAACCACCTAGTACTCAGTCCTCAGTCCTCAGTCAGTTTGGTAAGTGCTTTGACACAGGTTCTTCTCTATTTCTCTTTATATTAGCCAGTAAGATTCTGTAATTCCAATGATAGTTTAAAATTACTTTAATAAAAGACTTTTTCAAAAAAATTTCATCTTAGTAATACAGTTACTTACAACATTTTAAGTGTTATGTTTATTTGCTGGTAATAAGCATCACAAATATATCATAAACTAAGTTTTGTTAAGCTTAAGTCTATCCCTAAATGTCATTACATGTTTAAAGTTATTGAGCCTTCCAGGCAGTGACATTTTTGATTTAGTGTGCTTAAATATTTACACTTCGTTGGTGACTGTTTTTCAACAGATCCGGGAAAATACCTATTTTCATTGTACCTGTGCTGCTTTTAGCTGAGTGTAAAGTGGTGTACTTGTATTTTATTTTTTCCCCAAATTCTCTCTTCTAATCATTCCATGAATTTTGAATGAGTACTTTGTAATTTCTTCATAATGTGCATCACACCTCAGTGTTCTTTCTGTAGTGTGCTGTGAAGGATTTGGGAAGACATTCTTAAAAAAAAAAAACAAAACAAATGTACATTTTAATGCTTTCTAGTGGACTTCACCAACTGAATAAAAACCCCTTCACACTGGAAATGCTGGAGGTCTCTGTGGTGGTTGACCGGTGCTTTAGGTCACCACATGGCTTTCAGCATCCAAAAATTGTGAAAGGGAAGACTGGGTAAAAACCTGTTCATGTGCAGCATCTCTTTGATTCTCAGGTATTATGAGATGGTAGAAAACTTCCTATTTTTTTTTAAATCTTCTCCTTTGCAGGGGAAGGGAATCCTAACTCACAATACCTCTAAATTGCAACAACTCTTTACTCCTTGGAAGTAATCACATTATATCAGCACAGTTAATTACAGTGAAACTTGAAGTGTTTGATTAGAATAATCTGTAACCGTTTTTGAGGACTTGTGTGTGATAATATTGTGACTGTGTAGATAGGTTTGTTGTCACATTTTTGGAAAAAACTAAATAATGCTTGGCCACAGTTGTTTATTTAAAGTAGGAGATGTATCAGCTGTTGTCCTTATGAGTGTTAGAGTGGTAGTGATCCATGTGAAACCTCTGTGATGTCTGAAAAGACTTGCAAATGCTATAGAACAATAACTATTAAGCATCACCTGGATTCTTGCATAAGAGTAGAACTGTGAAGAGCAGAGTTCAATGCTTTAATTTTGGTATTTCTTTTTTTCCAACACTGATCAGACTTTAAATCCCAGCCTGAGCCATCTCCAGTTCTGAGCCAGCTGACACAGCAACAGCAACAAATGCAGGTGGTTCCTGTTCCTCCTCCTGGGTTGGAGTCGTCCTCCTCCCAGGTAAAACTCCAACAGCCATCATCTGTAGACACCTCTACAGCTGTTAGCAAAATATTACAGCTCCCTACTATCTCTATGGATAACCAGGCAGTGACTGTTCATCAAACCCATCAGAAACAGATAAAACCACCAAAAAGGAGGATAACTCCAGCATCCAAGGTGGGTAATTGAGTGATAGCTTGTCATTAGTAAATTTAAAAATGACAAAAACTTGTGTCAGCAGTGGCATAGCCAGCTGGACCAGGCAGTGACTTGTCCCCTTGTACTGAGCACTGGTGAGGCTGCACCTCAAATCCTGTGTCTAGTTCTGGGTCCCTCATACAAGGAAGATGTTGAGGGGTTGGAGCTTGTCCAGAGAAGGGAACAGAGCTGGGGAAGAACTAGAGCACAGGTCTCAGGAGCAGCTGAGAGAGCTACAGGGGCTCAGCCTAGAGAAAAGGAGGCTCAGGGTAAACTTGATCACTCTGTAGAAATGAGGGTGTAGCCAGATGGAGATTGGTCTCTTCTCCCAGGTAAAAAGTGACAAGACAAGGAAACAGACTCAAGTTGCACTAGGGAAAGTTTAGATTGGATATTAGGAAAAATGTCATCACTGACGGGGTTGTCAATCACTGGAGCAGACTACCCAGGTAAGTTTCTGGAATTGTTTAAAAGATGTGAAGACCTGTTGCTTAGAGACATGGTTTGGTAGTACAGGCTTTAATAGTTGGACTTGATCTTAATGTTTTTGTCCAACCTTAATGATTCTATGATTTGATTTGGTATGTGTTTTATATAAATTGCTGGGGAGAAGGAGAGGAAAAATCTTGGTATATTTCTTATCCATGAAGTAGCATGTACTAAGCAGGATAGTTATTAGGTCCAAAATATTGTGATGATATCTTTTGCAAGCACATAGCTTGGAAGATGGCTGTTGCTGAGTGATTTTTAGATTGACTTAGTAGCCACAGTATGAATGTTGGTGGAGGTGGAAGGGATGTACAAAGATGATACTTTGTTATTGTGGAATAGTATGTTTTACTGCTTCAGCTCCAGCTTAGAGAAGAATAAGTGGATTAATTTCAAGTTGCAGATGCATGCAAAGGAATTATGGCTTCTCTTTTTCCTTTAAGATTCCTTCTTCTGCTGTGGAGATGCCTGGATCAGCAGACATAACAGGGTTAAATGTTCAGTTTGGAGCTCTTGAGTTTGGATCAGAGCCTACACTCCCAGAGTTTGGATCAACTTCAAGCAGTGAGAATACCAACCAGGCGACCAACAATAGCTTATATTCAAAATCTGTAAAGTATGTGTGAGTTGCCCTCCTGCATTCTCAGGTGTTCTTGTAGGGGGTCAAGTTTGTGCCAGAAACATCATGACAGGGTTACAATGTAATGAAAGGAGAAAATATGATAACTTGTTTTCTGTGGACGGTATCTTAAATGATAAATTTCTACTCTAATGATAATCAAAATTTCCCTGGGTTGGTATATGTGAGGCTGGAGATGACTTGAACATAAATAACCTTTCAATAAGCTATCCTTTATAGAATTTTTCTCATGTTAAATTGCCCTGATTTTCACGTGTTTTGGGGGTTTGTTCCTCACTACTCATGCTGTTCTCCATCTGATCCAGCAGAGTTGATCTTTGTACTATATTAGTACAAAGTATTACTTTATTAGTTAGTAGACCGGCAGCAGGTTACAGATCTGATGCTCCTACAGGATAAAAAAATGAGAAAAGAGGCTAGGCTTTTTGTATGCAGAAGCTCTCACTGAAATGCTACAACAGCCATGTTGAGTGCCAGTGTTCCAGTAAACCATTTTTAATTCCTTACTCATTGAAAAATTGGCATCAATAAAAAGCTTCCTGAAATTAATTCAGAAATATTTATAAAAATGAACTTTCACATAACTTCTAGTTTTATGTATGATATTTAAACTAAGTGGACAATACAATATTCCTCCATGTTTTAAAGTATTTTTTAGCTCTTTGCATAATTAATTCTGTAACATTAGAATTCTATTCTTATTGTTGTTATTCATTATATACCAGACTTTATAAATTCTGCTTGTTTAAAAAAGAAAGATTATGATCATTAATTTATCCTTGGAAAAGGTGAAAATAACATGACGGAAAAGTGCTTGCCTTGTTTGGGCTGGATCGAGGAAGGTGAATGGTGCTTAGTGCAACTGATGTTTTGAAGCAGTGATTAGTGACAACCAAAGCAATATTACCATTTTTTTTTGCATTCTTAGATTTTCTAATATAAATAGTGTAGATTTTTCTGTATGTTTAGGGTAGTTCTAGATAGCTATATAGAAGCTGATATTTTCATGAAAGTATTTGAAATACTTACCAAGATGATAAATAATTCTTTTTTTCCAGTGATCCTTTGAATACCTCTTTGCCAATATCCAATACAGCACAGGACTCCACCTACACAACCTCTGCCATCAGCTCTTCCAGTCTGACTTGCTCATCCCAGAACACTAGCCCAGTAACAGCTTCCTCCTATGACCAGACTTCTGTGCATAGCAGGATAGCGTACCAAAGCTCCATGGCTCCATCTGAACCAACCCCTGTTGCAGTTACGGTGAGCTCATTGCAGAAACAGGACCTAAGAATACTTTTACCTGTGTTAGATTTGTATTCCCCTGATACATTAATGCTGTAACCAAGCCAAGTGGTATTTTTGATTCCCAAGCCTACCCTCTTACTTGTTTTTGCTTTTCCTGCTGTGTAGTTATTTTTGCTAATACTGTATTTGGGATATAAGAGCATCTGATTTTGTGGGTGTTGACATCTTAAATTGTGTTTTGACCTTTTTATAGTAACATTTAAAATTCTACTCGAGTTTCCTTCTCTCAAGCAAAGAACTGTCTCTATATGTAAATATTAGTTATGGTATTTTGCCATAGCTAGTAACTTGACAGTTCCTATACAAATGTATTTTATTTACTAAATTTACATGGCACCTAGCAAATGAATCCAAATTTTTTCTTGGCCCCTCCAGTATTACTTTTCTGTTGTATTTAAACAGCAGGGGGAATTAGTTTCATGTGTTATTTTGATAAGCATAAGAAGAGGTCTAATATAGGACAAGGAATCTCTTGGGCGATTCAGACACACCTGCTGTCTTGGTATATGGAATGTAGGTTTATTTTCAAAGAGCTGAGTTTATTGAATGTTTTAGGAACTTGTGAGAGTTTGTAAGTTTATTTACTTCTGGCCTTTGTTATGTGTTGGCTCAGTCACACTTGTCTTCTGCACTAGCTCGTATGTACTGGTGAGGATCAAGCATAGACTATCCACTTCTGTACTCCAGCGTTATCCAAAAAACAACTGGTGCTTCTCAAGTCTTATCTTTCAATGGAAAAAAATTGGCGTCTCTGTGTAACTTGGATAGTTAAAATTGTGAGTTGCATTAGATCAAAAGCACAACCATTTTCTATATGTTAATGCAATTCCTTCTTTCATATTGGTGTGAACCTGAAATTTATGTTATATACAGTACATGGGAAGGTTTGCTGCTGATGGGTGTATTATGGGCAGTGTATGGGTTTCTCTATGTTAGGACACCTTGCACTTGAGACAACTTTATGATGTAGTTTTTCTTAAGGCAGTAAAAATTTAATTTTCTGTCTTGTTCAATTTAGTATGAATATAGAATTTTGCATGAAGCATGTTCAATGTGTGATTCAGTCTGAGCATTTAATATACCTCTAAGACGATTTATTAATTCATTTCTTCTTTTTTTACAGAATGGGCACAGTGGTGTTAGGACACAGGCAACACTTGACAGTAAGTTTTCAAAGCTTGGTTGAGCACAGGACTTTCTGTTTGTTCCTTGCTACTTGCTGTGCACACAAGCATATCAGTGACACCGGGTTTAAGGTTTTATATTGTTCTCCATGACTAATTTATGGGCTGACCAATTTGACTTTATTTGTGCTTGCTAAAATGCTGCTTGCTTCTTGTTTACAATTGAAATATGAAGGCAGGTCTATTAAATCTACAAACCTAAACAACCTTAGGATTAGAGGAGCTGTTTTGCTGTTGGTTTTCCTTTTGAATTTACCTGTCAGAAATCATTTAATATAAAATAAAAAATACAAAATTAGAAATAAATATGAAATTTTTTAGCAGTTCTTCCAGTTCTGAGCTGGGAAGCTGCAAATAGCATTTAGCTGTAGTGAAATGAAGTCACATTCTTTGAGTACACCTCTCACTAGGTATAGTTCTATCTTTGCCCTGTTAGAAGCCTGTGGGGAATAAAGATGAGAAACACATTCCCTCTTCTGAGTTTCTTAATACCTTGTAAACAATACTTCAGTATTGACTCTGGTATAAGTGTTATTTCTTCATCTTGGCCTGTTTGTAATGTAGCATGGACCTGTACCAGGCCTGCAACTCTCCCTGGAGTTAAAATAATTAAAGTATAGTATTCACTCTTCTGATCTTTGCGCTGCGCAATGGAAGTTTTCAAGGACAGTGGTGTGAATTAAAATCTTTTGGAATTCCAACACATCAATTTTAGGTCTAACCTCCTCTTAAACATCTCTTCAGGTAGACCATTAGTGGGTCAATATTTTGTTAATGCCAAGTTGAATTTAAAGGAGCTGGAGTGTACACACTTCAAGTATACAAAGACAGCTTTTCAACAGAAGAACTCTTCTAGTGTTGTGTACAGAGTTAATAAACAAGTTATGAAATTCACTACAGAATCTGTCCTTTTTTTCTACAGAAAACAAAGATCTGAGTATTCCTAATACTTTTGTATTCTGTAGTGGCTTTACTAGTCTCTTTTCCTATACCAGTTCTCCTTTGAGAGCATTTCTGTTTTCTTCTTCCATCAAGTCTATTTCATGCATCCAAATGATTTTGAATTTGTCTTGACTTTTATAAGTACTTTCTCCCTTCCGTATGTATTATAGTGTTTTCAGTTGTGCATCTCTCTTCTTTGCTGTTCTTCTTTAATATCCAGATCTCAAGCTTCCTAAATCTTTATTTCAAAGTACAACTGATGTGTTTTACTCCTGACCATCGTACTTGTCTCCTGTTTTTTTTCGTGTTGCACATTGCATTCAGGCATCTTGTAGGCGATCTTAAGATGGTGAATCTGTCCCTTGTGTTGAGGACGTCTACTTCTACTTCAAGATGGGAATCCTGCTCTTAATATACTGGGAGTTTTAAATATTATTTACTCCTTTTTTATATGAGTTTTACCAGGAGTTACTAGGTGATATAGTTGCTGCCTTCATAACCATGTTTGTCACTTGGATTTCCTTCTCTTAGAGGCCATACTTATTGCCAAGGCCAGGACCTTTTAATTCCTGTTTACATTGCAACCCAACAACCTGACTTTGGTCATTTAGCTAGGAAATCAAATCCATAAAGTGAACAAACTCTAATATATAACTTCCAAGTGTGTATTTGATTTTTGTTTGATGACCAATCTAAAAGTGTCTTCACATACATTACAAGTTAGTGATAATCCACTAGGTAGTGAACCCTGGTGTGGTGTGGAACATAGCCCAGCAGAAGGTAGGGCTCAACTCTTTTCTGAGATTTATTGGTGAGTGAGTGTCTCTAATTCTTTGTTATTTTTTGTAGGAGTAGAAATAAGTGAAACAGGTGGGAATCATGTTGGGCAATAGGATTTTTAGGCATCTTATCACAGTATAGTGATCCTATAAACAAGTTTTTTTCTGTGTACCTAAAAATGTAAGATAAAACCTAACACTTTTTAGCACCTAAGTAAAGTGAGTCAATATTTGACAGCTCCTTAGCCATAAAAAATGCTTAATGTATGCTCAATTCTGGCCTTTCATTGTAGCTTTTTTCATTCTGTTGCAGTACACTTTTAACTGACTATACCGAAGTGATAAGTTATCTACCCGTGTACTCCAGCAATCTCAGTCTCCATTTCCAAGGGTGCTGCGTAGGTCTGAATGAAGAAACAGAGCTGTAGGTGAAACTAGATTTTTAGAGTGCCTTGAAAAGGCAGAAATTACTTGTGTTTGCTGAACCAAAAGCAAGAAATTTTGGATTGACGTGTGGATAGATAGTGGCAAGCGAAGTGCAGAAGACAGTTGTTTATTACATGTGTAGAATGATAATTGTACATTTATTATAAGTAGAGAGCTTAAAGGGGAAGAATGGTAGTTCCGTTGTATTTGAATTTTCCTTCATAGCCAAATTGCTTGATATGGTTATCAGTTCTTAATGGTCAGATTATTGCAGACCAAGGGGAGAATGCTACTCTGTTCCTGCCACCTAGTCTGGGATGTCAGGTATGCTGGAATTTTAATTTGAATGTCTCTTTTTAACTTGTTGCAGCTATTTCATCAGTTGCAGCACCTAAGACAGAGTCTTCTCCCTCCCTACCTTCAGCTGGTTCTCTGCCCAGTGTGGTGTCTACCACGGCCTCACTTCTGCCTTCAGCATCACAGCACATGGCAGCATTGCCCACCTTGCCTCAGTCCAGTGATCTGGCCAGCAGTTCACTCTCCCAGCTGAGCAGGTACAGTAAAGTTGTGGTAAACTGAGTGGGTTAGTTTTGAGGATAGGACAGGTCTAAGAGTGTTTCCATATAGGGCTGGAACGCACCAGGGGTCCCTTTTCTGATGTGAACCACAATTAGGAGGGAGATTCAGAGGACAACAGAAGGCAGCTCTGGGCTGCCTTCTAATGGCAGAGCAGCTGCTGCTCTCATGATACATATACAACTTTGTGTTTCAAGAGGTTTGCTTCAATCATGCCAGCTAAATCAGCTAAATTGAGTCCCCCAGTTTATTTTTCCTACTTTGTGCCTGCTGTTTTTGATCAGTGTTATATGTTTGAAACTATTCTTTAACAATTTACTACATGGCAAATTTGAAATAGCGTAGTCTCATTTGTATTTGTATTTCTTAAAATTAAAACCCAGAAACAATTTCACAGGGAAACTGTGTGTATTCTCTTTTTCTAAGATATTTCCTTAAGATATTTGAAAATAACAGTTGGATATTCCTGGAAGTGCATCTAGCACAATTCAGCTCTTTTGCACTGTCTCTCTGTTTTTCTGAATGCCTGTTACATCGTCAGTCAGGTTGATGTGTTAGGATTTTAGCTTTTACATTTTTCATTTATTTGTAATCCTGCAATTCTTTAATGTATTGCCTCTAAACTCCATATAGAGTGTTAGCTACACAGTGTCTTCACATTTTGGTTTGACAAAACAATTCCTCTTTAGGTCTGGGACTCAAGGACACCTTACTATCTCAGGCCCTGGAAAGTATAAACAAAAGTGAGATGGTGGGGAGCAATCTTGGGGTAAATGAATTAATTACCTGAAGCTGTAATTGAAACATTAACTGCCAGTATGCAAATTGACCAAACTTCATAGTGTGAAAACTCGTGACTGGTCATCCATGTCTGGGTGTAGTCCTTGGGGAGGCTTCATATGCTCTTAAGGTACCTGAAGGCCCTCCAATAAATATATTCACTTTTTAGTCTCTTAATTTTGTCTGGCCTCTGGTTTTAAGGAAGCCTGAAAAAGGCATCAGGATGACAATCCTGAAGCTTCATTGATTGAGTTACAGTTTTGATGTTTACCTTTGTACTGTATTTGTTAATACAATAAACTTATCTGGGATATTAGGGAGTTTTTTTCCTGTTTAACAACTAGGACATAGTTTATTTTCTTTTAACACTCTATTTTTTGTTGAATAAAATAGTAAATATGTTGAGCAAGAACTATTCCCTTTACATTGGTCACGTTTCCCCTGGTTTGTTGAAAAGCTGTGTAAACTGATGGAAATTTCAGCTGGAGGGCAAGGCTGTTGGACAGATACAAAGTTTCAGCCATCATCAGGATACCTGAAATCCAAATATGTCCAACTTGGTAGAGCTGATGGCTGTCGTCTGTGTCTCTACCATAGGTCAGATGGTGAATTAAGACTTATCAAAAGAGCTGGGGAGAGTGATAAGGGAGTGGTATAAAACTTAAGTTTCCTTTGCTGCCTGAAGTGATGTGGTTCCAGTTCCTGAAGAAAGGGGACAATTTTGAAAGTTGATCTATGAAACTGTGAAAGTTTATTCTGAGCCCATGCCTTGAAGAGCTACCAGAAGCGTTTGCCTTTAAATTAGGTCATGTAATGAAGCTGTCAGCTTTGGTATGAAAACTGTGTTTTCTTGTGGCTATTTCCGTAGACAGCACTAAACTAATTTTGTTGTTAGGATCTCTCCTGCTTCTTATTTAATAAGGAGGGGGTTTTTTTGAGCACCAATCTATACAGGTGTTGTATATCTTCATTTTGGTTACCTTTGTTCTATGTCGGTTCAGTTTGTTGCATACCCTATACAGTAGGTTACATTCTTCACCTCGAATATAAGGTATAACTTGTCTTTTTAAATGTTCAAATGCCAGTTTTAGTCACCTTTCAGGGAGGGATTTAAAGGTCTCTGGATGAATTATGAGACAAGTACCTTGCAGTTGTAATTGTTTGAGTTAATGTTATGCAACTCAAAATGTGAGAAACAGCACAGTGAGTCAAACCAAAGTACTGCCTCACTTAAAATCAGTCCCCCATGGTATGCAGCAGCAGAGAAAGAATGAGAAGCCAGGCTTGCGCTTGTGTGAACCTTGTTTTGATTTTGGACTTCATGTGTCATGGAATCATTGCTATTTGATTCCTAAAGCAACTATAGTTTTTCTAAAGATACAGTAAATTGAAAAATATAAACAAATGGAGTGTTAGATGTTTCTTCTTAATAATAATGACCCTGTGCTTGATTTTTTTCATTGAAAAGTAGTAGTCTACTAATTAAAGTAAAAAGTGCCTGTAGAGGTGTCTGTATTTATACAGACACATATACATGCACATATACATGTAAGAGTGTGTGTATGTGTACATATGTATGTGTATGTATACACACACTCTTACATGTAATTTTTTCTTTAACTACACTGTTACTGTAGGTGTGTACACACGCCTAGAATTTTAATTCTTCAACTAATGCTCTACTGCATATCTGTATTTGTTAAAAAGGGAAAATTAATTTTATAAATTCTTTACAATTTCCTTCCAGCTCCCTTCCCAATCATCAGACCAGCCTCTCTCCTGCCTCAGTGTTGTCTTCAGGCACATCACATGTGGTACGTCTTGTTAGTATTGAAACAAGTGCTTGGCAAATAGTCAATTTATCTCATAATTAGGACCATCTCTTAAAGTTGGATGTGTCTCAGTACCCCAAGAGCCAAAAGAAGAGCTTTACCTCGGGGAAGAAGGACTGTCAGCCCTCTTGTGGGGGAAAGGCGATTACCACTTGTGATTTGTGCTAGATCAGGAATAGCTATGACAGAGACTTGCCAGGTACACAGCTGAGGGAAATTGTCGTGCCAGCTAGAGAGGATGAAATAAAAAAAAAGCTGCTTACAACTAATTTATTACAAAACAAAACAAAAACAAACTTCAAAGTGGCAATCTGAAATGTCTCCAAAATGTGGACTGTTAGCAGTCTGCACTGGAGAGGTTAGCTGACAAAATGCAGGTGATGGAATGTTATATGTTACATTTGAGTTACTGTATTATAATTTTGTGGTGGTACAGCAGTTTGAGTTTAGCTCTCATACAATAATTTTCCTTAAATTACAAAAGCATTATAAGCATGCAACTTAGTTGCTTGCTTGGTACATGGATAATGCGTATCTTTTGCATGTGCTGCTGTTACTTTAGAAGTTTTTGGGTTTTGGGTTTTTTTTTCCCCTTTTCCCCATCATCTTCCACTGTGGTTTATTTGCTCTGTGATCCTCATTCTTTTTGTCTCTTTTTCTAGCACACTAGTATTGAAAACACAACTTCTCTCCAGCCTTCAACAACCTTTTCAACTGCTTCAACCTCAGCCACTAGCACCACCTCCTCCGTTGTCAGCATGACAAGCAGTATGAACACTACAAACAGCCTTGGCCTGAGTGTTACCAGTGTGTCTATACCAGCTGCTACCACACGGGCAGCTCCCTTAATGTCTTCAGGTTGGCAATATCAACAGGTCACGTGGATAGACAGAGGATTTCAGTCAGCAGGGCTGTCAGTTGAGCATCTGACCCTCCATAACAACACTTAAGAAGTCCACACTCTTCACTGGCGTTTCCAGCATGCTTTATTTGCTGGCTTATGAAATAAAGTTTCCTGATTTTATGTATTTGAAATATTTGTTAGGGTGTTATGTGGCATTTTTATAGCATATTCCATCCCCAAAGAGCTTTATAAATACACACCAGAGCAGTTCCGGCTTGGGAAGTTTTGGGCTAGAAAATTCGCCCAGTTTGTGTTCCGAGCTGTGATTAGCTCCTGACTATGAGTTCACATAGGCTATAGTTTCAGGCTGCTCTGTGACTTGAATTAATTTGGCACTATCAAAATATACTGTAGTGGCCTCATTATCATGTGTCACATCCCTACTGCCACTTCCACAGAAAGGAAAGAAATGTCTGGGTCATTGCACAGAAAATAGCACTTCAGAAGGAGGGTCCATGGAGAAGGAGGGCTGGGAGGCTTCTTGCACTAAAGTTAAAGTGATGCTAAATTCTTTCTTCTCTGATGATCCTGAACTGCTGAAAGGAAATCTTATAGAGAGAAGTGAGTGACGTATTGCTAAGGATTAGACTTAGTTGCAGAAGTGTTCCTCATTTATATAGCTTGTAAATGAAGTGTCTTGTGACTGGCCAAAATGCATTGTTCTACTGTTCTGCTTCCTAGCACTGCTTCATGAAGGCAGCTGAAACCATTTCAGTCTTCTCTTTACTATTCCTAGTTGTAGTAAGTCACCACAGAAAGCATGGTGGCAACATTTAGTGCTTTCCAGTCTATTGCTGGTGATAAAGGGAATGCATTGACCAAGCAGGAAATGAAAGGAGAGAATTATCTCTCTCAGATTGAGAGCAATTTCTAAATTTGCCTTCAGGAAAGGACTGAGCAAAACTGAAGTTTTGTAATCTTGTAAGCCTTGTACTCAGGTAATGCTTGTAATCTTCTTGGGCAAAGTAAATGACATATTCAGGCTATTCTGTGATAGTACTGTTTTCACGAGAAAATAGCCCATGCTTTCCCTCCCTTGAAACATGGTTAAACTCTTCAGGCTAGTTTGAGCACCTTCATCAAACAGCATAAAATCTCCTCTTTATAATCTTAAGATGGTGCAGCTGCCACAGTTTATGAGCTATCTTATCTCAATG
This sequence comes from Taeniopygia guttata, assembly GCF_048771995.1. Lineage (NCBI taxonomy): Eukaryota > Metazoa > Chordata > Aves > Passeriformes > Estrildidae > Taeniopygia > Taeniopygia guttata. The sequence continues at coordinate 45,701,513 of NC_133063.1, read as the reverse complement.
CTGAAGCCTTTTCTAAAGGCTTGTAAAGTGTCTATATTTTGATTCTACAGGCAAAGCACCCCCAAACCTGCCCCAAGGTGTACCACCCTTGTTGCATAACCAGTATATTGTGGGACCTGGAGGACTTCTGCCTGCCTACCCGGTAAGCAGTTTCATTGTTTCTCTTTGATTTCTTAGCCCTTGGCGCAAATGAGCCCTCCAGACCTGCTACTGTCTATGCCAAGTCATTTCTGGTGGCACATGTTACACCTGGAATTCTTGTTTCAAATACTAAGAACACCTGAAATATGTTCAGTAGAGGCTTACTGCTGATTGTAAACTCCAGAGATTCTGGTACAGACCTGTTCTGGCTACTGTTGAAGCTAAACATGGGTGTGGCTATGGTTTTCAGTGTTAACAGGTTTTAGGCCCTTTGAATAAATTTAGGTTGTTTTAGGTTTGTGTTACTGGAATGGATTTGCCATAGTAGTGACTCAAATGTGCCATGTGTCCTGTCTATCATGATTTGAAAGAGACTGCGCATAGCTTTTTGATGTCTGACCAACTTCAACGTATTTTTGGTTATCTGTTTTTTGAATCTGAACCTTTATATCAGTAACTTTTCTATATCAAACTGAATGTGAGGAGATACCCAGGAGGTTGTGTTGTGATCAAGTCATCAACTCTTTAACCTTAGTGCTCTTTGAAGTAATGATTACAGCAAAGAGGGCTGTTCTTACTGCCAAATCTGAATGCCCAGTAGATTTTTCGTAAGTTCAGGAATGATGTGTCTGTGAAAACTGTGCTGAAGATGAGACAGTCAAACTCTCCTCAGAGGACGTTGTCACCAGGAAACAACATCAGAGTGACAAACCTTTCTAACTTCAGTTCTACTCTCCTTGTAATGCTGCAGTGCCCCATGATAGCACAATGCGACATACGACTGTAGATCTTTAACACAGACTGGGCTTAAGTCAAATTCAGTTCAAAGCCCCAAACTGATCAGCATCAGAAAAAAGTGTTATAATGATGTTGTATTTTTATCTGTCTTTAAGCAGATTTATGGTTATGATGATCTCCAGATGCTTCAATCCAGACTGCCAATGGTAAGTAAATGACTTACTTAATTTTAAAGAAATTGTCTTCACTGTTGATCATTTATGCCACATAAATTGATCCATTTAACAGTGGTTAAGAGCTTTTACTTATATTCTCTATTCTTTCTTTTTAAATTTATACAAGGATTATGTAAATTGATACAGAGCAACTGTTGCATCATGCATTTGTCCAGCTGCAAAATCTCTAAATAGACACAAGTGTGCTCTGCTCATTTCTCCTGAGTAAGAAATGTCAAATTTTTGTAACAACATTATGACATTTTGTCTAATCTAGTTGAAGTCCTAAGTGTTTTCTTTTATCAAGAGGTAAGGCTGAACAGCAGTTACACAAGTTGGTAGCCAGTAGGTGTATCTGAGATTTTGGATGTTGTCAAGGTATAGATCTTTGCATATACATCATGGCAACAAATGCAGGTGAGCTGCAGGAGGGAGGGTGTACTAAGTTTCTTTCCTTATATGGATCCAGAATGCAAAAGGCATATGAGACAGTCTGAGCTTCCAGATAGGTGCAAAAAGGGCCTCAATCTAGACTGCAAAATGATAAAGAATTTTCCTATCAGATATGTAGGGTAAGGAACTTGGAGAGAAGGTTTGGTAGTAGATAGCTGAGAACAGTTACATACGACAGTGATGCGGTGTATCTGTAGAGGCAGAAATGGAGCAGTGAGCAGTGATCAGAGAAGACTAGATGAATGCCATAATGTAAGGCCCAAATAAGTACCAGGTATTCCATATAGAGCTTGGAGCAGTCAGGGTCAGATAGTTTAAAGGTGAGTACAGGGACGACTCAGACAAAGCCCTGTCAGACTGCAGACTGTGAATGTAAAAAAACTCCAAAGCTGAGCACATGAATAAAGACTTTTACTAGAGGAAATTGTGGTACTTGAGGAACTGTCAACTGAAATGCATGGAATTATCTTTATGGCAACAAGATGCAAAATATTTGAAGTTGCAGGGCCAGGAGGTACATATTGTAATGTCTTAACAATGGCTAGATGCCTGGTGACCACCAAGGTGCTCTATCACTCCCCACCTCATCTAGTCAAGGGAGAAAATAAATCCTAAAAGGCATGTGGGGTGAGGTAAGTACAGGGAGAAATTACATGCTGGTTGCAGTCATGGGCAAAGGAGACATGGGCAAAGGAGACATGGCTTGGGGAATTTAGTTTAACTCACTAGCAATCAAATCATGCAGTTGACAAGTGAATGATGGAATAAAACCAAATCTACAGAACACCTTCCCTTCACCTTTCATGTTTTCCTGGACTCAGTTTCATTTATAATTTTCTCTACCTTCATCTCCCAGGTGACATAGGAGGATGGGAAATGGGACTGCCTTCTTTGCCATGACACTTTTGTTCCTTCCTCCTCACGCTCTTACCTCTTCCTGATTTTGGTTCCATAGTCCTCCAAAACTTCAGCACAAGTCCTAAAATATTTTATGTTGAAAGAGGTAATCTGATTGCAAGCAACTCTGCCATAGGAAGGGAAACTTTCTCCTGGATCACATGGCACAAAACCCATCCAGTCTGGCCTTGAACACTTGCAGGGATGTGGTAATCTGGCTCACTCTAGGACACTTTCCAGTGCCTTGCAGCCCTCATAGAATGAATTTCTCCCTAATGCCTGATGCAAACATACTCTTTTGGTTTAGAAACATTCCCTGTAGACCATTGTCTGTCACTCCAAATGCTGTTCAAAATTGTTTGCTTCTTTTTCATAAGGTCTGGTGAAATGGTAAAAGGCCACAGAAAGGTCAGGCTGGAGCTTTCTCTTCTTCAGTATAAATAAAACCTGTAAACTATCATGATACCAGAAGTGATCTGATGCACCAATTATGTTTGTAGCCCTCTCGTGTAATGTCTCCATTAAGTCCATGACATCCCTGACAAGAGACTTTCAGATGGAAAAATTGGAAAGAGAGTTGGAATATACTGAGAAAACAAGGCCTCAAGACATAGGTATGACGATGACATCTACCACCAAGTGATGTTTCTCCAAAGAGTGGACAGAGGCTGTTTGGAGGAAGGCTTGTAGTAGGTTTTGAGTGAGGATGGCTTTGGCTGGCCCAGAGACTGGTTGCTGTGCTAGAGAGATGAGAGGCAGTGGCAAGTGTTTTGTCGTAGGTCTTTATTTTCAGTGGCATAAATAAGTGAATAAGTAGAAAAATAAATACGTGTATAAATAAACAAACAAACAAACAAACAAATAAATCAGTCTAGAAATAAGTGGAGAAAGTCCTTTGTCCGTATCACTGGGAGAGGCTGAATCAATGGGAGAGGGAGTGGTTGGGGGCTGCGGGTGCCGTGCGGTTGTTGCAGCCCTGTCTCTGGTCCCAGGTGAGAGGAGGCGTGGGGTTGGAGGTGGGTTTGGGTGGTAGGTGTGGGTTGGAGTGTGGGTGTTTGCGCTAGCGGCGCCTGGCACGTGTGAGGTTGTGGAGGTGCCGTAAAGAGGCTCGAGCTTCGAGGCGGACGTGGTCCCAGGCGCAGGCGCTGTGGTTGTGGGCGTGGAGGAAGAGGTGGATGTCCCTGAAGTACTTGTTGATGGTGAGCAGCGGGTTGCGTGGTCCTTTGAAGAGCAGGGCGTTGTCGGGGAGGCATTGCTCGAGGTGGTGGATGTGGTGCTGCAGTTTGTTGAGGAGGAGGTTGCGAGCGTGGCTGGGCCAGTGCTGGCGGGTGCTGTTGGAGCTGAGGGTGTGGAAGAGGTGCTGGAGGATGCGTAGGGCGGTGGCGGCGGCTTGGTGCGGGTGGAGGTTGGGGTGGAGGAGGGTGTCGGGGAAGAAGGGCGGCTCTTGGAGGTGGCAGGGCTGTGTGTGGCTGGGAGCCATGTCCTGGAGGAGGCGGAGTGCGTCGCCGGGGAAGGAGTCGTCGTGTGTCCAGAGGCGTTGGCAGGCGAGGCTGGTGGCCAGAGCGGTGAGGAGGAGCAGGAGCGGCGGTGCGGCGTGCGGCAGCCGTGGCTGTGTGGCTGTGGGCGCAGCCATGCTGGGTCTGTGGGTGCTGTCGGGTGGTGCTGAGCAGGAGGAGCCCGGTGACGCCCGGTGGTGGTGGTGGTGGTGGTGCTGCTGCTGCTGCTGGTGGCTGTGTCTGGGGCGCTGCCGGGTGCGCGGCTTTGTACGGCGGCAGCTTTCCCTTCATCGCTTTCTGATTGCCGGGAGTTTCCGGCCGTGCTTTCCAGTCTGTGCTGGTGGCTGTGGTGGTCTTGGGCAGTGCCTTGTTGAGGTGGCCGTGGTTGGGGATTGTGGTGACAGCGGTGTGCCGGGGCAGAGTGGCAGTCATGGGTGAAAGGGGTTGTGAAAGCTCTGGGCCAGAGGCGCTGGGGTCAGGTGCGTTGGAGAGGGTGTTGGGTGTTCCTTTCACTTGCCGAGCCAGCTGCAAGGTCTGTGCTGTTCAGCTGAGTCTCTGTTTGTGCCCAAGCATCGTTTCCACTTGCAAAGCCCTGGTTTTGGTTGTGGTCACTTTTCCTTTCACTTTGAGGCTTGCCTTTAATTTCATCTTAGCCACTGTTTTCCTTTTGCGGTTGCAAGGGATGTGCGGTGATGTCAGTGGGTGAGGGCCGTCGTTTCCCCTCCTGCGGTAAACGCCCAGAGGCAGTGGCAGGGTTCAAGGGGCTGTCTGTGCATGTGGGCCTTGGAGGCCTGAGTGTGTCCTTGCAAGGAGGCACTGCACCTGCTGTGTTTGGGAGGAGCGAGCCACAAGGCAGGCAAGAAAGGCTGAGTGAAGAAGTCGCGGAAAGGGAAAGCTTTGGCTGTTACTGTCGTTCTTGGTGCCATGGCTGTGGCCCCAGAGCATCGATCTGCTTTTGAGATCCGTGCCTCAGTGGCTGAGGCGGCCAGAGGTCAAAGGAGGACATTCCCCCATGAAAGAAATGGGGTTGCGCTTTGGGACTGCTGGAGCCCTTGCCTGGAACAGCGTGTCCTGTTCAGGGCTCTTTAGTCCATGAGAGGTGTGGCGTCGTTGGAGGTGATGGCTCTGAAAATGCACGGGGGTCCAGAGGACGTGACCTGTGAGAAAGGCTGAGGGAGCTTGGCTTCTTTGGCTGGAGTATTGTAGGTTTGCCAGTAGTTTCAGATGCCTTTCCAAAAATGCACAGAATCTGCGGCAAGGTGAAGAGGTATTTGGGGTGTGCACAGACTTGCAAGGGGATGATCACTCTGGCCTCGTGGAGAAATGGTGGGATTGTTGCTTGGAGCGGATCGTGGGATTTGAAAGTTGTAGGCCTTTGGGGGACAGAGAATTTGGAGGCAAGCGGGTGTTTGTCACCTTGTGTGTCAGTGATCTCCAGGCAGGCTGCCGAAGTCACACAAGGCAAATGCTGGGAGCCCTCCCGGAAAATCCCTGTAGATCCCCAGGCCAGTGTAGGAGAGGGTCAAGTTTGAGACCATCTTAGCAACCTGAATGTGCACAAGTCCATGGGACCTGAAGAGGCTAATGCGTGAGCCCTGAGGGAACTGTCAGATGGAGTTGCTGGGCCGCAGTGCCTTGTTTTTGAAATCCGGTTTCCGTCAGTTGAAGTTCCCGGAAAGTGGTAGAAGGGAGGTATAAGCCCCGTTTCTGTAAGGGGAAAAGCAGAAGAGTGTGGGAACTACAGAGCAGTCTGGCTGAGCACAGTGTCAGGCAAGAAGATGAGGCTGTTGTGCTTGGTCACAAGACTCGGCTAAGGCCTATGGAAAACCAAGAGGTGATCGGTAATGGGGAGCATGGCATTCCAATTGCGTAATCGCCATTCCTGTTGATTTTTTGTGATGTTGTATGCTTACGGCTACAGAGCAGCGGTGGATAGGGGCAGAGCAAGTGAGCTTGTGTGCCTGGGCTTGAGCAAAGTGCTGGGCCGTGTCCTGCATCCTTGTCTGTGAGTCAGAGAGGCATGGATTGGATGGATGGAGCACGATGGGGGTAAAGCAGATGAGGTGCAGCGGTGCTGTCCAGCCTTTGCGTGTTTTTCTTTTTGGGACTCTGTGGTGGTGGCCTGCCGCTGGCAGTGTTTTTCCAAAGGGTTTGCTACAGCGTCTTGCTTGGTCGGGTGCCATTGAGAAGAGTGGACAGAGGCTGTTTGGAGGAAGGCTTGTAGTAGGTTTTGAGTGAGGATGGCTTTGGCTGGCCCAGAGACTGGTTGCTGTGCTAGAGAGATGAGAGGCAGTGGCAAGTGTTTTGTCGTAGGTCTTTATTTTCAGTGGCATAAATAAGTGAATAAGTAGAAAAATAAATACGTGTATAAATAAACAAACAAACAAACAAACAAATAAATCAGTCTAGAAATAAGTGGAGAAAGTCCTTTGTCCGTATCACTGGGAGAGGCTGAATCAATGGGAGAGGGAGTGGTTGGGGGCTGCGGGTGCCGTGCGGTTGTTGCAGCCCTGTCTCTGGTCCCAGGTGAGAGGAGGCGTGGGATTGGAGGTGGGTTTGGGTGGTAGGTGTGGGTTGGAGTGTGGGTGTTTGCGCTAGCGGCGCCTGGCACGTGTGAGGTTGTGGAGGTGCCGTAAAGAGGCTCGAGCTTCGAGGCGGACGTGGTCCCAGGCGCAGGCGCTGTGGTTGTGGGCGTGGAGGAAGAGGTGGATGTCCCTGAAGTACTTGTTGATGGTGAGCAGCGGGTTGCGTGGTCCTTTGAAGAGCAGGGCGTTGTCGGGGAGGCATTGCTCGAGGTGGTGGATGTGGTGCTGCAGTTTGTTGAGGAGGAGGTTGCGAGCGTGGCTGGGCCAGTGCTGGCGGGTGCTGTTGGAGCTGAGGGTGTGGAAGAGGTGCTGGAGGATGCGTAGGGCGGTGGCGGCGGCTTGGTGCGGGTGGAGGTTGGGGTGGAGGAGGGTGTCGGGGAAGAAGGGCGGCTCTTGGAGGTGGCAGGGCTGTGTGTGGCTGGGAGCCATGTCCTGGAGGAGGCGGAGTGCGTCGCCGGGGAAGGAGTCGTCGTGTGTCCAGAGGCGTTGGCAGGCGAGGCTGGTGGCCAGAGCGGTGAGGAGGAGCAGGAGCGGCGGTGCGGCGTGCGGCAGCCGTGGCTGTGTGGCTGTGGGCGCAGCCATGCTGGGTCTGTGGGTGCTGTCGGGTGGTGCTGAGCAGGAGGAGCCCGGTGACGCCCGGTGGTGGTGGTGGTGGTGGTGGTGCTGCTGCTGCTGCTGGTGGCTGTGTCTGGGGCGCTGCCGGGTGCGCGGCTTTGTACGGCGGCAGCTTTCCCTTCATCGCTTTCTGATTGCCGGGAGTTTCCGGCCGTGCTTTCCAGTCTGTGCTGGTGGCTGTGGTGGTCTTGGGCAGTGCCTTGTTGAGGTGGCCGTGGTTGGGGATTGTGGTGACAGCGGTGTGCCGGGGCAGAGTGGCAGTCATGGGTGAAAGGGGTTGTGAAAGCTCTGGGCCAGAGGCGCTGGGGTCAGGTGCGTTGGAGAGGGTGTTGGGTGTTCCTTTCACTTGCCGAGCCAGCTGCAAGGTCTGTGCTGTTCAGCTGAGTCTCTGTTTGTGCCCAAGCATCGTTTCCACTTGCAAAGCCCTGGTTTTGGTTGTGGTCACTTTTCCTTTCACTTTGAGGCTTGCCTTTAATTTCATCTTAGCCACTGTTTTCCTTTTGCGGTTGCAAGGGATGTGCGGTGATGTCAGTGGGTGAGGGCCGTCGTTTCCCCTCCTGCGGTAAACGCCCAGAGGCAGTGGCAGGGTTCAAGGGGCTGTCTGTGCATGTGGGCCTTGGAGGCCTGAGTGTGTCCTTGCAAGGAGGCACTGCACCTGCTGTGTTTGGGAGGAGCGAGCCACAAGGCAGGCAAGAAAGGCTGAGTGAAGAAGTCGCGGAAAGGGAAAGCTTTGGCTGTTACTGTCGTTCTTGGTGCCATGGCTGTGGCCCCAGAGCATCGATCTGCTTTTGAGATCCGTGCCTCAGTGGCTGAGGCGGCCAGAGGTCAAAGGAGGACATTCCCCCATGAAAGAAATGGGGTTGCGCTTTGGGACTGCTGGAGCCCTTGCCTGGAACAGCGTGTCCTGTTCAGGGCTCTTTAGTCCATGAGAGGTGTGGCGTCGTTGGAGGTGATGGCTCTGAAAATGCACGGGGGTCCAGAGGACGTGACCTGTGAGAAAGGCTGAGGGAGCTTGGCTTCTTTGGCTGGAGTATTGTAGGTTTGCCAGTAGTTTCAGATGCCTTTCCAAAAATGCACAGAATCTGCGGCAAGGTGAAGAGGTATTTGGGGTGTGCACAGACTTGCAAGGGGATGATCACTCTGGCCTCGTGGAGAAATGGTGGGATTGTTGCTTGGAGCGGATCGTGGGATTTGAAAGTTGTAGGCCTTTGGGGGACAGAGAATTTGGAGGCAAGCGGGTGTTTGTCACCTTGTGTGTCAGTGATCTCCAGGCAGGCTGCCGAAGTCACACAAGGCAAATGCTGGGAGCCCTCCCGGAAAATCCCTGTAGATCCCCAGGCCAGTGTAGGAGAGGGTCAAGTTTGAGACCATCTTAGCAACCTGAATGTGCACAAGTCCATGGGACCTGAAGAGGCTAATGCGTGAGCCCTGAGGGAACTGTCAGATGGAGTTGCTGGGCCGCAGTGCCTTGTTTTTGAAATCCGGTTTCCGTCAGTTGAAGTTCCCGGAAAGTGGTAGAAGGGAGGTATAAGCCCCGTTTCTGTAAGGGGAAAAGCAGAAGAGTGTGGGAACTACAGAGCAGTCTGGCTGAGCACAGTGTCAGGCAAGAAGATGAGGCTGTTGTGCTTGGTCACAAGACTCGGCTAAGGCCTATGGAAAACCAAGAGGTGATCAGTAATGGGGAGCATGGCATTCCAATTGCGTAATCGCCATTCCTGTTGATTTTTTGTGATGTTGTATGCTTACGGCTACAGAGCAGCGGTGGATAGGGGCAGAGCAAGTGAGCTTGTGTGCCTGGGCTTGAGCAAAGTGCTGGGCCGTGTCCTGCATCCTTGTCTGTGAGTCAGAGAGGCATGGATTGGATGGATGGAGCACGATGGGGGTAAAGCAGATGAGGTGCAGCGGTGCTGTCCAGCCTTTGCGTGTTTTTCTTTTTGGGACTCTGTGGTGGTGGCCTGCCGCTGGCAGTGTTTTTCCAAAGGGTTTGCTACAGCGTCTTGCTTGGTCGGGTGCCATTGAGAAGAGTGGACAGAGGCTGTTTGGAGGAAGGCTTGTAGTAGGTTTTGAGTGAGGATGGCTTTGGCTGGCCCAGAGACTGGTTGCTGTGCTAGAGAGATGAGAGGCAGTGGCAAGTGTTTTGTCGTAGGTCTTTATTTTCAGTGGCATAAATAAGTGAATAAGTAGAAAAATAAATACGTGTATAAATAAACAAACAAACAAACAAACAAATAAATCAGTCTAGAAATAAGTGGAGAAAGTCCTTTGTCCGTATCACTGGGAGAGGCTGAATCAATGGGAGAGGGAGTGGTTGGGGGCTGCGGGTGCCGTGCGGTTGTTGCAGCCCTGTCTCTGGTCCCAGGTGAGAGGAGGCGTGGGGTTGGAGGTGGGTTTGGGTGGTAGGTGTGGGTTGGAGTGTGGGTGTTTGCGCTAGCGGCGCCTGGCACGTGTGAGGTTGTGGAGGTGCCGTAAAGAGGCTCGAGCTTCGAGGCGGACGTGGTCCCAGGCGCAGGCGCTGTGGTTGTGGGCGTGGAGGAAGAGGTGGATGTCCCTGAAGTACTTGTTGATGGTGAGCAGCGGGTTGCGTGGTCCTTTGAAGAGCAGGGCGTTGTCGGGGAGGCATTGCTCGAGGTGGTGGATGTGGTGCTGCAGTTTGTTGAGGAGGAGGTTGCGAGCGTGGCTGGGCCAGTGCTGGCGGGTGCTGTTGGAGCTGAGGGTGTGGAAGAGGTGCTGGAGGATGCGTAGGGCGGTGGCGGCGGCTTGGTGCGGGTGGAGGTTGGGGTGGAGGAGGGTGTCGGGGAAGAAGGGCGGCTCTTGGAGGTGGCAGGGCTGTGTGTGGCTGGGAGCCATGTCCTGGAGGAGGCGGAGTGCGTCGCCGGGGAAGGAGTCGTCGTGTGTCCAGAGGCGTTGGCAGGCGAGGCTGGTGGCCAGAGCGGTGAGGAGGAGCAGGAGCGGCGGTGCGGCGTGCGGCAGCCGTGGCTGTGTGGCTGTGGGCGCAGCCATGCTGGGTCTGTGGGTGCTGTCGGGTGGTGCTGAGCAGGAGGAGCCCGGTGACGCCCGGTGGTGGTGGTGGTGGTGGTGGTGCTGCTGCTGCTGCTGGTGGCTGTGTCTGGGGCGCTGCCGGGTGCGCGGCTTTGTACGGCGGCAGCTTTCCCTTCATCGCTTTCTGATTGCCGGGAGTTTCCGGCCGTGCTTTCCAGTCTGTGCTGGTGGCTGTGGTGGTCTTGGGCAGTGCCTTGTTGAGGTGGCCGTGGTTGGGGATTGTGGTGACAGCGGTGTGCCGGGGCAGAGTGGCAGTCATGGGTGAAAGGGGTTGTGAAAGCTCTGGGCCAGAGGCGCTGGGGTCAGGTGCGTTGGAGAGGGTGTTGGGTGTTCCTTTCACTTGCCGAGCCAGCTGCAAGGTCTGTGCTGTTCAGCTGAGTCTCTGTTTGTGCCCAAGCATCGTTTCCACTTGCAAAGCCCTGGTTTTGGTTGTGGTCACTTTTCCTTTCACTTTGAGGCTTGCCTTTAATTTCATCTTAGCCACTGTTTTCCTTTTGCGGTTGCAAGGGATGTGCGGTGATGTCAGTGGGTGAGGGCCGTCGTTTCCCCTCCTGCGGTAAACGCCCAGAGGCAGTGGCAGGGTTCAAGGGGCTGTCTGTGCATGTGGGCCTTGGAGGCCTGAGTGTGTCCTTGCAAGGAGGCACTGCACCTGCTGTGTTTGGGAGGAGCGAGCCACAAGGCAGGCAAGAAAGGCTGAGTGAAGAAGTCGCGGAAAGGGAAAGCTTTGGCTGTTACTGTCGTTCTTGGTGCCATGGCTGTGGCCCCAGAGCATCGATCTGCTTTTGAGATCCGTGCCTCAGTGGCTGAGGCGGCCAGAGGTCAAAGGAGGACATTCCCCCATGAAAGAAATGGGGTTGCGCTTTGGGACTGCTGGAGCCCTTGCCTGGAACAGCGTGTCCTGTTCAGGGCTCTTTAGTCCATGAGAGGTGTGGCGTCGTTGGAGGTGATGGCTCTGAAAATGCACGGGGGTCCAGAGGACGTGACCTGTGAGAAAGGCTGAGGGAGCTTGGCTTCTTTGGCTGGAGTATTGTAGGTTTGCCAGTAGTTTCAGATGCCTTTCCAAAAATGCACAGAATCTGCGGCAAGGTGAAGAGGTATTTGGGGTGTGCACAGACTTGCAAGGGGATGATCACTCTGGCCTCGTGGAGAAATGGTGGGATTGTTGCTTGGAGCGGATCGTGGGATTTGAAAGTTGTAGGCCTTTGGGGGACAGAGAATTTGGAGGCAAGCGGGTGTTTGTCACCTTGTGTGTCAGTGATCTCCAGGCAGGCTGCCGAAGTCACACAAGGCAAATGCTGGGAGCCCTCCCGGAAAATCCCTGTAGATCCCCAGGCCAGTGTAGGAGAGGGTCAAGTTTGAGACCATCTTAGCAACCTGAATGTGCACAAGTCCATGGGACCTGAAGAGGCTAATGCGTGAGCCCTGAGGGAACTGTCAGATGGAGTTGCTGGGCCGCAGTGCCTTGTTTTTGAAATCCGGTTTCCGTCAGTTGAAGTTCCCGGAAAGTGGTAGAAGGGAGGTATAAGCCCCGTTTCTGTAAGGGGAAAAGCAGAAGAGTGTGGGAACTACAGAGCAGTCTGGCTGAGCACAGTGTCAGGCAAGAAGATGAGGCTGTTGTGCTTGGTCACAAGACTCGGCTAAGGCCTATGGAAAACCAAGAGGTGATCGGTAATGGGGAGCATGGCATTCCAATTGCGTAATCGCCATTCCTGTTGATTTTTTGTGATGTTGTATGCTTACGGCTACAGAGCAGCGGTGGATAGGGGCAGAGCAAGTGAGCTTGTGTGCCTGGGCTTGAGCAAAGTGCTGGGCCGTGTCCTGCATCCTTGTCTGTGAGTCAGAGAGGCATGGATTGGATGGATGGAGCACGATGGGGGTAAAGCAGATGAGGTGCAGCGGTGCTGTCCAGCCTTTGCGTGTTTTTCTTTTTGGGACTCTGTGGTGGTGGCCTGCCGCTGGCAGTGTTTTTCCAAAGGGTTTGCTACAGCGTCTTGCTTGGTCGGGTGCCATTGAGAAGAGTGGACAGAGGCTGTTTGGAGGAAGGCTTGTAGTAGGTTTTGAGTGAGGATGGCTTTGGCTGGCCCAGAGACTGGTTGCTGTGCTAGAGAGATGAGAGGCAGTGGCAAGTGTTTTGTCGTAGGTCTTTATTTTCAGTGGCATAAATAAGTGAATAAGTAGAAAAATAAATACGTGTATAAATAAACAAACAAACAAACAAACAAATAAATCAGTCTAGAAATAAGTGGAGAAAGTCCTTTGTCCGTATCACTGGGAGAGGCTGAATCAATGGGAGAGGGAGTGGTTGGGGGCTGCGGGTGCCGTGCGGTTGTTGCAGCCCTGTCTCTGGTCCCAGGTGAGAGGAGGCGTGGGGTTGGAGGTGGGTTTGGGTGGTAGGTGTGGGTTGGAGTGTGGGTGTTTGCGCTAGCGGCGCCTGGCACGTGTGAGGTTGTGGAGGTGCCGTAAAGAGGCTCGAGCTTCGAGGCGGACGTGGTCCCAGGCGCAGGCGCTGTGGTTGTGGGCGTGGAGGAAGAGGTGGATGTCCCTGAAGTACTTGTTGATGGTGAGCAGCGGGTTGCGTGGTCCTTTGAAGAGCAGGGCGTTGTCGGGGAGGCATTGCTCGAGGTGGTGGATGTGGTGCTGCAGTTTGTTGAGGAGGAGGTTGCGAGCGTGGCTGGGCCAGTGCTGGCGGGTGCTGTTGGAGCTGAGGGTGTGGAAGAGGTGCTGGAGGATGCGTAGGGCGGTGGCGGCGGCTTGGTGCGGGTGGAGGTTGGGGTGGAGGAGGGTGTCGGGGAAGAAGGGCGGCTCTTGGAGGTGGCAGGGCTGTGTGTGGCTGGGAGCCATGTCCTGGAGGAGGCGGAGTGCGTCGCCGGGGAAGGAGTCGTCGTGTGTCCAGAGGCGTTGGCAGGCGAGGCTGGTGGCCAGAGCGGTGAGGAGGAGCAGGAGCGGCGGTGCGGCGTGCGGCAGCCGTGGCTGTGTGGCTGTGGGCGCAGCCATGCTGGGTCTGTGGGTGCTGTCGGGTGGTGCTGAGCAGGAGGAGCCCGGTGACGCCCGGTGGTGGTGGTGGTGGTGGTGCTGCTGCTGCTGCTGCTGGTGGCTGTGTCTGGGGCGCTGCCGGGTGCGCGGCTTTGTACGGCGGCAGCTTTCCCTTCATCGCTTTCTGATTGCCGGGAGTTTCCGGCCGTGCTTTCCAGTCTGTGCTGGTGGCTGTGGTGGTCTTGGGCAGTGCCTTGTTGAGGTGGCCGTGGTTGGGGATTGTGGTGACAGCGGTGTGCCGGGGCAGAGTGGCAGTCATGGGTGAAAGGGGTTGTGAAAGCTCTGGGCCAGAGGCGCTGGGGTCAGGTGCGTTGGAGAGGGTGTTGGGTGTTCCTTTCACTTGCCGAGCCAGCTGCAAGGTCTGTGCTGTTCAGCTGAGTCTCTGTTTGTGCCCAAGCATCGTTTCCACTTGCAAAGCCCTGGTTTTGGTTGTGGTCACTTTTCCTTTCACTTTGAGGCTTGCCTTTAATTTCATCTTAGCCACTGTTTTCCTTTTGCGGTTGCAAGGGATGTGCGGTGATGTCAGTGGGTGAGGGCCGTCGTTTCCCCTCCTGCGGTAAACGCCCAGAGGCAGTGGCAGGGTTCAAGGGGCTGTCTGTGCATGTGGGCCTTGGAGGCCTGAGTGTGTCCTTGCAAGGAGGCACTGCACCTGCTGTGTTTGGGAGGAGCGAGCCACAAGGCAGGCAAGAAAGGCTGAGTGAAGAAGTCGCGGAAAGGGAAAGCTTTGGCTGTTACTGTCGTTCTTGGTGCCATGGCTGTGGCCCCAGAGCATCGATCTGCTTTTGAGATCCGTGCCTCAGTGGCTGAGGCGGCCAGAGGTCAAAGGAGGACATTCCCCCATGAAAGAAATGGGGTTGCGCTTTGGGACTGCTGGAGCCCTTGCCTGGAACAGCGTGTCCTGTTCAGGGCTCTTTAGTCCATGAGAGGTGTGGCGTCGTTGGAGGTGATGGCTCTGAAAATGCACGGGGGTCCAGAGGACGTGACCTGTGAGAAAGGCTGAGGGAGCTTGGCTTCTTTGGCTGGAGTATTGTAGGTTTGCCAGTAGTTTCAGATGCCTTTCCAAAAATGCACAGAATCTGCGGCAAGGTGAAGAGGTATTTGGGGTGTGCACAGACTTGCAAGGGGATGATCACTCTGGCCTCGTGGAGAAATGGTGGGATTGTTGCTTGGAGCGGATCGTGGGATTTGAAAGTTGTAGGCCTTTGGGGGACAGAGAATTTGGAGGCAAGCGGGTGTTTGTCACCTTGTGTGTCAGTGATCTCCAGGCAGGCTGCCGAAGTCACACAAGGCAAATGCTGGGAGCCCTCCCGGAAAATCCCTGTAGATCCCCAGGCCAGTGTAGGAGAGGGTCAAGTTTGAGACCATCTTAGCAACCTGAATGTGCACAAGTCCATGGGACCTGAAGAGGCTAATGCGTGAGCCCTGAGGGAACTGTCAGATGGAGTTGCTGGGCCGCAGTGCCTTGTTTTTGAAATCCGGTTTCCGTCAGTTGAAGTTCCCGGAAAGTGGTAGAAGGGAGGTATAAGCCCCGTTTCTGTAAGGGGAAAAGCAGAAGAGTGTGGGAACTACAGAGCAGTCTGGCTGAGCACAGTGTCAGGCAAGAAGATGAGGCTGTTGTGCTTGGTCACAAGACTCGGCTAAGGCCTATGGAAAACCAAGAGGTGATCGGTAATGGGGAGCATGGCATTCCAATTGCGTAATCGCCATTCCTGTTGATTTTTTGTGATGTTGTATGCTTACGGCTACAGAGCAGCGGTGGATAGGGGCAGAGCAAGTGAGCTTGTGTGCCTGGGCTTGAGCAAAGTGCTGGGCCGTGTCCTGCATCCTTGTCTGTGAGTCAGAGAGGCATGGATTGGATGGATGGAGCACGATGGGGGTAAAGCAGATGAGGTGCAGCGGTGCTGTCCAGCCTTTGCGTGTTTTTCTTTTTGGGACTCTGTGGTGGTGGCCTGCCGCTGGCAGTGTTTTTCCAAAGGGTTTGCTACAGCGTCTTGCTTGGTCGGGTGCCATTGAGAAGAGTGGACAGAGGCTGTTTGGAGGAAGGCTTGTAGTAGGTTTTGAGTGAGGATGGCTTTGGCTGGCCCAGAGACTGGTTGCTGTGCTAGAGAGATGAGAGGCAGTGGCAAGTGTTTTGTCGTAGGTCTTTATTTTCAGTGGCATAAATAAGTGAATAAGTAGAAAAATAAATACGTGTATAAATAAACAAACAAACAAACAAACAAATAAATCAGTCTAGAAATAAGTGGAGAAAGTCCTTTGTCCGTATCACTGGGAGAGGCTGAATCAATGGGAGAGGGAGTGGTTGGGGGCTGCGGGTGCCGTGCGGTTGTTGCAGCCCTGTCTCTGGTCCCAGGTGAGAGGAGGCGTGGGGTTGGAGGTGGGTTTGGGTGGTAGGTGTGGGTTGGAGTGTGGGTGTTTGCGCTAGCGGCGCCTGGCACGTGTGAGGTTGTGGAGGTGCCGTAAAGAGGCTCGAGCTTCGAGGCGGACGTGGTCCCAGGCGCAGGCGCTGTGGTTGTGGGCGTGGAGGAAGAGGTGGATGTCCCTGAAGTACTTGTTGATGGTGAGCAGCGGGTTGCGTGGTCCTTTGAAGAGCAGGGCGTTGTCGGGGAGGCATTGCTCGAGGTGGTGGATGTGGTGCTGCAGTTTGTTGAGGAGGAGGTTGCGAGCGTGGCTGGGCCAGTGCTGGCGGGTGCTGTTGGAGCTGAGGGTGTGGAAGAGGTGCTGGAGGATGCGTAGGGCGGTGGCGGCGGCTTGGTGCGGGTGGAGGTTGGGGTGGAGGAGGGTGTCGGGGAAGAAGGGCGGCTCTTGGAGGTGGCAGGGCTGTGTGTGGCTGGGAGCCATGTCCTGGAGGAGGCGGAGTGCGTCGCCGGGGAAGGAGTCGTCGTGTGTCCAGAGGCGTTGGCAGGCGAGGCTGGTGGCCAGAGCGGTGAGGAGGAGCAGGAGCGGCGGTGCGGCGTGCGGCAGCCGTGGCTGTGTGGCTGTGGGCGCAGCCATGCTGGGTCTGTGGGTGCTGTCGGGTGGTGCTGAGCAGGAGGAGCCCGGTGACGCCCGGTGGTGGTGGTGGTGGTGGTGCTGCTGCTGCTGCTGCTGGTGGCTGTGTCTGGGGCGCTGCCGGGTGCGCGGCTTTGTACGGCGGCAGCTTTCCCTTCATCGCTTTCTGATTGCCGGGAGTTTCCGGCCGTGCTTTCCAGTCTGTGCTGGTGGCTGTGGTGGTCTTGGGCAGTGCCTTGTTGAGGTGGCCGTGGTTGGGGATTGTGGTGACAGCGGTGTGCCGGGGCAGAGTGGCAGTCATGGGTGAAAGGGGTTGTGAAAGCTCTGGGCCAGAGGCGCTGGGGTCAGGTGCGTTGGAGAGGGTGTTGGGTGTTCCTTTCACTTGCCGAGCCAGCTGCAAGGTCTGTGCTGTTCAGCTGAGTCTCTGTTTGTGCCCAAGCATCGTTTCCACTTGCAAAGCCCTGGTTTTGGTTGTGGTCACTTTTCCTTTCACTTTGAGGCTTGCCTTTAATTTCATCTTAGCCACTGTTTTCCTTTTGCGGTTGCAAGGGATGTGCGGTGATGTCAGTGGGTGAGGGCCGTCGTTTCCCCTCCTGCGGTAAACGCCCAGAGGCAGTGGCAGGGTTCAAGGGGCTGTCTGTGCATGTGGGCCTTGGAGGCCTGAGTGTGTCCTTGCAAGGAGGCACTGCACCTGCTGTGTTTGGGAGGAGCGAGCCACAAGGCAGGCAAGAAAGGCTGAGTGAAGAAGTCGCGGAAAGGGAAAGCTTTGGCTGTTACTGTCGTTCTTGGTGCCATGGCTGTGGCCCCAGAGCATCGATCTGCTTTTGAGATCCGTGCCTCAGTGGCTGAGGCGGCCAGAGGTCAAAGGAGGACATTCCCCCATGAAAGAAATGGGGTTGCGCTTTGGGACTGCTGGAGCCCTTGCCTGGAACAGCGTGTCCTGTTCAGGGCTCTTTAGTCCATGAGAGGTGTGGCGTCGTTGGAGGTGATGGCTCTGAAAATGCACGGGGGTCCAGAGGACGTGACCTGTGAGAAAGGCTGAGGGAGCTTGGCTTCTTTGGCTGGAGTATTGTAGGTTTGCCAGTAGTTTCAGATGCCTTTCCAAAAATGCACAGAATCTGCGGCAAGGTGAAGAGGTATTTGGGGTGTGCACAGACTTGCAAGGGGATGATCACTCTGGCCTCGTGGAGAAATGGTGGGATTGTTGCTTGGAGCGGATCGTGGGATTTGAAAGTTGTAGGCCTTTGGGGGACAGAGAATTTGGAGGCAAGCGGGTGTTTGTCACCTTGTGTGTCAGTGATCTCCAGGCAGGCTGCCGAAGTCACACAAGGCAAATGCTGGGAGCCCTCCCGGAAAATCCCTGTAGATCCCCAGGCCAGTGTAGGAGAGGGTCAAGTTTGAGACCATCTTAGCAACCTGAATGTGCACAAGTCCATGGGACCTGAAGAGGCTAATGCGTGAGCCCTGAGGGAACTGTCAGATGGAGTTGCTGGGCCGCAGTGCCTTGTTTTTGAAATCCGGTTTCCGTCAGTTGAAGTTCCCGGAAAGTGGTAGAAGGGAGGTATAAGCCCCGTTTCTGTAAGGGGAAAAGCAGAAGAGTGTGGGAACTACAGAGCAGTCTGGCTGAGCACAGTGTCAGGCAAGAAGATGAGGCTGTTGTGCTTGGTCACAAGACTCGGCTAAGGCCTATGGAAAACCAAGAGGTGATCGGTAATGGGGAGCATGGCATTCCAATTGCGTAATCGCCATTCCTGTTGATTTTTTGTGATGTTGTATGCTTACGGCTACAGAGCAGCGGTGGATAGGGGCAGAGCAAGTGAGCTTGTGTGCCTGGGCTTGAGCAAAGTGCTGGGCCGTGTCCTGCATCCTTGTCTGTGAGTCAGAGAGGCATGGATTGGATGGATGGAGCACGATGGGGGTAAAGCAGATGAGGTGCAGCGGTGCTGTCCAGCCTTTGCGTGTTTTTCTTTTTGGGACTCTGTGGTGGTGGCCTGCCGCTGGCAGTGTTTTTCCAAAGGGTTTGCTACAGCGTCTTGCTTGGTCGGGTGCCATTGAGAAGAGTGGACAGAGGCTGTTTGGAGGAAGGCTTGTAGTAGGTTTTGAGTGAGGATGGCTTTGGCTGGCCCAGAGACTGGTTGCTGTGCTAGAGAGATGAGAGGCAGTGGCAAGTGTTTTGTCGTAGGTCTTTATTTTCAGTGGCATAAATAAGTGAATAAGTAGAAAAATAAATACGTGTATAAATAAACAAACAAACAAACAAACAAATAAATCAGTCTAGAAATAAGTGGAGAAAGTCCTTTGTCCGTATCACTGGGAGAGGCTGAATCAATGGGAGAGGGAGTGGTTGGGGGCTGCGGGTGCCGTGCGGTTGTTGCAGCCCTGTCTCTGGTCCCAGGTGAGAGGAGGCGTGGGGTTGGAGGTGGGTTTGGGTGGTAGGTGTGGGTTGGAGTGTGGGTGTTTGCGCTAGCGGCGCCTGGCACGTGTGAGGTTGTGGAGGTGCCGTAAAGAGGCTCGAGCTTCGAGGCGGACGTGGTCCCAGGCGCAGGCGCTGTGGTTGTGGGCGTGGAGGAAGAGGTGGATGTCCCTGAAGTACTTGTTGATGGTGAGCAGCGGGTTGCGTGGTCCTTTGAAGAGCAGGGCGTTGTCGGGGAGGCATTGCTCGAGGTGGTGGATGTGGTGCTGCAGTTTGTTGAGGAGGAGGTTGCGAGCGTGGCTGGGCCAGTGCTGGCGGGTGCTGTTGGAGCTGAGGGTGTGGAAGAGGTGCTGGAGGATGCGTAGGGCGGTGGCGGCGGCTTGGTGCGGGTGGAGGTTGGGGTGGAGGAGGGTGTCGGGGAAGAAGGGCGGCTCTTGGAGGTGGCAGGGCTGTGTGTGGCTGGGAGCCATGTCCTGGAGGAGGCGGAGTGCGTCGCCGGGGAAGGAGTCGTCGTGTGTCCAGAGGCGTTGGCAGGCGAGGCTGGTGGCCAGAGCGGTGAGGAGGAGCAGGAGCGGCGGTGCGGCGTGCGGCAGCCGTGGCTGTGTGGCTGTGGGCGCAGCCATGCTGGGTCTGTGGGTGCTGTCGGGTGGTGCTGAGCAGGAGGAGCCCGGTGACGCCCGGTGGTGGTGGTGGTGGTGGTGCTGCTGCTGCTGCTGCTGGTGGCTGTGTCTGGGGCGCTGCCGGGTGCGCGGCTTTGTACGGCGGCAGCTTTCCCTTCATCGCTTTCTGATTGCCGGGAGTTTCCGGCCGTGCTTTCCAGTCTGTGCTGGTGGCTGTGGTGGTCTTGGGCAGTGCCTTGTTGAGGTGGCCGTGGTTGGGGATTGTGGTGACAGCGGTGTGCCGGGGCAGAGTGGCAGTCATGGGTGAAAGGGGTTGTGAAAGCTCTGGGCCAGAGGCGCTGGGGTCAGGTGCGTTGGAGAGGGTGTTGGGTGTTCCTTTCACTTGCCGAGCCAGCTGCAAGGTCTGTGCTGTTCAGCTGAGTCTCTGTTTGTGCCCAAGCATCGTTTCCACTTGCAAAGCCCTGGTTTTGGTTGTGGTCACTTTTCCTTTCACTTTGAGGCTTGCCTTTAATTTCATCTTAGCCACTGTTTTCCTTTTGCGGTTGCAAGGGATGTGCGGTGATGTCAGTGGGTGAGGGCCGTCGTTTCCCCTCCTGCGGTAAACGCCCAGAGGCAGTGGCAGGGTTCAAGGGGCTGTCTGTGCATGTGGGCCTTGGAGGCCTGAGTGTGTCCTTGCAAGGAGGCACTGCACCTGCTGTGTTTGGGAGGAGCGAGCCACAAGGCAGGCAAGAAAGGCTGAGTGAAGAAGTCGCGGAAAGGGAAAGCTTTGGCTGTTACTGTCGTTCTTGGTGCCATGGCTGTGGCCCCAGAGCATCGATCTGCTTTTGAGATCCGTGCCTCAGTGGCTGAGGCGGCCAGAGGTCAAAGGAGGACATTCCCCCATGAAAGAAATGGGGTTGCGCTTTGGGACTGCTGGAGCCCTTGCCTGGAACAGCGTGTCCTGTTCAGGGCTCTTTAGTCCATGAGAGGTGTGGCGTCGTTGGAGGTGATGGCTCTGAAAATGCACGGGGGTCCAGAGGACGTGACCTGTGAGAAAGGCTGAGGGAGCTTGGCTTCTTTGGCTGGAGTATTGTAGGTTTGCCAGTAGTTTCAGATGCCTTTCCAAAAATGCACAGAATCTGCGGCAAGGTGAAGAGGTATTTGGGGTGTGCACAGACTTGCAAGGGGATGATCACTCTGGCCTCGTGGAGAAATGGTGGGATTGTTGCTTGGAGCGGATCGTGGGATTTGAAAGTTGTAGGCCTTTGGGGGACAGAGAATTTGGAGGCAAGCGGGTGTTTGTCACCTTGTGTGTCAGTGATCTCCAGGCAGGCTGCCGAAGTCACACAAGGCAAATGCTGGGAGCCCTCCCGGAAAATCCCTGTAGATCCCCAGGCCAGTGTAGGAGAGGGTCAAGTTTGAGACCATCTTAGCAACCTGAATGTGCACAAGTCCATGGGACCTGAAGAGGCTAATGCGTGAGCCCTGAGGGAACTGTCAGATGGAGTTGCTGGGCCGCAGTGCCTTGTTTTTGAAATCCGGTTTCCGTCAGTTGAAGTTCCCGGAAAGTGGTAGAAGGGAGGTATAAGCCCCGTTTCTGTAAGGGGAAAAGCAGAAGAGTGTGGGAACTACAGAGCAGTCTGGCTGAGCACAGTGTCAGGCAAGAAGATGAGGCTGTTGTGCTTGGTCACAAGACTCGGCTAAGGCCTATGGAAAACCAAGAGGTGATCGGTAATGGGGAGCATGGCATTCCAATTGCGTAATCGCCATTCCTGTTGATTTTTTGTGATGTTGTATGCTTACGGCTACAGAGCAGCGGTGGATAGGGGCAGAGCAAGTGAGCTTGTGTGCCTGGGCTTGAGCAAAGTGCTGGGCCGTGTCCTGCATCCTTGTCTGTGAGTCAGAGAGGCATGGATTGGATGGATGGAGCACGATGGGGGTAAAGCAGATGAGGTGCAGCGGTGCTGTCCAGCCTTTGCGTGTTTTTCTTTTTGGGACTCTGTGGTGGTGGCCTGCCGCTGGCAGTGTTTTTCCAAAGGGTTTGCTACAGCGTCTTGCTTGGTCGGGTGCCATTGAGAAGAGTGGACAGAGGCTGTTTGGAGGAAGGCTTGTAGTAGGTTTTGAGTGAGGATGGCTTTGGCTGGCCCAGAGACTGGTTGCTGTGCTAGAGAGATGAGAGGCAGTGGCAAGTGTTTTGTCGTAGGTCTTTATTTTCAGTGGCATAAATAAGTGAATAAGTAGAAAAATAAATACGTGTATAAATAAACAAACAAACAAACAAATAAATCAGTCTAGAAATAAGTGGAGAAAGTCCTTTGTCCGTATCACTGGGAGAGGCTGAATCAATGGGAGAGGGAGTGGTTGGGGGCTGCGGGTGCCGTGCGGTTGTTGCAGCCCTGTCTCTGGTCCCAGGTGAGAGGAGGCGTGGGGTTGGAGGTGGGTTTGGGTGGTAGGTGTGGGTTGGAGTGTGGGTGTTTGCGCTAGCGGCGCCTGGCACGTGTGAGGTTGTGGAGGTGCCGTAAAGAGGCTCGAGCTTCGAGGCGGACGTGGTCCCAGGCGCAGGCGCTGTGGTTGTGGGCGTGGAGGAAGAGGTGGATGTCCCTGAAGTACTTGTTGATGGTGAGCAGCGGGTTGCGTGGTCCTTTGAAGAGCAGGGCGTTGTCGGGGAGGCATTGCTCGAGGTGGTGGATGTGGTGCTGCAGTTTGTTGAGGAGGAGGTTGCGAGCGTGGCTGGGCCAGTGCTGGCGGGTGCTGTTGGAGCTGAGGGTGTGGAAGAGGTGCTGGAGGATGCGTAGGGCGGTGGCGGCGGCTTGGTGCGGGTGGAGGTTGGGGTGGAGGAGGGTGTCGGGGAAGAAGGGCGGCTCTTGGAGGTGGCAGGGCTGTGTGTGGCTGGGAGCCATGTCCTGGAGGAGGCGGAGTGCGTCGCCGGGGAAGGAGTCGTCGTGTGTCCAGAGGCGTTGGCAGGCGAGGCTGGTGGCCAGAGCGGTGAGGAGGAGCAGGAGCGGCGGTGCGGCGTGCGGCAGCCGTGGCTGTGTGGCTGTGGGCGCAGCCATGCTGGGTCTGTGGGTGCTGTCGGGTGGTGCTGAGCAGGAGGAGCCCGGTGACGCCCGGTGGTGGTGGTGGTGCTGCTGCTGCTGCTGCTGCTGCTGGTGGCTGTGTCTGGGGCGCTGCCGGGTGCGCGGCTTTGTACGGCGGCAGCTTTCCCTTCATCGCTTTCTGATTGCCGGGAGTTTCCGGCCGTGCTTTCCAGTCTGTGCTGGTGGCTGTGGTGGTCTTGGGCAGTGTTTTCTTGGGTTAAGTGTGGCTGTGGTTGATGTTGTTAATGCTCTTTTTGTCTTTAGACGTTGTCTTTTGCCTGGTGGTTTTGGTGTAGTGGAACCCTACGTTTCCTCCACGTCATGTATTTGCAATGATGTGGTGTGTTTCTTGTGATTTTCCTTTCTCTCTGTGGTCATCTCTTATTCTTCATGGTTTTTTCTGAGTTTCTTTTATTGCCCTTTACAGGACACTGCATCAATTGTTGTTTCGTATCTTGGGCTTTTCCCTTTTTTCGAAAGGTATGTCTGATGTTGGGTAAGGGCAGGAACGGAGTTTTTCAATTTGAAGAGTGCTGAAATCAATCTCGCTGAACTCTTCTAAAGTTTAATATTGTGAAGATTTTTAAAGTAGTGTTTTCTTACTGATTATTGCTCTTGTCAATATGTGTCAACTTGGTTCCTAGTGTTGAAAAAGGAAGTAGTGGTACTTGTAAATATCTAGTAACTAACTCGTAAATTTCTGTTAAGTTGCCGAGCTCTTTGACCTCTTCCAGCTTTTAATGCATTTGAGTCAATAATTTTTTTCTGTAAATTCTAGTTGCAGACCTTTACTGCTGGGGTATTCAGCACAAACCTTCTATTAGTCTGCCTGGAAACTTGTCCCTTGAGTGGGGGCACACCTCTAGGTTATTGCTTGAGGTAAAACAATAGTAATTGGATTAATTACATATTTCTCTAGTTTGTTATTAATCTGTCTTTTGAAGGATTGGTGTAGTGGAGCACTGTAAAAGTAGTTACAACTGTCTGTAATGTATCATAGATAATTCTGATCAAAATTATTTGAGTATTGTCATGATTAATTTTAATTATTTGTTTTTCCCATATTTCCCATATATTTCCTTTTTAAATGTGTAAACAAATATTTCCCTAATCTTGCAGGACAAATTTGTATAAAAGGTCAATTACACATATATAATTCTTTTGAGATGAACCATTTACCTACTGTGGGACTAGGAGTGTAGTAAGCTGCCTCCAGACTTCTTTGAGAAGGAGTTTAGCAAGCAAGGAGGTATTTTCTGAACCTTAGTGGGAAGCCTTCTCTGATAAATGTTGTCCAAAGCTTCCATTCTGCCTGGGACACTTCCCAAGTATTTTTGTAATTCTCCATTAGATTTTTCTGTTTTTTTACCTACACTATGCTTGTTTTCTTTGTATTTATATGAATAAGTTCTCTCTTTTTAACCTTTGATAGAGTTGTATAATGGTTTATTTCTCAGGAACCTCAGGAGCTCATTAAGTCATTGAGTTGAAGAGATGGCTCTGGGTCTAAGCACCTAGGCACTGAATGTTGATGAAGCTTCTGCAGTGTCTTGCTTCCCTTTTGCAGTTTGATTTTCATTGTGATGGAGTTTAAGACGTCTCCTCTAAGCTGTTGCTTTTGAACGATAAAGGGTTTTCAAAGTTAATTTTAATTGTCTGTTTTGCCCTGGATATCCCAAGTGCAGTGTGATGCTGAGAGGAGGTGGTATCAGAAGAGCCTGTTCATGGCCTTGTCCAGTGATGCTTTCAGCTATGTCCCCAGGAACGGGTATCACTCAACCTCTCTAATCCCTATTCTGGTGTTGTATCACCAGAATACAAAAAATAACACAAATGTATTTCTTCTTTCATGTTTGAATTCCCTGTATTCCAGCTTGTGTCATTACCACCGCTCCTGTTTTTGCCTGAGAGTGATTTAGTTCCTTCAGCTGCCTCAGAAAAGACAGAACCAATGAGGTCCTCATTCCTGACATCACAGGATACTTCTGGATAGGAGCATTAGGAGGACAGTGGTACAATGTGGAAGTTTCATCTTGAGGGGTCCTGCTGTGTACCTGAATATATAAGAGAGCTGGTGGAAAAGCTCACCAAGCCACTGCCCGTAATTTACAATCAGTCCTGGCTAACAGAGGAGGCCCCAGGAACCCGGAGTGTGGCCAGTGTTATGCTTATCTTCAGGAAGGGTCAGAAGTAGAATCTGGGGAGCTACAGGCCTGTCAGCCTGACCTTGGTGCTTGGGGAAGCTCATGGAGATCATCTTCAGTGCCCATCACATGGCACCTCCAGGAGATCCAGGGGATCAGGCCCAGCCTGCATGGGTTCGTCAAAGGCCTAACTGCACGACCCAATTTCCTTCTGTAACACAGTGACCCTCTTAGTGGACAAGGGAAAGTCCAGAAATGTTGACTTCCTGCACTTTAGAAAAGTCTTTAACACTGTATCCCACAGAACTCTCCTGGAGACACCTGTGGCTGCTTGTGGCTTAGATGCTCTGTTCTTGAGTTAAAAACTGGCTGCAGGCCTGGCCCAGAGAGTGCTGGTGAATGGAATTACTTGCAGCAGGCAGCTGGTCCCTAGTGGTGTCTCCCAGGACTCTGTACTGAGGGCTCTGTACTGTACTGTTTCTTATCTTTATTGATAATCTGAGCTCTTGAGGGAATCAAGAGCTCCTTTAGTCAGTTTGAGGACAACACCCAGCTGGGTGTGAGTGCTGATCTGCTGGAGGGCAGGAAGGCTCTGCAGAGGGATCTGCACAGGCTGGATCCACAGGCCAGGGCCAATTGTGTGAGGTTCAGCCAGGCCAAGTGCTGGGTCCTGCCCTTGGGTCACAGCAACCCCCTGCAGCTCCAGGCTCCAGGCTGGGACAGCGTGGCTGGAAAACTGCTGAATGGGTGCAGGTTTTCAATGGCTGGACACGAGCTGGAGTGTGCCCAGGTGGCCAAGAAGGCCAATGGCACCGAGCTTGTGTCAGCAATAGTGTGGCCAGCAGGAGCAGGGCAGTGGCCAGCAGGAGCAGGGCAGTGGCCATCCCCCTGTGCTGGGGGCACTGGTGAGGCCACAGCTGGAATCTTGTGTTCAGCTTTGTTTCCTCACAGCAGGAAGGACACTGAGGTGCTGGAGCATGTCCAGAGAGGGAAATGGAGCTGGGGAAGGGTCTGTAGAGTGAGTCATATGAGAAGCAGCTGAGGGAACTGGGTGAGTTTAGTGTGGGGAACAGGAGGCTCAGGAGACCCATATCACTATGTATGATGATCTAAAAGAAAGTTATAACCATGTGGGAATTGTTTTTTTCTCCCAGCAACTAGCAATAGGAAAAAAAAATGGCCTCTAGATGTCCCAGTGGAGGTTCAAGTTGGATATTAGGGAAAATTTCTTCACTGAAGGAGTGGTCAAGCATTGGAGCAGGCTCCCTGGGGAAGTGGTGGAATCACCACCGCTGAAAGTGTTCAAAAATTGAGTAAATGTGGCACTTCATTATATGGCTTAATTATATGGCTGGGCTTGATGATCTTGGAGGTCTTTTCCAACCTTAGTGATTCTATGAATCTGTATTTGGTCCTCTTGTTTTTTCACTCAGCTAAATGGGAAGCAATCAGTTGTGTTTGCACAGAGCAGTATCCTTGCAGTGATGCAGTGCTGGAGGTTGTTTGAGCACAGGAAAACAATCTCTTTGTGCCATGCAGGAGAAGGCTGGAGCTGCTGACCTGGGGAGATGCTTCTGGATTGATAGTTGGAGGGTGAAGGAGCAGCTGGTGCTGGTGATGTCTGGGCAGTTCCCTTCATGGGGAATGCTGTGCTGGTTGGGTTGGACCATATTGAGTGGGAGTGTTTGCATGATGGATCTCTTTGCTTGCTAATGATGTTTTGGGATGAATTGTCCAAATCTCTGCAGACCTTCATGGGTCCCCTCCTTAATTCTTTGAGGTGCACCTTGTCTATGCCACCCTGTTTCTTCTAAGGCAGTGCTGTGGTGTTGCAGAATGGTTATTTTTGGTGGGATGATGGTTTGGAGGTGGCTTTCAAGTCTTTGCATTATTGGAGGGTCTAGAAGGCAGAGTGAAGTGGTGGAAGAGAAGGAGGTATGCAGGGCAGGCATCATGCCATTTGGGGCAAATGGGTGCCCCAATGGTCTGGCAGCTATAAGAGGTGCCTGGGGGCTGCAGGACCACCATTCCCTGAGAGCGTGCTATCCATAGCCTTCGATCCAGGCAGGATGCATTGGCAAGATGGGCTGCAGGACAGAGACTCATCCCCTCACAGCCTGAGGGGACCATGTCTTTGCATGTCAGGTATAAGCATGGAGCACAATGAGCACAGCTTTGCTTTTTCATTCTTTTTTGTTTTTACAAAAAGTCTTTATTTCTAACAAAAGAATAAATAAATAAATGGCCAACCAAAGAAATAAATAAACAACTAAGTTAATTAATTAATTAAATAAGTAAGCAAACAGAGTTCTGTGATAAATAGTGATTGGCATTCCCACAGTAGTTCCCCAGTGTCCATGATCCCCTTCCCATTCATCAGGTGAGGTTGCAGTCTGGCTGAATGCTGTAATTCCACAGGTAACAATACCATCTGTATCCCCAATGTCTCGTAGCTGTCCATGAATGTGTAGCACAGAAATTTCCTCTTCCTTCCTCTCCAGTGCCTGTGGTTTGGGTGTGGGCTGTGCCACATATTGACCCCAGTGCCACCACGGTCATACCCCTTTCCCCATTAGCTCATTGGTACCAAGTGATCCCAGTCTGGGCTCCTGCTGTCACCACTCAATCCATGGCTACTGGTGCTGGCTGGGGATGGGTGTTTGCTCTCCGTGGGTTTAGTGGGGTCCAGAGCAGCTTGGTGCTTCATGCGCCGTATGAGTTTGTCCACGTGTTGGAAGCAGACACGAGCTTCGAGGCGGACATGGTCCCAGGCGCAGACGCTGTGGTTTTGTGCCTGGAGGAAGGCATGGATGGCACTGAAGTACTTGTTGATGGTGTTGCGTGGTCCTTTGACGAGCAGGGCGTTGTTGGGGAGGCATTGATTGAGGTAATGGATGTGGTGATCCAGTTTGTTGAGGAGGAGGTTGTGAGCGTGGCTGGGCCAGTGCTGGCGGGCGCTGTTGGAGCTGAGGGTTTGGAAGAGGTGCTGGAGGATGCGTAGGGCGGTGGCGGCAGCTTGATGAGGGCTGAGGTTGTTGGGGAGGAGGCTGGCATTAAAGAATGGTGGGTTCTGGAGATTGCAGGGCTCTGTTGTGCTTGGAGCCATGTCCTTCAGAAGCTGGAATGTCTCTCCAGGATTGTGGCTTCGCAGGTGTCGGCATGGGAGGCCAGTGGTGAGAGCCACGATGAGGAGCAGCAGTTTCAGGGTGCTGTGCCACAGGCAGGGCTGTGCACATCCAGGTATAGCCATGGTGGAGCTCTAGGCGCTGTGCAGGAGCCACCAGTGTCTGGTCTGGCTTGGTGGTGGTGGTTGCTTTGCCTGGGGTGCTGCTGGGTGCGCAGTTTTATGAGCCCATGCCCAGGCTTTCCTTTCATCACCATCCTCTAGAGAATTTCCCTTTTCCGTTTTCACTTTTGTTTTTTCTGTTTGCTTTCTCCTGAGGGCTTTGGTGCTTGTCACTGACCAGGAGGGGACGCTGCTATGAGAACGGGAGCTGACACTTTCTCAAGGCTGCTGCCAGGGGGAAGCCTGGCTCCTGAGCTATTACAGGAGACGAAAGTGTGCCATAAGTTTTCTGGCTGGCTGTGCTGGGGATTTGTTTCAGGGTTGTGTTTTCATCTTTTGTGTGTTTTGTGTGTTGCCTTTTTTTTAGGGTTTATTTTGAAATTTCTCTGCCTACCAGCATCTATTTTTTCTTATTGCATGCTCTAATATGATTTGTATATAATGTTTATTTTGCATGTTAATTAGTGCTTTCTTATATTTTTAATTGACAAATATTGTTAATTTCTCAGTATTTTAAAATTCTATTTGTATGTGTATATGTATACATATGCTAATACTTTTTTTTTTTTTTTTTGTGTTACCTGTAGCTTTGCTAATGCAAGAGTTTTTCCTCTCCCTGCAATATCTTGCAGAATATTTTTGGAGCCATCTCTCATACCCCTGTATCCAGAGTTAATTCCCCTTGGTATGTTGGTAGTTAGAAATGAATGCACAGATGTCACACAGGATTTTTTAAATTTACTATTCATGCAGTGTTTGTTCTTTCTGGATTTTGGGTTCTTTTTAAAATTATGTTGTGGATTCTTTGTGAAAACGTGGTAGTGTTAGATGGTCTGAGGGCAGGAGCAAGAGGGAATATTTCTATTTCATGTGCCAGCCCACTTACATGTGAAAAGTGAAAGTGGGCAGTGTTCCAAGTGTGAGTCATCACTGCTTTTGCATGTAACTTCAGCAGCAAGAGATGCCCATGGTTGCTGATAAAGCAAGAATGGGATTTTCTCCTGACATTTTTTTTTAAAAATTAACCCAAGTAATGTGTGTATTGTTGATGTAAAGTCTCACTGTGGATTTTTTTTTTTTTTGGTTTTAGGTTCTTTTGGTGTATGTTACATTGGGATATGCTGTCTTCTCTGTTCATCTGTTGCAGAGATCTTACAAATGTGTCAGCTGGTGTGTGTGGTACCCAGTGAGCTGCTGGGTGGAATTTAAATTTATTATGTCTCACCACTTACTCTGCTTTCATCATTTTCTGCTTCACTTTTTGAGCCTATTCCTGATATTTCACTTTTGGCTTTAGGCAGCTTCTCCTTTTGTAGGTTAGGAGATATCTGTGATGTTTGAAGAGCAGAGTGTCTTCCCCGATATTTTCCTTTGGGCAGGCATGAACTGCAGACATAACTGCCTTGCACGCATATTTTCTAATGAGTTTTTAGTTTGAATGTGCGTATGCACAAGTAGGATACAGATATTCAGTACTGATGTGGTTTTCTCTTGCCTGAAGTGCAGTGAGAATAATTGCTACCCATAACACCATCTTCTCATGCAGATTTGATCATATCTTGTCCAGTTCGTATAGGAGGAAAATGTTAGTGTGCTAGTTCATGTCAGCTGTGTTCACATCTCTTCTCTAGATCTTCTTTTCATGGCATTTTCATCAGAAGGTTATGAGAGTGCTGCTTTTGAGCAACCTGCTAAGACTTTTAATGTGAATTTAGTTGTGTTTTGCCAAGTGATTCAGGCTGGAGTTCCTAAGGAGGGGAATTACCAGGGAAGGAAATGTTGATGATGTAACAGCACCATTACAAGTTACAGAAAGCACATACAATACTAAAACTTGGCCACATTATTTCATATTCAGTGATGGAGGATTTGGTATAGGAGACAGGGAAGTGATGCACAGAAGTGGAGCAAGGTGGAGGGTGCTGTCCACTCTGAGAAAACATGTAAGGCACTATGGCATTTGCAGAGAGGGGTTTGATAAAGAAGACATATATCCAGTATTTGAAAAAGTGTGAAAATTTGTACATTACTACTTAGACTACTATTACTTACTAGACTTACATTACCAAAACTACTTACATTACTTAGACTACTATTACTTACTAGACTTACTACTACTTAGACTACTATTACTCCAATCTATTTTTGGATCGGAGGAGGTGAGGAGAACATGAAAATTAGGAGACAAAAACCAGATTACCAGACCCACAGGTGGAGTTCACCCAGAGAGAGAAGGGCAAACTTCTTGCCTTTTCTCCCAAACTGAGGTCAAAGTACTGCTTTGGTTTTGCTGGCATGTCCTGTCATTTCAGAGTGCAAGCTTTCTAGTGTTGCTTACGTTCTTGCAGAAGACCTAGAAGAATGATCTAAGGCAGTGGTTTTCACCTTTTTTATGCACCCTATTAGCAAAAAATATGTGAGCACTCATCTTCAGTATATTTTTACTTCTGAATTATATACATATACCCCTGTACTAGTATATATATATATTATAAAATGTACACTAAGATAAAAATGAAAAAAAGGAGAGAAAGGTTAAACGCTGTTTTAAAATTATCTTAAGTTGTATTTATCAAATCCATTTTCTTCCTGCAACCCAATTGATTGGATACCCACCCCACTTTGGAGACTATGGCCTGAGGTCTCCTGTAAAGGAGTTTAAATAAATTTTCTAGTCATCCAATAGTAACTGGTTTTCTGTCTCTTTTGATGTATTTGTTGTTTTCGTAGCTGACATTTCCATTTTTAGAAAACAGGGCATTGTACAAGGGCAAAACCCTTAGACTTATATCCATGTTGTGATTACAGTCCTGGCCTGACCCCAGGCCTTTGAGCCACAATGCTCAGTTCTCTTTCAGGCAGTCTCACTGGAAGATGACAGTTCAGTGTTGGGAGCTGTGTGGGATATCATTTAGTTATTGCCTTTAACTTACCATTAAGAGATGAAATATTTGTATATAGCACAAAAAGTGTCTATAAAGTAGGTTTATTTTTAGCTTGAGACTCCAGGTAAATTTTAAGCTCTGCTGCACAACATAAGGTCAGCTTCCACTCAAACCTCCTTTAGTTCTTACTTTTAGAATTTTGTTCTGTCTCTAGTGTGCAGTTCATCAGATCTGTAGTTTCAGCTATTAATAAATGGTGTTGTCTCTTCCAAGGATTACTATGGAATTACATTCCCGGCTCCTGCAACCTTGACAGGCAGAGATGGGAGCCTTGCTAACAACCCATACTCAGGTGAGTGCTAGTAAAAGATGAGGATGGCAAATGAGATATGCTGGTTTCTCAGTGCAAGTCATCCTGCTGTTGCTCAAAGAGCATCTGCTTTTCCCTTCTGTGGTCAAAGAAATCCTTCCTTGTTCCTTCTCTTGCTCTTTAGCTGTCATTGTGCAAAAAGATGGTATTAATGCCACCCAGGATTTCACCCAGTGCTTTTCATCCACTGCCAGTTGATTGCATCTTAAAACTGTAGCCATAGGCATTGTGGTTCCTATAATGATGGTATTAAGTGCTCTCATACTTCCTAGTAACCAACAAAAAGGAATTCTGGTTGGGAATGAGGTAGAAGGGATTGATGTATGTCACCTCCTTGGTAAACATGTGAACATGCTGCTCTTTAGGCTGCCAAAAAGTACAAGTGTTTGTGAATTTTCTGCTTCATGATCGCTTTTCTTGGAAGGCTGGTTGTGGGTT
Organism: Taeniopygia guttata; assembly: GCF_048771995.1. NCBI lineage: Eukaryota > Metazoa > Chordata > Aves > Passeriformes > Estrildidae > Taeniopygia > Taeniopygia guttata. The sequence goes on along the minus strand of NC_133063.1, from coordinate 45,670,098 downwards.
AATAACTGAATTTCCCTTCCTGCTTCTTCAATAAGGTGGCCCACGATGCAAGCTTTGTTTTCCTGGCCTTCAGCTACTGTCTTCAGAACTGTGGTGGTGTGAGGAACTGGACGTCTTAACTAATCATGCTTGACAAATAAATAGACATTGGCAAAAATATGCCCATCCCTGCCTGTAAATCTTAACCTGCTTTCAGCCCATGAAGCTTAGCTAAACAGGTTAACCTCCAGGAGAGTCACAATTTAACCCAACAACCATTGGCTCTCTGGCTATTTACCATGCTTCTGCTTTTAGCATGTTTTATTGCAATGATCTGATAGCAATGAGTCTGCTCAGACCGTGTGAGATAGGTAAGTATTGGTATCTCTCTTTATCAGTGGAGTAGCCATGGCACAGACTTCTGTGCCATGAACAGGCAATATCCCTGTGGCTGTCAGGAACAGAAACTGGGTGATGGCTTCCCATAAACAACTGCAGGCTTTCAGGTGCAGGATGTGTCCTGTTCTGTAATTGTCTGCTTCTGTTCAGAGGATGTAAGTCGATTGAATTCTCCACCTTTGCAGTATCTTTGATAGCTTTTCTGACCAGTTCTTTCTTTCACAGGTGATGTAACAAAATATGGCCGTGGAGATACTGCCTCTCCTGCTCCTGCAACCACTCTGGCCCAGCCACAGCAGAACCATACACAGACTCACCACACGACTCAGCAGCCCTTCCTCAACCCGACCCTGCCCCCAGGGTACAGCTACACTGGGCTCCCTTACTATGCTGGGATGCCTGGTGTTCCCAGTGCATTCCAATATGGGCCAACCATGTTTGTAAGTGTGACAGCCTCAACTGTAATGCTCCCTGCATGCCTCTCTAGTTTTGCTTTCTCCAGCCCAAACACTCCACATCTTGGAATTATAGGAAGGTTTGGGTTGGAAAGTATCATCAAAGACGGTCTTGTTCCAATCCACCTGCCGTGGGCAGGGACACCTTCCACTAGACCAGATTGCTCAGAGCCCCATCCAACCTGGCCTTGAACACTTCCAGGGATGTGGGCCATCCACATCTTCTCCAGGCAGCCTGTGCCAGTGCCACACCACCCTCATGGTGATGACTATTTTCTTTATATGTAATGTGAATCTACCACCTTTCAGTTTAAAACACCTGCCCTTCATCCTGTCACTGCCTGATAAAATGTTTTTCCCATCTGTCCTATAAGACTCCTTTAAGTGTAGAAAGATCACAATAAGGTCTCCCTAGAGCCTTTTTTTCTCCCGGATGAACAGCCCCAGTTCTCAGCGTGTCGTCATAGGAGAGCGGAGCCCATCCCCTTGATCATCTTTGTGACTTCCTCTGGATCTGCTCCAACAGGTCCACATCTCCCTCATACTGAGGATTCCAGAGTTGAAGTCAGTATTCAGGTGGATTCTCATTAGAATGGAATATAGTCAGCTTCCCCAGTCTGCAGGAGAGCTCCAAAAACATGCAACATGAGAAAATAGCTGCAGTCTCACCCAGAAGAAAACAAAAATTTTTAAAGGCAAGAACTCACGCACCCCTGTGCAAGTTTTTGCAAGTTTCTGTAAATAGCTGACAGTGGCATTTTGTGGGCTTGCTGTGCCTGAAAACCCTTACTAGTCCCGGAGAGTCAAGGGGAGACCCAAAGCTGAATCAGTGAGCCTAGATGGAGGAGACCCCATTAAGAGAGCAGGGCAGGAAGTCTCAGGAGGAAAAAGGTTATTTGGGAAGAGGTGTTGCTCCAGGCAGAAGGGTAGATGAGGCTATTAAGGGCCCTGTAGGATAGTATTTTATGAACAGCCTCAGGCAGGAATTGATATTTACTTTGAGTCTGTGGTTGTTCTCAGGTTTGTGGATAAAAAATTGCTGTTTACATTCAGCATATGAAAGAAACACGCAGCCTGTTCTGAGGGAGGGCTGCACTGCAATCACAGGGGGGACAGATCTAGGAGAAATCATGTGAGGCAAATTCACTATAGCAACTGCTGTATTTCCACTATTATTGCTTTAAGCAGTCCCATGCCATCCCAGTCCTCGCAACTCCAGACTGAATTCCCGACATGAGGTGGAAGGTGCCTTCCCCACTAGATGGCAGAGGGAGCCTGTGCTCCAGCTGACGGCCGTTTTTGTTCCCGTCCTTTGTCTAGGTACCTCCAGCATCTGCTAAACAGCACGGAGTCAACCTGAACACGGCATCGACTCCCTTTCAGCAGACGAGTGGCTACAGCCAGCATGGCTATGGTGCAGGTAAGGCCCCAGCCCTGCTCCCCTCTGAGCACCCACGGTGCTGCTCACGCACCGTAACGCCCGGTCTTGTGCACCCTGGCAGGCTACGATGACTTATCGCAGGGAACGGCACCTGGAGATTACAGCAAAGGAGGCTACAGTGGGTCATCTCAAGCACAAAACAAATCTGCTGGCACTGGACCTGGGAAAGGTAACACTTCGAGACTGGAAGTTCCTCTGGAGTGGGATTTAGTAGGGCAAACTCCCAGTGCTGTGCAGTCAACACAACAGCCAGCTCTAAAGAGGGTTGTGATCCAAGCTGTTTCTCCATCTCCTGTATACAAAGTGCTTTTCTAATGACCCAGTTGTTCCTTCTAAACCTCATGGCTGAACTTGGCATAAAGATTTGTGCAGCTGATGCACAGCTTGATCCAGTTACACATGGGAGAAATGGTATGCTTCCTAAGCCAAAGCATTCTTTGCTGAAGAATACAGTGATCCTTCAACAGTGCTGCGATTTTAAAACTTGAGCAGTTCAGTGCTGTTGCTGAAATGATCCTCTGCCAAATCATAGCTAGATTTTTAGTTTTTTGGAAGGCACCTGAGACACCCACGTCTTAGAGAGGAGCAGGGCACTTCGTGAATCTCTGGGCTGCCTAGATGCTGCCTGTAGACACTCATAATGTTGTGTAGTGCCTTGAAATGTTTCCTTTGTGACTGTAAAAGCTGAAGAATTTATCCAGATCTTACAAAAGCTTTATTTGGCACATGCTGGTTAGATCTGAGAAGTGTATACTGGGCCGCTTAGCACTATATGGTTCATCTTCATTCTAAAGCAAGTACAAACCATTTGCTCTGCATTTGAAACACCAGGTGGTCACACTCTTTTCAGTGGAGAAGCAATCCAGGAAGTATCCAAGCAATTCAGCAGTGTCCAAGGAGGGTTACAAAAGCTTAGAGCAGTAACCCTTGAGCCCAGATCTCTGATTCACTGAACAAAACAACCGTTGGCTTTATTCTGATCCACGTGGAATTATCAGAGCCACTCTCTATAAAACTGTGAATAAGTGTCTCTGAGCCAGTGATGCTGATTCTGTCAGGGCAGAAGAGCACTGCAGACTTCACTCTTCTGTACGATGTGAAAGGACAGGGGCTCAGATTTGTAGGAGATGCTGAGTCTCATCACTCAGGGCACTACTGGAAAGCTCTTGAATGCTGCAATAGAGCCAAATGCACTTCGGATCCTAGGGGAGTGCTGGCTTTTTGTGGGCTTCAGTGAGTGGTCAGTGCAGCCAACTGCTGCCTGGTGAAGTGCATTGGAATGCGAGTGTTAATGGCTGGGTGTGGACCTGGAATCCCAGTGAGCTTCAACAGGGGGAACAAGAAGCTGAGCCCTTTCTTCTGTTCCCACGTGGGGAACAGAAAATGGAATGCATTCTGAAAATGGAGAAGCAGCAGGGCAGTGCATCCCCTGAGGCTGCCAGAGGTGCCAGGAGCAAAGCTTGGGATTCTGCTGGCTGGTGGGGTGACATTCTCACCTTTGGTGGTGTTTCTGTTTTCCAGGTGTTTCTGTGACCTCCAGTAACACGGGTGTGCCTGATATCAGTGGCTCAGTCTATAACAAGACTCAGGTGAGGAGTGTTGGACCCTCCTCCCTCAGGGCCCAAGGCTGATGACTCCTACTCCAGGCTGGCCAGTTTCAGGGTCAGCAGGCCACGGCATTTCTAATGCTGGCTCTGTTTGCTGCTGAAGTGAAGTCTCATCCTCTGTCCCACTGTTTCTGCGGTGTCAGCTCCTGACAGCAGCTGCTTGCAGAGGCTCAGTGCTCCCTGTGCTGCACACTGCCCACGCTACACCATGCCAGCAGTGTCCTGGGTGCAAATGAAGTTATGGGTGTTAGCATTTTTAGCCCAAATAGCCCCCAAAGCAGGTGAGTTGAAAGGCTGTTTGCTTTCCATCAGAGGGACAGGCAGTAGTGCCGCCTCTAACACCCAAGGGTCCCTGTCCCAAGCTCTCCTGTGGCCATTGCTCAGCATGCAGCTTCCCAAGCAAAGAAGAAAATGCTTTGACAATCTGATCTCTGCAGTGGGCTTATGTCCAGCTCCTGTTTGCTCCTCCCTGCACCCTCAGTGGGGGAAATAGGTGTCTGGCTGCAATCCATGCTTACAGGTAGGAAGCTAGCTATCAGCTCCATGCTTAGGGGTCAAGCTTTGGCCAGCTGGAGGAAAATATACTGCAACTTCCTGTGTTTTTGTTGGGTGCCCTGGATAGGTTGAGTAATTCTAGGCTGAGCCCTCTTACTAGGGGAAGGACTGATTAGGCAGCTGCTGCAATCCCATGTCCCTTTGAATGGAAAGAGGTCAGGAAAATAAAACCCTACAATGTCTGTGAAAATAATTTCAAGAGCCATTAGTGCAGAAATACAGGTGAGAACAGGAGCTGAAACTCATCCTCTGGTGTACTTGCAGGTATTCAGTGTGACTTGGCTTCCTTGTGGGGTAGGTGAAAGGTTCAGGTGATGTGTGTTTGGGCCAGTCATGTTCTGGTCTGCCTGGATCTACTCACACCAGTGTCTGACACTGTGCCCGTTGCCCCCTGTGCAGACGTTTGACAAGCAGGGATTCCATGCTGGCACTCCGCCTCCCTTCAGCCTGCCTTCTGCTCTCGGGTCCACTGGGCCCCTGAACCCTGGTGCTGCCCCGGGTTATGCTCCAGCCCCGTTTCTCCATATCCTCCCTGCGCATCAGCAGCCTCATTCCCAGATGCTGCATCACCACCTTCAGCAGGATGGGCAGGTGAGTCAGCCCCTTCTGCCGCTGCAGCATCCCCGAGAACACATTGCTCCCACTTCCCAGCAGGGTCTTGGGGTATTTATTTCCTTCTGCTGTTTGCTTTCCTCACTGGGAATGGGCCTTGGCAGCAGTGGCTGTTGACCAGCTTGGGGAGAGAAGCTGAAGTTCAGCAAGGGGAAATGCCACTTCTGTCCCTGGGGAGAAAACAGGCCTGTGCACCAATATAAGTCAGGAACCACCTGCTCAGCAGAAAAGGCCCTGGGGGCCTGGTGAGCACAAACTCCATGATCCAGCAATGTCCCCTTCCAGCAAAAAAGAGCAGTGACGCCCTGAGCTGCACCAGGCTCAGCATTGCCAGCAGGTGCGGGCAACTGCTCCCTGCCCTCTGCTCAGCCCTGGTGAGGCCACAGCTGCAGCATTGTGTCTGCTCGGCTCCCCACTGTGGGAGAGACATGGATGTGTTGGAGAGTGTCCAGTGAAGGTCTGATGTGGGGGCTGGATCCTGTTTCCTGTGAGGAAAGGCTGGGGGAGCTGGGACAGTTTGGCCCAGAGAGCACTGAGAGAGGATCTCATCAATGTACAGAAAGGGAAGATGTAAAGAAGATGGAGCCAGGTTCTTTCCAGTGGTATCCAGTGACAGGAACAGGGACAGTGGGCACAAACTGGAGCTCAGGAGGTTCCCTCTGAATATCAGAGAAAATGTTTTTGCTGGGATGGTGACCAAGCACTGCCCAGGAAGCTGGTGGAGTCTCCATCCTTGAAGTTGTCTGGGAATGATACTGTGATTCTGGGGAAGAATCAAGCATCCCCTGCAGGTTGCATGTCAGCTCCAATTCGGTTTCACCTGCACATGTGTTTACTTTTCCAACCACTAAATATTCCCTGAAAAAAACAGTGTTCATCTTTAGAGTCCAGTAATAGGACATGATTTTGCACTCCAAATGTGTGACATCCTTGTCTGGCTCACCTTGGGAAAGCTCCTTTGCTGTGCCTGACCCTGCTCCTCACTTCCCTTGTGCTTGAGCCTGTTGTGCTTGGGAGGCAGTGGGATGGTGCGTCCCCAAGCTCCTGCCGGGTGTGCTCATGGTTGCTTGGCCTGAACTGCAACCATGTAAGGATGTAGAGATGGTGCAGGGCAGAAACAGATCTGTTCGGGGGGGAGCATTGCTGTGCTGCTGCATGTCCGGGCTGTCCCTGGTGATTTGGGGCATGCTTGTTTTCCTGGGAATGCTGGTGCTGTTGCAGCTGATGCTCCTGTTTCCTTTGTTTCCCTTTCCTAGGGTGGATCTGGCCAACGCAACCAACCCAGCACCATGCAGCAAAAGTCTCAGGCTACCAAAACCACCTATGGCACTTCTCCATACTGGACAAACTAAACCCGAAACCGGGGAGGGGGGGAGAGAATGAAAAGAGAGGAGGAAGGAAAAGAAGAAAAAGAAAAGAAAAAAGAAAAGAGAAAAGAAGAAAAGAAAAGAAAAGAAAAGAAAAGAAAAGAAAAGAAAAGAAAAGAAAAGAAAAGAAAAGAAAAGAAAAGAAAAGAAAAGAAAAGAAAAGAAAAGAAAAGAAAAGAAAAGAAAAGAAAAGAAAAGGAAAAGAAAAGAAAAGAAAAGAAAAGAAAAGAGAAAAGAAAAGAGAAAAGAGAGAAAAAGCTGAAGCCTATTCTTGGAATTATTAGGAAAAATAACTGCTCAGCCAAATGTCTGTGCGGGGAGAACTGCAGCCAGCCAGCCATCCTCTGTGTGACTCGCCTGCTTCCTCTTTGAGTTGCTGTTATATGTAATATATTTATGTATGTATTTGTAAATGTAATAGAGCCTAAATGTGGTTTTCTGCATCTTGCAGCCTGTTTTATTTTCTTTGCAGGAAAACTAATTATTCATTTTCCATCGGCATTGTTCTTTGTTTTGTATTTTAAGTTCTATGGGTTTTGTAACTGTCAGACAAAGACAAACTGAGCCCTTTTTTTGGAGCTGGAGCCCATTTATTTAATGCAGTTCTAAATTCAGACAAATAAGGAGACCTGCCTTTCCAAAAATGTAAATCAAGATGTGTCCTGTTGGTTTGATTTTACCCCACAATCCCCAGTATAGCTGTTATTTTAGAGGGGGAAAATAAAAGAAAGAAAAAAAAGTTCTGTGGGCCTTCCCCTTTCTTTCATTTCCTCCCTCCCGCCCTCTTGCTGTGGAAGACAAGCTCTTGTGGGCAGTTTCATCACTGCAGCCTTGAGCTGCAGTCTCAACTTTTAATTCTTCAATTTTTTAATAAGAATAATAAAAAGGACAGGGTTTATATTTTTGTTTGTGCAGAGGCTTTTTGTTGGTGGTGATTTTCTCTAGAAAGAGACTTTGGATGGCTCAGTGTGTCCTGGAACCTCCTTTGCATCATTAGAGGGAAAAACTATGTAGCGGTTTCTTAAATAAAAGTATAAGCTGTGTCTTGTACCTCTTTTTGCCCTGAGCCACCTTCCCAGGAAAGCCAGAGCTACCGGATGGAAACTTCATCTGTCCCTCCCCACTTTTTTTAAAACAAAGACCTTGGAGGCAACTCCTGGTCCTTCTTGTCATGCACCAGTGCAATGAATGTTCTAGGAGTTTCATTTCTTTATAGCCCTTCCTCCACCTAATAAATATCTGGTCATATCACTGGTGTTTGTCTACATTTTGAAAGGCTCCAGGAGCAGTTTTACTCTTACAACCCATCCCATTCTACCTGTTTCTACAACAGGAGCCAAGCTGGGAGGGGTGAGAGCAGCAGGTAGGTCTTACAACAGTCAGTTTACCTGTGTGCTGACAGCTCTCAGGCACCCACAGCAAGGATGGGATCTGGGGCTGCACCCTTGCTGCTGCCATGAGCAGCCTGTTCTGCCTTTGGTGTCTCCTGGGTGGTGCTCCGAGTCCCTTTGAGCAGCTGGGATTGGTAAGAACAGAGCACAGCTGCAGCTGCAGCTCTGCCCTCTCACTTTGCTCACGAGCTCCATGGGCTCCACTGGGAGGAAGGACGGGTGTGAGAGCTCCTGAGGGAAGTCTCCTACCCCAGAATTACCCTTCTGGTCATCCTGCCCCTGTGCAGCAGAGGAGGTGGGTAAATGTAAAGTATGCAACAGGCATGGAGCTTTTATTATTTCAGTATCAACAAGAAAAAAGTCTGTTTCTATCCTAAGGACCATTTTTCTTTCTCTGTTACCAGCTCTTGGCCCCTGTGAGACCCAGTTCTCACCTAGGCTTCCCTCAGCCTCTGAGCAGCACAAGAACTATAATGGCATTCCTCTGCCCTGCCTTAGGTTTTGACACTGGTTGAATTCCAATAGCTGCTCCAAGCCCTTTTCAGCTGCTGTCCCACTGCCAACAGCTTTGGGGCCTGAATGTCAAGGAGGGCAAAAATGTTTCTGCAGGCTGGGGCCCATCAGTTTGTACAAGACTGCGCCAGCAGCTGAGCCCTCACAGCAGCAGCACCTCATTTACCTGTTTCAAATCACTGACTTGCCCAGGGCTGCCTTCACTCTCTTGAGGTCTTGTTCATTGACACCCAGTGCTGCCCTGCAGGTCTAGCTCTGTTCTTGTGTGCATGTCACAGTCCAGAGGCAGCTGGAGCTGGGGAAAGGCAATGGGAGAGATGGTGCCAGTCCCAAGCAGCCCCTGAGCCTCAGGTCTCACACCTTCCCAGCTGCCCTGGGGTCCTGCCTGCAGGCAGAGCATTGCCTTCAGCCACAGGCAGGCTCCTCTGCTCTCTTTGTGAGACTCAACAAAATGTTCCTCCCTCCCCTTACACTGTCACTTCGGCAGGATTTGCCTGCAGCAATTTCACTCTCTAAGCCCTGTTCCACTGATGGCAGAGGCAAGGTTGCCCAGCTGCACTTGGCTACCAAGGAAAGAAAAGGAAACACCCCCCCCCCCCCCTTTGCTGCCCCTGAGACTTAGCCAGGGCAGGGTGGCTGGACCCCTTGCCCTGCCTTTGGTCCCAAACTGCTGCGGGAGGAAGCAGCTGCTGGCAGTTCTAGGCAGCCCATGCTGTAGGGTCAGGCAGGAGAGAGAAGCAGGCCAGATCCCAGACAGCACCATCCCTCCTGCTCCCTTTCCATAGATTGGAGATTGCTTTTGGAAGGGAGCTCCAAAGTGCCATCGCCCTTCCTCCAGCTCAGCTGTGCAGCAGAAGCACTTGGGCTCCAGCCACATTTGACTCAGCAGCTGCTGTGCTGCCATCAATACCTAGTGCAGCCAGTGCAACTCCCTAACACTTGTCCTGCTAGTTTTAGCTCGACTGCAGCAGCTGGGGCACTGCAAACACCCTGCTCTCCTCCCGAGCCTGCAGGGAACAGCATGGGACCGGCAGGGCGGGTACCCAGCAGGGCTGGTACCCAGCAGGGCTGGCACCCTTCTCTACCAAAGCTGTTCCCTGACCCAGCAATCAAACTGCTCCTCCACCCTGTCCAACCCTTTCAGGACCACTGTGCTCCTGCCCTGCCAGGGCACTGGCCACCATTAGCTCTGGCCCAGATCCTGCTTCCCTGCTCCAGTCACATGAACCCATGAACCACCTTCTCACCGGTCTCCCCCTTCCTACTTAGGAAAACTAAATACAACTGCAAAGGTCTGGCCTTTTGCCAAAGTCCTCTAAATCAGTTTGTTCTTTAGTCTTAGGTGCAGGCAGCTGTCAAACTGCAGCATTATTCTGCAATAAACTTACTGGTGTATAAATATGTCCACTGATCCCAGAGCAGCAATGAACTCACAAACAGCTGCTATTCAAAGGTTTGAGTAATCCATGCAATGCTACCAGCTCAGACATGGAAGTAACTGCACAGAGATATTCATTTCACATTTTTATTAGTAGACAGATGTGCAGAAAAGACAAAATATAACTACCGAAGGAGAAGACAACACAAAAATGCATCAGTTAATTCTTTCTGGTAAATTATACTGAAGAAAAAAAGGAAAAGGTCCGGGAGTTCAGCTAAGAAAACTACTAAGAAATCTAGTGTACCCTGCTGGTTTCAGAATGGTTGAAAACTGCATTTGAAGGGACATGTAGCTGCAAATGTAAACGCTAGTATTGACTGAAACAGGAGAAAAGGGGCTAAGAAAAACCCAGAATACACAGAGCAGGTAAACATTTTTCTGCAATCTCTTAAATAGTTTCAAAAAAATCCCCTAATACTTCAGTTGTATTTCAAAAAAAGGAAACCAGCAAGTCAACAAGCAATGACACTGCACAGGACAGTGGGGAAGAGAAATTAATCTGGTTAATGTCGGAGCTCTCAAAAGGGGTTGTTTTGTCATTAAAAAAGGGTAACAGAAGAGTTGTAATAATGCATCTTACAACACCAAGCTTGGAAATACAAGTCACTGGAGAGTATACAGTGAAGACGGTCAAAAGTACAAGGGAAATCCTGAAAGATGCAGTATCCTCATTTCCAACCAAGTCATCAGCAAAGCCAGTGTTGCCACACTCTGCTCCTTCACTCCCTACTGCCGTCTGAAAGTTGGAGGTTGGGCCCCTGCCCTGGCGTGGCCCCGAGGCCAGTCCTGCAGCTGGGAGCATCAGGGGCCCATTTGCCAACCCTGGTGCTGACCTCGCAGGGCTGGTGTGAAGCTGGGGGTGCCCCACACTGTCACTAAACACAGGGGAGCCCTGCAGCAGGCTCCAAAAAGCACCTGGGGCTGAGTCAGTCCTTGCTGGAAGAAGGCTGACACTTCAGGAGGGTGCAGCTGCCTTCCCAGGTAACATGCAAGCAGGAGGGCGGGCGGCCGAGGGACCATTGGGCACAAGGAATTGCCACTTGGGCAGAGGGATGCACCACCAGGGCAGGGACTGTCCCTGCAAACCCCAGCCAAGTAACACTTTGGAAACAGATCTGCCTTGATCACCTCATGCAGAGCCCCGAGGGCCTTTCTCTCCATCCGGGCAGCGCACTTGGAGCTTTTTTGCTCGGTCTTACCCCGGGACACAGCCACGGAGCAGATCCAGAACAAAGCCTACTCCCACCAAAGCACCCCCGAGGGACCTGCAGCTGGGGACGTACCATGGAAAACCCTGAGACACACGGAGGGAAGATGTAGGCTCTGGTCAGGGTGATGCCTCTGTACCTCTGGGGACCAAGGGTCTCGCCCAAGCAGGGCCAGCACCTCCAATCTGCTCCTGGGGCTGCCAGGCCCGGCTGCCGATCCAGGGATCATGCAAAAGGGGAACTTGAGGCACCGCACCACAACCAAACACGAGCACGTTGCAACAGGGAGAGCCGACAGCCTGAAGAAGAGGGGTCTGAGACATGGACATGCAGGATCCCCCTGCCCATGACGGAGTGCCTTAAGCTCTGCCAAGGGCCCCCAAAGACATGCGGGAGGCTGAGCTTGGGCCATCAGCTGAAGCACACTGCTGAACAGCCTGTCAAAACCTGCTGCCGGCCAGCTCTGCTGTGGGGCTGCACATACTGCTGTGCCCCAGGGACACAGCTGGGCAGGAGAGAGCCCAGCCCTGCCAACCTCTGCCCACAGCACAGACAGCCCGGACACCCCATGGGCACCAAAGCGAGCTCCAAACTCCCCTGGCCCCAAGGGCTCTTTGAATTCTTCTGGGAAATGCATGCAAAATATTTCTTAGAAAAAAAAAAATCTAGTCTTTGTTACCTCTTACCACTCTGCTGAAAAACCACAGTAAAGAATTTGCTTCCATAAAAATGCAAGTGCTGGAGGAGAACAAACAGAATTCCCCTCTTTTAGGAGCTCTTCTGTGTGTAGTTGAAACCTCAATCCGTAACTTTAGCCTCCATGTTTAGGCAGAGAATTAGAATGGAAGTCAATGCCCATGAAAGGTGGGCAGAATTCCAGGTATCATAAGGGAGCTAGGATCTCACACTATATCACTTGGATTGTCTTTTTTGAAATCATAAACCTTTTTATTTCCCATGTACCTAATTACCTTTTCTGTGTAGACAAACCTGCATCTAAGCAAGTGCATGTCAGCTCTTTTTAAGTTCAGCCGCACAGAGCTGCACATGCCCACAGGTGACCTACTCAAGCGGCAGAAGGCAGCTCCCGATGCACAGGGCTGGGGGCTGCAGGGAGCAACGGCTGCCAGCCAGCATGGAGCAGGAGCAGATCTCAGCAGAACAGCTAAACTGAACTTTTTCAACTCTATCCTAGTCTGGGAAAAAAAAAAAAAAAAAAAAAAAAAGAGCAATGTGAAGTGTTAGGTGTTTATTTGATGCTCATATCACAAGCCTTTTCCAGAGACAAAGTTGCTTGTGCCCTCCGGGGCTCCAGGGGCTAGCTATTTGCTAACTTACTTAGCAGGCTGAAAAGGATTACTGTACCTTTCAGTGACATCCCGTCAAGCTCAACACACAGTAGCTTTACACTCTCTGCCCCACACCTTATAAAGGAAAAGCCACCACCACAAGGCTAAACGAATGTACACACGCTATTATTGTAAATGGAGCAGCTAAACCTTGGCAATTTGTTTTGTGGGGATTTTTTTTTCTTCCCGGTAAATGCAGCACTTTGAGCTCCCAAAAACCCGGCTTCCAATGGATTTGTTCCAGCTTTAAATACATTAAACATCTCAATGCAGGACTGTATTTAATTCAAGACTCTAAACATGAGCAAACCTGTTTTGCTGTGAGCATTTCGTAGAGAAGTGAAAAGGAGAGTTTATTTTTTAAAAAGAAATTGTAATACAGTGATGAAAGGGTTAAGAATGCAAGAATTCAGACATTCTGTGGAGGGTCTCTAAGAGGTCCATAAAAAAGAAGCAAACAGATCCATACAACAGGAGACAGCAGGAGACAAAGTTTTGTGTTGGGTTTTTTTTGTTTTTGTGTTTTTGTTTTTTTTTTTTTGACACCCCCCCCCACTTTTTTGCTGGACTGCTGCTAGGTTACCGCTGCTCCCTTCTGGCCTGAGTCGGCAGGGCAGTACAGGGGCATAGAGGGAGCAGGTCACGACTCCTCATTGCCAGAATCATCATCATCGTAACAGTCGGCATCCTCCTCCTCCTCATCTTCATCGTCAATGTCGTCATCGTACAAGTCGTCATAAAGCAAATCTGAACTGTTATCATTGGAAGGCACTTTAGTTTTGATGCAGTACTCTGCCAGTGTAGTGGGGACCTTCACGCCATCCTTCTCTGCCTCAGCTTTGGTAGCCAAAACCTGTTTCCTGTGGGGAAACACAGAGGGGATGTGAGCAGGGCCGTGTGCCAGTGGCTCAGCTCCCCGCCCTCCTCTCCAGGCCCTGCCCAGCCCTCCTGGCAGCTGGGAATGGGAGCTGAGGTTTGCAGGACGCACCACAAACAGCACTGGAAATAGATTTCATTCCTGCAGGCCCAGGCTTGGGAGCACGCCAAGGGGGTTTGCAGCATACATGCTCTTGGCCACATATGAAATCAGTTATCCCACAGACTCTGAACTAGAGACCTGCCAGAGGCCAAAGCAAATTCCATCCACCGTAGGGATGGTCAGGGATTTCCTAGAATGATTTATGGACTCTGCCACTGACAATTCTTCCACAGCATGCTCAAAACTGCAATTCCCACAAGCCTTTGGCAGCTCTCAGCTCCCACCGGAGGGTCAGAGCAGCTGGGGCACATGGCAGCGCCCCAGGGCACAGCCTGGGGCTCACAGAAGCCAAGTGTTTTCCCTCACCTGGAGCCAGGCCTGGCTGCTGCATCCCAGCAGGGCGGAGCAGATGGCAGCCTGTCCTCTCAGCCCCCCAGGACCCATCACTCTGCCATGCCCTGTGTGCAGTGCACCCGTCTCTGCTGGAGCCGAGGGAGCTGAAGGATTCTCTGCACAGAGTCCCCCTGGCCCCACCCAGGGCCACATCCTGCCTGCCCATCTGGCAGAGACAATGCAGATGTGGCCTCATGCTAGCAGTCCTGCTCCAGGTCGGGCTGTCCTTCCAGAGCAGCCTTGGCCCACACTCACATCATGCCCCTGCAGCTCCTGATGAACCATGGACTTCAAGGGCAGGACTGAGCAGTGGTTCCAGCTAATCCAACTCAGCTCTGCAAGACCTTGACAAATCCTGCTGATGCTCCTTTGTATTGGAGGGACAAGATTATGATTCATGCAGGCATAAAGCACAGAAATTAGTAGGATGCAGTCAGTTTGCATCACATCCCAAGCAATGCAGGGCTTAACGACAAGCAGGGACTTTGACTAGGATTTACTACTAGCCAATAGGTTTTGCAGAGCATCATGACATATTAGTCTGAAAAAAAAACTATTTAAAGAAAAATCAGCCCAGTCCTCCTGCCCCAGAAGTTTGCACTGCTTCTCTATGCTGAAAAATTCTAGAGGGACTTGAAGCATGGACTTTGAATAAGACACTGAAATTAATTTCCAAATGACATTCTGCTGCAAGATGCAGGTTTCAGCAAATTCTGGAAGCAGCCTGTTTGATAGGATTCAAAGCAGAATGCTGGTAGCCCAGCATCACATCTGGCAAAGCTTACCTTATGATTTCGGCGTACTCCTTGTCTTTTCCTTTACTGTCCCTCCATTTCCTGAACATGACTGATGCATCCACATTGGCTGGGGAGAATGTGTTTGGCTCATTAAGCAAAGAGATTACACTCAGTAAGATAGTCCTGAAAGAGGTAATCACAACGGCAGAGTCAGAGCTAACGCATTCATGGATTCTAGATATCCACAACTTCTTTAGGTGTTGCATCACAAACTTGTTTGAAGCCAAGTCTTAAGCTGAGGACAGTATTTTTAAGTGAGAAGAGGTATTTATGAACCTCAGGCCATGGACACTGGTATAGGAAAGGTGACACAACACAAACCTCATGTGACTACAGACCATTATGTCTGTGCTTGGGACAGGGCAGCACAGAAAGCTACAATCAGGCCAGAATTCAGCTTGTCTGCACTTTCCACAGATGGGGTGGGGCTGGAAATCTGCTCTGTGAGCTGTTCCTGGTGGCTTGCAGCCTCCATCAGGAAGCCAGGCTGTTTGCCTGCCCTGCAGAGGGAGAAGGACCACTATGATCCAAGGCCAGCAGAAATTACTGTACGACTGACTTTTCCCCTGCCCTGCCAGGTGGTTGGGAGGCTGAGGCTGGGGCAGGACTCCTTTCCTCAGCTTGTGCCCTGCTCAGGCTGCAGCAGCAGCTCTCAAGCTCTCAAGCACAGCAAGGGAAAGACAGTGTAGATGTCTTTTCAATGCCCAGGCAAGGTGCCAGGGCCCAGTGGGATTCAGCTGCTGGTACTCAGCAGAGCCAACATGAGCCAATCATGTAACCCCTGGCAGGCAGGCAGGCAGGCAGACAGTCTTCTGGGATTTCCAGCCAGGTGCCCTGTTCTGCTGGCATTTACCAGCTGAAACACCATCCTCTTGCCCAAAGCTTTCTCCCGCAGTTCTTAGAACCCTGCACTTGAAAGATGCACCTTTACTGCTCACACCGTGTCTCAACCAGCACAGACACTCATAGCCAGCCACCTGCTGTAGCTGCCACCATGACAGCATCACTCATCCCAGTGGTCTTGCCAGCAACAGCTTCCCTTTCCAGCGGAAGGGACAAACAAGGGATAGGGACAAGCTCTTGAAACACAGCACTACCTAACAGCCACTTTGCAGACCTTAAAGGAGACTGGGAGCCGCAGCTCTGTTTGCACTGATTCAGGGGCATGTTCAGAGCACATCTACCAGATCATGTATCTGGGTACAATTCCAGGAAATGCTTGGTCATTTGGATACTGAGTATTTTGAAAGATTTGAAAATAAACACTTGTATCTGAACAGACTGTTCAGCACAGCTATCAAGAGAGGCTTATACAATTCATTTTCTAAATTATAGAATTCTGTACGAAAAGAGAACAGCAGCTCTGGAATAAACTGTCTCACTGGATTGGAATGATGAGCATAAGAGATCATTTTCTACTTCATCTCAAGAATTCATTTAAGAGCCTTTGATTCTCTGCGAACAGGCCAGCATGTCAGTTCCAGCATCATGCAGCGGCTTTCACGTAGAGCAAACAAAGTCTAGGGAAGGTCAAGGACAGGAATTCATATCTGGATTTAGCATCTGCTCTACCACACTTCCATCAACAGTGAAGAAAAGCCAATTTTCACTATGGTGTCCAGACACCAAAGTTACTGCAAAGCTACTTAAATACACCAAGACAACTGTATCAGCAGTGAAGCTCTCCGAGCTCTTCCTTCCCATGCAGCACAACAGACCAGCTCCAGCACTGCTGATATCTTTAAAGCTGGACAGCGTCCTACAACTCAAACCTGGCTGCCCTGAACAAGGTACAGTAATAGAAAGGCACCCCAGCATGGGGGATCTGACAGGACTAAAACCTCTAAAAAAGCTCAACCATGTGGGACTGAAAACCTCAGCGCCAGATGCAAACTGCATGGGCTGGATACAGGCTGAGTCTCTGGAATATTGTCAGGGATCTGTCTCCCCTTCAGACAAGGCTGCTGTAGCATGGAAGAGCAGCCAGCAGAGGCTCAAGGAAACAGACCTGTTCTCGTTTTTTCTCCTGTATCAGCGTAAGAAGGCTCAGACACAGATCAATTTCTTCCCAAAGAGACATGACATAGACTGGCTGGTGCTCCCAACCAGCACATCCTATTATATTCCTTGTTGAAAAAGGAATTATTTTTTTCATTCCAGCTGCTATCTACCTTGTAGCCTTTTTAGAGCTACCTCAGGAGGTAGGTATAGATTGGTCCAAGTGCATTTTTGCCTTCTGGTATAAAGGTAAACGTTTTAGCCTAGGCTGCACTGACAGTCACGTTACTGCGTCAAGCCATTTGTGAAATCTGCCCAAATCTTAGGCGGCAAAAAAACCCAAGAAAAATGGCAATCCTCAAGAAACAAAGCAATAGGCAGACAGTACACCACCTATCCGCAGGAGATACAGGTGTACCAGTACCTTGAGTTCAAGCGTAGGGGAGGCAGAGGGGATGTGGAGAAGGACAACTAAAATGCTCAGAGAGCCCCAGCCCTGACCCTTCTACCACTCACTCAGCTCCATGGGACATAGGAAGCAGTATTCTCTCCCAAACAGATCAGAGCTGCATTCCTTCACATCTTGCTGGGTTTTGCTGTGTTTACTTATGCCTGCATTACCTAGCTCCCAGTGACAGGAAAGTCCATATTGATTGTGTTTAAAAAAATAAATGAGCCTGCTTGACACTCTTAGAAGAAGCACATGTGAACTCTCACAGTTGAAGAATGAATTTTCCCCTTCAGACACTTCAAACCCGTTCATCTGTGGAGAAATAGTCAACATTTGGCAAGATTTACAGAATTCAGCAGCAGAGGAGCAGCTCCCTCCCACATTTTCAGCCCCTCTGCCTCCTGTCTGACACTCTGAAGCTTTCCCAAGCCAGATGGGACCCCAGCAGGATGCACTTCTGCTGGCACTCTGCCCAACTAGTGATGGTTAGAAGTAAAGGACCAGTTTTATTTTCATTTGCTGATACATTTATTTGCTGAGGAATATTTTGACCTGTCACCTTAAGCCCAAGATGATTCAAGAGCTATAGCACTGAAAACTACAACTGTGGTGAGGGAGAGCAGAAATTAGAGAACAAACACCATGAGAAGTTCCGTGTCAGTCTCTACGGTTGAATATAATGAAATACTCAAAATGTACATATGATATAAGTAATTAATGCCCAAAGCTGTTTCCTAACTGTGAGTTAAGGCTTGTCACCTAGTTGGTTCTTTGTTTGACTGTCTTGTAATGAGAATGAAATTCAGCTGCCGTTTCAAAAACATGGACAGGTTAGGCCTTGAATGTCTCTGGTGCTTAGTGATCCTTTGTATTTTTCTCAGGAAGAAAACCAACAGCTGCTCCCAACACCACTCAGTAGGACAGGAGACAGACAAACAAAGGAAGGCAAACAAAAGGCAGAACTCTGCAAAGTCACTTCTGCTGGTCAGAATACTCAAAATCCTGTATTGGGTTTGCAGGGCCAAGCTTTGGTAGCCAGAGGGCTACAAGGATGGCTTCTGTGAGAAGCTGCTAGAAGCTCCTCTGTGCCTGGCAGACGTTGGCAGCTCCAAGGACACGTGTGCCGCTGGTCAAGTCTGTGCCAATTGGAAAGGGCAATAATGTCTCTGTGAAAACATACTTAAGAAGTTTTAACTATGTTCAGAGAAGAGTAGAGTGAGAACATGTGAGAGGAACAACCCTGCAGACACTCAGATTGGTGTAGAAGAAGAGGCAGGAGCTGCTCCACGTATTGGAGCAGAGATTCCCCTGCAGCCTGTGGTCAAGACGATGGTGAGGCAGCTGCGCCCCGACAGCCCAGGCAGGGCATGGGGGAGCAGAGATCCACCTGCAGCCCCTGGGGGAGCCCAGGCTGGAGCAGGGGGATGCCTGAGAGGAGGCTGTGATCCTGTGGGAGACCTATGGAGAGAGTATCTCTCACTAGAGCAGCTTGTCCTTGAAGGACTGCAGCCTGTGGAAGTGTGACCCACTCTGCAGCAGTCTGGGGAAGACTACTGCCCATGGGGTGGACTCATGCTGGCAGAGTTCATGCAGATCTGGCACGCTATGGGAGGGACATCATGGTGCAGCAGGGGAACACTCCTCATCCTTAGCAGCGGGAGAAACAATGTCTGATGAGCTGACTATAACCCCCATTCCACTACCCCCATACACTGCTGTGGTAGGAGATAGACTTGGGAAGGAGGGGGGGGGTTTATTTTTTCTTATTTAAGGTCTTATTTTACTTATTATCCTGCTCTGATTTTGTTGGTAACAAATTTAATTAATGTCTCTAATTCTAGCCTGTTTTGTCCGTGATGGTGTTTGGTGAGTGACGTCTCCTGGCCCTTACCTGCTGCAGAAGAACACCAGAACAATGAACAGATAAGTAAGGTTGTGAAGATTGGAATAATTCAGGTAGACTAAGGCTGGGAGCAAAAGGGAGAACTACTTGTAGCCCCAGGCCACTTCAGGACATCTAGGAAGGGGTGCAACACACAGATGGGCCCATGACTGAGAGGTGGACCAGACCATAGAAGCCATTACACAGGTTATCCATGAATGTGAAAGATGTGGTGCCATCAAGCGAGCCACACAAGTGAAATATCCCTGGACCAAGAGCTACATACTCACTATGGCAGAGGCAACAACTGGCTAGAAATGTACCATGCTTGGAACATGATCTCAGGTCTCAAGAGACACATTTTGTGGTGACATGGTACCCCAGAGAGAACTGAATCAGAAAATGTGACTAATTTTCAAAATAATCTCATAAACTCTTGAGCAAAGAAACATTAAGTGAATACATCACATCCCTTACCACCCACAAGCCTCCAGAAAGACTGAGAAATGCTGAAGACTGTTAAGAGCTTTAGGTAATGGGACATGGAAGCACTGGGATGCAAATTCTGCAGAAGCCACTTGGCTGGTCAATGCTAGGGGATATGCTAACTGCACTAATCCTGCCCAAACTAAGCCCACAGACACTGTGGGAGGATATAAGGTCCCTGCACTACACACAGGAAAGTGGCTGGGGAAATCAGCATGGATTCTCTGCCCATGAGAAAAGGAAAGCACATTAGTGGAATTGTCTTTACGCAAGGATCTAGGTGTACTTGGCAGGTAACGTGGAAGGATGGGGAGACCCAGTGTGTACCTCAAGGAGACTTAAACTTGGGGGAAAAACAAACTGTGTGAGTTTTATGTTGCCGGAAGTAAAGGAGCAGGAATGTCATGACCTGACAAAGAATGATTTTTGTGAGGAGCAAGGAGAATGTAATGATGATGTGAGCCAACAATCAAGGCTGGTGACCAAACAATTAAGTGTGCTGCTTCTCCTGTCCTGATCACCTATCCTCATGGAGTAGAGCATAAGTCACAGATCTGGAGGGGTGGAGGAAGCCATGAAACAGGAGAATAATATCCATCTGTGAAAGGACAGATTAATGAAGATGTATGTTTGGTATAGAGATGGTTCAAGGATGTAGTTTGGGTTTATGTGTGGGTAAGAAGGGATTCCAGTAATAAGAAAGAAATACAGTGAAACAGTTGGAAGAAAAATAAATTATGTGGGATCTAAACATGACACAAATGGTATGGAATAAAAAGTGGAGATTGTATTGAATTTGCTGAGCTGTAGCTCATTTTCCCTTAACAGCCCTAAGTGCTTTCCATTCAAAGTTAGAAAGGGATGATAACACGCAAGTGTTTTAGCTACTGCTGAGCAGTGCTGGCACAGCATCAGCACTGTCTCCAACATTCCCCACTCCCCCATCAAGGAGCTGAGAGGTGGCAAGATCCTAAGATGGGACACAACCAGGCCAACTGGTCCAAATTAACCAAAGGGATACACCATACCATGTAACATCAGCTCAGCTAAGTGAAAGAGGACAAATGAGGGACATTTGTTATATCACAATGTTTGCCTTCTGGAGCAACTGCTATGTGTGCTGAAGCCCTGCTTCCTAGGAAGTGGCTGAACATTGCTCACCAATGGTAAGTAGAGATTAATTTTTTCCACCTTTGCTTATGTGCACAAGCTTTTGCTATTGCTTTAGTAACTTGTCTTATCTCAAACATGGAAGTTGTTTTCTACATTATTTTTCTCTCTTCTGTCCCACTAGGAATGGGAGTAATAGAGCAGTTTGGTGGGCACCTGGAACCCATTACACATACTTTTCCACCAGTGGTACTTTGAAGAAGATAACAGCGACTGAGATAGGCTTCAACATTTGAGATAATTTGCCTTCTGAGTATGAAACCCTGTGAACAGGGAGCTCTGCACTGTCAGCCCAGGATGACAACACAGCAGACCAGTACATATGAACAGACAGACTGTTCAGACAGGCTGGTAAGTCTGGTTCCCACTGATTCAAGCCCTAAGCCCCACAAAACCTTAAATTCCCTCCCAAACCTCTCCCACCACAGGCCTTTGGTCTTGCAGAGATGGCAGGCCTTTGAGGTCACCACTGTAAAACATATTCAGTTACCTGACATTTTGGGTAGGGTTCCACCTCTCTGATGGCAGCTCTCCACTTTGTGGGTCATCTACAGGTGGGTGAAGAATTGAAATACATACATCTCCATTCTGCAAGACAGAAAAAAGCACTGAGAATAGCTTGTCTGGAGGCTGAGGCATGATGACTCAAATCCACCACTTTGGCTGTCTTCTGATCAGCTTAACCTTGTTGATATGAACATCCAAGTGCCAGCAAAAAACAGCAAGGGCTGGAAATGGTCCTGAATTCTTCCTGGATTTACTTTATACCCAAGGGTTAGTCTGCAAACTGGCAAAAAACTCCAATATAAAATCAAGAGGTTTAAAGAATGCACTGAAGTAAGCAAAAATAGTAATAATGTAATATAAGACTGAATTGGTCTCCAGATAGCAAGTACTACTGTCACAGTGACATAAGGTTTAATCACAGGAGACCCCAAGTAGGGTTAAAGAAAATTTGTATTCCCACTGGTAGCTTAAGCCTGCTACAGGAAATTTTTGAATTGAAGGGTTTAATCACTGTCTACTAGCAAAGGTATGAAAACATTGCGTCTCCCAGGACACAAGGATCTTGAACAGATGTTGTGGGGCAGGCTTACAAAGCTCCCCTAGGACACAGCTGTTCAAAATACCGGACGAAAAAGCAGGAGATGCTCTCTGAAGGTTTCAGCGAAAATCCCATGCTGCATGGAAAAGCAAGAATATTCTGGCAGCATATGGAAGCCATACAGCCACATAATCCTCAATATGCGTTCTACTCACCAGTGTTATGGCCTGAATATAGATTTAAAGTTTCATAATGCCTATTTAGGAAAGCTGTCAACCCAATTCTCCATCAGCCACAGCACTCTGACACAACTGCTTTGTAGGAGGGCTGGAGTAGTATCCAGCCCAGCTAATATCCTCCACTGAGACAGACGCCAGGGACTCAAATGTGTCTTAGTGCAAGATGAGGTGAAGGTGCAGATGAGGCCTGAGGCCAGCCAGCTGATATTTGCCTGTCCAGGCCCCATAGGCTTTGCTCTCTGTTGCAGCCAGCTGTGGGGCAGCATTCATGCTTGTCACCCCAGTCCAGGGCACAGGCTGATGACAGGATCAGCTCTGTCAGGACTCCAGGCTGACAGCTTCCCACACACCTGGTCTCACGTTCTTCCAACACTGCTCAGAGCACAGAGCAGGGCTGCTCACAGCAACAGCATCTGTGCCTTTGAGCCCAGGCCAGTGATTACAGCTACATATAGCAGCGGCCCACCTGGGGGGGTGTTGTGATCCGTATCCAGATTTCAGTGGTGCACTATTCATTCCAGGTATGCTAATCTAGCAGGCCCTTGTCACTTTGAAGCAGGTTTTAGTCAAGAACATAGCGAGGCAGCACCTGGAGCTGCTGAATTCCAAAGCACATACTTACATTGCTGGAACAGTTTGATTTAAGAAGGCTGTTTCCCTTTTAGGACCCCAAAAGGCTTGTGAAATCTTGAAATTTTTTTGGTATCACTCCAACCTGAAGTTAACTTTACTAATATTAGATTATGCTCAGTTTACTCTGCTATCACTAATAATTTCCATTAGTTTTTCCTTTAACCTTTTCCTGGAAGAATGCAATGCTAGTGACCCAGAGAAAGAATCTCAGCACTTGGGAAAACTTCCTAAAGCAATCAGGTCAGCAGCATGTGGACAAACACATATTTGACAAAATGAAGACAGAGGGAAGCAACAATGGGAGAAATTTTTGTCTTACCACAATCAGCGTTACATGTTTGGGAACTGCACTGCATTAAGAATCTGGAAGGGTAAAGGTATAATGGGACCTAATGAGGTCAGCAGAAAGTCTTAGGGATCAGGACAGTCAGGGGCCAAGCCTTTCCCTACATGCAGTTTTGGAAGACCTGAACAAGGAGAATGGGATATTTATCTACCATTGAGATATAGCCTCCATTTCTATCAGGACTGAGAACTGTTATGCATTAAAAATAAAGAGCAAGTGAATGCAGTTTTATCAAAATTCAATTAGATGACCCAAGTAAACCAGAGATAGGAAAAACACACATTGCTCAAGTCTCATTGCTCAGAACTGGAACGTCAGCCCCAGCCTCTTCATCTGGTCCTACCAGCAGATTCTGTAAACTTCTATTTTCTTTCATCTTCCTTGCACTAAGGGTTTTTTGTCCCCCTCCTCCTGAAAAACCCTCAAACCTCAAACACTTTGGTGAGATACTCTCAGTTTCATTTGGAGTTATCCCAGTGCCTCATCTTCATTGCTTAAATGTTATTTGCAAAACAGCCTGCAAGCTGCTTCAGATTCAAGAAGTATTGCTATGAACACAAAGCTGAGAGCTCGTGTAAACTCAGCAAACCCAAAATACACCCATCAAGTTTTGGGTTTGAGCAAACCCAAAATACACCCATCAAGTTTTGGGTTAGTTCCTCCTGCTGCCTTCAGTTGTTTCTAGTCAATTTTTCTCACCAGGACTGGGAAAGGTCCTTTCCAAGGCTCGTTTTTTGTACATTTCATTTTGGTAACCATTTGCCACCCACCTCCTGCATGAGCACTTCCAGATACAGAATCAATACAGACAGTATGGGTCTGCAATTATCTGAAGATTTCAAACTTGACTTTATTTACAGATCAAAATTCCATGTAACTGAAATAGAGCCTCAAGAGAAACACCATCCTTGGATACAGGAAAGATCCTGTGCCAAGTACAAAACCCACATCAGAAAACTGTCAGATAACTGATCTGAGCATGTCCCTGGATTTAGGGCAATCCCCTAAGCAGTCAATAATTAAAGTGGGTTACTATTCTGTTCTGCACTGAAGTTTGGCAAGGTTTCTAGCCATTTATTACTAAGCCATCAATGCAGATCTCACCATGATATTTGAAGCACACACATTCCAAGCTGGGCATTTGGCAGCAAGAACGTATCAGAAAGGACTTTCCAAGCCCAAGCCATCAAATGAAGCCTCGATTTGTTCAGGGATGTAAGAGAATGACATTCCAGTTTTCAGGCAGGTTCAAAGGAAGTCTGCAGAACCTCACATAAGAAAGCCTGTGATAAGGTGAGAGACCTGCACCAAAAGGAACATTTTGAAATCCTTTAGCTCCCAAAACTATAGAGGCCGTGCTCCTTAGCAGGTTGACATTCTTCTAGGATACCCAAAAGTCCAGCTAGGATTTGGCTGACCTCCACTAAAAGTCAAGTTTTGAATCAAAACAAGCCTTCAGCCTTCAAATACAACTCTATGGAACTGGGTGATATTGAACCAATTGCCTCTATATAGAATCATTCCTCTTCTGGACCTGCTGTGTAGTTCTATTTTGATCCAACTGCTGACAGTCCACAGCCTTGACTACCCTCTGAAAGTAGCCCATACATGTACTGAATTTAAGGAAGCAGGATGCTCTCTCACACACCCCAGAAAAAAATTATTTAAAAAACACCTTACCTCATAAATGTTGGGGTGCCACATTTTGGTCAGGAATCTGAAGGTAGGTGGTGAATATGGATAGTCAATAGGAAATTTAATGTGAGCCTGAAAAAAAGCAGAGTAATTTAGCTATGAAACAGAACAAAAAAGACCAACAAGCAACAACTACAGTGAAAAGATTGGGGGAAAAAAAATCATTAAGGCTACTAAATTGCTCATTTTATAAACGAGTGCCCAAGTGGCCCAACAGTGTAACTCTATGCAATTTCTTATGAGCAAAACACTAACTGAACAAGAAAAATCAAAACACCTGGGCTGGTAATGCTCAGAAAGCAAGCCAAAATGCATTTACCATGTCCTAATTCAAGAAGCACTATTCAACAGTTGTTGTTAAATACACTGGAAAATATGTAACTTGAGAGAGCACTGCTCTTTGAGTTCAAAAGCAGACTAAAAGATGTTTACTAAGCTGAAAAGACCTGTTTTATATTTGCCTGTAAAAATACTTAAAATTATTCTTCCCATGATAAAAAAAAAAAAAAATTACATAACTTGCTCTAGTTATTTTGTCTTTCTTTGAAAGTTAAGCTGGTCCATCCACCTATATTTCTAATACTACATGTTTTGCCACCACAGGCATTTTTGAAGTCTCAACATCATCAGTGTCTGTTTAATAAATCAGTGTGCCCTGAGGAATATTGATGGCTAATGACAGCAAACATCTTGCAGTCAACATCCATCTGTGGGGCACAACTCTAAGTTGAGTCAGTTGTGGGAAGGATGCAGAGATCCTGGCACTGGAAATTAACTTTTCTGTGCTGTCCTGCCATTCACAGTAGTCTGAATATGACTGGTCAAGTGTTGAAAATACTTCTCTTTGGAAGGTGGACTGGCACACTGCTTGCTGTGCTGTGGAGCACAAAGCCTTTCCTTGGAGCTGTTCAACCCACTAAAAACTCCTACTGCCAGTCCAGCAAGGGATCTCCAAAGAAGCATCTTCTGGTCCTTCAAGCACAGTCAGGTTCATTTGCAAGAATGCAAGAAGAGATCCCAAAAGCAAGATTCATATTTATCCTGGTTTGAGACAAATTTAGGAGGAAACCTAGTCACCCTAGGACAACATGGTAGGAGCAGAATTCCAGGTCACTCTCCTCCACTTAAGTACCTAACCATGCTACTTGCTCAACCAGAGAAACTTTGGAAAGCTTTATTCCATAGTATATAGAAGCAGACAACCAAATAAATGGATTACAGAACTGTTAAGTACCTGGCTACAGTTCTACTTATCAGCACATACCTTTGCCCTACAACCCAAATTTTATGAGGTCAAGAGTGTCAGATAGTCAAGAAAATAAGGTTTCCTATTCACCTTTATGAAAGAAATTCACCAGTTCACATGGCCTTATAGTCTGTAGATGCCTACTCATGACTGTGTTTCGGCATATTACAGCAGCACTGAGTCCTCACCCCACAGTCATTTGTCACAGCACACTCCCAGCCAAGAGATTTATGATCCACTTAAACAATCCCATAGTTTAAGGCCAGTTGCATAAATGCCATTGCTCCAAGAGCAGTGAGTGAATGGCTCTTGTCACCACACACTGCTGCAGCAACGACATGCCTGGGTCCACAACACGCTGCACAGTGAGTAGAGATCTGCCCAGGGCAGGTCACATTCACTCCAACTCAATTGCTTGCATCATATAGCTGCAGACTCCTCCAGACACCGGGGTTTTCCCAAGAAAGCCCATTCCTGTGTGTACACACAGTTTTGTGAGATCTAAGACACAAAACAGCAAAAGGACCTAAAAATGCAAGAGACTCCGGGTTGAGCTACCTACAAGATGTCTTAGCAAAATCTGTCTTCTACACAGCCACAGCTTCCAGGCGACCAAAACAAAAAGCCTTGTGCCAGTAGATTACCAGCACTGCCATGCTTATAGCCCATACAGATGTTCAAGGAGTGCAGTCTCATTCCTCCCAGTAAATCCCCTCTGCTTTCAAATTGTCTGATTCTGAGGGTTTGTCTCAGCAAGACCACTCCAGAAGCTGAGCCTGAGGCACCAGTATGTCCCTGTATGTGATGCAGACGCTGTAGATCCTGGATCCACAGGATTTGGAAAAACTTTTCCAAATTTCTAAATCCTGTTCGACAAACACAGTTCTTTATTAGAGAAGGACTACCTACCTACAATAACTATCACTATGGAATGCAGTATTGTGTCACATGAAGGATTCTCCTGAGCTCTAGGATCAGAAAAACGCAACTGGAGAAATAAGAGAAATCTTTCCTTCCACATGCAGACACCTAAGAACCTAGCTTCCCTTGTAATACATCACATATTTAGAGAAAGCAGTCATATTAAATGGTAATCAGCTATTTCTAACTAGTCTGTAGCTCTTTAGCACACTGAGATTCTGTACTGGAACATAAAGCAAATGAGGCTTCTCTACAAACCTGATTTCAAAATCAAAAGCTCCCAAAACAGAAAACCTCAAATTACCGCAGGGATTTTTTCCCAAACAAAAAGAGCACCACTGTCAGGTTCCCTAGTGAGATCATCCAGAATCTGAAAGTGAAACCAAACACTTTTCGAGGCCATTACAAACAGGTCTGAGAGAATTACCTCATCTCTTCTGCAAGAGAAACCATGGAAAGTTACATAAGCCTACTCTGCTCTCACTGAATGGTATTTGAGTTTCTGTGTGGGTTAAGCAAGCCAAGAATTTCCAAGACAAGCTGCAAGACTGCTTGCAAAGATGCAGCAACAGCCACAATTACAGGTCATCTTTTTCCCCAATGAAAGCCTGATTCCAAACATGCTAAAAAAAAAAAAAAAAAAAAAAAAAAGACCAAATTAAGCAATCAACCTAATTTTAAATAGAGCTCACAGAATAGTTCTTCCCTACAATTGCACTGATATAAGGCAAAAAAATCTGTTAAACACAGCCAGGCTGCTAGATACTAGAGAGTGGCAGAGTTTCCAGGGAGCTTTTGTTAGCTCAGTTACAGCCACACAAACTAGTTTAGGAGGACTAAATATGCTAGTAATAGTAAACTAAATATGTAGCTCAGTTCCCCGCTTCAAGTTCCGAACAGTTACCGCATTTACCGTGTTCCTGACTCCTCAAACTGAGTTTAAACAGAACAGAAATAATCCTGTTTTGGTGTTGATTTTAGCCAGCTGCATGCCATGGCTCCCTGACATCACTGAAGATACTCAATAGATAGCTGGTGAAGACCAGTCACAATCAATATATTCGTCCCTTCCCCAGTTTGTAACTAGTCATGCTTATAGTCCCTAGAAAAATAATAAACTCTTCTAAATAGTCCAGCCTGACAGAAGATACATCCCTTTACAGACATTTACAGCCACCACAAAACCTTCAATGTACAAATTACACCATAGCATATATTTTAAGAATATTGCTATCAGTGAAGTCACTTTGTTTCCTATTTTACTGCTTCTCTGCATCTTCAACAGAGACTGCACTTCAGGTTTGTTAAGTTGGAAAAGACAAAAGCACACGTTCTGCTATGTATGCCAAAAAAATACAGTCTCGCTATACCTTATGTGACTGAAAATATAAACCTAATATTTCTGACAACAACTGAATTATTTACTGATTCAGTCACTATAAATAACTATTACAGCAACTTTGTTTCTTGAGATCTTGCCACACACTTGACTCAACACCTAAACTTGTGTCACAACTACTCCAAGCACTCCAGGCTTGGGGTAGAGAGGCTGGAAAGCTGCCTGGCAGGAAAGGACCTAGGGGAGCTGGTTGACAATGGCTGAACGTGAGCCAGCATGTGCCCAGGTGGTGAAGCATCCCGGTCTGGATCATTAATAGTGAGGCCAGTGGGACTAACACAAGAAAGACTGCCCTCCAGCCTCAGTCCTTGTTCCAGCCTAGCTATAATGACACTTCAGGAGCCTGACACTGATTTTTTACAGTCATTTCAAGCTGACAAAACTGAGATCCCCGATTTTTAGGCAGAAACTGAAGGAAAGTTGAATCCATCCTACCTACTCAGTGCAGACAGGCCATGGGGAAAGCATGCACATTTCCCGGAAAGACACCAGGATCACAACTGATCTGATTTCAGGATAATGGGGAGCCAGCAGCTTTTATAATGGCCAGCATAAATTGCAGCTGCTTGGTGTTCCTGGAAGTGCCATTTAGAAATTACTTTTATTTCAAAACATTGCATGCTTAATGCCAGCCTTTCTAGAACTCTGCATTAGTGAGGGCAAGGATCTTTAGCAAATTGTATTTAAGTTCAGATACAAAGGAAGTGGTTTGAGTTTTGAAATTATTTTGCTGTTATTTGTAATTATCTGCTACAGCCAACCCACAGATAAGCTCCTATTGACTGTGCAGGTACTACCAAGGTCTCTTATAGATCACCCACCTGCCCTAGCAGACTTGCAGACAGCACAAGGACTCTCCTCACTTTCCTTCTTAAGGGGCACAAGCAGGCTCCCCACAGTGCTCCTGCTGACTGCTCAACACACTGAACATGGACATGAACTACAGGCCACTACCAGGTTAAGTGGTTGTATCTAATCCCACAAAATGCCCTTTCCTGCTTCTGGTGTATCATGCATTATACAATTCATTTAACGGACTCTCCTCTTCCACATTAAGCCTGCACGCAGTGCAGGCAGTATGTGCATGCAGTATTAAACACTATGTGCTGGATAGCATGTTCAGTAGAGGTCAGCAGCCAGTACCAGCAGCCACGTTTAAAGCACCTCAGCATCATCCAGCTCACAACATGTAAAACAGCATTATGGCCAGTCCCACTGCACTATCAACTATGTGGTGATGTAAAAATGAATATAGGGCCAACACTGCTATTTAAGACTTATGGTCTAAATAGTTTCTTGTGGCAGAGCTGGGTGCTAGCCTGGTACTTTAAACCCAGTTATTGCTTTATTTCCCAGCAACACTGTATCAGTGTTTATTGATATCTGTTGTGGTTTCAGAGAATAGGAGGAGCACATCTCTGACCCAAGATGAAGGACCAGACCTGTGAGTCTTGTGAGTCCTGAAAAGTCTTGTGAGTCCTGAAAAATCCCTTGGTGCTGCAGTGGCCATATCAACAGTAACAGAAGAAAACCCCTTATATCCCACACTACCTGCACTGTTTCATAAGGAATTCAAATCATTAAGATCTGAACATGAAGAATTAACTAGATCTCATGAGAAGGACATGAAGTGTCTAAACAAAAAAAAAAAAAAAAAAAAAAGAAGACAGAGCCAAAATTCAGCAGAGCAATGATGAGTCAAGAAGTAAGGCTAGCTTACACAATCAGAGACTGGTTTGACAGACACCAACCCATTCTTGTTTCACGCTAAATCATATCTTGTACACATTTCCTAATTTAGTTATCTGGGGCACTACTAAATCTGTTGTTCTCAATGGAAGACTTCCTCTACTATAGACTAGATTTCCTTTTACCAGAATGTCTTTTAACAGCAAGATGCTATTAAATATTTATCTGTAATATTTTATCTGCAATGTTCATAAAGCTGAGATTGTTGGCTAGTCATCCCCCCCAAACCAAAGCAGGCAAAGGGGCAGATTACACGAGCACTACCTACACTCAGCTAACAAGTGCCAGGTCGATTTCCACTGCTTTGATTGTCAGTTTGATTTTTCATGATGCTACATAAAATGCTATCATTTCAACAAGTGCAGAAGATGCAGCATTTAGCAAGAGATTGAGTTGGAAACAGTGGCATCCTGAAACAATGAAGTTATTTATTCTATAATCTGACCATTTTGACTCAGCTTTTGCTCTTTTCTGCTATCTCATCACTGAGAAGGCCATTATCAGCAGCTATATAAGACATGACACCAAACAGAATTGCTTGATACTCTTTCACAGGGCTAGTTGTTGGTTCAACAGCTTCACTGAGCTTTGACACTGGGGCCAAACAATAAAGCAATTTCATATTCCTATGAGAGAAAGCTGACGTCATATTGAGGTTTATTTATTTTCCCAGGAATTCCCATGCTGAAATATTACAAGATTCCACCCTCAATTTAACCTTTACTCCAGGATCAGGCCTGATTTTAGGAGACAAAAAGATTAAGATGGACTATATCACAGACTGTGACAAGCCATATGTTAGGAGGTTTCTGCCATGGCTAAAGGCTTTGTGTAAAGATTGTACTCTTGGCTCTGATGCCTTCAGGCTGCTTACAGACTGTACACAGGTTTGAGATTGGGGTCATTGTGTGCTGTGCAGAGAGGCTACTCTGTGTGACTATTTTCCAGGCAGAAACAGATGACTCAGTTCTTATTTAGCTCTGCACAAACACACTGACTTCCCCATTTAGACAAAACAGGAATAACTCCAAACGTGTGAAACTTAAGTTTCCCTGTGCAGCCTGATATTTGCTGAAGGAGCCAGAGATACTTGGGGATACCACATCTAAAGTTTAAACCAAATCATGCATCTTCCATTAGGTCTTTGCTTCAGAGTAGAAGCTGGGACTTGGAATATCCTACTGTACGCATAACTGAGCATGCCGGTACCTGAACTGCTAAAGCTCTCATATGAGCATAACTATTCTAGAAACAGTTTCTGTCCGCCTCAGATAATGCAATTTTCCATCTCTTTCCATTTGTAAAAACAATTGGTTTTGCTGGAGCAGTGGAGTGACTATTTCAGACAGCTTATACAAAGTATCATGGTACATTACTGGCTTCTCTTGTGGAAGTCCTCCAATTACATATGTAGAGGGTTGTAATTCTGGGCACCCCCCTTTACTTGCCAGGATTCAGGGTCCAAAATATTGTCTCTTTTAGTAAGAATTTAATTAGCCTATGACATCTTCAATATTTTGTTCAATCTCACCCCTTGAAATTTAACTTCACTGGGCAAGTAATTCTTATTTTATTGAAGCAGATTTACACGAGCACAATTGTGGAAAGGCTGACTGTGAGAAAGCTTGATATACTTCAGACTTATCCTGGTAATTTATCAGTGGGATTGACTGACAGTGGGATTAAAAGCACCTTCAGTAAATTCACTAATGACACTGAGCTCTGTAGTGCAATCACACTCTGGAAGGAAGGGATGCCACCTGAAGGGATCTGGACAGGCTGGAGAGGTGGGACTGTGCAAACCTCATGATGTTCAACAAACCAAAGTGTGAGGTCTTACACCTGGATTGTGACACACCCACAGAGAAGTGGGTGATTGAAAGCAGCCTGGCAGAGAAGGCCTGGGGGTGATGGTTGATGAGTAACTCGATGGGAGTTGGCACTGAGCACTCACACCTCTGAAAGCCAAATGTATCCTGGGATAAATACAAAGAAGTGTGGCCAACAGGTCAAGGGTTATCATTCTCCCTTCCACTCTTGTGGCATCCCACTTGGATTACTGCATATAGTTCTGGTGACCCCAGCACAGTGAAGGACATGGAAGTGTTGGAGCAAGTCCAGAGGAGGCCACAAAATTGCTGAGAGAACTGGAGCACCTTCTCTATGCAGACAGACTGAGAAAGTTGGGGCTGTTCAGTCTGGTGAAGAGAAGGTTGCATGGAAACCCCATAGGAACCTTCCAGTATCTGAAGGAACCTATATGGAAGCTGGAGAGAGACTCATCATCAGGAACTGTAGATGGGACAAAGAGAAACAGGCACAAAATGAAAGAGGGGAAATTGAGGTTAGATATTAGAAGATTCTTTACTGTGAGGGTGGTGAGACACAGATTGCCCAGAGAAGCTGTAGATGCCCCATTCCCGCAAGTGTTCAAGGCCAGGCTGGATAAGGTTTTGAGCAACCTAGCCTAGTGGGAGATGTCCTTGCCCACAGCAGGGGGGTTGGGACTGGATTATCTTTAAGGTCCCTCTCAAACTCTTATGGTTCTGTGATTAATCACTGTCAAAACACACTCCAATTTTCAATAATGCTGGACAGAGTGTCTGCGAACTCACCTATTCATTCCAACATTTGCATCTTTACCGAAACACAGCAGATTGTTTTGTTGCTCTGTGAAGCAAGCCATACTATTTGTATGTGAAGAGATGTCCAAGCTAGCACAGTGTGAG
Source organism: Taeniopygia guttata (assembly GCF_048771995.1). Taxonomy (NCBI): domain Eukaryota; kingdom Metazoa; phylum Chordata; class Aves; order Passeriformes; family Estrildidae; genus Taeniopygia; species Taeniopygia guttata. Next base: position 45,637,623 of record NC_133063.1, on the reverse strand, counting down.
AACACCCTTTTCTTCAGCCTGTTTCTACTATTTTTACTCAATTCTTTAAACAAGTACCATTCATGAGTCAGTGAATGACTAATTGCCTTGATTCTCTTCCTATGCAAGCCAGGCTGGAAGCAAGTGAAAAGCTCTTCTCAAGGGACAGCCCATCACATGTTCTGCTAAAAACACAGGGCAGGTCCTGATGCAGTCACCTCTTTTATAAGCAGCAAAGGGAAAGGCATATTTATAGCATTTTAAGTGTAAACCCTAGCACTGTGCTGCAGTGTTACACAACTTTGCCTTTCCCAGCATGGCAGGCAGCAGCTCTCTGATGAGACTTTTTGAGCTGGCATACCACCAGCCTTTCTTTAAATAAGGGACACAGACATCTGGAAGGTGGATGGCAGCACTCAGAAACTGCAGTTGAAATCTTATCTATGCTGGCTGCCATGCAGAAGCTAACTAAGCATCTGTGCAGCCTTGTCACTTGTTTTTGAGCCACTGCATTACTGATTGTAAGCCCTCCTGCTTGGAGCTGCTCACAGGCAGTAAATCTAGGCAGACTTGTGCAGTAGCAAGCAAGTCTGCTGGACTGTACCACTTCCAAGCAAGCAGCTAAATCAGCTGCACTATCTCCTAGTGTAGAGACCCAATCAGCAATACATTAGTCTAGATGTATAACACTATAGAGACACAACTATATTATTCATGGCCCCACCCAGTGTACCACCCATCTGAAAAGTGTCTCTGATCCTGCACAAGTGAAGTCTGACATGTGTCCAGCAGCTGGCTCCTGCCCAGCATTCTCCAGCTCACCGCAGGAACCAGCATTGTGTCAGAAGGTATTTGCTAGCGAGAAGGTTATATCTGAGACACAAAGACAAATGTTCACAATATTGCATGATGCACCTGTCAGCTTCATAATTATGGGGTGCTCTGACCAGACCAAATATGAAGTTTTAGCTTGGATAAATGTATTAGCTAATACATAGACATCCTTGCTCCACAGGCTATTTATTCTTTCTACAGTAACAGGTTTTGGGTGGGCTTTTTTTGCTAGTGAGGAGCCAATTTAAAGAGGCATTCAGCATTCTGTCATTCTTCACCTCTTTTCACCCCTGCCTTGTGCTTCAGAGGATTTGGAGGTCACAGCATTACAACCAGTATTTCTTTACAATGGATTTACAAGAGAAAAGTACAACACTGAAGTGAAGGCTAGCATTAATATTTCTACCTATGTTCCAATTAGCTGCCATGTCAATTACCAGTACAATACCCAGATAAAGCCAGAAACCTCAATTTGCTGAAAAATCTCCTAAAAGAGCCAGCAAAAGAGAGCAAAGTAGGTTGAGTCATCTGCAGTGCAGCATAATTTAAGGTATCATTTATACTTCTTACAAAAGCAGAACTACTGCAGTCAAACAAGCTTAATACAAGAATACACAGCTCTGAAATTCAAGCTTGTATTTAATTAATTGGAACCATTAAGTTTGAAGGCATACCAGCTGAGAGCAGCAGACAGGAAGAACCACTTAAACCTATCACAGGTTAAGAGGATTAAAGTCAAGGCAAAAAATTAATGAGAGGGGTGTAAGATAAGAATAGAGGAAACGGATCTTATCACTTGGACAAAGAAAGATGGAACTTGTAGGAAAGTCAAAGGAAAGTTGTACAACTGTGTGACTAAAAGCAACCCTTAAAGCAGCTTTCATATTATACACTATTTCCTGCCCGTACAAAGAAAGGATCTGAAGAGAAATTAGAACTAATTTCATTTTTCTTCCTGTATTCAAGTATGTCATAGATATTGCTCTTGATTCAAAGTGTCATATCTGACTTAACTTTAGAAGAAACTTGTGTGGCAGATCATGCATGACTGGCATAACAGTGAAGATAAGACAAGATCTATGGCAGATCTACAGTCTGCTCTTAGTACAGAACTGGAATGATGCTGAAAAACAGCCCCCAAACCCAACAATGGGGGAAAAAGCAGGCCAGTCTAAGGTGAGCAACAAGATGAACTGCAATATCAGACTGACAGCAAGAGTAGTTCTTGCAAGAGGTGCTGCACTTATAAAGATCTGTAGGAACAGGTGTTAGCTCAAGGGGAAAAAAAAATAGTATTTCCAGACAAAACAAAACTTCTATTGTGACACATCATTTTCTTCTTAGACTCTTCCGGTATCTTCCTTCTTATGATTCTTGGATAACTTATTTTTCAGCTCTGTTTTTTAAGGTCTTAAATGTTTGCCTGAATGCTAGAGAAACAGACAAAATATAACCTTTCAAAGTATTCTCATGTGAGTGCCAGTAGTTACATAGCAACTTCATGTGTTGAAGCCTCCACAGAAACAAGGCATGATGCCTTACTGCAAAGACTCATCTAAAAACTCCTCCACTTTCTCAATAACAACATCATCATATGTAATTACCTATGATACAGAGACCACTTATAAGAATGCACACTGTGTCTGATAGGTCAAGCACAGTGCTCCAGCAGGCTTCCACACTCAGGAAATGCATCATCCGTACAGTCAATTTGGAAACTGGGTTCTCTTATTCCATCCAGAGAAAAATGATACCCACATATCTGCAAAAAACTAGACTTGATTGTGTATGGAATAAGCCAAGGCTATCAAACCCTACAACTGGCAAGAACAAACAATTCATCCATATTTGTATGCTGGACAATCCCATGATAATACTCTTTCCTGTCTGATCAGATTAATGCTTGAAAACTTTGTGTTGTTAGGCCATCAGGTAAGACACAGTGCACCTAACACACTCTATCAAACTACGATGCAGTAATAAGCATTTTGCAGTAAAAGTCAGTGTTTTATAAGTACAGCCCTATCATGGTAAACTTAGCCCCGTTATACAATGAAGCCTGTGAAACATAAAATAACCTGTGCTGGTAATTAAACCTTATCTAGTCTAGGATAAAATATGTTCATGTTAAAAGAAAAGTATTTACCCTCACTGACCATTAAGTATTTTTGTGACTGCTTTTTCCACCTACTAGTAAGTAATACAAGCTTCTAGGTGCTCCTGCTTTAAGGTTCACCAGTAGTTAACAAGCAGTAACTATTTCAAACAGATGATTTGAGTTCAGCCATAGTAGCAAGTAAATGGCTGTATTTTGATGTAAAAAAAATTAAATTCACTGCTTGTAAAGAGGCGTTACAGTGACAGATTCAGACACCTGCATGCTACTTAAGAGTATAAGCTGCTTCCTGCTACAGAAATGAATCCAAAGCATGACTTGGAGGAGCCTCTAGTGGCGATAAAGTAGATGTGATTACAAATTAGCAGATGCTCAAGGATAAGCTAAGAGCCTTGCTGGCAATTCATGTAGCCTACAGATACATGACTCCTAGTCAAGTTATCAGCAATGCGACCTGCAAGCCATGCACACACACTTGGGACCAAGTCGGATGTTTTCAGTAGTGCTCTACCTACAAGTTTTACCTTGCCTCGATTCAATAAGGGAACCATACAGCCTGCTTCTTGACCTCTTCAGCTTGTAGGCAGCATTTAGGGCAAAAACTGAACAGAAGGATATCCTAACAACTTACTTAATCTCTTTCAGACTAATATTTTTTGCAGGGAGGTAGATGCACAACATCCTGTGGCAATTATTTCTACAGTTTTAACTGCATACTGTGTAAAAATTCCACTTTTGTTTTGACTTGCTTCATAGTTCCATTAAATGCATATTTGTTCTTAAATTAGGAGAGAAGTAAACTGCCATTCTCTCTTGACTTTTTTTGGTGTAATGCATGGCTTCATAATCCCTAATTGTACCCCTCCTAAGTCATTACCTCAAGAACTCTGAAAGTTTCCTAGAATGGGGAGCAGTGTTGGCACCAGTTTCCTCCAAGAAGATATACTGACATAGGCAGACCACTGTTTTTAAGTAAACTGTGTCTATGCAGACAGAAGGCAAGGATGTGTAAGCCTTGCACTGCAGAAACACATCCTTTGAGCAATTTTACAGTGATGTTAGAGCAGTATCTTCCACAGGTAACAACACTGGAGAATGTTTTGTTGCCACAAAAGGACTTTTCCAGAGCATGAACTTTGATAATATCAGCTGGAAGCAGTTTTGTTTGAATGCCATTGGCAAGACCAGCAGGTGTCATTAACTGTGGAGTTTCTCCAGTCTTGTGACCTGTTGCAGCCACATTGATGTGGCACAAAACTGGAAAGTTGCTTTCACTCTTTCAGGAGGCCCTGTAACATTACCCTTTTTGGTAAGCACTAATACCAATGCAACACTTCCTTTAGCTTAGCACAAAAGAAAATTAAAAACCACATTTGGTGATTTGGCTGCATTGATTCACATACCATTTAGGTTCTAGTATAAGCCCTTAAAGAACTGGAGCATCTGGCATCAAGCACTGAATGAAACAGCCAGCTTTTGTTTGTAGTTACAAGGTTCAGACGCTGAAAAAGTTAATGCTGTTTCAGCACTTTGCAACAATAATTGCAGACTAGATGCTGTCAAAGTACTTTAAAGGTTTACTTTTTAGCAGCCAAAAGATTTGTCTGGCACACACATGTCTCTAAACTTCCTATATTTCTCCTGATGTGCAAAGTAGGCTTTCCCCCAAATCAAATAATTGATACAACTTGTGACAATTTTTCTTTTCCCACATACTACCAAAAGTTATACAATTGTTTGCAGAGTAACTTAAAAGCCTTCTACACATGATCAATATGTTTATACTGAGGGTTTGCTTTAGAAGGCCTGGATATAATAAAATAAAAAGAGTATAGTCTTTGGAGTATTGTGTGCCAAGAAAATAATACATTAAATAGTAAGCATTATTTAAATTATAAAGATAGGAAACTGTGTTGCTGTGTTAGACCTCTATGGATTAAAATTATACTGCAAAATGACTGGAAGACATAAAGAATTTCTTTACAGTTATGTTGCTTACAAAGTTATACTTTTATATGGTTAGAGTCTTATTCCTGCATGGAATTAATTTCATGGGGAAAAAAACCAAGAGTTCTGTAGATGCTACTGTGGAACAAGCATACAATGATGTGCATTTAAGAGCTCTGTATGTCTTGGCAGATTTTGGGGGGAGATCACAGCATTGGCTGGGATGGGAGAACACCACAAGATGACCAATAGGAGTCAACTGTTTTCCTGTAGCTGCTTTACTCTATGCTGTTCTCAGCTGTTTTTCCCTACAAGAACAGCTACAGGATGGAAATTTTAGCCTAAGAAAAGCTTTATGCTATGAGTTTTTCATTTTAGAAGTATCTAGCCATACAAGGGACAATACTGGCCCACAACAGCTCATAAAAAAAAATCCCAGGTTATGCACCCATGTCATACTACAGAGTTTTGAGAAACACACGGGGGGGGGTACCTGTACTGTAAGGGTAGTGGAGTGAGGGAAAACTGCACTAACTCATTCCAAGCAGCCTGCCAGAAAAATCACCCACAAAGATCCTTTTGTTCCTATTCTTGGACATCCAGTACTATTTACTAGAGCTGCTGCTCAGTCCCTCCTACCCCACCTTGGCCCAGTTTTTATTGCCTCTAAGGAGAAGCATTTTCAGACAAGTAAAACCATCTCCATCAGACACTGCAACAGCAGTAACCTTCACTGGCACTGACAACTGTCTGAAGAGTAAAATATCAGATCCAGAGTCTTCTTTGCTGTACTGAAAGGGTTGTGCATTTCCAGATCCAGACAATTTGCCTCCACATCCCTCCCGTCCTGAACTCCCCCTCTGAAAAAGTTTATCCACCTTAGGAGCAGCCCCATTGATTCCTATAAACTACATTAAAGTAGGATTTTGGGTGACCTGTGTAACACTCACTCACAAAACCACTCTCAAGACAGACCTCAGCATACCATCACACATTTTCTGCATAGGCACACAAACAGCTCAACCAAGCAGCACAACTGTCTCTAAAGATCTCCACACATTTGACCTTTAACATTACACTTGCCTGCTCAGTGTTATACTGTTCTATAGCCAGTATTGATGGATTTGATGCAACACAAAATATCCTGCAGATGTCCAAAACTACTTGGATTTTAACTGTTCCACTGGAAGCAGAGGATTACACCATACTACTCAAGTTAAGTCCAACAAGCCTACTTTTTATAATGGCAAACACCTAAAACATAGTAGCTGTCAGACTTTAAAGTACAAAGTGGTTCCATGACATGGCAGTATTTTTTCCTATGCACCAAACCCATGGACGAGAAACATCTCCAGTGCCCATTTCAATGTTCTCACAAGTACTATCACATTGAACTTGTAAAATTTAATTAAAATAATCACAGTACTCTTATGAACAGGCATATGTCTTGGAGTACAATAACAAAACAAACCCCCTTGTGTTTTTTCTTACAAAGTACTTCCGTGCACCTGAACACAACCAGAAGCAATGCTTACATATCAATATGAACATCTTACTACAAAGATGCTTTGCGGTAGCAGCACAGCTCTCCTCCCATGCACAGCAATACTAAGCAATCACACAATGATGAGAAAATCCCTTTTAACTCCCACTTTGCACTCACTTATCAGAACAGTCATGAATACCTTCTCTAATAGGACTATTTTTAGAGCTTTTTAGAAACTTAATTATCACTTTTGGCATCAATTAGGCCAGCAGAAGTTGGTGCTTTCTGAAACCTCTTGGAGAAGGAGACAGCACATTTATCACTGTCATGTGAATTTAGGAAGGGAAATCAAAGCCATTACTATCCCAGGAAGTAGCAGAACTCACATACAGTATTTATGGAATAAATTATTTATATTTTCATTTCAATTCCAATTTAGAAACAGAGGAAGTGAAAAATAATTGCTCAGTGAGGATCCTAAGCAGTGTACCTGTAGCTACATATTTCTTTATGCTCCTCCCTTCTCAGCCACAATGCTGCTGAAGGACTAAGTTTATTAACTTCAGTCCATTATCACCATCACCAACATTAAATATATGGGTTCAAACCAAACCAGACTTATCAGTAGGGTTAGGATCTATCTCTCAAACAGCCTGTAATTCTAGACACCCAACAGGGTTCCAAATTAGCATGCTATGCTTTCAAGTTCAGAGAAGTTATCCTCTCCACCCCAAGGAATTACCACCACAAATAGGAAGAGATTTCAAAAAAATTCCTGTAACAGAAACTGTTCAAGTTTTGTTCTGAATGTTACTGTTCAGTATTCACTATGTCAAACAAAAAGCTCTAAAAAAAATTGCTTTATAAGGGACTTTTTGATATTTGAAGTACTCAGGTCAGAGCTTGCCAACTTTCAACACCAGTATAAAAAGTAAGAAATCATTTAACTCATATAGGTATTAAAAAGATATCAGAATGCTTGCCAAGTTATCCTCTACTTCATTTTAAGACAGGCACTGACATTAATATGCAGCATTGTCAATAATCCTTAACCTTCTTAACAGGGGGGTACTTGAGAGCTACACAAGTACCTACCACAGAAAGCAGAGGGAGCCCTTGCAGGTGAAGACCCTTGCCTTTGACTGTATCACCAGCCTTCAGCTTCATGTGCAACGAAATTAATTACATCATATTGATTTTGCTAATCCATTCCAAATATGGTACACTTCAAACAAACCTGCAATGTAAGTTGATTAGACAACACTGACAAGCCAGTCAGTGAGTCCAAGAGCAAAAGGGGAACAACATCAAATCTGTTATGGCTTCTGCTCTGGTATCCCAGGAAACCAGCTGCAGCTGCTTGGTTCCAGTTGTGTACTATGGCAAAAATGTCTGCAATCCCACTCTAATATCCAGCATTTTCACAACTGCTAAGCAATGTCTGCATGGCAAAGCAGCAGTTCCTCTGTAGAATCTGGAGCATGAACCCATGGCATTCCCATCTCAGTAATGTTTTTACTAGGTCAGCGGACCCTATTTACCACGAGATTTACAGAGAGGTTCAGTATAAAATCCACGTCACTTACACACGAAGTACCATAATGAAGTACAGGTGCAAGCAATATCACAGTATCACAAGCTAAATGATCATTCAGTTCACTTCTTTGGAACCACCTTGTCACCCCTTGGTGATCTAACTCAAGAAAACTTCCTTAACTTCATTAACACATTAACCCTGGCCCCAAAATGTAAACAGAAAGCATCAGATGGAATGTTTTCTACATGGTAATTAATTATCTTCTACCTGGTAGTACTTGCAATTTTGATGTCTTGACAGCTATTAGTCTTCAGCAATTGACCTATGTGATCATTAATGTCGTCTTACTGCCTAGAATAATCTAAAATACTAATTTATTTTGGGTACTATGTGTGCCATTTTAGTCTGTCACTTCCCAGCCCTGAAGCATTTAGCCATCTGTAAAGCAAGGATTCAGAGAAGACACCAAACCAACTACCCACACTCCAGAAGTCAGCATTTAGGACTCCTGAATTCCTTTCAGAGGATGTTTTCATAGAGACATTTATCCCAATATTATTTCTTTATGTGCTACACAGTTCAATTGGTACTTCTCAAACTGTCATAATGCTAAATTAAAGAAGGTTGTAGGAAAATTAACATATATAAGGTTAACTGAGAACTATCTTCCTACTAACATGAAAGATCAGGATTAGTCTGTACTCTTTTAGTCAAAACATTCTGCAGAGACCCCAGGTGAGCCTCTCATGTCTCTCTCAGGCAGACTGGCTGCCACTCTACATTCAGCATCTCATCAGTATTTGCTACTAACTCTTTGCACAAATGCCTGTATTACTTTACAGTGGATGACCAAACCATATTTAAAGCCTTTCTTTCGTTCTTCTTTTCCTTTCCATCAAAACATACATAGCAAGTTCAGCTGCCTTAAGTACTTTATTAAAACCTACCAGGCAGTATCAAGGACAAAACAGTGGACTGAGCAGACAGAAGCAATTGTGATCTAGTACATAAATCAGTATTGGAAAGGACAATACATAAAAATATTAAACTTGATTCGAATATCAACTCTTTGGAAGTAAACTCATATTAGTGCCAAAGACCAATTTGGAGATTCTTTCAAGCTCATTTTCCATGCAGTCAGCTTCACTGTGCTGTAGCGATGTTGCCCCAAAATGGTTTCTTTCAATCACTGTGCAAGAAGCTGATCCCCACACAGAGTTGAGGTATTTGATTTATTTACAGTTCTGCACAGAAATGGGGGCTGGTGGTGAATCCACAAAGCCAGCACAACAACTATCAAAATCTTCCATTATTTATACATTTTACCAAACAAAGGCATTAATGTTCACTGGCTACAAGTTACAGAGTTCCCTCATTAGTAAGTATGCTATCTTCTATTACTTAAATTACTCCCTTACTTCTCAGAGCACACAGACTAATAAGCAATTCTTTTTTTTTTTGAGTCAGTGGTTCCTTTGGCCAGTGATCCAAGAGTTGGTGGTCCTAATCTTCCCTTGCAAGAATTATTTTTTATCCAGCTGGAGCTGATTTCTCAGTTGTTGACTTTATTGGTTTCTTCCTTATCTTGGGAGTTCTGCCAAATGTCCTTGTGGCTGGTAAACTCTGTATTCTTTGTGCCCACTATGAGTGGTACATCCTGCTTCCCAAGCTTTATTAATCTCCTCCTAGGTCCGAGAAAATTGAAGCATGTCAAGCCCTAAACCTTAACAAGGCTGTTCTACAGACAAATAATGTACCTTTCTAACACCTGGATATCAGTGTGAAGAGCCTGTCAACGATGAGAAGGCACTTTCAAATAACAGAAGACATTACAGTGAACTCATTTAAGCATGGAGAAAGCTCAAGGAGTTCTAGATCTTGAGCATAGGTGAAAATTAGTTGTAAAAGGACATTAAAGATACAGTCTGGACTTCTCAGCTGAGCTGAGAGACTTCAATTCCAAGAAGGTATTGCAAAGACGAAGGGGCATCCTCGTAAACTTTATTGTTACAGTTGTCCAACATGGCAGAAAGTATCCACTCTACTACCTCATTAACATCTATGGAACTAAGTTCAAATTATCTCTAAAAACCTGAGTTTGTGTTTGGTTTTTTCTCTCCAGTGAAGATAACCCCCTTCCCCACCTATGTTTGAACAACATAAGGTATCTTCTCAGTATCAAGCTTGCTCACTACTTCCATGCTTTCTCTGCACCACTATACTCATTTCGAACAGCAGGTATGATGAGATGCTCATGAGCACAGTTGTGCCTTTGCACAAGTAGCTGCTGCACGGCAGCTGCTGAGGGAAACAGCAATTCACTGGGAGCTAATGACAAAACACTCCCAGCGTTTGTTGAGATTTACAGCATTTTAAACAAGTGAGATCTAACAGGTTACCAGTTACATACCTGGCAGGACAGCTCAGGATCCCAAACAAGGACCACAGTCAATGTGTTGTCAAATCCAGACAAAAGTAGCAATTGGAATTACTATGTCAAACAGACTAAGAACCAAATGAATGATGACAGTATGTGCAGCATTCTCACTGGCATCTGAACACCACAAAATCTGAAGCGTATAAACTGTTGTTTCCTATCTCTAATATTCAGCTATGGGTCTGATAAATCCTCAGTATTACTGCTTAAAAACAACTTAGCATCCAAACTAGCTCTAAGCAAGAAGAGAAGAACAAACTGGTTCAAGTCACAACAGAGATTACTCCTCCCACCCCCTCCTGGCACTACTGCACAGCCAGATAACAAACCAGCCAGAACAACCCTAATTTTTAATTTAAACGGTTTATTTTGGAAGAAGTCGCCCTTTAGACCTTTATTTATAGAGCTGTGTCAACAGTTCAGTCAGTACAATGTTAACACCAATCACCAAGGTTGAATCTTTCAGCAAGTGTGGGATCGCATACACAGGAAAAAAATCCCAACCTCCCAGGAGCCTTTTGCTACTACTGAAATCCTCCACAAATGCCTGTGTTGCCTTTCCTAGTACAAGACTCGTGAGGCAGTTCTGTATACTGGCAGCTGTGGCTTTAGGTGTTAATACTCTGCTGATAATCTGAATAATCCCTACATTCATGCATACATATACTCCATCAGTACTTCTCTCCTTTGGGAAGACAAAACAGTCAGGGTTTTCTTTCCCATTCTAACACTCAATAATATCTTGGCATGCAGGTGTCGAGCCGAGGAATGGCAGCAGGGAAAAATAATCTAAATAAGTTAAATTAGTGACCTGCTTGCTTGTTTAGTGATAAAGACAGCCAAGCCAATAATTTCTGGCCAGACTTCATGATCACGTGATTTATAATGCACATTTTAGAATTACAGCTTCAGCAGTACATGTACCCCTCTGGAGCATGTCATTAACATGCCACATTTGACTTTTTTTGTGGGAGTGGAACAAGCAAGCACTCACCAGAAGCCACTCTTACAGAGCTCAGTTTCAGCAAAAATCATGTGTAACCACCCTTCAGAGTATGCAAGTCTTTCAAGAGGGCTCCAACTTACTTTTATTGCATACAAACTGTACAGTAACCATCATTTCTGCAGCTCATTAGTAGTCACAAGCCCCTTATTGTATTTGTGAGCTGGATTAACTTTGCAGGTTCAAGAGCCCCCAGCAAGTCACAGCCTCATCATTGTAGATGTGACACAAGCAGTAACACATTTTACCATTAAAATACACCAACAGTATTGCCTGCCTCCTGTAAAAAGAGACAAGTTTCAAAACATTCTCCTTCACTCTCATTATGAGAAGCTAGTCTCATTTGAGTAGCACACTGTCGGCTGCTCAAGTTACAGTGCAATATTTTCAGTCAGCCTCTTCCCAACCAGGCATCATTCAAAGCACATATTAATGTACAAAAGCAGAAGAAGAAGACTCCAATGCTGAAACTAACACCAGACCACTACTTACAAAGATGATACTAAAAAAAAAAAAAAACAAACAGAACTCCCCACATCACACCAATCAAAAACCTCTGAGTCAATTTAGACTTTGTAGGACAAAATACTTTCTCCTGCTGGCAAAATGGCCCTTGCAGACATACCGGCAGCTTTGCAGATATAGTATACTTTACAGCTTTAAAGTGTTTCAAAACAAATATCTGGAAGACATCTACATAATTAACTTTTGTTTAGTGTTGCTCAGTGAAGTCATGTCATCTTTTCAAGATAGAAAGCCTGCATGCACAGACACCAAGGTTGAACTGTGTGGCTGTCTACAGCCCACATTAACAGCAAGTGGGACAGCAATTTAGGTTCAAGAGCCCTGCTCTAGCTCAGAGGAAAAACTGAAAAAGGAGGATCCTGGGGAAGTGACCTCATGAGTATCCCAGCAACTTTGTATCCTATGCACAACTTCCTTCATGTTTGCTGCAGTGCTAACCACCTTTTTCAGGGTACTAAGTCTATGGACATTAGATATACTTCTCATACAGACATAACTACTGCATCCACCAGTATTAAAATGCTGTGATTCTCCTTTCAGCATGAAGAAAAAAAAAGAATTCTCAGCAAATCCAGCGCAGAGTAATGCACTAAGCTGTGTGTGCTGCAGAGCTTGCATTCCCTGTACAACCACTTCTGCACTGGGTATTGCAGCCTGTGTAAGAGGGTTTATGCTTCTGCTCCAATCTCTAAAATAAACATACCAGGCAGCATATCTAATTATATCTAAGGTAACACATAGCTCATTCACTTCTTTACTGTGAGCAGCTAGCTTTAAACACAGCTCTTACAATATCAGATTAATGACCGTGGAAGCCTGCATCACTAGTTCATTATCCTTACAGTCCAGAAGCTTAACATAAAAAGCCGCAACAGCAAGATTTTTAATTTGCAAATTAAACACTTACTGATCTGACATTCTTGTACCATGTTATCATAGGACATTGAAATTGCTTCCAATGTGAAATGCTGTCTTAAAATCACAGCTTCATCCACGAGACAACTGACTACACAGCAAACTAATGAGAACATTTCACCAGAAAAAAGAATTGCAAAAAAGTTAACCAATGACAAAATGTTTGTAAGGATGGACTTTTCAGTCATTTTCCTGTTGCACTAAAAGATTTTCTGCCACAAATACATTACTAGACAATGAGCATGGGACAGGAACTGTATGAGGTTACCTTCTCAGCCTCTGTTACAGATATGTCCTCCAAAAATAGAAAAACAGCCGTTTAAAGAGGAAAAGAAGATCCTGCACTCTCCAGAACAGAGCAATTAACAGACACCTAAAAGTATCTTTTGATTTTTTGGACCATGCCAGAACAGGAGTAACACCATAAGCATCGCATGGGTGAGCATGACAAGCCTGGTGCTTGTGAAGTGCATCTCAGGAGTCAGTGCAGACTAGGGACAACCCTTGAAAACTCCAGGTTCTAGACACAAAATTCATATGTTCCTTCTGAGCAGGGCTTGCTGACCTGCTCAACAAAAGTGACAGGAAACAAAATGCCCTAAACACAGCTCTGGGAATTTCATACTGAACTTAAGGTTACAAGTGAATATGTGTTCAAGGCTGACTCAGAGCCTGTACGTGACCACTTGTACCACACATGTCATTCAGATGATTATCCTATTTTCCTAAAAAAAAAAAAAAATTCTGCTAAACTGGGACACCTTTTTCAATCAGTTGGCACTGGGGCATTTAGTCCAAAGGCACTTTTGCATTTTCTGGGTGGATGCCCTATCCTAAAGGGCAGTAAGCATAGCTCTCCTTCAGCCTTCCCCTTGGTATCAGGGCACTGTCCAGACAGGAATGCAAATGCCCAAGCCAGAAAACAAAAGGAGACTGACAGCTCATAGTACAGACCTTGGAAAAAACTGTCAGGATCAGTAACATTTCACACTGGCATGTGAGCTGATAAACAGGAGCAATCTCTCCTTCCAGATGAGCACCTTAAGCTACAGAGGAAAATTCTTCACTGCTGGCTCGATTTTGGCTTTACCTTAGTATGCAGCCAAGAGCCCAGAACACAAAAAAAAAAGGGAAAGGAAGGATTCCTCAATATAAACTCACTGCTTGATAACTAAGTTACCTCAAAAAATACCACCCCAGAAGATATGTGTTTAGTCCCTTTAAATTGCAGTGAGAACTAAATACACCTCCAGTACTTTTGGCTGAGAGCCACATATTAAATTTCCTGCAGGAGTCAAAGCCCTGAGGAGGACACAGCTATCCCCAGACAAAAGATGACTGGGGAAAACCTCTCCAAGTCTCACTCCAAAGCTGGGCATGTAAAATAAGTGGGCTGGCCCTTAATGCCACCCTTCAGTTTCAGGCACCTCTGCACAATTTTAGCTCTTTATCACTACTTACCACAAATTGCTCTATAATGGTGATAGTTGCAGGGCAAGAATGTATGGGATAAAAACATTGCTACAAAAGCATAAGAGGGATTATTTTAAGAATCTAGTATTATTTCTTAACTTTAAGTGGAACTTTGACATTGAACAACCAAACTTGCCTGGAACAAACATCTGAGAAAGGAAGAATGTGGAATCAAAATCACAAAATGAAGGATTCTCCACTATTTTAGCAAAGTTATACAACCTTCAGATCAGACATCTAAAACATCTGAATACCATTTACTACAACTCCTTTTTCCTTTATTATAAACTGTGTGCTATTGTAAGAGCATGATGGTTACATTGCAAAGAGCAGAATGATCATCCAGCAATTTATCTCAAATTCCCATAAAAAAGGATACAGATGCTTTTTTTACTTAGTGAAGGTGAAGTTTCCTATAGCATACTCCTTAGTATGGGAAGGAGGCTATCCAACATTCTTTAATGTCAAGTGGAAACTCAACACAAGAGCTGCTTTATAGACAAAATTAAGACAAGATCCAAGCTAAGGCTGACAGTGAGGCTGATTCAAGCACGCATCTGGATGAGTTCCCATTCACCATTCAGCAGTGGAAATCTTACCAACATAAAAGCATAACAGGTCAGCACAAACAAAATTTTGAAAGTTTGATCTAGAGTTAATAAACAAACCACCTGTGTTTTGCTAATTATTGCTAAGCAACATTAAGGCCAACAGTTTAGCAAAGTTCAAAAGCAATTAGGTGTTGTATGGGTAATAAGAACATCCACAAGTACATTAGCTAGGATAAAACAGTTTATAAAAGGATTAAAGGAATACCACACCTCGTGATATAAGTCAGCCACTATATCATAGATACATTTTTTCTTTCTGATTGTTTTGCTTAGCACAGAGCAGCAGAAATCATGCCCACTGTTCCAGCAACTGACAGGTAAATTGCACTAAGGAACAGCTTACAAAAACCAAAATCAAACTAGATTTCACTAGCTCAGGTTCGGGCTACTCTAGTTAGCTTATACAACTATATATTACATTTATCTTGGAATAAAAGCAACTCGGGTCAAACCTTAGCTGATTCATATTCACAAGTGCTTACAACACATTAAACTAGAATTGAGACATTTAAGGTACAGAAGTTGATGTGACACCCTCAGAGTGAGATTATCACAGCAAAACACCCAGACTATCACCATGATCACCTAAGTAAGCAATTCTCTGCTGATTTCAGCAAACAACTACCACCTAAAGCTTAAAAAAAAAAATATATCACAAAGTGTCTTAATAGTCTTGTCTTGTACTGTTGTAAAAGGTTTCAGAGAATCAAATTCTCTGTTCACAAGAAGCTTTGCTCCTGTAGAAGGACTATTCATTTCAGGATAGTTTAACCACTTTGACCTCATACCTTGGACTTCAAGGTGTTGCTCTAGTCAAGTCCAATAAAATAATTAAAGATGTACAAAACCCAAATATTTTTAGCAGGTTGTTTTCCTTGCATCTACAAAAAGCATAATTTGCCATTAGCCCCATGAAATGGCAGAAGGATTCTGACAAAGGAGCTGTAATTACCAAGTCATCTGCACTGAAGTGCCAGCTACCATATGCTCTCTTCAGGAAATGCAGACTACTCCATGTAATAGTGCCTAGTTTATGAAACTTCCTATATCAAGCTTCCTTTTGACAAAAGGGTTGGTTTGATTGTGCCAGGCCTATTTGGAAGTTTAGCTGTTAAACTAGTGAAAATAGAAGGATAAAAATAGTGGATCTTAACAGCAGAGCAGACCACTATAAGCACACAAATCAAAGTGATTATATAAGGTGATCCAGGTTTCATCTCATACTCCCTCACTTTTAAATTAAATATTCTTTGCAATGGTAGGAAATATTTGGAAAACAGACCATGCTACTTTCAGAAGTGATTTGTGAACCTTAATCTGTTGACTGGTGTCAGATGAAGTTACAGATACCTTAACAAGTCCTGTATCAGATTAGCACTTTCAGTGTAAAAAAATCTTCATGGGTCAGAGGGAGATGTAATACAGTTTAAAAACTTATAAGCTATAAAAGGGGAAAAGCATAAATAGGTATTGTTACCATCGCTCCTTCAGCAAAAGCTACCTACAAATAAAACACCTATCATCAGTATCTGCATTACACCAGGGACCACAATTTCTAACATTTCAGTTAGAACCTCCCTCTAATTAGGCAAAGCTTTAGAAGTAAATCAACTATTAACTGTAGCACAAGCTTACACTGCTATTAGAGACAGATAGCAGAGATTTTGCCTGTGTTGAAAAATGTGGCTAAGCAGAAATAGATGGTCAAATGACTGAATGAAATAACCAGAGCACCAAGCTGGATCTGTATCACAGAAACATTAAGTCCACCTAGTACCCTGATCACTACTAGTAGAGCCAGATAGCTTTTAAACATGCAGGTAAAAGAAAACACAATGATCAAGCAACTGTTCCTGTAACTGCAGGGTAAGATTTTTCCTAGAAAAAAACAAGGGAATAAATGTGATAGGAAATTAATCCTACCAGCAGTTTTCACTATTTCCTGGCCTTTGCGACAAGAAGTAGCTTACAAGTTTTTCACTTCCATTTGAATGAAGTTTTCAACTGTGATGTTTCACAAGTTGCTACACAAAGAGAAGCTCAGAAACCAAATATTAGATGAAAGGCAGAAAGGGTACACCTAGTCTTCTTTAACTTTTCTGAGCACCTGGTGTTCTGCTTAAGATTCAGTGCCTGTAGAAATACCTGTCATAGTTGGCAGTTACAAATATGCTTGTGGCAGCAGGAAAAAACTGGCTCAAATTCCACTTGTTTTACTCAGCTGGGCTTTCTTCGGGCTGTGCTTTTTCTGCTGAAGTGAAGCAGAATTAAGTACTTCATGAGGAAAGCAAAAGATTAAAACTTACCAGCTTTTACCTACAGAACATCAAATCAGCACATGCAATCACGATTAGCAAAACACACATAGCAAGATGGCTCAATTTCTCACTGTGGAAAGCACTACAGGAAATCTCTTGACACAGTTGCAGCTCCAGCAGTTGTCTCTGATACAGAATGCATTTCTCATACTAGTACTTGCTTGCATGCAGGGCTTATTTTGCACTGGGATTTCGCTGCAACACTTGTATGACTACACTGAACGGCAGGGTTGCAAAATGAAGCACACCAGTAGAACCAGAATTCACATCACATGCATCAGTCACCTTTCGGGGATAAATATACCCTGGAAGGTGTCTCCTCAGAGATCCATCCTCATGCACCAAGTAGGCAGCCAAGCACACTGTCATTACCAAGAGAAGAACCACTGGGGTTACAACAGTCAAGAATCCCACCACTGAAAACACCAATTTGCTACAGCAGCCATATTCAACTCCCTGTGTAAGCCTAAAGCTGTTCATTGCTTCTGGTTCTTCTGTCAATCCATTGCCATTTCTCAATCTTAACATTTACTTGCTATTTTCCTCAGGATATTTAAGTGACTGCAGTTGCCAAGACAACCACTTCATCAACACCAGCACCTCAGCTCATCTATCTTGGGCTTCCCTTTCGTTCACCATAACTTCTAGGAAATCAGTCGCCAGAAACAGCGATTTTTGAAATCTGGCATTTGTGGTTTTTTAGGTTCTACTAGCCTTTGGGATCTCTAAGACTCTCAAGTTCCTGACATAGGAACAGCTTTGATTTAATTATACCCTCAGCAGTGAGGCTTCCTGTAAAGCTGTAAAAAGTCTGATAGCTTAAATTCCAAGGCACTGAGGCAATTACAGAGGTAAACATCCAAACCAGGTTTATGCACCTATGCTGTCACTTTCAATAACTGTGTAACTGATGTCTCCTTCAATTTGTTACCAAGAAAAAGAAAGTGACACAAGATTTCTTCAACTCATCTAGGCATGATAGTCATGAAAAAAAAAAGGGAAATTCAGCTGAGCTCTGCAGACAGCTGAGTCTTAGGATGCTGTAATACAATTTCCAGGAATTTTTTCTCAACAGTAAAAGTATGGCGGTAAGATCCTGCATAGCATTCCTCCTTTCCCAGTCCATCTAAAACACAAAAAATAAGGCATCCCAACTTCAATCACAACGTGAGCTTTGTTAGAATTTACATTTTTCAAAATACAGGATAAACCAACAGAAGCAAGTAAGCTAGATCTGGTTAAGTTTTAATACCAACAAAGCTACCAGCAGCATCTTTGTACCATCGGCACCTGAAGCCACTCAGAGCAGCTTCCCAAGTTTCTGTTTACATGGCCTTCTCTGCTGTGACTTAGAGATTTACAGCTGCAACTGTACTGACTTTGCATCCATTATCACAGATACAGGTGGTGGCTGAACCATGGCAATGTGGGATTAAGCATGGGTTGCAAAACCAACTCTAAGCTGGGTCAGTTCACAACTGGTGTTAAATATCATGCTGTCACTAACAGACCCCACTGCTGTGCTTGAGACAGGTCAAATCGGCCACTGCTCCACTGCACGCATACTTAAATACTACAAAATTATCTCAATGGTTTATTAGTGTGGACCTTGGTGATTTGTCATGGTTGCCACAGTACCATTGGTAAATGCCCTAAGTATTCCTTTTGCTGTATCTATCTGCACAAGGTTATCAAACTTCAAGAAGGTAAAATCTTTATATTCTGCCTAAAACTCAAACTCTACATAGCAGTCACATTAAGCTGTGACTAAACTACTTTACTGAATAACTATTCTACAACAGTATTTATCAATGCATTTATAAATAAAGCAGTTAGAAACACCAGCTTTCCTTACAAAAGGAAAGGTATCTGCAGGTCAGTTGTGCCACAGTTTTCTATTTAAAGTGCTTGCTAAGTGCAGAATTTGGCTTTCTGCCCATGTGTTTTAAGCTCAGCATTGTGGCATAGCCTGGGTAATTGCACTTGGGGTGACAAGCACAACAGAACTCAGAGGC
Source organism: Taeniopygia guttata (assembly GCF_048771995.1). Classification (NCBI taxonomy): domain Eukaryota; kingdom Metazoa; phylum Chordata; class Aves; order Passeriformes; family Estrildidae; genus Taeniopygia; species Taeniopygia guttata. The sequence continues at coordinate 45,618,427 of NC_133063.1, read as the reverse complement.
ATGTCAGTAACAGATTTCAAACCTCGTCTTAACTGACTGGAACCAAAACTTGCCCTGCAAATGTTGCCAGCTCCATGACATGCCACACCAGGCTGTTTCCGTGGCTGTGCTGCAGAGCTGCAAGCCCTTTCAAACTTCCACACTTCACATCAAATCCCACATGCTGGTTTCTCTGTGCCAAGAGGCTTTATTTTGAACCTACCCTTAAAAGCACAGGAGAGCAGACCTAGAGCAGCTGTAATGGAAGTGAACAAGAGGCTAGAGCAATTCATACAGCACAAGAAAGAAATCCCAGAGGTGGGAAGTAAAAAAGCAGGGTGGCTTCAAACTCAGTGCAGGTCCCTCTGACATTTCAAACAATGAGGCAAGGCAAGGGATAACTCTGCCTCCTCCAATGAGAAGTTTACCCAGATTCTCCACAATACACTTAAGATTTATTTGTGAAGCCTGCATAGCATACATCTCATACCCAGGCCCTGACTTGATGGCTTTCTCTTCAGCACCAGGAATGTCCCCCTCCTCCCCCAGGTTAAGTTACACAACCCCAGCTTTATTTTTGCTCTCAGAGAATTGCTGCAGCTGCCTCACGGACAAAGTCTGTGCAGAGGAGTGTGACTTGTCAGTACATCAGGTTCTGTGCTGGGGTGCTTCAGGAAACTTCTCAGGCTTTTATTTTTAAAAACCAAGAATAAGCAGAAGTTCTTACTGAAAAAAAAAAACCCAAAAAACAACTTTGCTTTTGTGCTTGAGCAGCCTGAAATTTATTTACTTAATTTCTTCAGCTATTCCAAAATTAAATACTGTCCTTGTAAACATATATGTCCAATTTGTTTAGGAAGAAAGTTCCCCTATGAGTTATTTATAAAAAGAAAAACACTTTCTACTTACAGATTTAGTCAATTATGCTACTATAAGATACACATATTTTCTATAAAGGTGTTAATTTATCCAGAATAATGAATGTGTCTACAGGGGTCCTTCAATGCCAGCCCAGTGTCCTTCACGTGAGCCCCTTTTACCATCACTACAGGTGATGAACAAAGCATTGCAGTGGCTCTCTTATCCTGTTTGTGTAGCATCCATAGACTATTCTGGACAAATGCTGTGCTTCACCCACACAAAGGGCCTAACAGATAATGGATTCTGGACATTGCATCCCTTTCACCCAGTCTAACATCAGATTGTAGAGATTTGTGCTCAAAGCAAATGTAACACAGCAATATTTAATAGTTTTACCACATAAAGCTCAGCTAAACATGCACCAAAGAAGGCTTTTTAGCTGCTACCTAGCAGAAGATGATGTTTGGTTAGCCATAAAAGCATCTAGTAATAGACAAAATTTTCCTGGAAGTAGCTGATTTCTCATAACACTTTCATGTTCCTCTTCCATAAAACACCTCCTTCACAGGATGTTTTTTTACTAGAAGGAGATCTAGCACATAGTTTAGATGACAAGCATACAAAAAACACTAGTTACAGAGTTTGCTCCAGATTGTTCCCCTTGTACTTAGCACTGGTGAGGCCACGCCTTAAGTGCTTTCTCCAGTTCTAGTCCCTTCAGTTCATGAAGGACATTGAGGTGTCAGAGCAAGTTCACAGGTCAGTGAAGCTGGTGAAGGCTCTAGAGGGGAAATCCTATGAGAAATGGCTGAGGGAGCTGCAGGTGGTTCACCTGGACAAAAGGAGGCTCAGGGTGACCTTATCACTCTCTAATACTGCCTGACAGGAGGGTGTGTCCAAGTGGGGGTGGCCCTCTTCTTCTAGACAACCAGCAACATAGGACAAGAGGACACAGTCTTAAGCTACACCAAGGGAGGTTTAGGTTGGACATTAGGAAGAACTTATTCACAGAAATGGTGATTAGACATTGAAATTGACTGCTGAGGGAGGTGGTGGAGTCACTGTTCCTGAAGCTGTTCAAGGAAAGACTGGATGTGGTGCTCAGTGCCATGGTCTAGTTGACACCGTGGTGTGTGGACACAGGTTGGACTTGATCTCGGAGGTTCCTACCTAACTGATTCTGTAAAACATTCTTTCTAGAGCACATAAGTCACTGTTCTATACTTTGCAAGAAAAGGAAAGAAAAAACCTCCAAGACTTAATTATAACCCCAGCTATGAACTAAAGCAATCTGAACAAAAAAGCTATGCAATCTGAAATTAATTGGAGCATGAAAGAGTTAAAGTTACAACAGAACTGACCTCCAGCTAAGGCTTTCCTAGATTTGCTGTAGTATAACTTAGAGACTCTCCCTAGCATAATTTTTGTTTTAAAAGCAGACACTAGCCATCTTGGTTAGTACAGGTTAGATGTAGCCAGGTCAAAACCATTGCTATCTTGGAAAAAAAGCATGGATGTGACACCTGTGGACATGGTTTAGTTGTGAACATGGTGGTGGATGCTAGGCTGGTGGTTGGACTTGATCTTAGTAGTTTTTTCCAACCTTAACACTTCTGTGTTTCTAAGGAGGTGAAAGTCATCCTCATGCCCAGCAAAGTTGACAGCTGCAGGGGACAAGATGAAACTGAACAAGGCTGGGACACCAGGAGTGCAAAACAAGTCACATGTGGTGACTTCATGTGAGCCTGCAGTCATGACTCAAGTACAGTTATTCTAGTTTAGGAAAAGTTGAAGGAAGAGGGAGATTCCTGAGGTGAGCTTGGATTCCAAGAGATTACAAGACACAGAGAGGCCTGGTGGCATGACAATGACAAGTCTTTTGTGACTAAGCATACCAGAGCCTTCCTCCATGCCTCTGCCATTGCACACACAGAGCTGATCCCACAGGATGTGGCACAAGCTGTTTGGACAGCAGGTGAGATCCCAGGTGTAGTGCATGTGCTGAAGACATGTCCCTATAACATTATACTGCATCCCCAAGGCACAGGAATGGGCAATGCTGTGCTTTAGGATGTTTACTCATGATCCGTACCCCAACCTGACCTGGTCCATCATTCAGGAATAGATTCACAACTGCCAGCAGGAACCTCCTTGGTGGAGGAAGGTACCACACACCTATAGCAGTCATCCCACCACGGCTTCTCATGGCTTTTTTTGACCACTGGCAGCTTACTTAGCTGTTTTCTGTAGGCAGAATATGGTCCCTGGTTGAAGAGCCCAAGCATAAGTATATCACTTACATTAGAGATGTGAAAAAAGCGAACTACTTAGTAGGTGTGGGATGAGCCTGCAAGTTGGGTGAAAATTAAGTCATTTATCCAAGATGAACATTAAGCAGGCTGCCTTGAATCTGTGAAATTGGAGTATCACCTTGAACAGCAACAGAACCCAGGCTTATCTCATAACACTGAGAAGAAAGTGGCCAAGACCAGCAGACTTCTTACTGGCAGCTGGTACAACTCCAATATCTTTCCAAATGGAGTATAGTTACAGATGATATGGGTACAAGACCATGTACTTAGCTATTACTGTAACTTAAAATTGATCTCCAGATCTGCTTTTTAGCCTCTTGTGAGTCTGTCCATAAACCCCGGAAGGTCAAAACCATCTTCAGTATCAAAAACTATTCAATAATACAGCCAATTTCAAAACTCAAAAGCCCAAATGTCCAGAGCCTCAAACAAGTCTACCCTCCCTACCTAGTTTTTCCCAGTAGTGCCACTACTGTTGCACTTCAGGCCAAAGCCAGCCAAGCTTCAACCACACTAATCAAAGACTGCAACCAGCATGAAAAAAAAAAAAGAAAATCAGTTAAACTTCACAGAAAGTATATTAGTAAAATTTTGAAGGACATAAGCTTTCAGGTTTCTGGAGATACTGAGAAATGGAAATAATTCCATATGTTGGTCTCAAAATTTTCATTTTTATATGCTTCAGTGGAGATAATACAGCACCATAAAATGCCTAGATTCACTTAGAAGTGCTTTCAAAAAAAAAAAAAAAAAAAAAAAGTAGCAACAGGTCCTCTACAGACAATTGTTTAAACATGACTGTGGTTGACTAAAGAAACTCAGAGAACTATACAAGAGAAGAAACATTACCATCATACACTGATATTGAACAATAAATTCAGTAAGAGTTGTCTCTCAACATCTTTTTAGCATTTTGAGTAACATGGACACAGCAATAAATAATGAGGTTAGGCAGAGATCCCACTGAAGTGGCAATATCATTAAGAACAGATGAGGCTTTTTCTTTCCACCTTAAACAAAAAGGACCGTGCACCTTCATCTGGGTAGGAGCATTTTGTTACCACACAAATGACAAATTAGAAGAAATTTAGATAATAGCTACAAGATATTTAAAAAGTACAGAAGAGATGTCAGCCTCTCAAGTTAAACTGCTTAATGCACTGCTGAAAGGTAGTCAACTACCAAATGTGGGTCCAGTTACTCTTTTGCAGAGAAGTAGCTGGGAGCACGGAGATGAAATTCAGTTTTCTTCAATACATTATAAAAAGCCCATTCTTTTAATAAAGGTGAGTGCTTTTACAGATAGTTATTCTAGCCAAGATAAGCAAACACTTGTGCACCAGTGTGGTTTACATCATGAATAAGGGGCTTATACAAGCAGACTTCATGCAAGAACAAATGTGTATTCAGAGAATGTATTGTAAGTCAGAGCTACTCCATTGCTTTGGACTTGTCAAAACAAAAGCCATGAAGGTACCGCAAAAAAAGAATATTATTTCACCTTTTATCTAGGACTGACAACAAAAGGTTCCTAGCTGCAGAGCTGTCTGAAGATTAATTTAAAACCAAAGAATTTTATCTCAATGCACAAGTGCCTATTACTCAAAAACTGACCCGAGCGACATAACCAATTAAACACTGGCAGAGGGTTTTGCATTTTAACCCCTTCAAATATTTTGCTACAATGAACAATAAAACATATATTTTAAATACTTAACTAGGATACATAACTAAGGGAAGAGTCACAAAGCTACTGCAAACATGTCCTTACTGCTATCACCTTGGATTTATCAAACAAAGCCTATTTACCTGAATATCTAAATTACCTGTACAATTTTAAGACAACAAAGCAGCGCAAAAGGAATATATGTCATGCTTTTAGTACTGAAACCTTAAGTGGTAAGGTACAGCCTGCCTGCCAGGCAGCCTTCTCTTTCTAAACCACAAATACTACGATGCCTTCAAGTGTCCCCCATTTAACATTCAGCCCCTTTTATGTTCTTGTTGTTCTCTGGGTAGAAGCTTCAATTTAAAACGATCTCCCAGGAAGTCTTGAGGTCCCATTTCTTCAAGTCAAGCAAGATTCCAAAATATCCTAAACACACAGTAATTTAGTAGCTCTCATTTTTCTTCGCTTTGTAAGCCACTTTGGGCAAATGCATTTTAAATATTTCAGCAACTGTGATGACAGGCAATCAATCAATCAGTTTAGTTACTCTTGGCTACTAGTGCTTCAAGGGTGAGTACACAATGCCAAAGTTATTACTATCAAACTGGCCTGGTGAGATGGGATGTTCTCAGCAAGTCACTACCACAAAAACTTAGCAAGATTAACTTCAATTCCCCTAACTCATAATGCTGGATAAAAACACTAAGCCTAAACATGAAGCAGCATTCTGGAAATAGCTGACTAGTTTTGTGTACATGCCTGTGTGTATGTATACACCTAATCAAATGCAGCCCAAATCATAAAAGCAGCTGTATTTATGAGTCACATCACCTCTAGTCCATCCACACGGCAGACATTTCAACTTGAACTCAGCTACATTTAAGGTCAGCATAAAATCTCCATCATTTATCCCATACTATTAATTACCCTGAACACATGAAGAACATGCCATAAACCACACAACAAAACTGCACATCAAAGATCAGAGTTAAGGTTCTGCAAGGATTTTTTTTTTTCCTGGTATTCTCTACCCTCCAGATGCAAAATAAGCATTGCATAGTAGACCTAAAGTGCTATTAAAGAGAAGGTACCCTGTGTGAATTATTAACATGTAAAATAGTAGAGCAGCATAAGAGTGACTTCAGAAACAGCAAGGTAAAAACATGTTTGAGTTTTTGAAAAGTTATAGATGTGTAAAATCCTCAGACACTGGGACAACATCACTGCAATATTGGATGTAAAGGATTTATGCACAAAAAAAAATTTTAGAAAACCCCACTCTTCTAACACTATATAGTCAAAAGTTTCCACTAACTCCTATAATATGAACCACATATAAGTCTACACACTTTTAGTTACAATCTCTTGAATAGACAAGAAATCCCAAGAGGCACAGTTCCTTGAATTGTTAACTGAGAAAAAAACCTAAAACTCAAGTTCTATTTTACCTTACCAAAGGACCACTGTACAAAAATTAGGCAAATGAACAGTGCTCAATTTACAGGTATGGAAAGTTTTCTGTTTTATTCTAATGGGATAGAAGAGTTGGGCTGTGCTACAGCTGTCCTCTTGCCTGAGAGTCTGGGATCATATATCTGCTTTTGATCTGTGAACCAACATCAGAAGAAGTATTTTGCTCCCCTGCCTGCTGACAGCTTAGAGGATCCTTGGCTTCTGAGACTGAACAGGAGCTCCACAGACCTGGAGCAAGGAGGGCTCTACTCACCTGCAATACCATGTCCCTTTGTCACACCAAACAACTGCTTACTAGTATCAATGATTCCTAAGGACAACAAAAATAGATCAAATATACAGAGAGAAACTCTGCAGGACCTTGCAATGCTGAGGCCCACAGAAGGCAGTTTTTGTGTTTAGAGTACCTAACATTTTCATCCTGGCATTAAGGATACTTTTGTGGAATTAAATGTTCCATCAATTATATAGTTCTAAGTGCTTAGAAGACTTCTATTTGCTTAATTTTAAGCTTCATGAGAAGTAGACTACAATACCAACATGGTGCTCATTCTTGCCATCAGTTATTGGTAACTGATTGGTTCTCCATCTATTTCCTGCTCTGAAATCTTAACACATTTTGCAAGTTACTTTGAAATCAAATCACCTGGAAGAAGCTGAGACACAATACAGAACTCTATACAGCACAGGGCTAATAAATTACAAAAAGCATGGATAACAATGCCTTGAGACAAGTATTTAGCCCCCAAGTTACTTGACAAAAGTAATCATAATGTTTGGTGGTTTTCTCTCCTTTCAACTGATGTGTCAAGGCTTGTTCCTTCAAGTAGGAAAAGTATCTTATGAAATAAACTGCCTTAAGAACTATGAAACAGTAACTCTAACAATGTAGTTAATTCTTCTTGTTTCCTTTCATGCTAGGTATATTCATTTTAATTTACCCAGACTAAATCACCTCTGAAGGAGTTTTTAATATCAACTTTTTGTCTACATTGAACATGCTTCTTGACACTGTACTTGGTCAAATCATGCTTCTGAGCAGTGCTAATGAAGTTTCTATTTGTATAATTTCTCACTTGTACCTTCCCTGAAATCCTGGCTCTCAGCACAACTGCTTTACCATGCAACTGAAAAAATCAGAAGACCTGTCTTTTTCAAAACACTTAAAAGCTCTGTCACTAAGGTACAATTGCACCAAACATTCAGGACCTCAAGTAAGCCATCAGGAAACACTTTCTAGTAGTCCTGCAAGTATTCACTGTTTGATCAAAGCATTGGGCAGAAGTTCATCTCCAGGCTCTGAAGGCTCAAGCATTAAAGAAAGACACTGGATTTCAAGATAGGGAAAAATGGTAACTGGAGATGATAAAGACTTCACCATGCACAGCCCTCCGCAACTGAGATCTATCCCATGTAGTACCTATCAGTCCCAGATTACAGCATTATAACCTTTCTTGTGGTCATCCCCATTTATGTATCAGCTGCCAAAATTAAAGATGAAGAAGTTCTGCCATGTAGCAAAGGACCCTTTCAGATGAACCGAAGATGCCTATGACATAAAAGTGGCATTGATGAACTGCTCACACTTAGTTCTGCAGATTATGGCACATTCTGGTTCTCTGCTGCTCAAGCACTGCCTGCAAAACCAGACATATTTCCATCATTTCCAGAGCAATTCAGAACTACCATATAGCCCAGTGGAATCTAATCTAAAGACCCATCTTAGCACACCATGTCCTTCAAAGCTGAGCCTAGAAAGAAATAATTGTCACTATCTGTGACCTGGACACAAAGCATTACATTCTGAGAAAAATCTTCCTTTTGTCACTCAAAAAACTCAGCAAATGAATCAGATGTAAGCAACATTTTAGACATACAAGGTCTACCCACACTTCACTTTTACACTCTGTGAGTGAGTCTGGCACTAAACATCAATTTCACCTAGTGCAGACTAATACCTATGGCCTAATAAAAGTGATTCTGCTAGAACTTTAGTCAAACTAGCAATTTATTACTGCCAGCAGCTGAGGGACCTTTGGAAGACCTAACATCACTGCCCTGAACTATTTTTCCCTTGCCAGCAAAGAAGAGAGGTAACCAGTGCATTGAATTCCTTCCTTGAGGAATGTAGTCAGGAACTTTAAGGATTGCTCAAAACATTACAAAGCTATTCAGCATGACTGGGAATACAGTCACTAGGTAAGACAAAGGTTGATATAACTTGCACTTCAGACGTCCACCTTCAGCTGATCACATGAATGGGGTGGGGGGGGCTGCATGTTCCCTTGCTGATACAAGCTGATCTTCATATAGCTGTTGCTCCTGGAGGCTGATCTAGATAGCAGTCCTAAACTCTGAAACACTGCAGCAGATCTGGGCATGCTGTATTAGCTGATAAAATATGCTCAAGCACTGTACTTGAATTTTTAAGAAGTCCCTGAATTTATTATAGACAGCATGTTGATAACCTACCATTTAAACAAACATTCAAGGGGACTTGTTCTCTGCTTCAATTTATCAGATGTTACAGCTACAGGACTTGCAGCTGAAACCAGAATCTGTTGAACCAGCTTTAGACAGTCACTTCTGTCAAGGGGGTACAGAGAGAGCACTTCCCTCATTTCAGTTTATTCTACTAGTTCAACAACCTAGAGAGAAAGGTCTTATGTCTACAAGAATAAACAAGGTGACAAAAGTTGATGTGACCACCTCTAAGAGCTCCCAAAACACAAATCATGCAGTAGTATTCCCCAATCAACCACCCCAAACACATTCTTTATTAAAGTCACCTTAACCAAAAGTTTTCCTTGAAATATTTGTGCTCTAGCTTAACTAGAAGCCTGGGTACTTTCCTTCAATTCCTTCTGTTAAACTACACTTCAAATGGAACACAATTCCCAAACTCTCACTGCCATGACATTGAAAAAAGTTACATCCTGTAATTGCATCTTTCTAACCACATTTTCCTAACCTTACTAAACTGAAAATGCAACATAAGATAAAGCTAAAATATTTTATCAAATTAAGAAATGTGGAAAATGAAATGCATGTAAGGTGAGCACTCGTTCAGAGCAGCATGTACAATTAATATATTGCAGGAGCCACCCATCAAATAAAATTAGAGTACTATTATTATCGCCAAATGATTCCATAACAGAGTCTAACACATCTGAAGACCTAAGACAAAGAGAGGCAAGAATATCACTTCTCACAGGACTCCTTCCTTTTTCAGTGTCTCAGAAGTCAAGATGCATAACCAAAGACCAGACAACTACAAAAATCTGCCATGCAGGGCTCCTCATGGAGGAAGGATGAGACAGAAACAACAAACGAGAGATTTCAGCCATGGCACTTGAAAGGAATCCCATTGCTGGGGAGGGATGGAAGCACCATGAGACCTCATCTTCCCACTCTCAAAACAACTATCACAGGATTGGTCAAAAGAATTTAGAAGTAAGGCGCAGCAGTTCAAGGACATCAAATACCCAAAAACCCAATCATAGTGCTGAGGTAAGGCAACCGGGAGCCTTGCCTAAATCTACACTTGTAAACACACATCCCAAATTACTTCTCAGGCAACTTCAGCTTCTTTCCAGGAACAACTGCAAATATGCAGTGCAGAGAGCTCCCCAACCAAATAAAACTACTTTGATCAGTCATGAGTTCCTTGAAAAAAAAAAAAAGATGAGTAATGTAAGTGCAGGAAGAGGTCACCAGACCACTCGGATGTAAAGATGACACTGTTACCAGTGACAACCAAAGACTCCAGCAACTTCCTGAATAAGTAATAATGGAGGTGAGTATAAGAATACACCTATCACACCTATATGAGTAAGCCAGCCAACTCATTACAAAAGGCAAGTCTTATGCCAAAGCGTTCCTTTCCTTCCAAACAATGATGCCAAACTGAACATGACTCAAGTCTATTATTCCCCAAGCTACAGGTTATTTTGGTTTTGTGGAACAAAGCTCTTAAACCTTGATCTGTGGAGGCCAAGAGGCACTGAAGGTGCACGTTAGTCAAGCAAAGACATCATGCAATTTTTTTTTTTCAGTTTGAGAGAAGCCAAAGGGCATTAAATGGAAGATGCAGGAGCCACAACTAAAACAGTTAACTGCAAGGAGAAGCAAGCTCATGGGGACAATATTTTGCCAGAGATCAAGCAGATATCAAGCACAGAGGAGTGTGCCTAATGCAACACATCTTCTGCAGACATGAAGGATTTCCAATCGCCTGTTTTAAGGAAAAAGCGCAACTCCTCCTCCTCCAGTTGTTTTGATAATTTAAGTACACTCCCTTCAGTTCTTCTCTGGGATGTCTGTGCCAGATTTCTTATTTGCTGAATTCACAGGAGTGGAAATAGCAACCACAAAAGATTTAGTATTAACAGGAAGGCTGAGAAAGGAATTGAATCTACCTTCACCCATTATGTGTTGCTGCAGCCCTTTGAAAGCTGCCTTCTTAAAGTGTGGAGAGGAAGAACACAGGAGTGGAAAAAAAAATTGTGCCAAATAGCCCTGAAGACCATGGAGTCGTGAAAAAAACGTGGTCTTTACCCTGAATTAGCCATCAATAAGTGAAGCTATCAAGGGATGACTTGGAAGCCCCTTACTTTAAACATCACAGAATCATAAAATGTTTGGGTTGGAAGGGACCTTGAAGATGATCCAGTTTCAACCCCACTGCCGTGGGCAGGGACAATTTCCACTAGACCAGGTTGCTCCAAGCCCCATCCAACCTGGCCGTGAGCACTTCCAGGGATGGGGCACCCACAACTTCTCTGAGCAACCTGTGCCAGCGCCTCAACACCCTCACAATGAACAATTCTGCCCTAATATCTAAGCTAAAGCTACTCTCTTTCAGTTTGAACCCGTTCCCCCTTGTTCTGTCCCTAAATGCTCTTGTAAACAGTCTCGCTCCATCTTTCCTATAAGTTCCCTTCAGGTACTGAAAGAACCTGGAAATACGGGAACAGATGATCTCCAAAGGTCCCTTCCGACCGTAACAATTCTGTGAAATACATACAGAGCAGAGCCCAGGGGGCAGCTCGGGGCGGGAGGGGCAAACTCTCCCATTACGGCGAGGTTCGCACAGGAGGCTCTTTGGGGCTGAAAGAGCAGATTAACAGCTCAGCGGCGGTTATTGCCCGGCTCCCTCTCGCCCAGGCCGTGCCCGTGCCCCCTCCCGCAGGCCCGGCCCCGGCCCAGCCCCACACCGCGGCCCGCGCCGCTGGGGAAAGGCCCGTACCTTGAAGTACCCGCCCTCGTAGAGCGTGTTGGGGGGCCCGAAGATCGCCACCTCCCAGTTATAGAGGTCGGACTCGTCGACCAGGGTGATGCGGAAGCCCTCGACAGGCTCCTCCTGCAGCGACTTCAGCTCCAGCATCAGCGCCTTCTGCGAGCTGCTCATCTGCTGCTGGGCCATGGCGCGGCGCGGCCCCCGCCGCGGCCGCCTCCTCGCTCCCGGTGCCGCTGCCGGTGCTCCCGCTGCCGGTGCTCCCGCTGCCGGTGGCGCCGGTACCGGTGCCGGTGCCGCCCCCGCCCCTCCTCGCGCTGACGGCCCCGCAGCCGCTACTTCCTTTTGTGACGGCGCCGCTCGCGCTGACCTCAGCGCGCCGCACCGGCCCCGCCCCCGCCGCTCCGTTAGCCACGCCCCCCGCGCCCGGACCACGCCCCCGCCGCACGCCCGGCCGCGCCCCGGCGCACACCAGGCCACGCCCCGCTTCGCCCCGGGCCACGCCACGCCGCGCGCGCAGTCGTCTGCCACGCCCCCGCCTCGTGCCTTTAAAGGGGCCGCGCTCGCCGGCGCCGCGGCCGTCCGGGGGGAGAAGTCACGTGAGGAAGTGGGGATGGGAATGGGTCACAAAATCACAGCATCGAGTAATTTGTAAAAGATCTTTGACAATATCATAGTCCAACCTATTACCCAACACCATCCCTGAGTGGCACATCCAGTCTTCCCTTAAACAACTCCAGGTACAGTGACCCCATCACCCCCCTGGGCAGCCCATTCCAGTGTGTAATGATCCTTTCTGTGAAGAAATTCTTCCTAATGTCCACCATAAGCAATCCCTGGCACAGAAAGAGACATTAAGCCATAAGCGAGTGTCCAAAGGAGGGCCTCAAAGATGATGAAGGCTCTAGAGGGTGGCTTCTCCATGCGAGGAGCAGCCAAGGGCACTTGGCCGGTTCAGCCTGGAGGAGACTGAGGGGAGACCTGACTGCAGTTCCTTGTGAGAGGCAGAGGACAGGCAGGCACTGATCTCTGTTACGTGACCCGAGGGGGTGGCATCAAGCTGTGTCAGGGGAGGTTTAGTTTGCATATCAGGAAAAGCTTTTTCACCAAAGGGTAGTTGGGCAGTGGAACAGGATCCCCAAGGACACAATTCAAGAAGCACTTGGACAGTGTTGTCAGGCACAGGGTGTGACTCTTGGGGTGCCCTATGCAGGGCCAGGAGTTGGACTCCATGATCCTGGTGGTTCCCTGTCGACTCAGCTTATACTGTTATTCTGTGGTTCTATATCCCCTCCTCCTGTCACTGGCTGCCTGGGAAAAGAGACTGTCCTGCAGCTACGCCCTCCTGTCAGGGAGTTGCAGACAGTGATAAAGAGCCCTGAGTTTTCTCTTCTCCAGGTTAAACACCCTCAGCTCCCTCAGCTGCTCCTCACAGGAGATGCATCTGAGACCTTTCACCAGTTCCATTGCCCTTCTCTGAAATTGCTCCAGCACCTCAATCTCCTTCCTGGATTGGGGGCCCCGAAACTGGACACAGCACTTGAGGTGCCTCACCAGTGCCAAGTACAGGGCAAGGATCATTTCCCTAATCCTCCTGCTTTTCTTATTATTGATCCAAGCCATTGGCCTTCTTGTCCACCTGGGCAAACTGCTGTTGTCGCACGTTCAGTTCCTATCAAGCAGTCCCCAGGTCCTTTCCCACTGGGCAACTTTCCAGCCATTCTACCCCAAATCTGGAGCTGCAGGAGTTGTTGTGACCCAGGGACAGGACCTGGCACCTGGCCTTATTGAATCTCACACAATTGGTCTATCCATCCAGCCTGTCTAGATAGTCACAGGTCATGAGTGGGTACAAAAGGGCATGGTTTGCCCACTGACATGCACCCATGGTCACAAAACATGGTTTTGTACAGCGCATGGTTTTTGAGGAGTAAATTTGCATGACTCAGGGCCCCACAAAAATCCTGCAGCAGCTCCCAAGTTGCAGTAGGACAAAATGGGCAGCTGCCATCCCTTACCCCAACATGTTATTCTCACATTCTCCACAGATATGTGATGTAGTCACACCAGAACATACCATTTCCAGCCTTCCTGCCATTCTCTGATTTGGCTAAAGGTGAAAAATGCTTGCAGAATGTAGAGATCTATCAGTCAGGAAACATGAGACAGCACCTGTTCCTTAGTGAGTATTTAATGAATAACATAAATAATATTCATTTATAAAATAAAGAAAGAAAAATAACAGTAATTGTCCAGGAGAAGGATGACCCATTTCTGCTTGGCATTTCTTTCATCCTGTGCATGGCAGGGCTCAGGCCACCTCACAGAGGCACCTGCTTCTTGGACAAACAGGTTGGACGATGTGTCCCATCATCCCTCTGTCATTACATGGCTTTAACCTTCTTCGTTGCCCCCATCATCTCCCAGGCTTTCCCATCCCGATGACAACCCTGTAGACATGGGTGACCACTGGATCACTCTCCTGTGTTTTCCAAAGCCATGGACTTTTCTAAAGGCACAGAACTGACAGCCAGGGCCCTGTGCATTGGTGGGAGATCATGCAGCTGGGCAGCCTGCACTGCAAGGGGACCTTGAAGTCTCGCACTGACACATGGTAGCCTTGACTCTGGCTCCTTCTCCAGACCTTGGCCCAGGGAGGAGAGCAGAAAGTAGATGATTTTCCCCAAGCTCCAGCTGCTCCCAGGACAAATTTGCCATTTCCCAGTGAAATGCAAGGCATGCTCCCCCTTGACCCCAAGACTGCTTTGCTTGCCATTCTCCTGTCTCTTGAGCTTTCCCCAGAGTTGCCCCCATTACCCTCTCCAGAGGTGCCCCCAGTGCTGTCAGTGGTACCTGGACCAGGGCTTGTGATTGCCTCCAAGCTATAAAATACTCCAGCCATTGCAAAATCCCATCTCAGCCTGGACAATGTCCCTGAGGGGACTGTTATCAATTTTCTCATGAAGCTGGGATGAGTTCTTGCTCAGTGCCACTGGGGTAACATGGAGGAACATCCCTCATCCATCCAGAGCTTGACTGACTGCTGAAATAAAAGTGTGTTTTCCCCTACAGGTACAGGTCAGCCACTGGAACAGGTTAATGTTATTCACCACCTTGGAATGAGCTCAGATTTACTGAAAGCTGCTTAATTCAGCTCTCATTTCCTCAGCTGGGGGCTGGAGAGCTGGATCATGAAACACTTTATCAGAGAAACTCCTTGGAGGATGGGCAATGCTGTGTGTGTTTTCTGGTGGAAGTTCAGTCTCATGCTCTTTTTATTTATGTCAGTGGAATAGAACAGAAAATAATTGACTATTTCTGTTGGAAGGGACTACAGCAATCATCCAGTTCAACTGCCTGACCAATTCAGGACTAACCAAAATTTCAACAATGTTGTTCAAGGCATTATCCAAATGTCACTTAGACATTGACAGGCTGGGGGCATTAGCCACCTCACTAGGAAGCCTATTCTGTCCACCCATTCTGGAAAGAAATGCTTCCTGATGCCAAGTCTAAACCTCTCCTGGCACATCTTTGAATCATTCCCACATGTCCTATCACTAGATATCAGGAAGAGCTGAGTACTTCCCTCTCCACTTCCCCTCCTCAGGAATCCGTAGAGAGCATTGCCTTGAACCCCCTTTCTCCGAACTAGACAAGCCCCAAATCCTCAGCTTCTCCTCAAAAAACATTCATCCAGCCTTTTCACCACCTTTATTGCACTCCTCAGGACAGATTCATGAATCTTCACATGCTTTTTAAATTGTCTTTAGTTGATGGACATAACACATGCTGTGACTTCTGTTTCGCTGATGCCAGCCAGCAAAGACCTGCTCTGTTAATAGGACATCCCAGCTTGCTGGTAAAACGTGGATTTGCTCATGCTTGGAGAAAATGTACAGGAGCCAAGCTCTTTGGTACTGCACTGCCCTCAAAACATCTTTTCTTGCAGCCAGCCTCCAGCCTAGGCTTTGTCTGAACCTGCCTCATGCTGGAAGAGATGGAATAAGCAAAGTTTGGAGTTATTCAGGATTTATCTCTGCCTGATGTCTGTCTTGAATGTTAATGTAAGATGTAATCATGCAAGGCAAAAAGTAAATCAAGTCCTGGTGTATTCAAGAGAGTAGACTGCAAATTTTCCACGTCTGCTTTTAGAAAAGGTATTGGTCTTTTTTCCTCTGATTTTTTTTCCCTTTCCTGCAAAAACATTCAGCACTCCAAGAAAACAGAAACTGTTGAAGCAATAGAACATTTTGAAGCCTGTGCTCCCTAGCAGCCCCCTCCAAGGCTCCTGCCTGCACTTCTGCTTGTGCTTTCAGGGAGGCTCAGCTGCTCTGCCTGGTGTCCCATTCCCTGAAACCCAGGCTGCCTTGAGGCTAGCATAACTTTTTTGATTTTTTATATGGCATTTCTCTCCTCCAATCACCTCTAATATAACATAATGAAAGGATGAAGCCTTCTCCTCCTCCTCCTCCTTCAGCTGCTCTCCCATGGATGGTCACAGCTCACCTGCAAGCAGGGCTTTACATGGGGTGTGTTCTGCCACACACAGTATTGTTCTTTATTTTATTTTATTTTATTTTATTTTATTTTATTTTATTTTATTTTATTTTATTTTATTTTATTTTATTTTATTTTATTTTATTTATTTTAATTTTCACCTGAATTAATAAGTTTGATTTTTGGACTTACAGAACAAGAAATAGAGTCTGATCTGGGAACATGGGTTTCCAGGAAGGACAAGTCTCACTGGGAGAGGAGGAGGCTACACATATCATTAACCCAGTCCCCAGCAGCAGAACTTGTCACTATTAACTGCACCTCAAGGTGCCACCAGTGCAATAGGTTAAATCTGACTTGAAAACTTCTAAGTGCTTCCTGCTTTGCTCTTATCAGCTGTTTTTAATATCTCTCTTCTTCATTTATTTCTTTCTTCCTATGAGTTGTGTTCACAAAGGATGACAAACTGAGAGTTAGCAACTCTGCTTAGCAACAGCAGAAGCTTTGAAAATGCAAATTTGTCTTGGTGTCACATTAGAGGGTTACTGCTCCATGAGCTGTCAGAGAGAGAGAGGACAAGAGGTGGGAAGATGTGGGAGTGCCGGTGTGACTCCATTCTCAGGACAGATTCCTCTCATGTGAAACTTTTCACTGCTTTATCTAATTTCTTTCCTGAGTGGCTCAAAGGATGAGATACCTGCTCCTTCTGCAGGGGAACTGGATTCACCTGGGATAAAAGACAATACCATCAACACCATTTTCTCTCCTCCTGCCTCCTCCCTACTCCTGTGCTTTGGTGAAACATCAGCAGGGATCCTGGGGACTCTGGGCTGGACTTTAACTCATTCTTACCCCCAGAAAGTCAGATGGTCAAGTGATGAAGATCAGGCAGGCGATAGGACTTCTGCTTAGCTTACTGCTACCGCACCAGGAGCCAAGGAACAAGAACCTATTCCTTGGACTGTACTGAAACAGAGTAGGACATCTGGAGGTCCATCTCATCACTGTGCTGCCCCAAAGTTGGTCCTAAACAGCTTAAGATGTATTTGTTCAACCAGTTCTTTAGTATTTGTCCTCCAGACTGCCCAAAGTGCAGAAATTCATGGGCTACTAGGTCAGTGTGGTTCAGCTCTGGACTCAGCTCCCCTTCCTGTTAGAGGCCTCATAGGTCTCCTCACCACCCAAATTTTACCCAGTTTTTTCTTGCCAAGACCACTGTCGAGGTACAGAAGACAGAGAGAGGGGCCAGGATTATTTCCTCTGTCTCCTTCCTAGAGTGCCATTGCCCTGGCTGGGTACAAATCCCCAGCTGAGGCCACAGAGGTGTTGGCAGCCTATCATTCCCACAGCAGCAGCACACATTGCCATTGGGACAAGGGGAAACAGGGCTTTGCAGGTTTTATTGCCCTGGGCGGGGCAGTAACAGAGGAATCTGGGGTTGCTTCTTTTATTTACACTAGATACCCCAGTCCCAGACCAGATGACAGACAAGGACCATCATGATAGATCTCAGCCCTGACACAAATAGCCTGATGCCAAAGAAAGATTTCTCCATAGAACTCCCTGAGCATTTAGTGAGGAAAATCAAAATGGGATTATCTGGTCTGCTGCCCAAGTGAACAATACATTATTAGTGCATAGGGTGAGTATCTCCTCAAAAAAAAAAAAAAAAAAATGCAATGGCACACCTTCACATTGACACCTATATAGGCTCCTCTGTCTGGGGAGCAGAGCATCAGAGTACTGAAGGGAAGTAATTATCAATCTTTGAGAATAAAAGTCTGTCCACAATTCTCCTTCTGGCTCTCTTTTACCTAAAAATGGGGCAAGCTTATCCTCAGGCAGAACTCACAGGGATGAAAATATGCTTTTGAGCATCAATCAGGAGCATCTGGGTTAACATGAACCTCCTACATCAAAGTAGCCACCAGCAGGGCAATGCAAAGTTTGGAAGATTCAGAGCAAAAGAGAAGAAAAATGAAAATAAAAACAGGTCTTTAGTGGAGCTTTTTCTTTTTTTCCTATTTTGATTTGGCCTTTTTTCTGCTTGTTTTAATTTGAATAAAGTTGGCTTTACTTTTTTTTTTTTTTTTTTTTTTTGCTTTTCGACTCCAGTTTGCTCTTTTAAAATGGATGAAGTCCATCAAAAGGGCTTGATAAAAGAGTGCCATCACAATGCGTGCTGCTCCCATTCAGCTAATGAATAAATTATAAGTGCATTACAATACTATTTCAGCTGTGATTCCAGGGTCTAAAGAGTGTGACGACTGTGACCTTAGTGGGTTGAATTTCCAAGAGTTTGTGTACTTGGCTGTTCAGGTCACCTTACACCTTCCATTCTGGTCTCAGTGTGCAGAATATCTGAGCCTTTTCAAGCTGCCAGCTCCAGGGACATTTCTCCAGTTGCCCAGAGAGGTGGAAGTATGTGCTGTTGTCTTCACAGATTCATGATCTCACAGCATCATAGCAAATGCTGAGTTGGAAGGGGCCCATCAGGATTCTATTGAAACCCGAAGTGACTCTTACCCCCTTCCAAAGCAACAATCTGTGGAACATAATTCTTTATTGATAGGGCTGTGACTGGGATATCCATATTGTTCAGTCCCAGGAATAGTTTCTGTGTTGGGAACTGGAATTTTGGGTCCTTCTTGCTGCACAAGGCATCCCTGTCTCCAGCATTCTGGTGTGGCTGAGATGGTGTGGATGCCAGCACCACTGGGATAAGGTAGCACAGGTAGCACAGGTAGCACACTGGAGTGTGTTATGGGAGAGACATCAGCCTAAGCCAACATCCCTAGTGTTTCATCTTCACCTTGCCTGCAGGGTCAGCTCAGTGGGACTGTCCATCCCTGGAGGGTGGGTGACCATCAAAGAGGGACTAACAGCTCTTATAGGCAGGCATTGGCAGCAGAGTGAAGGAGCTGGAGTACATGAAGAAGCTGGTGGATTCACCAAACCCTGCTTTTACCCTCAGAGCAGGCAGCTCCTTGTATCTCCTTGTATTTCATGGCAGAAGCCATGGTCAGGACGGATAGCATTTTGCAGATGATGAGTGAGGAGGAGGAGGAAGCTCTCTAGTCTCTTGGCTTGGGGGCATCAACACCATGTTCTGTGCTGAATGGCATGATATCAGCTGCTATCAGCTGAGCTTACAGTGCTCTCACACGTTGCCATACATTGGGTGGTCTCCGTGGGCTGCTCTCCTGCACCTTCTGCCAGTAACTAAAATGCAGGCCCAGCAAGGCATAAATGAAGATGCACAGCTCAGGTCTTGTCCTTGAAAACTGACCCCAAGAAGACTTACTAGTAGGAAACAGGGAGGGACAAGTGAGTTGAATTTGACCTTGCTTTGCTGAGGCTGAATTTGGCCTTTTCTTGACTCCTCCCACATTAAATATGATCAGATCCAGAGGAAGAAAACTAAATTGCAGCATAAGCACCAAGCCCAAGGTATGGCCAGCAGGCTTGGATGGCTGAATAGCAGAGGGAATCTCTTGGGTGAAAAGGTCCAGTGAGGGTTTGGGGCAGGGGATCCTCCCTTAGCATCTCCACCTCCAACTTCCTAACCACGAGATGTTCCTCTGAAAAACTGCTTACAGGGCTTGTGTGCTTGTGTGTCACATGCAATGTCTCACTCTGCTGCGTGTACCAGTAGACTGTGAGCTCTGGAAACTGCTTTGTGGTGGGTGTGGAGCAGAATTGGGCAGGGGAACCAATCCTGAAAACTGCTCTGGGCACTCATATGTAGAAAGGAAGAGGCTGAACTTTCCTGCAGGAGCCTGAATCACTAGGAGGTTAATTGATGCAAATTTCCCAGACAGGTGAACAAGTCTGGAGAAGCCTTCTTGCCTGGCCTGAGCATGCTGAGAGATGCTGTCATCTCCACCCTGGTGCTTGCTGTCCATGGAAATTTGGAAAGCACTCCTATGGGGTCTTAAAAAAACAAATAGAAAACCACTGAGTTCACAAGACTGAAATCGTCCAGCATTGTCCATGTTGGAGAGCAGTGCTCATACACCCTCTTGGAGAAGGGAGGCATGGAGGCCTGCAGGGACTGTTCAGGGGCTTGATCATCTTCCTCTTGGCTCCACCAGCTGCTCTGCGTCCCTGTCCCCTCCAACCACCCCTTGCTGGTTACCCCATTTCCATCAGCACCTGCTGCAGACCTTGGGGTAACCACAGTTTTATTTCTGCCTTGTTTTTGTGACTGAGGCTGGAGGGCTCAGACCTGCAAAAGGGTCTCTGGGGCACATGGACAGGCCTGCATGGCTGTGCCCTGCAGGTGCTGTCCCTCAATGCTTTGTTGTGCCAACATCTCATTCCCATCTACAGCTGCCTGTAGGGCCAGGTGTATCTCCTCCAGACTTGTTTACCTGCTGTGAGATTTCCATTAATTAGCCTCATGCTTCTCCATCCTGCAGGGAACCTATTGGCTGTACCAACCTGAAGTTCTCAATCCACAGTAGGTTTGGCATATCCCATTTCCTTGTCCATCTAGCACATCTCAGATCTTTTGCCTGGTCTGTAGGATGGGTTCTTCCCCTCTTCTAACTTTCAGTTGCCAATTCAAGGGCAGGAAAGATGCAAAAAGAGCCAAAAGCCATGTTTGTGTCTGGATCTACATCAGGGACCATCCATTCAGAAGAATTTTAAAGATGGAGAAAGCTCTGATGCTGTCCCAAACAATAAGCTGTGGTTTTTATCTCAATTGGGTTTGTTTTTCCTATGTGTGGACATTTCAAGGATCTAGAAGAATAGGAGGGAGGGAGTTTAAGAGCTAAGCCTTTGCATCTGGACCCTAATTTGCACAGTGCTTTAAATTAATATGCTTTTCTTCTTGTCTTTGACACAGTCACTGGTGCTGCAGGGGTGGCTTTCAGCTGGGTGAGCTGGCTGCAGTCTGGTCTTATGGGTCTGCATCTCCCTATCTCCAAGATAATCAAAGGCCTTTCTTTGCTTTTGCCCTGGGGAAATTAAAAAAACCTGTGAGCATACTTGCCGGAGGTCAAGAAGAACCAAAAAAGGGCAAGTTTTAGCTATTTCTCTCTTTATGCTGCTCCTTCACTATGGGAGTGGGGTAAAGCAGAAAAGGCCTACCGGGTGGAGTCCTCTCCCTCTTCAGGAAAAATGTACAGAGTAGGGGTTGCAAGATAGAAAACAGAGGAATCAGTAACAATTTTCAGAGGAGTGAATTCTTCTCTCTTCAAACAAGCAGCCAACATTCCATGAAGGCCACAAAACTTAGATAGAAGCCTTTCTCCACTTCAAGCATGTTTTTCTCTCAGCATCCATTTTTAATATATTTATCTGTTTTTTTTTTTTAAATTTAAGTGCAGCACTGGTGAGCATTGTCAGGACACTCAGATCCTCCCCTTAGCATCAGAACACATGCTTAGCTTCAGAAATGCAGAGATTTTCCCTAGAGTGAGACATACTTTAATTTACTTGAATGCTTATGAGCGAAAGAAATTAGAAGGGAGGTTTTGCAAACAGTATGCCTAACTTTTCCTATGACAGTATATAGCTGCTTCTTCCAATTTTCAATGTCATAGGGCATTTTTCTGTGGGGTTTCTTCATACATGTGAAAATATTGTCCCATTGACTCTACTGCCCTAACCTCATTTTTGTTTATTCATCCATATACTTTCACATATAGATGAAATATATATATATATATATATATGCTTCTTTCACATCTACTTGCTGTCTAGAAACCTGCAAAAGTCAAAAATTCTGATAACAGAGTACAATTAAATTATCCTGCTGTTACTCCTCATATTCTGATGATTAATAAATAATAAAAGTAATTTGAGTAATATTTTATCTGGGACTCTTGGAAAATAGAAGCTTATGAAGCTCCTGGCTTTTCCTATCCATTAAGGTATTTACAAAACCTTGGTAAAGCAGGAGAAAACAAAAGGATTCTCATTTATTGAATCATGGAATCAGAATGGCTTGGGTTGGGAGGGACCTGTAAAGGCCAAGTGGTTCCACCCCCTAGCAGTGAGCAGGGACATCTTCAACTAGAGCAGGTTGCTCAGGTGCTTGTTCAGCCTGGTCTTGACGATTCCAGGGATGGGGCATCTACCACCTCTTTGACAGGCTGTAGTGGTTTAGCCCCAGGCAGCAGCCAAGCCCCAGGCAGCCACTCTCCCTGGTGGGATTGGGCTGAGAGTTGGAACAGTAGAAGTGAGAAAACTTGTGGCTTGAGATAAAGACAGTTTAATAGGAAAAGCAAAAGCCACACACGCAAGCAAAGCAAAACAAGGAATTAATCCACTGCTTCCCATGGGCAGGCAGGTGGTCAGCCGTCTTCATGAGAGCAGGGCTCCATCACACTTAATGGTTACTTGGGAAGACAAATGTCATCACTCCAAATGTCTCCCTACCTCCTTCTCCAGGCTCTATATACTGAGCATGATTTCATATCAGTTTGAATGGTCTGGAATCAGTTTGATCAGTTTAGGGTCACCTGTCTTGTCTGTGCCTACTCCCAGCCTCCTCTGCACCCCCAGTCTTCTCCCCGTGTGGTGGTAGGAGAAGCAGAAAAGGCTTTGGCTGTTTGTTACTGCTGAGCAATAACAAAAACATGTCTATATTATTAACACTGTGTTCAGCACAAACTCAAAACACAGCTCCATAACTGTGAAGAAAGTCAACTGTGAAGAAAATTAACTCTTCCCAGCCACTGTACTCTAAACCAGAACACAAGTCTGTACTTTTTAATACTATGGACCACAGAGCTGGAGATGCAGAGCTCCAGGTGGGTCTCAGCAGAGCAGAGCAGAGGGGCAGAATCCCCTCCCTCCCCTGCTGCCCACGGGGCTCTGGATGCAGCCCAGGACACGTTTGGCTCTCTGGGCTGTGAGTGCCATGGCCAGGCCATGTGCAGCCTCTCACCCACAGCACCCCCAAGCCCTTCTGGGCAGGGCTGCTCTGGGTCTGTTCATGCCCAGCCTGGGCTAGTACCAGGGATTGTCCCAGCCCAGATGCAGCACCAACACTTGGCCTTGAACTTTATGATGTTCTCATGGGCCCACTCCTCAAACTTGTCCAGGTCCCTCTGGAGAGCATCCCATCCCTGCCTGTGTTTTGTGGTAATCAGTTTGGCAATGAGGCCATTTGAGTCATATTTTATTGACATTGGAGGTGGTTGCTGAGCGAGACCTGAGACTTTGAGGATCTCTGTCAGCACTCAGACCAGCTGCACCAGAGATAGTTTGCACAAGAAGAGAGGGATGGCAATGCTTTGCAGAGCCCTAGATGTACAGAGTACAGTGTACAGCCATCCAATGGAAAATACTAACATGGGGGTAATGGAAGGCTTAAAGACTTGGAAGCTGTTTTGGGGGCAGTGAACTTGCCTCTTTTATAGACTCAGCTGTAAAAACAGCCCAAAAGATTCAATAGTGTTCCAATCTGTTGAGATGACATTGAATTCTGCTCCTGCCAGTCCATTCCTCATACAGTTCACAGGGTATGAAAATATTGCACAAGCTTTCAGAGCCTGGTCTTACAGCTGGGTCTGGATCAGCTGGGATGAGCTGTGCCTGCTTGAGGTATGTATTGCTTTGAATATTTTCCCTTTTTATCTCATTTTCCTATGTCACAGGAATGAAGAAGGAAATTTGGAAATTCTGACTGCCAGGTCATGGTTCCCTCTGCCTTCCATTTATCTCATGCCCTTCAGGGTTGGTTTCTTGGCTTGAGAGACAGCAGCTGCTGCTCTATCAAGGCACTGCACTAAGTGATTCCCTAGACACTGTCTTATCAAGGACCTGCTTGCACTGGTCCTGATAGGCATTATCTTCTGTCCCCACCTGCTGGGGGTCACATGTCCTGTCCCTTCTGAACCTCCAGGAAGTGCTTGGCACAGCACAGCGGTGAGATCTTGGGGCAGATTCACACAGGTAGATAGCAAACTTGTCATGGCTAGCAGCAAGTTTCAGTGCTGGGTGCTTCTCTATTCTGGAATCTAGAAATAGCCCACAAGGAGCCATCTACTCCAGCACTTCTCTTCATGCAAGTCCACCCTTGGTGTAAGGACAAGTGATACTTCCCCAGAATATTTCTTCAACGTACAACCCTTTTTTTGTGACTCAGACTCCCTGAGCCAGAAGTGTTCTTATACATAATAGCCTTCAAATTTTTCCCCCATTAATCTTTTAGTTATTTTTGAAGGCAAATAAATTTTAAGCATTTGCAACATCCTGTACCTAACAGCTACCCAATCTAATTATCTGTTTGGGTGCAGAATCATTTCCTTGGGGCTTGTTTTGATCCTGCCACCTCATAGCTTTTTTGATGCCCTCATCCTCACAGAGGAGAAAATGATAAATGGTCCGTTTCTGTCCAGCCACACTCTGCCCCTTGTAACTTTGCAGGCTGTACTATAACTTTTCCTGTGGTGTCTTTTTGTTGCAGAAGATTCCCAGCCAACACAGCTGTTCCTCCCATGGACACAGAGACCTTTTGTCTCCATTCCTTTAATAAAAAGCTCAGTGCATCTTGGGTACGACTGCACAGGTTGTTTAAAAACAAACCAAAGGAAAATTCCCCAAAATGAGATACCCACTATCTGCCAGGCTACTTCAAATTGTCCCATGCCCATACTTTCTTCCTGGGATGTTTTTTGCTGCTGTCCTCACACAGAACACAAGACTTGCTTCCTGTGCAATCTGTCTCTTTGTGTTTCCTCCCATACCAGGTAGAGGGGAGGCAAAGGAAACCCCAAACGACAGCAGAGTCATTCATCTCCGCATAAAACTTGGGTACAATAACCAGTCTCTTTCAGGACAGAGGCCCATCTCCCAGGGGACAAGGAAATCTTTTACCTATGGCTTGGTAGTGCGCATCAGGGCAGGATGAGGTATCTTTCAGCTGGGAGGCATGCCTGACATCCCTGGGTTTTGGGACTTTTGGACCCACCTGAATATTAGATTGCACAAAGCCCTCAGCTCTCTGTGCAGCCGTCAGCACCTCCAGGAGGCATCTGGTCTCAGCCCGTGTTCCCCTGACTCATCTTGGGTTATGTCTCTCCCAGGTTTCTAAGCCAGGACAGGTAACTCCTACTCTTTGAGATCAAACTAAAGGTCAGCAAAGATTTGCCAAGATTCCCCAAAGCTGATGCCCAGTTGTTATTTTCGTGGAAGAACCTGTATGTAGAGCTCAAACGTGTCTTCCCTGCTGGGGAAGAAGATGTCTCTGACCTAAGCAGATGACAGCTCTGGCTGGCAGAGCAGCCTTGCAGGGGCTTTAGGGGCCAGGGGTTCATCCCAGCCCAAAGCCAAAGTGCTTCTCCCTTCCAGCCCAAAAGCACACCATGGAGTAAGGCCACATGCTGGGGACTCATTTCAGTGCAAATGGAGGATTCAACATTTACAGGGTAAGTATTTTGTAAGATATTCCTGGAGTGGCAGAGCTTTGAAGCTGATTTCTGGGAGCACCATCTTTGGTGGAGCCTTGAGTGGCTAGTAATGTGTTTCAGAGTGCCTCACTATCTTCCTCCCCATGGTGGAAGACATTGGTCTTTCTCCCCCACCCAGCTGAGCTGCCAAATTCCACAAAACAGCTCTGAAACACGTGCATCTGGAGGTGAGGCAGACCCTGTAGGCTGAAAATCACAACTTAGGAGGGATGTGGCAGAGACACAGTCAACACTGTTGCTTAATCTGTTTCTATGAGAAGCAAAAGCAAAATGGAGAACTGCGAGGGAATTTCCTGAATGCTCTTCCTGAATTCCTGAATTTGCATTCCAGCAAAATCCTCCACTGCCTTGCTTCTGTTCCCCATCAGGTGAATGAGTATGTAACATACCTGTCTTGAGGAGTCATTGGAATAGGGGGTGCTGAACCAAAGAATAAAAAATTACAGAGCTGAGTCAGGTGTGCTTGAAGACTTTAATTAATCAAGTAGTCATCATTGTCATCATCATCATCACCACCATCACCTTAGCTGATGTTTGCTCAGCAATATGCAAGTTAGGTTTGGATGAAAGGCAGGGAGGGTACTACATTATCAGGTGATTTGGCAATCAGAGGTTTTAGCCAAAAATAAATAGAACTCACATTTGCACGTTCCTGGGCCTCTCCACTCCCTTTGTCTCAGGAGCTGCCCTGAAGACTGAATTTTTTTCTGTTGTGGCTGGGAAACAGAGAACTATACTACTGCAGGGAGATTGCTGAGGGGTGCTTTGGTGGAACAGGCAAGGCATACCATCTCAACACTGATAAAGCATGACAAGATTGCAAGAGAAAAGGGGGCAGAGAATTTACTTTCCTTCAGTGTCTCCAATGTGATTTTTAGAGACTGCGCATTGTTTTTTATTACCAGGAAAAAAAAGGATTTCTCCTCCTTGTTGCTATGTGTAAATCCAACCCAGCAACAGACAGGAAATAAGGTAAATTTGCTCTCTTGTCTGTTGAATAAAGTAAACAAAGAGACCAGAGAATAAAAACAAGGTACACAAAACAATCTACGCAAGAGGCAAATTGGTAATTTAAGAGGACGAAAAACTGCCGAAACATTTCAAAGCATATCAGCTTCTCATTAGTTCTCTTTATGTAACTCAGATCACCACAGTTTTCAGATAAAGCTGACAGAGTCTGGCTTCAGACAGTAAAAATCAGTCTCTCCCTCTTTGCCCCTGACATATGTGTATGGATTAGTTAAGCTTTCCTTTTTTGATTTTTACTTCAGACGGGGTGTCTAACACACCATCTGAGCATTTAACCCACCCAGGAGAGCTGTGGCCGTTGTACCATCCTGTGAACCTCAGTGTTGCCCTTGTGAGCCCTGAAGCTGTGGCTTCTGCTGGTGGAAGGAGAGTGCAAAGTACTTTCTATCTCCCAGTGCAGATGGCTGAGACTTAATGAACCAGGTGAGACTTAACAAACAATAATCCATCCAAGAAAGGAGTGATGATTTAATCATCACTCATTTTAATCAGTGCAACATGGTTTTGCCTGTGGTCCCTGAGCCCCAGAAGGGACCTGGGTATCCCTCTGACCCCATCCCGCAGGCGGTCTGGCCTCCAGCTCTCCTTCGACTCTAATTTTTCAGCTGCCAGGAATGTGCTGGGTATCTGCCTGAACCCTGGGGTGAAGCCTTCGAGCTTTTGTTTAAAACTTCAATGTTTTGAAGTTAAAACGACAAACATCTACTTTACCCTACCCTTTTGCCCTGATTAAGTCCTCCACTTCTTGGCCATTGTGAAGATGACTCAGTAGCTACATATTTCTGTGATATGGGCATACCTGGGATGAACAGTCAAACATTATGGAAGTGTGTCATTAGCCTGTGTGCCAGGTTATTTTTGGGAGTTACGAATGACTCTGTCATATATTAATACTTGAAAATTTAAAACACTTGAAAATACTACAGAAACCAAAGGGAGGAACTATTTAATCCTGCAATGAAATGCAGATTTATTGAAGTGGAACAGAGCCCCCACTCCACAGAAGCAGCAAGAAAATCCATCAAATCTGGGTGAAGCTGTTAGGCAGTGAGAAGTGCCGTGTCAAGGTGTTATCACTGGGATGA
This sequence comes from Taeniopygia guttata, assembly GCF_048771995.1. Lineage (NCBI taxonomy): Eukaryota > Metazoa > Chordata > Aves > Passeriformes > Estrildidae > Taeniopygia > Taeniopygia guttata. The sequence continues at coordinate 45,590,855 of NC_133063.1, read as the reverse complement.
CATTTTGGGGTACTTGCTAAAAAAAAAAAAACAACAGCCACAGCCATGGGGTGGCCAAAGAGGGTTAGGGGATGAATGCAAAAGTCCTGAAGGGGAGAGCTCTGGCTGGCTCTGCATGCAGACACCTGCAGGTGATACCAAGCTACAGGTTTGTGCCAAGGTTTTGGCTGTAAGTTCAGCTCTCCACAGCTGCCAGGGGAGCGGAGCATTTCCACAGCAGTGGTGTTTTTGGGAAGACCCTAGGAGAAGACAAGCTGGTGCGGGGGTTAGGTGGACACAGCACAAGTCGGGATCAACGTGACCGCTAAACCTGCTCGACAGCCGCATCGACCGCAGCCCCTTCCGGGCAGCTGCGCGTGATGCCGGCAGCATTCCTGAGGCTGGGGCGAAGGGAGCAGGGATGTGTGTGTACACAGGTGTGCGTGCGGGGCTGCACTCATGCGCTTTGAGCCGTGTGCTGAAGGGCGTCACCATCGTGGTGGGTTGAGGGCTGACGGTGCTCAGGTGCTGTTCCCAGGAAAGACAGCACCGAGGATGTGGCCCCACATGCTCCCAGCGTGGCAGAGTGGGATTTTCCGAGAGGTGCATTGATGATGCCACATTGCTATTTGTCTGTATCTCTTAGGAAAGACGGGGCTCCAAAAGATCATGCTGAGGAGATGCTGGTACACAGAGTTTGGGGATGCTCACTATTGTTGAAAGCCCACCTGGGAATGGCCTCACCTGAGCCAGAAAGTCCAAGATTTCTAGGGACAGAGTGCAGGGAACATTCCTCCAATGCCCCAGGTGTTTTTGAGCAGCAAGGATGAACCATAACAAGAAGCAGGAGCTCAGCAGTAGCTCTTTGGTCTAGGCAGTATAGGAGGAGGCACATGATGCCTGCAAGGGCAAGCATATGGTACAGAATGCAGTAATTTTTTAAAAATTAATATTACTACTATTAGCATTGTATGATTAAGTGTAGTTAATGACTCACTATGTGCTGAAATGCTTTAAAGAACCTGTTCTGGGGCAAGCATGAGTGGTCCTGCCCTTCACTGCAGAGCTGGCTGGGCTGCCCTGAGGTGACAAATCCAGGAGCTGACCTGTCCTGTGCCCCCAGTCCCCTAAACTCCCCTCAGTGCCTCCAAAACAGACCCTGAACTCATTCTTTCAAACCAGTTGGCCATTACATACCATCCCAGGAACAGCTGGGGTGCATAGGGGATGCTGAGGGATTTGCACAATGGACAATGGACACCCCAGCAACTCACCCTGGACCTGCCCCTGAGTCACTCCTCCCCTGCTGCTCTCAGGCAATACAAGGATGTGTCCTTGAGGACAGGGATGACCAAACTGGTTTGCCCAGCTCTCCTAAAAATCCTGCACAGGAGTGTAATTATCCTCCCCTTAAAAAAGTGAGGACTCTGACATTGCAGGTATGGCCACAATACCTGCAGGTGTCTAGCAGTGAATCACTGGGGGAGTGGAGCAGAGCTGAGTGTAGCAGTCCTGGCCCTGTCAGGAACAGGGAGGAACAGGAGCTCCTCCAGCCAAGTAACTGGATTTTTCTGGTAACAGGGAGGATAAAGACCTCCAAAGTTAGGAGCTGATTCTTACTTGGCAGAATCATTGAGGCTGCACTCAGAAATTACTTGCAAATTGGACAGGAGGTAAATATCTGTACTAACTAGAAGTCAATTCTGGAGGCAACTTTGGAATGCAAGAGTGTGTGCATGGACGCAGATGGGTTGGTCTACTCAGCTCAAGGTTCAGGGATAAGCCTGAGGAATCTGACCCAGGCCACTGAGATGAAGGAAAAAATGATTTGGAAGTTATAATCAGCAAAAATCCTTTCCTGGGATCTTCTGGAGAGGTTTGGGAAAGTTGCTGCTGGTGGCTGGGATCCAGAGAGGCTGTAAAGCAGCAGCCAGGCAGGAATTGTCATGAGCAGTAATGGAGACCAGAGGCTTTTTATCACACCTACAGCTGTCTGCCTCCCTGCCACAAGTTGCTTGTGTGAGGGATATGCTGGGAGCTTGGTTGTCCAGCAGCTTGGGTGTCCAGACACTCTCCTTGGAAAGCAGGAACCAAATGCCTACCTGCAGTAGGAGTCCCTGTAGCTGACTTGACACAAGGCTGAGACCTTACTTCCAGCAGATTTCCCTGCATGGAAGTCATTAAATGTGAGGGAGGGATGAGAGGCTTGAGGGGCTCTTGGCAACAATGCTGGTGGCCACCCCAGCCAAGCAGCAGCTCAGGTGCCAGCTGGGAACAGAAACAATGCCTTGAGCAGGAGCTTGGCACTTTGATGTCCCAGGCAGAGATGCTGCAGTGTGTGGAAAAGAGCTCTGCAGCTGGGCAGGACGTGGCAATACACTGCTTTTCCTGGTAGAGGGATGGGTGAGAGCCTGCCCTGCTCTGAGGCAAGTCAGACACAGGAAAGACCTGCAGGGCAGAGAGTGTCAGCTGCAAACATCCTCTGAACACAGCTTGTTTTCCACCCCCTGCCTCCAACAGAGCTTAGCTTTTACCCTAAAGCTGCCTGTTTTCCTCCTGCAGCCTACAAGCAGTGGGGTGATCTGGGGTCCTCAGCTTACTTCATTGAGTACTCTGAACTCCCATGTTTACCTTCAGGATGGGTATCTGATCTTCTACCCTCTGTCTTAACATGCCTAGACATTTGCCCTTGAAGAGATCCTGCTTGTAGTGTTCTCGCAGTGCAGGAAAAAAAAGTGGTACTAAGTGTGGCCAAGGTTCAGGGAGAATTTGAACCTGGCATGGGGATGACAGACTCCAGGGCTGCTATCCCAGAGCAGTCTCTCTGAAGAAGGATGGTCCTACAGGAGACACAGCAATCCTGCTTTATGGTAGGGTGTAGAGAAGTGAATTAACTGACTACAGCTATCCAAAGAGCTAAAAAAAAGAATTAAAATTACGTGGGTGCAAAATCTGTGTCCTGTTCAGGGACACACATCCCTTTAAAATGCCCAGACAACCCAAATCTGATCGGACCCGGTGTCCAGATCTATAAAGACCTAGTTCTGTAAAGGCCTGTATATCTAATTTATATAAATGGGATATTCCTCCTATTTCTCCCACTCCAGTAATATGCAGGTAGGATGCCACTGGCTCCTGATATCCTTCCCAGCCCCTGCGGAAGCTGGCCAGGTGGACGATGGCTCTCGGTGCCCGCTCCTCCTGGCCAGAAGGTTTTTCCTGGCTCCCGGGCTCCGCTCCTGCCGCCCAGGCCGGCTCAGGCTCTCGACAGGCCACATCCGGGATAGTCACCCCGATTAAGCATCAAGTACCACAGCCGGGATCTGCGGCGCGCAGGCGGCCCCGCGCTCGCCCGCCTGAAGGCGAAAGTCCGTCACACGCCCCGAGAGCCGCGTTTTGGGGCGAAAGGCGGTGATCGGTTCCGGCGGCGATTCCGGCGCCATTGCCGCGGCAGCAGCGCGCCGGCGCGGGCACGGCCCCCGTGGGCGGGCGCGGGCGGCGGGGCCAATGGGAAGCCGCGCGCTGCCGTGTGCGGCCAATGGGAAGCGGCGGGCGGCGGGGCGCGCGGCGCCGCACGTGGTGACGGGGGTGCACGTGGGCGGCGGCCATGGCGGTGAGAAGCGGCGGGTCCGGGTCGGGGGGGATCGCGGTGCTGATCCGAACCGAACCGAACCGTGCTGTGCTGTGTTCTCCCCGCAGAGCTCTCCGGAGGTGGCGGAGGAGGCGGAGCAGGGCCCAGAGGCCCCCGCCGGGGGCGCGGTGCGGCGGGGGAAAAGGGCTGCCCCGGCAGCCGCAGCCCCGCAGCCGGCCAAGCTGAGCCGCGCCGAGCTCTACAAGCCGCCGACCAGCGAAGAGCTGACCCAGCTGAAGGAGACGGAGGATCTGTTCCACTCCAGCCTGCTCCGCCTGCAGGTCAGCCGGGGGGGCCGCGCACTGCCTCACAGGGGGAGCGCGGGGGCCTGCGGGAGCCCGGAGTCTGAGATGACCTGGGTTATCAAGCTGTCTCTGTTAGGTGAAGATCAGCTGGTAATTAGAGCATAGATTCATAGAGCAGTTTGTGTCGAAGGGACCTTTAAAGATCAAATAGTTTCAAGCCCCTAGGATCTTCACTAGACCACTGGGTTGCCCAGAGCCCCGTCCAGTCCGGCCTTGAACACTTTGAGAAGTGCGGCATCCAGAGTTTCTCTGGGCAACCTGTGCCAACACACTCACAGGGAAGAATTTCGTCCCATTTTAAAATCTAAATCTACTCTCTTTCAGTCGAAAGCCATTGCCCCTTTCTCTATCAGTATATGCGCTCATAAAAAGTCCCTCTCCGGTCTTTCTGTATTTCTGTAACCCTTTTAGGTACTGGAAGGCCACAATAAATCTTCTCAGAGCCTTCTTTTCTCCAGGGTGAACAATTAGAAAGCTTTCAGCCATTCTTCATAGGAGAGGTCCTTCATACCTCTGATCATCTTGGTGGCCTCCTCTGGGCTGACTCCAGCAGGTCCCTGTCCCTCCCGTGCTGGGAGCCCAGGGCTGGGTGCAGTGCTCCAGGTGGGTCTCAGCAGAGCAGAGGGGCAGAATCCCCTCCCTCCCCTGCTGCCCACGGGGCTCTGGATGCAGCCCAGGACACGTTTGGCTTTCTGGGCAGGGCTGCTCTGGGTCTGTTCATCCCCCAAGCCAGATTCAACATCTTGCACATGGTCTTGCTCATGGGCCCACTCCTTGAGCTTGCCCAAGTCCCTCTGAATGGCATCCCATCCCTCAAGTTGTTCTAAAATTGGTGATTTTTATGCCAAACAGCTTTGATATCTTAGCTACTTGCAGGTGTCAGTGGCAGGCTCTCTAGGGCCTAGTTTGTAGTAGGAACCTGTTTGCTTGTTTCCTGAAGCTAATTCTCTGTCATACAAACAGCCTTCCTGAGAGATGTGCTTCTGAGAGTTACATCAGGCTTTTTTGCCTGGATGTTGGTTGGGATGGAGATGATTGCAATCCAGCATTCACAGCAAATGGCAGGAACTGATCAAATTGCCAACTCCAGGCAGGGTTTATGGGGAATTCAGTGTCTCCCCCAGCTCACCAGCTGCCCTTTGCAGCAGGCTTGTAGTTGGTGCTGGAGAGCAAGGTAAAAGTCAAGAGTAATTCAGTGCTGCAGCTGCCTTTGATGGTCCCCTTTCCCCCTACAGATCGAAGAGCTTTTGAAGGAGGTGACATTGAAGGAGAAGAAGAAGAAGAAGATCGATGCCTTCCTCCATGAAATTAACAGCCTGCTGAGGGCCATCCCAGAGACTCCAGAAACTGAAGTATGTTCCAGGGTTATGGAAGAGGTAGCAAGACCCCTGTCCTGGATGGAGCAGGAGCAGGCTCTGCTGTTGTTCTGCAAGCAGAGCTACTCATGAACTGTCTCCTTTAGGGGCTGAAGAAAGAATACTTTGCTTTTTCTTTGAGGAAAAAGCGGGGAGATTATCTTTAAGCTCTGGGTGCAGCTGTGTGGGGAGCAGGTCTTGGCCCTTGCACATCTGCTGCTGTTGATTCTCAGAGCGTTTTGTGTGTCATGTCTGTTCCCAGCTCACTGACCAGGCCTGGCTTTCCAAGGATGTGAAGGTCCCGTTCCTGCAAGTGCCATTCAACGTCAAGGGAAAGTTCCGCTTTGTACCCCCAGCCGAGCTGAAGGTGGTGGGCAGTTACCTGCTGGGCACCTGCATTAGGCCGGAGATCAATGTGGACATTGCAGTGACCATGCCACGGGTGAGTGGCCATGCCACCTCCTAAATGTCTTGGGGCCTGTGGGAGCCCTCTCATGTCCTCCATGACCCCTGCCCTGCTCACTCCATTCCTCAGTCATGTGACAACATCAGGATATGCAGGGTGACTTTCACAAGAGCTGGAGAGTGTGGTCTGACCTCTTGCTCTATCCTAGCTTGCAGCTGTTTAATCTTAGTTTGTCATGAGGATGTTCCTTCTCCCTGCTGGATGGGGCACTGCCAGGGAGATGCATGTTTTTGTACCCAATTACACTTCCACCGAAGCTCCCAAGACTGTGTTAAAGGGAGGGAGAAGTTTGGAGCCTGTTAACTACCCTTGCTGCCCAGACTTAATTGTAAGAAAAGCTTGAGACCAAGCACAGCCTGTTAGGCTGCATGACTGCTCTTGTCTCCTGCAGTCCCAGAGCTCAGGGAGCCAACAGCAAGGTCCTGACCAGCGTGGAGCTCCTTGGTGCTGAGATAGGTTTGGGTGAGATAGGTGGTAGGGTGCCTCGGGCTGAACTGAACTCAGCAGGCAGGTGAGGTGGCATTGTCCTTTCCCTCTCTTCCCAGGAAATCTTTCAGGACAAAGATAACCTGAATCAACGTTACCACCGGAAGAGAGCCCTATACCTGTCCCACATTGCCCAGCATTTGTCCAAGGAGAAGCTCTTTGGCAGTGTGAAGTTTGCCTACATGAACAGCAACCACCTGAAGCCCATCCTGCTCCTGAGGCCTCAAGGTAGCACTTGAGCCTTGCTCTGGTGTGGGGTGTGACTGGGTACAGGTGTTGGATGGAGAGTGCTGGTGGTGGTGTCATACCGTTTAATATCTCATTGGAGAGGGATCAGTCTGGGACTGCCATCACAATTGGTGATAAATTTTGGGTGCTTCTCATCTGTTTTCTCTCTTTACCCAGAGTCTAGTCCTCAGGGTCTCTCCCCTTCCCAATCCTCCTCTGCAGCTTGGCTGGGCTCTCCAGCCTTGACCTCACTGGCTGGCATATCCTGTGGGTACTTCAAGGAATAGAAAAGTAAACCCTACACAGCACACTTGTACCCAGCACTGCCCTTCCTTCCTGCTCTCCCCAGCCCTGTTCCACTCTGTCCTCCTGCCTTCCCCAGGAACCTGTGTGCAGTCTGTCTCTTCCCTAAGGAGAGGACTGGTCCTCGTGAAAGGGGATCATGAGATGCATGGGTTGCTAAGTCCTGCTTATTCCCACAGCCCTCAGGAGATAGTGGGTTGGGGTCTGGGACAGATGTGGTATGGCAAGGCTAGGGCAGGCAATGATGCCAGACTGAGCAGTGGGGAAGAGGATGGGGCTGGGGCATGAGCTGTGTGACCTCAAGGTCATCATTGGCTCTAGGATATGGTCACTCACTGCTCTGAATGAATTCTACTGCTGTGGAACTTTTGCCTTTGCCCGGGCTGTGGATGCTCTCTGTTTTCCCAGTTTATTCTTTGACATCTCTTCCTCCTGTACATCTCCCCTTGAGTGCTTACAGGCAAGGATGAGAAGATTGTCACTGTCCGACTCCATGCTTGTCCCTACTCGGATCTCTTCAAACCTAGCCGCTTCTTTCCCACCAAGAACAACGTCCGGACTGCCTGGTTCATGGAGCAGAGCACCCCCAAAGAAGGTATGGCCCAGGCTGGTGGAACATGAGGCTGTTTGTTTCAGGCTGAGACTGCCCCCAGTGCCTGTGGGTGGGTTCACTGCAGCCCTTCTCTAAGGCCAGGCGGTTGGTGGTTGGGTCCAACATGCTGTCATCTCTCCACACAGGAGCCACCGAGCCCCCGACCCCACACTACAACAACTCCATCCTCTGTGACACCGTGATGCTCTCCCACCTGCATTTCTTGTCTAACGCAGCCACGGACTTCCCAGGCATGAAAGATGGCCTGGCCCTCCTCAAAGTTTGGCTGAACCAGCGGCAGCTCAGCAAGGTATGTCCTGTGCTCTGCTTACCTGGCTAACCTGCCTTTGTCCTGCTCTCCTTCCTGTGGCAGAAGGGTGGTGCTTGGGTCCCTATAGGTGGGGTGGTGGCTTGTGGCTTTGCTTTGAGCTGTGTTAGGATGGAGCCTCCATGAAAACCTAACTTGTGGATTGCCATGGAGTTGTGATATCTGTTTTCACAGGGCTTGGGGTGCTTCAGTGGCTTCTTGGTCTCCATGCTTGTTGCCTACCTGCTGATGAAGCGCAAGATTGTCAAGATGATGAGTGGCTACCAGGTATTGAGGAGCACTCTGCAGTTCCTGGGTGAGTTTCCAGGGGTCTCTAGGGACAGGGAGAGGTTGGTGTCTCTGCATAAAGCCTGAACACATGGGGGAAGAGGCAGAGAGGCCATTGTGGCTTTTCTTTTGTGCTGAGCCCCTGTGGGTGGGATGGACAGGAGGGGATGAATCAACAGAGCAGGGCTGGATGGTGCATCTTGCAGTGACGTGGGGAATTCCCATCATAGGGTGGAGGCCAGCATTGTATTGTAGCACTGTTGACATTTTGAGACCTTGGTGGGCGTTGACACATAACTGTGCCACTGTCACCAGGGGGAGAGGTGTGGATGGTGGTGTGACTTGTTCCTTCCTGTCTGTCCACAGCCACCACTGATCTGAGCGTGACAGGGATCAGTCTAGCCAAGGATGCTGATCCCTCCGTGGTAAGCAGCCCTCTAAATGGTCTTGTGCCTGTCTGTATTGCCACTGCTCCTGCTGGCAGGGATGTACCTGTTGCAGGGATGGCAGATGGCAGCAATTTTGGGGTGTTTCGGTGTGTGTGATGTGCTGCAGCAGTAAGGACTTGTTTGCTTTTCCAGCCTGTCCTGGATGATTTCCACCAGGCATTTGAAGTGGTCTTTGTGGATCCCTCTGGACTGGTCAATCTCTGTGCTGATATGACTGCCAGCAAATACCACCAGGTACTGAGCAAGTTGTGGTGGCTTCTTGAGCTACTGTCCTAAGAGTGAACTCAGGCTGAAAATGGTTAGATGTCTTTGAGGAGGATGTAGGACCAAGGGAGGGCATTCATTGTGGTTTTCTAAGCTTTTAACATCTCCAGCTTTGAAGTTTGGAGACACAGATGTAGTGCTGCATTACCAGTCTTGCTCAAGTAGTATGAGAAAGTTGTTTCCCTCTTTGTGTGCACCTTTGGATGAAGCTGTTTAGCAGATGTAACTGTTCTGTAGGAGAGAAAAAAAATGACTTTGATGCCAGGGATATCAAGAAAGGACTGTCTGGGCAGCAGTGAGAACTGTTTGTTACTTGGCTTCGTGCTGAGGACAGAGACTGGGATCAGGGTGTGCTGCTGACCATGGAACTGGGCTTACCCTGGTTGATGGGGGAGCACAAGTGACCGCTGCTGGAGGGATTTGATTTCCTTCTCCCTTTGCATTCATGCTCGTACACTGCCTTCCCTCCTTGCTCAGGTCCAGTTTGAAGCCAAGTGCTCTATGGAGATTTTGGATGACCGGATGGTGGATGGCTTTCAGGTGCTGCTCATGACCCAGAAGCCCATGCTCAGGACTTTTGACCATGTCTTCCAGTGAGTCTCACTGTGCTGGGGGGGCAGTGCTGAGGCAGCCTGCTCAAAGACGAGTGAGCTGCTTCTGGCTTTAGTCTGGGTTAGATTTGGACTTACCTGGTGGGAAGTAGCTCTGCTAAGCTCTGAAATAGACCCTGGTGCCTCTTTGCACTGGGCCATTGCGCTTTTACTGTCTAGATAGCCTCCCAGAGGAGGGGAGCAATGTTAAGCCTTGGAAACAATGACCAGCATCTCCTGAGATGCCAGAAGGCATTCTTGTAGCACCCATCCTGGGCTAGGACCCTCTGTTCCCCATTTTATCCATGCTCTAACAAAGCCCTCTCTCAGAAAGGATTTGGTGCCAGAAGTAGGTGACCAGCTTCTCTTCTCTGTAGCCTGAAGCATGTCTCCAAGTTGCAGAGTACCTGCAAGAAGATGCAGCTGCTGAATGAGCTGATGGATCAGGGTGGGAACTACGTGGCTGCGGCCCTGCCCTTCATTGTCTCACTGCTGGCACGTGGGCTGTCTCAGAGAGCACAGCTTGTGGCTCACTCCCTGCCCCAGGTCCCTGAGGTAATGCAGCTTGGCAATGACACTGGATCTTTTGTTGCTTGTGGGGTCTCAGCTGTCTCTTGTGGTACTACAGACCACAGGGAGGGCATCCCTGCTCCCTGGGAAGGAGACAGGCTTGTCTCCCCTTGATGGGAATACAGAACCTGAGGCCCTGCACTGGGCTGTGGGATGCAGCTGTGTCTGTGGGATGCACTGGGCTGTGTTGCTTGGTCTGGGCACAAGTCCTGGTCCAGTAATGAGGCAGGGTGAAGACAGCTTTTCTTGTCATTGAGGAGACCTATTAGATGAGACTTTCCCTGTCTGTGGTTGTCTGGGAGAACATAGCAGGAGATTCATCTAGCACCCCAATATTCCAGTAGCTACTACTCCAGAAACCTCATCTGTCCTTGTGCCTCATGTTCCTCATTTTCCCCACAGTGGCCAATTGATGCTGAGCCCCCAAAACACAAGGATGTTGGGCCCCTGACATTTGGCCTCCTGTTTGTCCCAGAGTTTGCTGCCAGCATGCTGGAGAAGGGTCCTCAGGCTGATCACCCCGAGGTGAGGGGAGCCCTGCTTGTGCAGAGTAAGAGCAAAGCTGGTGCTGTGCTGTGATTGAAGACAGCTGGGAGGCTGGCTGGTAATCTTGGGAAGGTTTTGTTTGGCCCAGAAATGACCTTTGTCCCTGCTCTGGCTTGATCAATGTCCCCCCACAGGCCTTGGAGTTCCGGACTTTCTGGGGAGAGAAGTCAGAGCTGCGTCGGTTCCAGGATGGCAGCATCTGTGAGGCTGTGGTGTGGGAGGCCAGCACTGCCTGCCAGAAGCGCCTCATTCCTGAGCAGATCATCAGGCACCTGCTGAAGCTGTGAGTTGCACTGAGCAGCAGCTGTGGGTTGCTCCATGTGTCGCTCCTGCCATGTGTCCTGTCCCTGGTCACCCTATTGTCAGCTTTATGCTTTGTGGGGTGTTGTGGGTTGTTTCAGATTTGTGAGATCATTTTAGTTGTCCTAAAGTTGTGAGCTGCTTCCCAAGAATGGGTGGGAAGGGCAAGCTGCTGGATGTAATGCAAAAGGCAGGGAGGCAACATGGTCCTGCCCTTACCATGTGGATAGGATGCCGGTATGCTCCTCAGAGCTGGAAGAGAAGCTGTCTGGACCTTGCAGGACATTTTTGTGAAGTCCTTTGAGACCTTGCAGTGGTTCACAAGATTGTCTTCCCTATGGCATTGGAATGCCTCTACAGCAGTATATACCATCCGCCAAAAGTGAGACCCTCTTGCACAGAAAGGAGGGTTTGGCTGTGCCTCTTTGTCCTAACTTGAGGATGTATCTTGTGAGTGACAGCATTGGTGGCTTTGGCTTTGCATCCTGTGAAGCTGCACAAGTTACTGGTTCACTATGGGTGTATTATTGGGGAGATAAGAAAGAGGGCAAAGACAAGGGCAAGGCTGTAATGCACAGAGATTTGTTTTTTCATCAGGACCTTCCTTTAGAGAGGGATTGCTCATCCTTGGGCTGAGCAGTTTCAATAGGATTAATTGACCCATGCAGTGTCAATAGGATTAATAAGCTGGCATGTTGTAGCTCTAACGCTCTGTTGTCTTCTCCTACTTAGCCATGCGGACATTCCTGAGTCCTCCATCTGCTACACAGGAGCCCTGCTGGAATCTGTGATCAGGACTGGGAAAGAGGTATGACTGCCTCCCCCGTGGGGCTGGGGCTCTCTCCAGGAAGACGAGTGAGGGAAGGGCTGTAGGGAGGTCATTCAAGTGGCACTGAAGCAGCTGGGTAGTTCCCAAGAGAATGTAGTAAGGGTAAGGATCTACCAAGTCTTTCATGGCAGCCAATGCATAACTGCTGAAATCCTCTTGCTTTAGCATCCCGCAGATGTCATTTTCTCCTGCAAGCACCTCACTGTCCTGTTCTCACTGCTGTTGCCCCTCTGTTCACTGCCTGAGTACATATTACTGTCCCACAGTGCCCCTCTGGCTGGACCTCTGCATCCTTCAGGACATGGGCCAGACAAATCTGTGCTGCCACCCCTTAGGTCCTGCTGGCAAACCCAGGAAAAGGAACTTTCTTAGCATATTGCAAAGTGCTAGATAGTGCTCCCTGTGAGAGTGCAGCCAAAACAAAGAAACTTTACTTTCAGACAAAAGAGATGCATCTCAGAGGCTGGAAAATGTCCCTCCTTACAACTCTGCTTTTCAGCTTGTGAAATTAAAGTCTGGAGATGAGCCATGAGCACTTTGGCACACTTCATTGATCTTTTTGTACAGATGCCCTAGGATTTTAGCATTAATATTTTTCATATATTTGTAATTCTGCAATTCTTTAGTGTTTAACTCCATATAGATTGTTAGTTACTGTCTTCACATTTTGATTAGACAAAACAATTTCTCTCTAGGCCTGGAAATAAAGGAAACATTACTTCTCAGACCCTGAGAAATGTAAACAAAAGTAAGCTGGGGAGAGAGCAAACTTGGAGTAAATGTCTTCATAATCTGAAGCTATAATTGGAAGGTTAACCCCTAATGTGCAAATTAACCAAACTTACAAAAGTATGAAAACCCATGACCCATCGTCCATTTTGGGGTGTAGCGCCTGAGGGGGGCTTTATCTGCCTGAAAATGTACCTGAAGGCCCTTCAATAAATAGAACCACTTTTGTGGTTCTATTTATTGAAGTCCCTTTTTGGGACTACCTAAAAATGGAGCCTAGATAAAAATTAAGTGACTATTTTAATCTCTTAATTTTATCTAGCCTCCATTTTTAGGTAGTCCCAAAAAGGCATCAGTACAACTAGCTCTTTACCTGGATGGAGGAAGAAATTGTTTCTTTTCCACTTTTTCAGATTGAAGGGGCACACATTTGGTGGAAGGGTTCTCCTGTGCCAGGACCAATTGCAGTCTGGGCAGAGCTGGGTGTCAGGTTTGCAGGAAGGTCTGTGTGCTGTGTCCCTTCCAGGCCAGTCTGGGGTTAGCAGGGTTGATATACCCCAGTCTGATAGTGGATACATTTTCCTGGAGCCTGAGGGGGTGCTTAGGGGTTCCATTATTGCCGGTTCTTGAAGAGCAAGGGAGAAAGTTGCTGTTGAGTGTGGGGTGGTTGGTGCAGCGTACCTCCTCCTCCAGCTGTTTGTGTGCAGGCAGCTTGGGGAGCCAGCAATATGAGGATGTGTAGGATGAAGGCAGAGGAAAGGTGCAGCCACAAGCAGGATGAGGTTTGTGGTTCATGGCACACCTGCAGAGGGTGCTGCTGCTCTGCCAGAGAGCCCAAGTCAGAAAACTCCAGACAGGTTGGCTCCTTGTGTGACTCAGCCGCCTCTGATCTGGGTGGTTTGGTGTCACTAATGTATCCTTCCTGTTCAGGCTGCTCTGCTGTTATTTGGGGAGGTGGAAGCAGTAAGGGCAGCACCAGTTCTCCCTCTGGTGCTTCTCTGCTGCCCTCCATGGGGTTCCTATATGCTCTGAATGTTTTCTGTCTTTGCTTTTGCCATGTGCCAGAGCTCTGTCTTGGCTAAGGATGTAGTCATTGGAGTTTTCTGTTAACTTACGCCTCTGTTGGCGTTGTGGTAACTGCTGGGGAGACATTAACAGGGCTCTCACCTTGCTGCTGTGTGATCTCTTTATTCCCCAATCATTCTTGGCTTCTCCTTTACTATAGTGACTGCTCTTGATGCTGCCTTGGTGTCTTACAAAATAAAAAAAATTATTTGCCTCTGGGATACCTGAGGCTGCTGGGGAGTCACAGACAGCCTTGCCCTTGTCTTTGCTGTCTTCCCTGCCTCCCCATTTTGCTGAGCGCTATTGCCAGAAACTGCTCCCTGGTGTGGCAGTGCTGTCTCCTCAGATCTTGGTTGTGATGCCAGCCCATGAGGGAGTTGAGGTAACTGCAGGAGCAGGAGAGGTGCTTGGAGAGGCTTCCTGTGTGTCTGCAGGCAGGAGGAACAGGTGAGGAGGCCATGGTCAGTGTTGTCTGCTCCTACGATGACCTGAGCCGCAAGCTGTGGAACCTGAAGGAGCTGCCACTGACGGTGACGGCTGTGCAGGGTGTCCATCCAGCCCTCCGGTACACAGACGTGAGTGTCTCCCCATGGTTGGGGGTCTGCAGGGAGCTGGGGTGAGGGAGGACCAAGAGAATGAGTCACTCTCTGGTTTTGTGGCTGCTGAGAGCCCCTGGGGCAATATGGTGACTCTTCTTTGCTGTTGCATCCTTTGGGCTGGCTGTGCATAAGCTGACCAAACCCTCTGTACTGGAGGGCTTTGCTGGTGTGGGCTTTGGGTGAGGGAATACACATTGCCAAGAGGTTTCTGCTCCCTGTTCTCAGTTGCTGGGTGGCTGTTCTCTTTCAGGTCTTTCCTCCCATTCCTATGAAGCCAATTTATTCCTTCCATAACAGAAGCAAGCACTTCCTGCTTCCTTCGGGGGAGAAACCCTGCCCGGCCTACATAACTCCTTTGAGGAGTAAGTGGGGTGAGATGTGAGTGGGAGATGATCTATTGGAGGGAAGTGGAGGCAAGCATCAATCCTGGCTCTGTTATTGCTCTGTTGGTGTGCTACAGGCAGGAGCAGAACCCTGTCTTCTCCTGTCCTTGTGCTGTAACCTGTAGTTCCAGACGCCCCTGTCCAACACCTTATTTCTGTGTGGGATTCACTGACCTCCTGCTATCCCTTTGTCCCCAGTTATCTGCCACATGGAAGGCAGTGGCCAGTGGCCACAGGACAAAGGAGCCATCAAGCGCATCAAGGCTGCTTTCCACCTCCAGCTGGCTGAACTCCTCCGGCAGCAGCACCAGCTGGTTTGCAGACCTGCAGTCACCCACACTGACGTGTACAAGGTAGGGGGATCCCTAGAACCTTCTCTAGGCCTGACCTAGAGGTGGGGGGCTGTGGCAGTGGTCACACTGGACAAAAACAATATTTGTATGGTGGGCCTAGGAAAGACTATAGTGAGACTGCATTGATGTCAGGATGCTGCTGTTGTATCCCTGAGGGGCAACATAACACACATCATGCTGCTTATGTCACCATCAAGCCTGACTTTGCCTTGTGCTCCCATCTCAGGATGGCTACGTTTTCCGTCTCCAAGTAGCTTACCACCGGGAGCCGCTGATCTTGAAGGAAGTGGTCACTCCAGAAGGGATGTGGAAGTACCAGGACACAGAGGAATCTCGGCAGCTGGAGCTGGAAACGTTGCATCTGCCCTATCTAACTAGCTCGCTGCATGGGTAGGTGAGGCAGAAAGTACCTGAAGGGTCAGAACATGGGACATGGCTGGAAACCAGCATGGAGGTGCCCTTGGATCCTGGAGGGTGATGGTGGGTAGAGGAGCTTGCTGTGGGAAGTGACCCATCAGACAACCTTGTGAGAAAGCTCTTTGGAAGGATTAAGGGAGGGATGCCTGTGTGGGTGGCACCGGTGGTCACCCTGAGGTCACTGGTGTGGGGAGACAAATATTAAAATGCAGCATGGTTAGAGAGGAGCATGAGGCAGCATTTTCCCTTCTTCCCCCCAAAATCTCTGCATCTGCTGGAAGTCTCTGTGCTTGTGATGCTGTGTAGCTGTTCCTCATAGATTTTTGCCCCGCTTTTCTTTCTCTCCAAATGCCAAGAGGCTGTTGTGGGTCCTGAGGTGTGTGGGCTGAGCAGTGGCATTTTCCCTCCTCACAGGCTCCAGCAGCTGCACCCTGTGTTTGGTAGCACTTCGCGGCTGGCCAAGCGCTGGATCAGCGCCCAGCTCCTGAGTGACAGCATCTCTGAGGAGTGTGTGGACCTGCTTGTGGCATTTCTCTTCCTCCACCCTGCCCCCTTCACACCGCCCAGGTGAGGATGAGGAGCCCAGGCTGGCCCGATGAGGATTTAGTGCCTTTCATTATATGGCATGGAGGAAGGGTGGGATGCTGCTCAGGTAGGGGGTGTTGGAAGAGTTCAGCAGGGAAAATGAGGCCCCTGTGCTGCCAAAATACTGTCCCAAGTTGTGTTGGGAGTTGCCAGAGGAGATGGAGACACTTAGCAATCAGGGCTGTGGCTTTCCCTACACTGTGCACTGCAGAGAAACGGGGAGAGCAGGTAAGGCTGGGAGCAGGTGGCCTCTAGGTGCTGATGGCACAACTGCAGGGTGTCTTGTGCCTTCTGGGGGACTGGTGAGGCCCCTTCTTCTGGGGGTAGTGGCCAGGAGAAGCAGGGTGAGGGCTGTGTTGTGGCTACCAGCATGCTGGGGCTCCTGGGTTCCCTAGGAAGGATATTATGGTGACGATGGCGGCTTCAGCCTCCCTTCCTCCTGGAGAAGACTTCCAAGGGGAGGACGAGGGGTTGGGTCCTGAAAACTGAATGAAGCAGTGTGTTGGTAAATGCTGGCCCCTGGCAGACAGATGTTATGGGGCCCAGAGGAAATGAAGTTAAAGGAAAAGTTTTTCTTCTGTGTGGAGTTGAAAGATTACTCTGCCCTGCAATTGGGATGCAGTTTCTTTTCCCAAAGTACCAGGAACAACAGTTTGATGCCTAAAATGTTTTCCTGTCTCCTAAAATAACAGAATCCCCATCTTCCCAGCTATCTGGCTTTGTGCACATGTCATGTTGCAGGGGAAGAAGCACACTGGGAACTTGGCTGGTGTTCAGACCTGCACTAGAGCTGGGAGCAGCCCACTCTCCACCTCCTCCTTGTTCCAGACCCAGGAGTCTGGGTGGGAAGAGCATCAGGAGATTGTGTAACAAGGGTGGGTTGAGGTGGGGGGGCTATGATTTATGTTCTTCTGGATTCTTTTTCCTCAAGTAGGAGAGAAAAGGTGGGGGAAGGATTTTCCCTGGAGATTTGGAGAAGGGGAAGTGTCTCAAATTCATTCTTAACTTCCCTTTTCCATCACAGATATCCCTTGTTGGGCTGCATGTGGGTTGGGCCTTCACTAAGTCACCCTCTGGTGCAGCATTTCTTGCTGCCAGGAGAGCAAATGCTGATGTTGAGCTGTTTTGTCCTGCCTGCAGCTCTCCACAGGTGGGGTTCCTGCGCTTCCTCAACTTGCTGGCAACCTTTGACTGGAAAAACAACCCTCTGATAGTCAACCTAAACACTGGCCTCACAGGTGAGCAGGCAGTGGGTAGGAGAGCTACAGCATGAGATTCTTGAGCCCTCCATGGTCAGTGACTGGCACCACATCTCTTGGATACATCATAGCTTGTGCTGGAGGCAAGGACATTTTCCACTCCCTTGCTCCTGTCCTGTCATGTTTTCACTTGCCTGCAGGATGGGTTTGGTTGTGCCATGTGTGGTTTTCTTTTTTTCCCTGCCTGCTCTGAAAAGATGGGTCTCAGTTATGATGCTGTGCTGTTTCTGGTCTTGTAGAAATCTGTGACAAGCGTGGGTGGTGTTGGATGTGGTGTTGTCTTTGAAGCAGGCTGTTCCTGCCCTCAAGTGTTTTGTCTGTTGATTGTATTTTGGATACATGCTGGAGCCACAAGAAACCATGGGATTGTGTTGGCTCTGCAAAGTCATGGGGTGGGGGAGGTAGTTACAACCAGATTTTAAAGCTGATTTGTAAAAAAAGGTGAAGGTGTTTGGGAGAGAATTGGGTTTTGAAAACTAATATTTTCCAAAGTGCCCTCCAACGTTTTTTAATAAACTATAGCTTTTTTTTTCCCCACTTGAGGGGAAATAAGAGATAGAACATACTTTAAATAATACAAACGGTCACTGACTTATAATTTGAGTTTCCAGCTTGTGTCAGTCTCAGTACCTACCATGCCTGAGCCCATCTGAGCGGGGTTAGAGAAAGGGTCCATCCAATGGGAGTGAGGTGCAAGCTAGAGGTGGAGGAACTCTGGTTTCACCTGTACTGTGGGGTCAGAGGGTGGGAGATGATAAATCTTCCTGTGCTGCCTTTTCCTGGCTGTGGTGGGGGTGAGGTCAGAGGGCTGTGGATGAGGCAGAGCATCTCACCTGTCTGCCTGCCCTCTCCAGATTCTGACTGCACAGAGATCAAGAAAAAGTTTATAGCAGCTCGCACTCACCTCCCTGTCATGTTCCTGGCCACCCCCAAAGACCAGTGGAGCTCCATGTGGACCCGGGAGCGCCCCTCAGCACAGGTGAGTTGGGCCATTTGTCCCCTTGCCTCTGGTGGCTGCTGGCTTGGGGTAGTTCTCTGCTCCTAGTGCTGGAGCCAGCTCTCAGAGCCCCATGAGAGAGGGATGTCCCTGTTAACATCCAAGACTGCCAAGTTTTGCGCTCTGACTTCCTTCCCTCCCCAGATCCTGCAGCGCCTTGTTCTGCTCGCGTCAGAGTCTCTCCGTGCCCTGGAGGAGCAGCTCATGGACCCGCTTGGCAACCAGGATGTGAAGGTAACCCCCTGGAGCAGCAGCACAAGGGTTTTCAGGCTCTGGCTGGGCTTTGGTAGTGGTTGCTAGGATGTATTAGGAGGTTTCAGGCTGTGTCCATGGGGTTGCCCTGGATTGTAGAGCTGCAGGGATGGGTGGAGAGAGGCTGGTGTCCCTCTTTGCCACCCTACTTCTGGAGGACCCAGCTCTTCACTGCAGCTTGGGGTGACTAAGACAAGTTTATTCTGTATTCTCTGGTCTTCTTGGGACATGAGCAAACCCACAATATTCCTGTGCCAAACCAACTGTGTGTCCATGACTGGATCAAATGGTTCCTCTGGGAGACTGTTCTAGAATAGCTATGGAAATCTGGCTTGTGTGCTCGACTCTAACCAAGCTCATGGTGTTGAAGGTTTTGGCAGGAAAGTACCAGGCACTTTAGGAGGATGTTGTTTTGGTTTGAGTGGAGGAGTAAAGCCCTATGGAGTTTAACCCTCTTCAGTTTCTTAGTGATTTCATTCTTTAAGTAAACTGAAACATCCATTACTGCAACGGACTTGAGAAATTTATATTTATTTGCCCTTTGAAGGGAGATACATGTGTTTTGAAGGGTAGTTTGTTGGTGTACTAGGTAGTGAACCAGGAGATTGAATCTCAAAGGACTAAAGAAGTGACCAAGCAGTGGTTAGATAATGGCAGGTTCACATTAGGGACAAAAAACCTCAGATTAAAACCAAAACCAGAAAGCAGCACATAGAGTGGATTTTTTTTTTCTGCCTAAGCAATATGGAAAGGACTTACTGACACTGCTTTCTGTTCTGCTTTATTTTGCACTTGAAGTATTATGAGGTGAAGATTACTTGAGGCAGTAGCAGTGTATGCTATAGGGCTGTGAAGGAATGAGGTATATCTAGTGTGTTGCAGTCACAGTGCTGGCCCAAGACTGAAATTCAAGAGGCACATTGTGAGCTGGGGATGGCTAGCTGCTAAAACAGTCACCTGGCTAGAGCAGCTTCCCAACACCTTGACTCAGCCTCCTTTGGACTCCTGCTTCCTCCCTTCGTTTGCAGTGGGAACATTCCTCATTGCCATTGAATCCCTCTGGTCTGTGCCAGTGTCCTCTTAGGCCTATCATGTTCCTTAGGGATAAATGTAGGATGCTATTTCCAGGGCAAAGCTTAGGGCGGGGAGGAGAGAAAAGCTTTTCCGGTGTAGTTTGGAGTTGCCTCCTCTACAGTTGCCTCCTGTGTCTACGAGAGTGCTGTAAGCTGTTTTTTTGTCTTTGCATTTGGGTCCCATGGGGACATGTTTGCTGTCATGAAGATGCACGCAAGGATTTGCTCCCAGGGCACACACAGGAAGCCATGGACTTGATCACTGAGTGGGACAGGAGGTCTGTGTGGAACAGAGCTGGGACTGACTCAGTGCTGGTCACTGATGTTCTTCATGTGTGTTCTCCACAGCCTGGCTGTAAATCAGTTCCAGGCAGTGGGTTTTCTTCCAGTGCCAAGATGAGCAGTGTCCCATGCCTCTGTTCATGTTTCTGCATCATTTGTTCCATTTGAAAATGAACACATAGTTTTAAGTTTTTTTCCATTTTAATACAGCTGTGTCCACAGCTAGATCCTGCCTGTCCAAATATTTACATGTTTGGGATTGCTCCCCTCCATTAACAGGATTTTGCTCTCACCCTCTCTCTGTTTGATGGAAGATGCTGTTGCCCTCTGGGGCAAATCCTGGTGGACAGATGGGGCCATCCCATTCTTAAACAGCTCCTTTGTCCCCTGTGTGTTGTTCAGCTGCTGTTGGCTTTTTGATTCCCCTCTTCATCCTGAAACTCTGCCACATGTAGTGCAGTTATCTATCTCAGCTCACCTCTTTGTTCTTCTCTCGGGTGCCCACCCCACTAGCATTCACTCAGGTAGGCTTCCTGGGGTCTGTGGCAAACTTGTAATGTTGATCTCGCAAAAATTTTGTCTTTGGTTTACTGCTTCCTAAGGAGGAGACAAAATGCAGACAAGGACTTGGGAAACCTCTCTCGCCTCTCCTGCCTGCTTGTGTCCTGTATTGACTAGCACTGTTTGTTTCTCTCTGCAGATGGTCTTCCGCCCTCCTTTGGACTTCTATGATGTCCTGATCCACCTGAATCCAAACCAGATTCCTCGGCTCCTGGAGAATGTGGACCGGCCGGTGAAATCGGTTTCCCGTGGCATGGTGAAGAACAGCTCTGCCATGAATATCCTCTTTCCTGTGGTAGATTATGACCCTGTGCAGTTGTACCTCCACGAGCTGAGAGTAAGCATGGTCTATAGGGGAGGGAGATGGGGTGCCTAAGCGGGAGCTTCCCTCTGGCTTTTGGATTGCTTGCTGGTGCAGGACGTGGCTGGTGACATCTTTAGCTATTTGCATGGGATGTGCATTGCTTCTCCAGCAGAAGTCCTGGTGAATGCACCACCTCCTGCATGGAAGTGGGAGTGCTGCTGCGACAGGAGGATGAGCTCAGACACAAACCACCAGGAGCTTTTGCTGAAGAACATTGTATTCAGCACAAAAGAGTCTTTATACCATTTGTCTCCAGTTAGTCAACTCACTTTTCATGGCTTCTTCCACCAGTTGGTGTATATGATGGGCAGTAACCACACACAATTTCAGGAGGGAAGTTCAGGTGTCCATGATATTGTCCCAGTAAGCTTTCTGCTGTTCGGCCAGTGGTTGTGTGAGCCAAAGGAGGTCATTATTGTTCACAGAGTGGTTTCTCTGTGTTTGGCCGCATGCATGACAACAGAGGAAGTTGGTGATGTGGGAATATGGAGAACGTCAGTACCCAAAGTCATTGACCATGTTCTTTTCCACCATAAGGCCAAACCAAAGCCTTGGCAAGCTGGAGAGATACACAAGGTCCTGGATGACAGCAGTGATTCTTCCTGGATCTGGACAGTCTGTCCTTTGCAGTTGTGCAGCACCTGGCACTTCCCAGCTTCAGATGTGCTAAATGTTAGTCCTGGGTGTGCAGAGACATGGGGTTGTGGTGCCCTCTTGTCAAAGGCTGCCTTGACTTAAAATTAACATCATCCCTTACTGATAGGAGTGCTGTGAGCAGTGTCAGAACTGTAAGTATGAGAATCTAGGCTGGCTGTGGCAGGAAAGGGGCTGTAGGGGTCTCTTGTCCTGTTCCCCACTCAGAATAGAGCCAGCTTTCATGTTAGAGCAGGCTACACAGAACCCAGTCCTGCTGGATACCAACTGTCTCCGGGATGGGAATTTCCTATTTACCTACCCCAATGTTTGGCCCCCATTGAAAAAGTGGTGCCTGAATTGAAACTCCAGTTTAGGCTGGAAGATTCTGGGCCCTTTCAGTTCAAGCTCGCCTTTCACCTTAACTTGGTACCTTAGGAACTGGGCAAAGAAAACTTGCAAGGGTTTCTTTGAAGGTTTCCTCATCTTGGACACAGCCCTGTTACCCCTCAAGTTGCATGCCAGCCCCTGTGCATGATAACCTGTGCCCATGGGAATCTGCTGTAGCTTCAGCAGAGCTGCCAGGTTTGCCAAGGTATAAACTTAGTCCTCCTGTCACCTGCAGCAGCCTGGGGCAGTCTTGGGTGGTGAGGAAGTGAGAGATAGGGATGTGTGAAAGGCCTCATGAAACTGAGGAAGACCACAAAACTGTCACACAATTTCCCTGCAAAAAGCACTGCTTCCTTAGCTGGACCAGCCCAGCCCCTTGCTTTTCAATGATGAATGTTTGACCTGCTGCCATAAAACCTCAGCCAAGAGGTGCAGATGTAGGTAGGAAATGGAGTTTTTTTAAGTCTGAAATCCTTCTCTACCTAGTGCTGGAAGTGGGTTCTAGAGCTGAACAGAGCTTTTCAGCAGCTACCAAGGTGCTGGAGATACATGAGGACAGAGCCTCTGTATCTCTGAAGGAGTCAAGGCTAAGCAACTCTCGTGGAAACCTGAAAGAAAGAAGAACGATTGCTTGAAGAGAAACTGGAAGATGCTGGATAAGCTGACTGGGAGAGCTGTCCTTTTGGGGAAGCTTGCAGCAGTTCTGGCTGTAGATTGAGGCTGTCAATCAGGAAACTCATTGGGGCTTATAGGATTTATTTTTATGCATTTAGACAAGTTGATGTCAGTAAGTGGCTCTGGAAGTGAAAGGTAGATAGAAGATTTTCCTGGAAAGCAGTTTTCATTAATTTTCAGGCAATTGTGATTTACTTGGTCCAATCTATAGAGTCATCCAAATTGCTTAAATTTTTACTACTTTTTACTGTCTGTTTTTATTAATACAGGTTTAATAGATTGGGAATTGGGTTTGGTCAGGTTGCAAACTACAGCTGCTCCTAAATCCAATATGCTAACATCCCAATGAAGAAAGATGGATATGAGCAAAGATCACCACTGCTTGTTGGAAGCAGTGTTGATTCCCCTGGTGTCCCTTGTTCTTTGACGTGAGGGTTCTTAGGAGGGAACAGATCAGAAACTGGTTGCAGCTTTCTCTGAAGAGTAAACTGTGGGGCAGAGGGCCCAAAATGTGCCTCAGTATCTCTGTCTGAGGGGCTTTTCTTTGTCTTAAGGCTCTTAGATGTTGTTTGTTCTCTTGTGGCTATCATATTGAAGGTATTTTCTAGTAACAGTTTGCTTGTCATTCGTAGCATCAAGATCAGTAGTGGGCAGTCCTGAAGGAGCTGGTCAGTATCTGCTTTTCTAGGCAAACAGTGTTTCTTTTCTTGGAAAAGTCACAGAGGTGGTGCTACACATGGTCTCATAGAATTCATCTGTATCCAGTTAAGTTGGAAGACCTCAAAAGCTGATTTTGCATTGCAGGACCACTGCAAGCCGGTGATGCTGTGCTATCAGTAGAAGCTGCTCCATCCATTAGAAATCATCTGGCTTCATATCTCAGTGTATTGTTGTTGCTTCGAGGCAAGACCTTTTCATGGGCTTTGGCTTTGCTTAGTAGCCTCTCCAGCACCTTTTTATTTCTCCTTCCCTAGCTCTTGCTGCTCTAAGCAGTGTTCAGCTCCTCCTTGTCCTGTGCGCTGGAGGCCCTGAGGGTGATCCAAACCCTGAAAGAAGTTGGTGCCAGAAATGAGTGTGGTGACAGCAGTGAATCCTTTTGAGAGAACTTGGATGAGAAGGCAGTTTGGACACAGAACTGACTGGCTTTGATTCAGAATAATTTGCTCTCTCTTAACAGCACAAACCACAGAATTGAGCAATGGGGCTGTAGCCCTGGCTGGCAGTGCAGCCACAGTGGGTTTATAGCAATAAAGGGAGACATCTGCCTCACAGATGCTGTGGGATTTTGTGTTCTTCTATCAGTAGAAAAGAAACATCTGCCCTTTACTGAGATTTCCACATGAAAACAGGATTTAAATGCTTTGGTGTTCTGATTGAATTGAGGGGGGGCAAGGAATGGCTTCTTCCCCTATTTCAGACTAGTAACTAGGAGAGCCACTCTTCTGTCCAGCCTTTTTGCCTCTGTTCTTGTAAAGTCAAAGGGTTTAGCAAGGCTCTGGAGCTGAAGGATTGGTGTGTGTGCCTTTTCCAGGGAGCTTAATCAGAGTAGAAGATGAAAGGAGAGGAGGTGTTGAGTCCTAGCTGCTTGAATTTTTCCTGCTTCAAGGAGATGTGCTGCAGGAACTGGCTTGAGTTGCTCTGGTGCCTGGGAGACTCTGGGTAGAGATGAATGACTAGCTGTGGGATTTAGGAAGAAAATTCTTCAATTCCAGAACAGATCTAATAGAGAAGGTCTGTTCTGTGATCCTGTCCATACGAGAAGGCTTTGTAGATACACACTTTTGAGGGAAAGCAGGTGCCAGACATCCCACAGAGACAGCTTTCCTGGGGATTCAGCCCATCAACAGCCTCCCTGCCACTTACAGTTCAGAGTCCCTTGTTGAGCAAACCCTGGGTTGGCTCCTCATGGGGATTCTCCATCAAGGCTAAATTAAAGTGTCTCTAATGAGGCTCCTGTTGAGTCTCCATCATGAGTGCTCATCTGTGTTGTGGTGGCTGTGGAGCTGCAGAACACCTCTGTGTTTGCTGGGGATAGGGTGTGAAAAGGCTCAGTCCGTGCAGCTTTTGCTCCAGGGTGACTTGGCTGTCCTCTGGACTTGAGACCATTCAGAGGACACAGGCTTTGTGGATATGGTTGCCATGCCTGTCTGCCTGCAATCTGGAGCTCACAAAAGCCAAAGGCTCTGGTCACTTCCCTGAGTGGTTCACTGATTGTGGGGTAAGTTGTGTGAAGCTGCCTGTGCCATGTCCATCTGCCTTTCTGTTATGGCTGCTAATAGAACTCGCATTTACTGTGTCTTTGGTGTCACCAGGTCACTGATGGGACTTGCTGTCATTCACTGAGATTTAGCTTTCTTGGGCTGTACATGCCGGGGGAAGAGCTTATGGCAGAGAAGCTGTCTATCTTGTGAGATCTTTTCTGTGTAAATGAGCAGGAATATGTTTCCTACTTTACAAGAAACATCCCTCTAAAGTAATGTTTTGTATTTTGCTGTGTCCAGTTCTGGCCCCTCAGTTTGGGAAGGACGTTGAGATGCTTGAGCATGTCCAGAGGAGGCAATGAGGCTGGTGAGGGTCTTGGAACACAAGCCCTGTGAGGAATGACTGAGGGAGCTGGGGTTGTTTAGCCTGGAGAAAAGGAGACTCAGAGGTGATCTTATCACTCTCTACAACTCCCTGAAAGGTGATTGTAGTCAGATGGGATTGGTCTCCTTCTCCAGGCAGCCACTGACAGAACCAGTGGACATAGTCACAAGCTGCATCAAGGGAAATATAGGTTGGATATTAGGAATAAGTTTTTTACAGAAAGGATGATAAACTTCTAGAGTGGTCTGCCAGGAGAGGTGGTGGTGGAGTCACCATCCTTGAATGTGTTTAAAAAAAGTCTGAATGTGGCACTTGCTGCCATCGTTTAGTTGAGGTGTCAGGAACGGGTTGGACTTGATGTGCTTGAAGGTCTCTTCCAACTTTGGGATTCTCTGATTTCTAGCACCATGAGCCAAGACCTATCAGGAAGACTTTGAACCTCCCATGGTGTAAAAATGTCTCTTGCTACTGCATGTCAGCGAATTTTTATTATCATTAATTCCTTTCTGTCTCCTAAAATATGTAAGCTGTGATTATGTGGTGTAGCTGTAATTGGTGAAATCTTTCCAGGTCAGTCTGCTCCCTTCCTGTTTTGACTGACAGGGCTGACTCCTATAGTGACACCAGGTAGACAGGGAAAAGCTGAAAAAGCTCTGTGGGCTCTCATGTCAGCAGGAAACTTCCTATCTGGATCTGCACCTTTGGAAGGACAGAGGTGTCAGGAAATCAATCACCTGCTTTCAGGGCTGCAGAGCTGCCCCCAGACCCTTAGCATAGTGCCCTGGGTACACATGTGTGTGCCCACTTGCTCAGTGAGGCATCAGGCCCATGTGCTCCTGGCGTGAGCTGACAGGGGACTTGTGGCTGCATTTTTTCTGTGTTGGTAATGCCCTCCCAGAGGCTGTGCAGGGTTTGTCATGTAGCAAGTGACAGAAGACTTTAGTCTCAATGATTTGGTGGACTGACATGCTTGCTGATGCAGCCAGGAGGACATGAGTGGCTTCTTTCCTTTCCATATTTCTTTCCTGCTGCCCCAAAGCCCCAGGACAAGGATGTGTGTATAGATTTCAGGTGGAAAAGTTTGCTTAGTTTGAATTCAGTTTGAAACCTTTTATCAACTGAATCCTAAGCCTAAGGGTTTCCTTTGTCCTTTAAAAGAAAGTCACAGGGGTAGTCCCAGCCTGGAGTTACTTGGACAGTGCTCTGTTGGGTCCTGGGGGAGGCACTCTCTGTCACACAACTGGGAGCATCAGGGCAGGTCACAACAGGATGACAGAGACCTTGAAATATTAACCACAAATGTAGTTGTTTGTTGGAAGTAAGTAGCTTTATTAAGGTTTTACACTGGTGAGTTCCTTGCTAAGAGCACTTAAAATGCTCTGAACACTGAGCAAGTGTTTATTTGATGTATTTGCCTTCTGAGCTGCTGTTGAACCAGGAAATGCTACTGTAGGACACAGTTTTATGTGCAGAGACCTCCCTAAAAGACTCTTCCAGCAGCTGTGATGCAATGAGCCTAGTTTTTTGGTAGGAGCAGTGAAAAAAAAATGGGTGGATAAAGGGCCCTATCCCTAAACAGCAATGTAGATACTTAAACAATGTAGATACTTAACAACTAGTAGATACTTAACTAAATTTCACTTTGCTCATTGCAAAATCCACACTTCAGATGGAGCTGCTTAATCTGATAATCCCATTTTAGATCCAGGTGTTGTTTTACTCCCTACATTTCTCCACCCTTTTCATTTGTATAGCCCAGATAATTTCTTACAGAGCTTATTATAATCTTCCTCCAGGTGCCCTATACATCTTCTCCCTGGACAATGAGACCTCTCCAAATTGAAGCCCTGAGTTTGTAGGTCCCCCATGTCTCCGTGAGATGGGAACCAGCTGTAGGTTTTGTTGATGGCAGGGATTTCTGTGGGCCTTGAAAGCTGAATTGCAAACAAAGATAGAGAAGTGAGAAGTGCTCACCTGGAAAAGTGAGCAAACATAGTCCCTACCTTTTCTCTGAAACTTTTCCTGGAAGAAGGTATTTGCAGGCTCAGACAAGTCCAGTGACACTGCGCAGAGAACATGGGATGTGGAAAGAAGGGTGAACTGTTTGCTTTTACTCCCCAAGCTTCTGAACAAACAGGAGTGCAGTGACTAATACACCTGACCCTTTTAATGCTGCCATTTCCCAAGAGCTTCTCAGCTTGGTCGGCTAGTTTGAAACACTATCATATGGACGACACTGGGAGCGGGACAAATGCTGAGATTTTGAATTGGATGCCATATGCCATCCTTTTAACATCTGCCCTCTACTCTCTGCTGTCTGGGAAAAAAACCCTCTGGGTATCAGGCCAAACAGTGGTTTTATTGGGAAATTAGCTGAGCCTGGGAGGGATTTTTTACTGCAAATGCTCCTGGCTTCTGTCCAGCAAGATGCATCTATTAAAAATACTGTTCTCATAAGGAGCATCGCGTGGCGCTGAAGACCTCGCCCTGCAGAGTAGCTGGGCTTTTTCAGGTTCTCACATGTCTGCTCCCCTTTGGTTCAGAAAGCTGCACCTTGGCGGTCAGCATGCCCTGAGCTTTATTGCCATTCCTTGAGCTTTCCCTCCCTTTTTGGCTGAAAAAAGAAGAGTCTTCCCTGTTGACTGGGCTCTGAGCATAACCTGTTGTTCTCAGCATAGAAATGCCATGGTGGCATTTCTCAATGTATTTTTAGACAGCGTTTTTTCTAGCCAGTTTGGTGAAATAATGTCTTGACCAGGCTTGCGCTTGTGAAAGCCCATGGGATGAGTTGGCAGTTCTTGGGATCTTTCCATCTTGATGACCTGATTTTGTTGCCCTCACAGAGGGCAACAACAGTCCAAACAGAAATCTGTCTCTGAAGATTGCAGACAACACCGTCCCTCCTTGAATATCAGGTCTGTATTCTAAAAATGCCACTTTGCCTTTTAGGATCACTGGTTACACCAAACCACTCTACCTTTTTTTTCGTACTGCCGTCCTGGTGTGTCCATACAAGAGCCCATCTAAGCTTGTCTTTGATGCTGATTTTCTTTTCATGCACATCCTCATGAAAACCTCATGATATGATGATGCCAGCAGAGACCTCTCTTGGTAAAAGCTGGGAAACTAAGGTGATGGAGAAGATGGCTGAAGAGGGAGCAGAGGGTCTGTATTCTGGGCAATAGTTTGTCCCAAGGCTGGTGAAAGCCTGTGCAGAAGCCTCTCCTGTACTGATGCTAGGGACTGTTTGCTCAGCCTGGTAAATACGTCTTGTTGCCTGATGTTGATCTGCACCAAAATAAAGGTGTGTCAGGGAGCAGGTGCTTGGCTGTCTTGATCAGCTTCTTTCAGGGTACACATCTCTCAGTATCAGCATGTTGGGTGATGAGGTGCAGGGCCAAATTTTGGGTTTGAGAAGTTGCTTGCATAAAGCATTGTTTCCTTCTGCTGTGATCCTCATCTGCCTCCTTGCAGCCCTGGGAAACCAGCTGGTGTGGGCTTGGGGGAAGCCATGCTGGGCTTTAGTCATCCCTTTGTGCAATGTCTCTCTTTGATCTCTGCTGCCCAGCACCACCAAAGGAGATACGCACTGACCCCACTGCTGAAACACAAGGGGCAAGGAGGACAGATTGCTGCAGTGCCTCTTTTGAGCTTTCCATCTCTTTCTACACCACAGAACATTGCGTTACTTAAAACCTCTGCTCTAATGTTTCCTTTTTGGATAAAGTGCTGACAGCTCATGTGGGGTTTGTCTTGGTGGAAGAAGCAGCTTTGATACCTTGGTTGCACAGATTGCAGACCTTGAGATGCTGGTCTCTGGTTTTGTGTTTGTCTTTGGTGCCATGAAATGTACTGTAGCAGGATTGCCTTCTGGGTAGGGCCTGCCTCTGTCTCATGCATTGTGAAATCTTGGATTGCTGGACACTGGGAAAGTACAGCTTGGTAGTGCCAGGCCTCCACTGATGGAGAACCACAGTGAGGGACACTTAGTGGGTTGTCACTGAGGGGTCACTGTCCTTAACATGTGTTTGTTTTCTACCCAGAACGCCTTTGACGATCTTGCCTTGTTCTTCTATGACAAGCATGGAGGGGAAGTGATTGCAGTCTTGTGGAAACCTTTGGGCTTCCAGCCTCAGCATTTTAAGGTGAGTTTTTGTCTCTGCTTTAAGCTTCTTGTTACTTTTATGCCCTGAAAGCTTGAAGGGCTTTTTTTTTTTCCTGTATGGTAGTTGCTTTGTCCAGCTCTCAGCCCCAAAGCCCATTCAGAAATGGAGATCATAATTCTGTTGCTTCTTAGAAGGGGAGAAACCAAGACAGGGCTGTGGCCACAGTGCCTTCAGTCATCAGGAGAACTGAGAAGGGAAATAGACTATCCCATTCTTCTGGATTCAGGATCTTACCAGAAATACCTAGCCCACAAGAAGCCTAGGTCTAGAATGCCTGTGTCCTTGTTGATGCATGGAGCTGTTTTTCAGCTGCACTGTGGGGGCTGGCAAACCCTAGAGGGTGGTTAAACCAGATGTGAGGCACGCTGGAGTGATTCATGCTGCTTTCTATGAAGGAAAGACGCAAAGAAACCGGTTACTCATGGCTCGGAGCTGGCAGCCCAGGCTCTTCTGTCAGTCTCTGGTGATTTATCTTCCCTCTCTTCACGGCCAGAGGGCATTGGCCATTCTACCTGGCTGCTGTTGGGAAACCCAGTTATTCACAGCAGTGAAACAGAGGAGGAGATGCTTGCATCAGAGCTGAGTCTTGCTGGATTAAACACAAGGGTTTTGTTTTTGCCACTGTTGGAGCCAAAGATATATTCCCACTTGAGGTCTTGACACCCACCAAAGAGCAGAAGCAGCTCTTACTCAGCCTTGTGCTGTGATCCCTTTTGCATACTCCTTGTGCCCTGCTCACCCAGGCTCTGCCATGCATCTGCACGCTTGTCATTCCACTATGCCCCTGGCCATTGCTTTGCTTCCTGACTTCCTCATAGTCTTTGGACTGTGGCTACAGGGTAAACCCTAAAAGGGGCTGGAAGGGTCACTTCTGCACTTTGCTGGCTCCAAAAATGAGCACTGATAGTGTTGAGAAGTTCAACTTGTGGAGCTGGGTGCAGTGGTGTAGCAGGGTTTGGATGTGACAAGGCAGGAGAGGAACTTACTTCTCTTACTTGGGGCTGGCAGAGGTTGCAGTGCAACTCTGAGCAGGTGCTCTCATTCATACAATATTTTCTGTGTTCTGCAGGTCTCCAGCATGAGGGGAAGGAAGGTGACAACTCTGAACAATGAGCTGGTCTGTGTTCCCAATGTGGAAGCAATTCTGGAAGACTTCGAGATTTTGGGAGAAGGCCTGGTCAAAAGTGTGGAAGCTCGTACAGAGAAATGGACTATCTGAAACCACTGAGAGGTGTCAGAGTGGCCTGTCCTCAAGCAGTTTGTTACCTCTGGGTCTGTTCCTTTCTATAAATCAGTCCTAGAAGAGCCTTTTAGCTTTCTAAATTCCAGAACTGTATGTTTTACTCTATTTATCTTTATATATATGGTTCAGAAAAGCAATGGGACCTGTTATTGTTTTCAAGAATACAAATGCCTTTTTATTTTAAAGAAAATATAAAGATGAGATAAAGTTTTTGAAAATGTTCCTGCTTTTTGTTCATTGTAGGAATTGGAGCTGTGTTCATATGAAAATGTTAAGGTCTGAAAAATATGGCTGAAGTGTGAAATGGAAAAGCAGTTTCCTAGTTTGGTAGGGAGTTTATGAGATGCTGCTATTGTAGGGGTTAGCAAAACCAAAAAAACAGTTGTTAAAAGAATGACCAGGTTATTCTCTGCTGCTCAGCCCTGGTGAGGCATATTTGGCATGCTGTGTTCAATACTGGTTTTCCCAATAAAAAGGAGACGTGGATACTGGAGCAAGTCCAGTGAAGGACAACAAAGACAATAAAGGAACTGAAGCCTCTGTCATGAGGGGGAGAGGGTGCAAGAGCCAGGCTTGTTCAACCTGGAGAAGAGAAGGCTCAGGGGGCTATTACCAAAGTGTTTTAATATCTGTGAGAGAGTAATGAAGATGGATTGGTGCTAAATGATGGGTGAGATGGGTAAATTAAAATGCAGAAAGTTCTGCTTAAAATGCTTTTTCTTTACCATGAGGGTGGTTAAACATTGGCGCATGTTGCCCACAGACTCCCAGGTGGAGTCTCCATACTTTATACTCAAAACCCAACTGGACATAGTCCTGGGCAATCTGCTTCAGGTAACCCTACTCAGAGCAGGGATGTTGGGTTGTTTCTGTCATGTGGAATGATTGTGAAGACTCCTGATAAGGAAAGAGAGGAAAATAAGTTGGAGCAAATGCACCTGTCCCATCCCCTCTTCTGGTGGAGGCAGAACACATACTCCCAACAGCAAAGCATGAATGAATCAGATGCAGAGCAAAGAAAACAGACTTCATGGCAGCAGATTTTGCAGAAACTAAAAGTAGATCAAGCCTGGAAAGGCAAGTGAATATTTAGGCAGCCTGATAACTGGGCAGTTGTTGCTTTGTTAGGAGCATTTCAGATGGGAAGTTAAGTGTGTTCCTTCAAGACCTGCTAGCCTTTCCAGCTGTTGGCAGTGGGCCCAGGGCTTTGTTGAGGAAATTCACAACTTGTTTTTCAGATGTTTTCTCTGAATCATTTTAAAGGGGGCTGTGTCAGAGATGGGACTCTGGGCTGATGTTGTTTGCTTAGTGCCCATTGATTGGTGTTGGAGACACTGTGTGTCCTGTGGGGTAGGAATATGTGTGCAGCACCCCTGGCTATGGGATAGATCTGGTACATTTAAATTATAAGGATAATTTTTCTCTCTTCCCTGTGCTGATGGCTGAGGGAGGCTGCATGTGGAATCCATTTCCCATTGTTTCTGGAAAGAGCTTTCTGAGTACATCAAAATTGAAAGCATCAAAAGCCCTTAATGGACAAAACAGACCTCTCACCTGAGAACAAAGCAGCAGGTTCTGTTGCTGCTGTGACCCTTTCAGCCTCAGAACTTGCTGACAAGCCCACTGACAAATGATGCAGGCAGTGATTTCGACAGGTTTCAGAAGCAGCTAATTAGGGATTAATTCCTAATCTTCTCTTTGTTGTGCTTTATCATCGTCTAGATGTTGGAATTGCCCAACCCACCTTCAGTGATGGCTGTAATTTTCCTCAGCAGTTGGATTGTTCCCTCTTTGTGTCCATTTGCCTTCACTCTGAACATGCAGCTTGACATTAGAATATCATAAATTTGCCAACACAGCTTTCAGACACCACTGGAGTTGCTTGCACCAGAGCTCTGCCTGTTCCCTCCATGCCCCATCCTGCCTTTGCTTTTCCCCCTGCTGTATGTTGCAGATGCTGGAGCATTCTCCCCACTGCATAAATCTGCTTTTCCCCAGGTCATTGGTGTGTGCCAGAGCCTGGTTTAGCTTCCAGGGCAGCAGAGCTCCTCTGGCCACCTTCTCACTGGGCAGGCTTGAAGGTCCTGCTCACCCTTCTCTGGGGCTGTCATGGGTTGTGGCCCCTCAATGGCTTATTCCCTGCCTGGATATATTTATGGGGTGATGGCTTCTGCCTTTTCAGCTGAACAATGCTGTATTCTCCTCTTCCCTGTCCCCCCCCAGCCCAGCTCTGCTTTCATCTGCTTCTATTACACTGTCAGGTATTGTATTTCTACTTTTTCCTTCTTGCCTTTAAAAAGGCATAAAACTGCTCCTCCAGCCTCCATTTGCAGCAAGCAGAGAAGGGACAAGAAAAATCCAGGCAAATCTTTTGTTGGTCCCAATGAAATTATGATAAATGAAACTCATAAGCAAACCCTTGTACAAGTCTTAACTTGATGGTGTTTCATAAGGTGGTGTTACTCTGCTCAGAAGCCAGATGTGAGCCCAGTTTAGGTGATAAACTTGGGTACCTCAGCAAAGATCTTGTCATGAATTCACCTAAGACTCACGGTATTGACCACTGATAGCCCAGTTTACATCATGTGGAAGGGATACACCTGCATCAGCAAAAGTTACCCAGATAACAAATTATCCCAGCTTTGCTTGCAATATCCTTGTGGCCAAAGCTGTACATGATCCACAGGCTTTGCTTTCAGGGGAAGGATAACTCTTCAGTGCCTTAAATCTCCCAGTATCCAAATATTTACCACTCTCGCTGGGAAGAATTTCTCTGTAATACCTAATCTAAACTTACTCTCTTTCAGTTTGAAGCCATTACCCCTTGCCTTGTCACTATGTGTCTTGTAAAAAGTTCCTCTCCATCTTCCTTGTAGGCTCCCTTCAGGTACTCAAAGGCCACAGTTAGGTCCCCCTGAAGCCTTTTTTTTCCAGGCTGAACAAATCAATTTCTCTTGGCCCTTCTTCATAAGAGAGGTGCTCCATCCCTTTAATAAATTTGGTGGCCTCCTCTGGACATGTGCTGGTTGCTCTTAAGGTGTGGATATTGCTGTGCTCTGACTTCTTGAGCAACAGTTTACCTAAAGCAAAACCCAAAACACCTTTCTCAGGAACAGAGGGTCCCTGCATCTCTAAGGGGAAAGGCAGGATCCAAAGGAAAGGGGTGTCTCAGGTGCGCAAGAGAGGACAAGTGAGGGCTCTGCTGTAACTTTATCTCCTGTTGCTGGATTTGCTGCTCCTTTGGAGCACTGTGACTAATTCCTATTGTGAAAGCTGGGGTAGGGCCTGGGTTATTCAGAGCGCTCTTGTTTGACAACTGTGCCAGGCTTCTACTTCCAGAGCAGTGAGCGGGCACTCGCTTGTTTGATTAGCTGTAGTCCCAGCCATAAACAGAGCTGCCCTGGGGAGCCCACGCTGTGTCATGTTGCAAGAGCTGGGATGAGGGCAAAGGGAGAGCTGAGGCAGCAGGAATGGGCTTTGATGTGTTGGTTTTGCAAAGCTACCTCAGAAGCTCTTTACAGGGACCTCCTGTGCATGGGGTGCGAGTGCAAACAGGGAGGTGCTTCCAAATCCAAGAATGGGCTGGCGTGATGATACTGGTATACTTAGTGTTTGGATGGATCCAGCCAAGACAGGGCTCAAGTGGTGCATGCTTTATGTATGCTTTCTGCTTTCTAGCAGGGCTTTCCAAATGCTGGTGAGTCCCCCTGGGCCTTTACCTGAGCCACCCTTTGGGCATCTTTCTCCTAGAAGGGTCAGCATGCTATGCAAAGACATAGCAGATAGCAGGTGTTGGGAGGCTCAGGAGAAGGGGAGGGGGATGGAGCCTTTCTTGTGCCACCGTACTCCTGCTTGCCAGGTGCCCTTGACAGCTTTGAGTGACCATAACAAGATTTATGAAAGGGATCAGGGGAAACAGGTTGATGTAACACAGGTTGTTACAGCAAGTTGAGGACTGTGAGGTTTTCTTGCTTACTGAATTGTTCAGACTTTCATGTTCATTCTTTGGGGCTGCTGAGATCTTTTCAGAGGGTGTTTGGGGTCTCTGTGGGGCTATCTGGCTTGAGGCTGACCCTTTGAAAGCAAGAAGCACATGTGTCTTGGAAATAAAGGCCTTTTAAAGAAGCATATTGCTCAGGCACCCACAATTAACTAGTTGCTTTTGAAAACCCTTAGGTTAAATTTCCATGACTGGCTAGTGAAGGAATGACTGTCTGGGTGGTTTTTTTTTCTCACAGAAAGGGAATAAGCTCCCCTAGTTTGCTCTTCTCACAATGGCCATTCTTCTAGGCTGGGCAATGACTTGTTTTCTGGGGTTTCTGTTATCAGGAAAGTGCTCTGGACCTGAAGTGATTTTTCCCCAGCCAAGGCAGCAGCTTTTGCGAAGTACTGGTTCACCAGCAAAGCAGCTCTGGCAGGTGGCTGCGTTTAGTGCTTGTGGTCTCCTCAGAAAGGCAGAGTGATGCAGCTTAAAGGGTGAGGGTGGCGTTTAGTAAGTGCAGGGTGCACTACAAGGAAGGGGAAATCAAGATACTGGGTGGGGGAATTGCAAATGCAATCTGGAAAGAGGCTGGGTTGGGACACAAGGGGTAGTGGGAGAAGCAATGCTGGTTGGTGGCATGCCAGGGCTGTGTGAGGGGGAGCAGAATGAAACTGCAAGCTGCTCAGACCATACAAACTGTCATGAGTATGTATTCTCTGGTGCTGTGAAGCCTTTGCACTAGACTCAAGTGCTAAAGGCTCAGTGCCACCAGGAGAAAAATAAACATTGGCCCAAAGCACAGCAGGGAGGTGCTGGGTAGCTGGTGATGCCATGGTGGGTTCTGGCAGATGAATGAACTTGGGATGTATCAAGTATCTCCCCTTTATTCCACTTTCTTGCTGAGCATCATGAGCAGGCTCTGCAAACTCTGCCTCTTCCCACCAGAGAGCAAGAAAGAGGGAATCTGGTCCCCAGGGTTTCATTTGCTGTCACAAACGAAGGTGCTGGGAGCTTATGTTGGCAGTGAGCCTGCAGAGAAACACTTATGCGTTGTGCTGGTGACTCCTGCACTGCTGAAGGTGCTAGACAGACTGTTCCTGTTAATGTTGCTCCTGGATATGCATGGAAGTCTAAGGGAGGTGCCAGAAAAGGGCGTGGCAGGAATCTGACACTGTATTGATTTATTAGCCTTGAGTCTCTCCTTTTTGGTTACATCACATTGTTCCATGCATATTAAAACACTGAGTATTCAGAGTGTCTGGGAGGCAGACTACAGTTGTGGCCCCACTAGGCTTTAAGTTTGTCATTTTCTGTCTCTCCCCTGCCTAGTTACCAAGGGAAGCCAGTTGATGTAATCTTCATGGATTTCAGTAGATCTTTCAATACTGTATTTCACTGTATTCTTCTGGACAAAATGTCCATCCCACAGGTGGATAAAGAAATTATGGGATGGGAGAGCAACTGGCTGACAGGTCAGGCACAAAAGGTTATAATGACTGGGGTGACATCAGACTGGGTTCTTGTCACTAGTGAGGTTCCTTAGGGCTCCATCCATGGCACTCTGCTCTTCAACATCTTCATAAATTACCTGGATGCAGAACTGGAGCAAGTTCACAGGTGATGCAAAACTGAGAGGAGCTGTTGACTCCCTCTAAGGCAGGGAGGCCCTGAGAGACCTCAACAAATTAGAGGGCTGGGCAATCACCAGCCACATGGAGTTCCACAAGGGAAAGTGCCAGATTCTGCACCATGGGACAACCCTGGATACAGAGTTGGGACATGGGACAGATAGACTGGGGAATGAGAGGTGGAAAGCAGTGCCAGAGAAAGGACCCAGGAGTCCTGATTGATGAGTAGCTGGACATGAGTCAGCAGCGCCCTGGCAGCCAGAAGGGACATCCCCATCCTGGGGACATCAGGCCAGCTGGGCAAGGGAGGCGATTGTCCTGCTCTGCTCTGTACTGGGTGCAGTTCTGGGTGCCACAATAAAAGGAGGATATAAAGCTAATAGAATCCAAAGGATAGCAACAAGGATGATGAAAGGCCTTGAGGGGAAGCTGTATGAAGGGTGGCTGAGGTCACTTGGCCTGTTCAGCCTAGAGGAGAGAGACTGAGGGGAGACCTTATTGTAGTTACAGCTTCATCGTGAGGAGAGGAGGCGCAGACACTGATCTCTCTGTAAGTGACAGTGACAGGACCAGAGGGAGTGACCTCAAGTTGTGTCATGAGTGGTTTAGTTGGATATCAGCAAAAGGTTCTTCACCCAGAGGGTGGTTGGGCACTAGAACAGGCTACTCAGGAACATGGTCACAGCACCAAGCCTGACAGAATTCAAGAAGTGTGTGGGCTATGCTCTTGGGCACATGGTGTGACTCTTGGTGTGGTTCTGTGCAGGGTCAGGAGCTAGACTCAATGATCCTTTTGGGCCCCTTCCAACTCAGCTCTAACTCAGCTTGTTCTGTGATTCTCTGAACACACACGGTAGCCAGGCTTGGTCTGGTGGAATGCTGACATGCTTTGTGTTAATGCAGTGCAAGACCATGGCTGTGGGCTGGAGACGCTACCATGGGGTAACCATGTCCTTCTGCATGATGGGAAACTGTAAGTGTTAAAGGGAAGGGATGAGGGGCTATGTATTGCAGGTGGGCAGCTTGCTCTGTAAGGATACCAGGGATCAGGAGACCCTGTCCCAAAACAAGGCTATTCCCCAAACCAAGGGAAGATCAGAGGGGATGGATGATGCCTTTCCTCCATCCAGTGGGATCAGGGCTCACAGGACAGAACTGCATGGTGCAAGGGGTATCCTACCGTGCAGGGTTGAGCCAGCCCTTGCTGTTAGATCTTGTCAGTGGGGATTATCTTTGCTAAAGGCTCAGCCAGGTGGAATAATTGGCAACCAAATCCCATGCTCCCTCCCAATACAGCCTGGGGCTGTAGATGGTTAGCATTCTTCCTGCTGCCACACACCAGGACCTCTTCCCCAGGCGGTCCCATCTCAAGGACATTTCCTTTCCCTTATGCCCTTCAAAGTATACTTCCTCCCTCCCTTGCATGGTTACAGGGCAAGGTATTGTCCTGCCTTATGCCTGCCCCATACCTTATATTTATATATATGCCTTTCCTTCACCTTTTTGGGTACTTGTTGGAGGGTGGTGAGGACCTGGGGAATGCCATGCCTTCCCCTGAAATATGTAGCTGGGAGACTGGTGGCCTGTGCCACGTTACCACTGGCCTGTAGCAGAGAGTGAGCGAGGCAGCTGCTGCCCCCAGCCCTATTTGACACAGGCAAATACAATTCTCTGGGTGAGTAATGCTCCCAGCTCCTGCCCCGCGACAGTGATGATTTTTGGCAGGAACTGCAATTTGTTTAGCACCAGCAATTTGCCACAGCCCATCGAAAGGAGGCAATGAGATACTTTCCCTGCCCTGGAGCACCAACGGTTGGAGGCAGGTAGGATGAGACATGGAGGGCGTGAGCAACACATGGGGAAGGAGTTTCAGAGTAAGCATGGGGTCTGGACAGGAATGGGTGGGACATCACAGCCGTGGGTCTGGGAATGATCCTGGAAAGAGGGGAAGCCTGTCCCTGTTGTGCAAGGCAGGAGGATGGCTGGCATACTGATACACAGCATATGGGCTTGCAGGATTCCTTCCCCTGCTCTTTTCCATGCCATGGACATGGATTTCAGCCTTCAACCAGTGCGGCATCCAAAATTGCGTTTGGCACCCCCTGCTCATCCCAATGATGTGGTGTTCATCCCAAGGTGGGGATGTGTCACTGGTGCAGCCACCATGGGGAAAAGCATCGGCCTTTTCCAGACCTATGCTCCTGGTTGGGCTTACACCATTTCCCCAGTGCAGCAGCTGTTCCCTCATCTACCCAGAGCCAGGCTGGGGGACCAACATGTCAGTTCCCTTTAAAGGCTTCAGTCTTTACCACCTGTGTGTGTAAAGTTCTATAAAAATGCCTGATAGCCATGGTCTGGCAGTGTGGGAATGTGGCTGCCTTTATCTTCCTATCTCAGCAGGACACAGTGTGGTTTGTGGAACAGTGGGACTCAAGTCACAAGACAAGTCACCAGCAGTGCTGGAAGCAGGGACATGAATCCAGCCACTCTTTCACCCTCTTCCAGCAAGACATGTCCTGGAGCATGAAGATATTTCCATGTGTCTGCTGCTATGCTTGAACATGAATGTTCAAAGCAGCCAAGAGGGTTTTCTTCCAAGGGTTGAGGGATTGCCAGTGCTCAGGAGTGGTCCAAGATAAACTATCAGCCTGTAACACACTTCTTCAAGGCCTCTCCTGTGGGAGGCACCTCCATGGAAATGGGATACTGCAAAGCTGGCATCCACCTGTGATGACAGAAGAGCCCTGCCTGACTGGAGGGATTTCCCCCACAAACCTATTGCCCTTGGAAATAGGGGATGGCTTGTCTGCAGTTTTTCATGGCCAAAAATCTATTGGTGGTGGCAATTGGAGAAAACAGCCTGTTCAGTAGCAAGCAGTAGCCCTGAATGCACAAGCTGCAGTTTTGGAGATGCAGGATGAGAGATAGAGAGGCTAGAGGAGGCTTTGGGCTTGTGGCTCCCAGTGGCAGTGCTGCTGAGAGGGATGGAGAGGTCACTCAGCATGGAGGCTGCCCGAGGTCCAGTAATCACTGCAGCAAGTCAGGTGGAGGTGTGTGGGCTGCCCACCCAGGTCCCACCTGCATTGTGTGCTTGTGAGTCACGTGCCACTCACATGTGCCTCTTCTGTATCCCTGGTGTAAGAGGTCTGGGTTGCCTCCCTACCACATTTTGGGAAGTGAGATGAAATCCAGGACCTGCAGGCTACCAGAGAACCCTGTCATTGTGGGTACAGGGGAGATGAGTTCCCCTCTGGCTCCTGAACCAGTCTACTGCTCCAGCCCTAGATGTGCTGGGGATCTTGCTGTGCTCTCAGCCCAATATCCTGGTGTCCTGCAGTGGTGGCTGGCTCCTGCTGCTGAGGGTGACACTGAAATCCAGTGGCGAAACTTGGCTGGAGGACTCACGTGTCTTGAGTTTCATCTGAAACCACAACACTGTTGGTAGGTTTCTGTGCAAAGCTCAGCAACACCCTGCTGGTTCGTGTCAACACTTCCAGCAAACCTTCATTTATTAGTATTAGCCTTTCTGCAGGAATTTTGGCTGGGCCAAATGTGCTGGCAGGCCTCGCTCAGGCTGGGATTTATGGCTGGAACTGGTACCCCCAGGGCAAACGGGTCCCAGTGTGAGTCAGGGCAGACAGCAGTGCCAGCGCATGCTCTACTGCCCTCCAGAAGATGTTGATCTTCTAGGAAAAAGATCAACACAGCCTCCTTTGGGAATTGCTGTAGACAACAAAGGTGAGTTCACTACCAGAGCAGCTCTCTGGGGATCCTGAGAGCAAAAATTTGTTTTTCTGAGATTTTGAGCATTGCTGAGGTAGAGCTCAGTGTGTGCAGAGGAATGTTGCAACTGATGCCAGAGAATCTGAGGTTTGTTTGGGGATCACCCACACAGAGCTCTCGAGCAGACAGGACCTGGCTGTATTCACTGTCAACAAAAATAGCTAACCTGGGAGGAAGATGGGCATGGATGTAGCACTGAGAGGAGCATAGGGCTTGCACTGCCCTCTGCTTTGCCCAAACTGCCTCCATGCTTTCTTTAACAGTATACCCATATCCAGTGAAACCCTTGGGCCTGGGGTTACCCTTGCACTGCCCACTAAGACAGCCTGAACCTGTGTTAACCCAAAAACAGCTGCAAAACCCTCAGAGGGAAACTCCCTGCACAAGCTGTACTTGTTCAGCTTATGCCTCCAGCTCATGCATCTGGCAAACCAGCTGGGAGGGCTGGAGGGCAGCAGTGATCTCCCCACACACCTCCGAGGGTGGCTGGGTGACCACCATCTGGTTCTGGGGTGGGAGCAGAGAGGCTCAAGCGGGGATCCTGAATCTAGTGCGTCCCACAAGCACTGTCATCCCTAGTGCTATTTCTGTGCCATGTTGCATCTCCAGGGACACACAGGAATATGTGGAAAAGGTCAAAGCAGTCGAAAGCTTCTCATGCTGCTTTCTCTATGGCAGCATAAAGCACACAGGATGATCCAATGGTAGATTTGCCTTTAGTCTTTCCGGTGGGATTGTGGCACCAGTGTGAGAAGTTCCTGTATTGAACTTGGGATTTCAGCAGTAACACATGCCATCTCTAGTGGATAGTCAGGTACTGGCTGTGCTCTCTATACACAGGCTGGATCCTGGCTCTGCAGGGAAATTTGACGTGACTCAATTAAGATGGAATTTCAAACAAAATTGTTTGGTTGGAAGAACCTGAAAGATCATCTTGTTCCCAGGTGATCTATCACAGGCATGGACAGCTTCCACAAGGCTTGAAAGGGATCCTGCTGAATGTCACATAAGACAGGGAGCTGAGAACTATGTATCATGATGTGTGCTACTCTCAGGCTGAGCTTTGGCTTGGGCTGTGTGTCTCTGACCCTGTGGGAGATGCTCCCCTGATACGTTGTGCCAATGCCAGACTATCCTCTGTGTTCAAGTCCTGGGAAACTTCAGCCCTCCTGTCCTGTCTCAAAGCAGAGATGACTCATGATGGAGCTGCACTCACTATTATGCATTCTGTGGCTCAAGGGACTATTTTTTTTTTTTTTTTTTTTTCTTTTCTGTGTGAGGTGGAAGAGCTCAAGGAAAAGGCATGGGGAAGCCATCCCTCCTCTCACCCTCACCCTGTCTCTCTGTAACTCCATTACTGGGTAATCCCCTGCTCCCAGGCCCCACCTCCCTGAGTCTGAAATCCCAGCTGTGGTCCTGCCATACCCTGCCCATGTGCTGTGAGAAATCGCTGTGCTGGGAAAGGTAAGACTGCGGACAGAGGTGAGATGGTTGAGATGACAGCAGCAGGAAAAAGTACAGAATCCTAAAGGAGCAAAGGCAGGGAGTCAGGGTTTGTTGGGCCATTCCTCAGAGCTGTGAATATCCACAGGCAGACCCTGGCCAGCAAAAGCTCTTTGGGTGCCTTTCTGAGGTGGTGAGCACCCTACTGCCTTGCCAAGGAACTCACCAAATCCTAGCCATGAGGATGGCCAGGTTTAGGCTGGGAACTGCAGGGGGTGGTGGGTTGACCCTGGTTGGATGCCAGGCACCCACCAAAGCTGCTCTGTCACTGCTTATCTGGACAAGAGAAAATATAACAAAAGTTCATTAGCCGAGATAAGGACCCAGAGAGATCATTCATCAAATACTGTCATGGGCAAAACAGACTCAAACTGAAAATGTTAATAAAATTTGTTGCTGATCAAAATCCGAGCAAAATAATTAGAAGTAAAATAAATCTTAAAACCACTTTCCACCCACCCCTCCCTCCTTTCCAGCTCTACCTCCTTCCTCCCAGTTCCACAAGGAGATCGGAATGGGGATTATGGTCAGTTCATCACACAGTGTTCCTACTGCTGCTCCTGAGAGGAGTCCTTCCCCGGCTCTAGCGTAGGGACCTTCCCACAGGAGACAGTTCTCCACAAACATCTCTAATGTGAGTCTATCCCATAGCTGTGGCTCAATCTTCATGGCTGCAATCCTTCAGGAACAGACTGTTCCAGTGCGGGTCCCCCATGGGGGAGTTCTACCAGCAGACCTGCTCCAGCGTGGGCTCCTCTCTCCATAGGTCTTCAGGTCCTGCCATGATCCTGCTCCAGCACAAGTTTCCCATGGATTCACAGCACTCTGTCAGGCATCCTCCTGCTCCAGCCTGGGCTCCCCCAGGGGCTAAGGAGGATCTCTGCTCCCCATGCCCTCCCTGGGCTGCAGGGGCACAGCTGCCTCACCATGGGCTGCTCCAGGGGCTGCAGGGGAATCTGAGCTCCAGAGCCTGGAGCAGCTCCTGCCCCTCCTTCTGCACTGCCCTGGCTGTCTGCAGGGCTGCTCTCACACATGCTCTCACCCTGCTCTTCTCTGGATGCACTTACATCTGCACAATAACTTTTTTTTCCTTCTTAAGTATGTTATCAGAAAGGCATTACTATCATTCCTGACTGGCCCAGCCTTGGCCAGTGCTGGGTCCATCCTGGAACTGCCTGGCATTGGCTCTGCCAGACGTGGGGGAAGCTTCCAGAAGCTTCTCATAGAAGCCGCTCCTGTAGCTCCTCTGCTACCACAAGTTGGTGATGCAAACCAGATGCACAGGGTGTGGAGCTCTTCAGCCTGAGTGATGCCAGTGGTCAGCTTTGATGGTTACTGTCCATCTGCCTTGCAGGTCTCTTCTAGATGTCAGAGTTTGCTTTGAAATGTCAGCAGCAGTAATGACAATAATGGGATAGAGAGGGGTGATCTGGCCTGGACTAAGAATCTGACCCAAGAGCAGGTTTTCCTGCTCATGTCTTTTGCTGCCCAAGTTGTTGCCTCATCCTACTGGTGTCTGGCCTCATTACCCCTCCTTGAGGGTTCCTAAGATATCTTTTTTTCCAACAATGCTCTGTGCAGTGCAGGTGAGGTGTGGTACCATCTGATTTGCTGAATGTCCTGCCCATCATAGCACTTCCTATGAGAGGATTCAGGTGGTTTCCCATGGTGCAGCCTCCCCAGATGAAATGAGTTGGTGAGACTTACTGTGTTGCAGTACTTTGAGACATAGGCTCCATAGTAGAGGGTTTTTTTTTCCCACTGTTGTAGTTGTTGCCAGGCACAGACCTGTTTGTGCTGTGACTCCCAGGGTGAGGTTTATGTGGACTGCAGTGTGAGGTTCTGCAGCTGGGCTTGCTCTTCTAGGCAGAACTTGCCACAGGGATTCAGTTATTCCCTTCCATATGCAAGAATGTGACAAGATAAAAAGGCATGTTTCTTCCCTCACTTTCATCCTGAAATGCTCCCTGACAGGATAGGCTAATGAGGACAACAGATCTGCCCCTGTTGATGCTTCCATTCTCTCCAATTTGAGAATTGCTCTTGGCCCAGGAGAGATCTGGGCTGTGCATGGTGCAGCAGCAGATAGCAGA
This sequence comes from Taeniopygia guttata, assembly GCF_048771995.1. Classification (NCBI taxonomy): domain Eukaryota; kingdom Metazoa; phylum Chordata; class Aves; order Passeriformes; family Estrildidae; genus Taeniopygia; species Taeniopygia guttata. The sequence goes on along the minus strand of NC_133063.1, from coordinate 45,547,766 downwards.
GCTCACACCCAGATATGCAGGAGGTGGTTTTGGCCAAGGGATCCATCAGTTATGAACAAGCTCAGCCCCTGGAAGAGGATCTCTATCTGTTTGCGCGTTACAGGATGCTTTCTGAATGACTCTGTAGCATTTGCACTTGGCCTGATGAGCTGATCTGTCTCAGTTTACTGTATTTATTTATTACCTGCTTTAATCACTGATCTTGATGTGAGATGGAGCCAACCCCACAAGCAGAGAGAGGAGAGACCACAGCAACAGCTGAAGGTGCAAGGTGTGCTTGGGTGACCCAAGGACGAGAGAGTGAGTGTTACCATATTACTTCCATGGTCCGTATGCTATCCATGCCTCCAAGAGTTCAGCTTCCCTTGTCTTGGATTGTTTCATTGCCCTTGAACAAAGAGGTCATAGACAGGAAGATAAGGAGGTGGCTGGGCAGCAAGAGGTGCCCCAAAGCTCTCCTAGCAGATAAGCAATAGAATTAAAGAGGTTAAAGGCTGAAAAGTATCACAAAGAAGAGGTCCACTTACTGAGCTGCCTGACAATCTGCTTCCTCCTGCCCTCAGCACTGTGCTGCTGCTTCTCCCATGCTTTAGATGGAAAGCAGCAAGGGAAGGCGGTGCAGAAAAGCCTTCTGTATCTCAAACCATGCACACAGCACCACCAGGCTGGCTCTGACACACTTCTCACATGAGCTTTGGGTCAACATTGCTGCTTCTGCTCTGGCCAAAACCTGACATGCAACCTGGTTTGCAAAGGGTCTCTCTCGAGCAATGGATCTCTTCTAAGATAAAGCTTTTGAGCAGCAGAGTGTAACAAAAATCAGAGGTCTGCTGGCTGAGTTGAGCCAGGCAGACCAGCTCTTCCTCAGGGCAAGTCACTTGGGATCCCTCCTTTCCCACGGTACAGATAGTTTCTGTCACAGCTTTGTGCTGTGTCTGATCTAGTGCATATTTATCAGACCCTGAAAACACCTTACGTTTCATGACAATTAGCAAATATGACAGAAAAGTGCTGTCAAATATTTTACTGTGGCCAAAAATATGCAATGATGCCTGTATAATTAAGTCCAGTGGTAGCTTTCACTCTGAGTGTCTCTGCTACCTGTCTCATTCTATATACATGTATCACTTTCCATTGCCATCCCTTAGCCAGGCATTAGACACCAAAAACAAGAGGAGGAAGACCCACGATCTTTATCATGATAGAGCCTGGGGAGGGGTGGACTTTACTGCGGGGCTTCTGGGATGCATCTGGTCACATGCAGGTGATGGTGCTCCCCTGGGATGCCTGGGGAAGGGAACTGCTGTGGGACAGTACCTCTAACCCCAGTGGATTTCCCCACCTCGAAACAAGATGTTAACTGTCCTGGACTCTGTACACTGCACAGCAGGGAAATCCTCCACCTTCCCAAAATATTGCAGGCTGAGAATACAGCTCTTTAAGCCAAATACCCACGATTTCTATCCCTTTTTGTTCCAGCCAGGGGAAGGTATATAGTCCTGGTCTGTGTGCTTGCTGCTGGCTTCCTTTCCTGGCTATCTTCCTATTTTCTACCTTTTCACCTCTTTATCCTGTCCTGTGGTTTCAGGAGATCCAGGTCTGGCTCCCGTCCCACTACAGAGGCCTGTATGTATGCTTAAGCGGGAAGGCACTGAGGAGAAGGGCTCTTGCCAGCTCTCCTGCTGAAAGCCATCGACCATGCCCATGATGGAAGTGATTTGTGTGTTCTCTTTCAGATTATTTTGTGCAAAGTGAGGGAGCTTTCCAAAGGGGAGATATGGATATCTCACCTGTGTCTGTCTGACACTCACAGGGGCTGTTAGCTTGAGGGTCGATCACTTCAGTTCTGTGTCTCATTTCTTGGGGGAGAGAAGGGATTTGAGTATGGAATCCCCTGGTCCTTGGGTGAAGACCACAGGCTGAAGGACGTCAGTGCTGACTCCCCTGCACTGTATCTGAGGCCTGACAAAACTTTGAGAGTTTGCATGATGGACCAGTGTGCTACCAGGAACCTTAACTATGCAGTGCCTACCTTGTACCAACACAGCTGTTTCTTGGCCAGGAACATGCCATTAATGTTTTCTGTGACTTGCCTTTGGCACATGTTTTTACCCTGAGATTAAGCAGAGTTCTTCTCTGAGCCTCATTCTTTGGTGCAAGGTGTATTCATCCCCATCCATTCCCTGACCTGGAAATTCCTTGGTGCTGCATGGCCCATGGAGGAACTCACTTCCCTTTTGCATCAGAGCAATCCTGTACTACAACCCACAGTGACAAAAAGCCCTGTGAGCCATCAGCCTGTGCATCAAACACAATTCTGGATTGCCTGACTGTAACTAAAGCTTGCCAGAACCAAATAGGAGACCTTGTGGTCAAATTCTGTTTTCTTTCACTTGGCTTTGATGGGACCTTTGTGTTAATACAAGCTGCAAAGCCTGATCTTACTGAGAATTCTGTGAGTGAATATCTCCCCAGGCCACGATGCAAAGTCTGTTTGTGCGGGGGATTATTTGGGATCCCCTGAACACACAGTTTGTGTGGGATAGAGGTGTGGGTGGCAGAGACACTTTGGAGAAAGCCTGACTGCAGGCACTTGTTCAATGCTGTTTCACACAAAGGGAGGATTTGCTGCAGGCATCCCCGGGGCCAGGTTTCCCTGGTCATGCTGCAGAACCAGTTTCCCAACTGGACAAACAGGAGATGTAGCCAGCCTGAGCAGACCATGGGTTGGCATCTTGTGTCTACCCGCAGAATTTTACATGGAACACTAAAGCCCACAGCTTTTGGCCAGGTGTGGGGTGGTGATCATCAGGGACCTAGCGCTTTGTGCAAGAGCCTTCTCACTCTTGCATTACAGGCATTATCTCATCAGTAGCATAGCTTTGCTTTTCATCTAGTGACTCAGAAATCTAGCCTTGGCACAGAGAGCCTTTGTGTACTGAATAACCCCTAGATAACACCATTTTTGGAAGAAAAGGAGGACAGGTGGAAGAAGTAGCTAGGAGCAACTCTCTATCCTCTTCCTCCAACCCAAACCCATTGCTATTGCCATGGCTTTTGGGCACAGGCTCTAGGTGTTTGAATTTCTCCTAATGCCACATCCAGGCTTCAGAATGTTGATCTGTCTGCAGAATCCTTGACTCCTGAAGACCTGTTTGGTCTCACCTGTGGAGATCTTGGCTGCAAGGAAGGTCTTCTGAGTAATGCTCCCCACTGCCATCAGCAAAGGAGAAAAGCTGTCACCCTGTGCACACCTGCATGCCCTGTCGTATCAGTGGTAACCTCTCCTTGACTCATTCTTTTCTGCAGAAGGCAGAGTGGGAATTCCTTCTCTGGGAATGGCTGGTCACAGGGAATGTGCTCTGGCTCCCTTCTTGCCTCTCATGATTTCCCTTTGGATTTTATTGCACATGGCAAGGTTCTGGTTTGTTTGGTTGCCTTTTTCCCCCTAAATGTGCTGACAGCTGTGTTGGGAAGTGCCAGGGAGGTGTAACAGCCCTCTATCTGTATGTCATCCAATTGGCCCACCTCTTGTGTTCCCCTGGTGACAGCTGGTGCTCCTGTGACCAAAGGGAAAAGGGACAGAACACAAAATCCTATCTCCTCTTAGGTTCCTTTATGGCCATTCTCATTGGAAGAGCTATTAGAAACCATCTACCTCCAAGGCTCAGAAATATCCCGTGAGGATTTCTCTGCACTGCCCTTGCTGTTTCCTGCATCCCCATCTCTCCTTTCAGAATTTCACCTTCCATGAAACAGCCCAGCTGCAAAATCAACCATCAAAGAGGACCTTTCTCCTCTTCTTGCAACTTTCTGCCTCTCTGCTGGTACACAAAAATTCTCTGCCTGTCTGGAACAATGGACCAAGCAGTTCCCAGCATTTCTTTGCTTCTGGGTCATTCCATGCTACTTCAAAGCATGGCTGAAACCTCACCGTTTATTTTCAGCATATGTTCCCAATAGATTTATTGCTTTTCCTATTTAATGGATGCTATTATCACTGAAACCTGCAGTAGTTAAAACGATTTTCACTGATACTCCTGCTGATTCAATCCGATTCTGCAAGACATGGTGGGAACTTTTGCAGATATTTCTTACCCTGAAGTGCTTGCATGCTTAAAATCCTGTACCAGACCTGTTGAAACTGATTGAAGAGCTGTATTAAAGCCACAGGTAGCCTCAGGGTTCTCTAAGAGCAAAGTTTTCCAAGAGAAGGAGCAGGTCCCTCCTGCCAGCCCTGTCGTGGATTGATTGGAAATCCTGTGACTAATTTAATGTCATTCTTGGGCTTTAAAACTGTGAGACCCAAATTCTTTTTTATGAAAAATCTGTATATTAGGGCAGAGAAGTGGGACCTTTGGCTTCTGTTATGTATCTTAGAGGGGTAGAGGGACACCTCTACCACCAGATTCAGCACAGAATTTCCAGTTTGTTTTGGTTTCCATCTGCTTCTGTGAAACTTCCTCTATCACTGTCAACACTGAAACATTTTTCTTGGCTATTTCGTGCTGATTTGAAATCAGTAAGTGTCAGAAAAGAAAACCAGGCCTTTTTGAGCAATGCATTAATGAGGAGTTTCTCATTTCTCTCCTCCAAGGTTCATTACAGCAGTTGATGGACACCCTGTGCCTCTGGGCAACCCCATTAGAGCCAGGCAAGATTAATGGTGAGGTGGTTGTGATTATGGGTCTGTTTTCTGAGGGATGCATGAATTTCCTGCCCTGTTCAGATACCCTCCTGACCTTTGAGCCAAAAGCTAGAGTTTGGCTGGAAGCTGCTCCTTTTGGGCTGGCTTGGGGATGGAGATGTGCTCAGTGGGCATGTGTGCCATGTGCGTGCCAGATGCTTCCTTAAGAGATGGAGCGCAGCCTCCTCTTCCTCCTCCTTCCTTGCTGCTCCTCAGATTAAATTTTCTTGATGTAAGAGAGCTGAGTGCTAGTTGATTAAGCTATGACCTGAGCTTTATATAATGTATTGTGCAATGCACTTTATGTAATCAGAGATTTCTTATGTAATATATTTGCAGGGCACTCACCAAATCAAGGACCAGACCTGATTCCTGTTATGTTATGTGGATGGGTTTGCTGTTTCTGGGGGAGTGTGTTTTTAGGGGGCCAGGAAAGCAAATGCATGCAGCTGTGGTTGGTAGCTCTTTGTCCATATCTATCTCCAGAAAGATCTCTCCAAACTCCTTAAAAAGAAAGAAGGCAGGGATTAAAATTTTCTTTCTGTGGGCTGGGTTTAAAGGGGGCTTAGCTGCACCCCTGTTCCAGTTATAATGGGACTCTCAGGCACATCTTCCCCTTTGCTGTACCCAATGTACTTGAAATAGCCCTCACCATTTCCTTGCCAATGAGGCTGGACTGTGCTAGAAGGTGGGTCAGGAATGTGAGATGAGGATGTGATTCAGGCTGTGAGCTGAGGATATGACCCACATTAGCACGAAATTAAAATCCAATTCCTCCTGGCAGCTGAGCGCACCAATCATGCCTGCCATTCATGTTGCCTATTGAGGTGGTTAATCCATCAATGAGGCCTCATCTGTGCCCCAGGACTGGAATAATCCACACCTAGGCAGTGATAGACAGCTAATGGGCTGGAAACAACCTCTGGAGATGCCAAAAGAAAGAAAAATAACTGTGGGGCCCTCTCACTCTGGCTCAGTGTCACTGCTGGCTCATTGTGTGGCCAGTGCATGAGTTCTCTCAGGGGATAGTCAAACAGGGGTGATGTGGCATCCCAGGGCCTCACAGGTACTCTTATCAACCCTCTCCAGCCTTCCTCCTCTCTTGTTATGGGAGAGGTTGGGCTGTTCTTACTGAGATTGCCAGGGATGTGGTGCAAGGATGGCTGTGTCTTGGCATGATTTGCACAGCCTGGTGAGGTGGGGCTGCCCCATCCACCTCAGTGAGCCCTGGGGCCCTTGCCATGCTCTTTCACGCTATAGAAGCTGTGCTTGTGGAAAAACTCAGGATTTTACATTCTTTTGTGTATCTTTAAACAACAAGTATTTTGCAATGGCAAGAGAACCTTATGCCTGGCTGTGTGTGAGTTGGGAGGCTAACTGCACTGCTGACTGTGTAAACAGTGTCCTGCACAATAAACTACAGCAGGGAAGGCTGTAGGGCTCTTGGGTGCTAAAGCACTTCCTCAGTCATAGAATCATATAATGGTTTGGGTCAGAAGAGGCTTTAGAGGGATACCTTTCTCTAGACCAGGTTGCTCAAAGGTCCACCTGGTACTGAAATTCAAGTGATTAATATCAACACTGCTGCCATCAGTGAACCAGCTAATGTCATCCCACCTAGCATGGCCTTGAACACTTCTAGGGATGGAGAATTCACAGCTTATCTAGGCAATCTGCGTCACTTCCCAACCACTCTCGAAGACAAGAATTCCAAATAGCTAAACCTGCCATCTGTCAGTTTATATCCATTCCTCCTTATCTTATTTCCCCATGTCCTTGTTAAAAATCCCTCTCCAGCTCTCTTGAAGCCCTTCTAGGTACTGGAAGGTCTCCTCAGAGTCTTCTTTCCTCCACAGTGAACAGCCTCAACTCTCATCTTGTCAGTTGAAGCCTAATTAGTAAGGGGGTTTCGGTGATTAGGAGATCCTGATACTAAGGGAGGAAGATATGCAGAAAACTTGATGGACTCTTTTGTTGTCTTTATCTGTGATCTGAACTATTTGAGGTGTGCTTGATGCCTGTTAAAATTTTCTTTAGTATAAACAGGAATTAAAGAGGACAATTTATATTACATGGGCATTACCAAATACTTCATGGATCTTCTTGGCTTATCCTCACCACCTGCAGAGGTGGAGTGTCCTGGCCCCCTGGGGAGCAGGGTCTGTAAGGCCACCCTATATGACACAACTCACACACTTCTGGTTCATGAGACATTTCAAAGTAAAGTTATGAAGTCAAAGCCCTCCAGACTTTGTCCTTTTGATAAAAAAAGAAAAAGCATACATATTATAGAAAACTCTTGACTTCCCTTTCATCCATCTTCCTGTTTCTCACTGCTATTTTGCTTTGAATTTCAGCTTTGGCAAAGGTGCATGTGAAAGGCCAGGAGCACTCTGATGGGCTTCCTTGTCACTGTTGTTTGAGAGATGCCGCAACTTGTTTTTTGCACCTGATGTGTGAAGCCTCAGGTAGATGTTAAAGCTCTGCTCTTGCTAGGAGCCCTCCACACATGAAATGCAATGTGCAAGCGAGTTTTGCGCCAGGAGGAGGCTTTTGTGGGGAGGCAGCTTGTGCTGGGTATGGTTCCGGAACATGGAAAACCACAATTTTCACTTTTGGTTCTGGGAATCTCTACCTGAACTTCCTTGTTCATCCATGGTAACCAGAGCTGTGTGGTGCTAGCATTGCAATCCCACCCTCATTTGTTCAGACTGTTTTGAGAAATGTGCTGTTTGGGCTGTGTCTTGCAGAACATTAACAAGGAACCAGAAAGAGCTGGGAGAAGTTCTCAGTTGGAGGCAGAGATTTTTAATCAAAAAATTAACAATGTGGCTGATCACTGGTGGAACAGATGTTGCCAGTGAATTGACTACTGTGATGGTCAGGTCTCTCAGCAGAGATGTTGAACTAAGCCTCTTTTGAATAATTAAAATATTTTATTTTTCAGTTTGTAATATGGAGGTTTTTTCCCAGTGTTACAGACCACATGCTGTCCCTCCTTTCTCACATGGGGTGACATGTCAAACCCCATCAGCTCTTCGCTCATTGTATTTGTCAGCTCTGACAAGAGAGAAGGGATATATTTCAAGGAGGATGGCGCAGATTTTGGTGTGGATGCAGGAATAGTCCTTTGCACAAACAAGGGAGAGGCAGTCATCTGGGGAGGCAGCAGCTCTATAGAAAGGGCTTTGCAGGTGGCTGGAGCAGTTATCAGCTGACCATAAGTCAACAGCATCATGGTGTTGCAAAAAAGAAAGGAAATTTAATAATCCCTGGGATGTATAAACAATGGCAATGTTTGTAGGACGCATGAAATAGTTTCAATGATTTTTTTAGTGTGAACCATGCCAACATGGCAGTAATATCACCAGTTCTGGGCACTGCCCTGCAGGAAGGTTGTGTAGCAGTGGGAGAAGGTTCAGAGAAGTGCCACTCAAGTGACTGGAGGGCTAGGGAGCATGATCCGTGGCTGGGACCAGGGTCTGGAGCAGGGGTTTTTCAGACTGTGGCCTATTGTCTTCTGGTATATTTGTACATGGTCTGGAAAAGGTGAATAAGAAAAGCAAGTTTCTATATGATTTAAGGCTGTCTACAGATATCGTATCTCTAAAAATTCTGTGCTTGCAAAAGAATTTAGGGCCAATACTGAAGTGAGAGACAGTGAACCACTCCTGTTTCACAGAGAAGAGAGAAAGAGGCCCAATGCCAACTTTTAAATGTATAAAATAGAAGGAAGAACCTGTTCTCTTGGCAGGGGAGGAAGAAAGTTAGGAGAATGCATTGTAGCAATTACAATGGAGGAAGTCCTAGGGATAGTGGGATCTCTAGGGGCTGGAATGTGTGATCTGGGCAGGCTTGCTATTCCCAGCCTGGGAATCTCAAAGAACAGGCTAGATAAACATCTGTCTGTAATCACAAATTTAGGGCTGACCCCTTCTTGGCTCTCTGCAGGTCACTCTGCATCCCAGTTCTCTACAGTTGTGTAACTAACTAGTGTTAATTTATGGTCATTGCTATTTAATGTATTCATAAACACAGCTGAGAAGGGTGTGAGCGATGATCGAGTTGTCACATGACTGCTCATTTCCTTTTCTGGATTAGTAAATGTATATTGAGCAATACTAATCCACTAATCCAGCCTAAGGTATCTATGAATTGCTAGGCAGACATCCCCAGCTCCATTTTTCTATGATTCTGCATCACAAACCTGGCATGTTGCTTCTTGGAGGCAAATACAGTGGCCTCAGATTTGATCCTAACTTTTCACAATGATGACAAACATCCTGAATGTCATCCACCTCTCTCCTAATCTGCACTATCTCGAATTTTACCTGGTAGCAGCAAGACAAAAGGTAATTTCAGGAAGCTTGGCTGTGATGCTACTGCTGTTGTTTGACAAGGATCTGATTCCTCTAAAAATACTTGCAGTGGCTTGAAGAAAGCAAAAGCCGTGGTTACTCACTATAGTACCTCTTCTATTTGCTAGTGAGGAGTGATCACTGAATCACAAAATCACAGAGTATGTTTGGGAACTGAATAATGCCTTGCAATATGTGTACTTTTTTTAGAGAGGCCATGCTTCTGAGAGGTGTCACTGAAAGGTAGAAGAAAGTGGAAGAGATGATGGAGTTGGAAAGTGTTTTGAGGACAGGGATTTAATGAGGATGATCCAGTTGAGGTGAGATATTTGCACTTCACCTGGGTGGATCCAGGTTCTCTGTAATTTCAGTGCAAGGGCAGGGGCTTTATTTTGTCTTGCTATTTTGGTTCTATTCCAGTTCCATTAATTGCAGCTCATTTGCAGTTTTAAAATCTTCCTGTCTCTGAAACCCTGAACTGATGTGCCAGAAAGCTTTGGTAATTCAGGACATGGTTTAGAAATGGGGCAGCCATTGTCTCTGGAATGCAATAACTCATTGACCCACTTTAGCTTCCAGCATCTCACCTCAGTGTGGACACCACTCAGGCCACTGACAAGTACTGCCTTGTTTTTCCTACCATATTGTCTTTTAACTGTGGTTTGTGGAGATGGGCTTTCCACTCCAGTGGGTTTCCTGCATGTTTTTTGGAACAAATTTTTTAGGATGTTAAAGTAAGAAGACAACAAAGTGTGTTTTATGTTATCTTCAACCCCTTTGCAGAAAGGCCTTGCAGGGATTACAGCTCTAAGTGGGCTCACCCTTTCACCCAAATTAGTAGAAGAGCTGCAAGTATCAGCAGTAGATAGGAGGCTTCACCATTTCCTTGTTGGAGAATCTTTATGGGCATGTCCAGGATAAAACTCAAAGGCTGAATGGACAAGCACAGGTGATATCAATAAGCTCTATGAAATCAAAGAAGTCCTCTAAGCCTATTATTCAGAATAAGTCATCTAAATTCTTGTCTTGAGACCTCAGTAGCTAGCTAAAGCACAACCAAATCCTACTGGATTTATTTCTCATTGTAATTTTGTTTGTGTTTCATCTCGAGGAAAATGTCCCAATCATGAGATTAACAGGGATATGCTGAATTAATGAGAATGTTTAAGAAGTCCATTAACATCTATGAAGGTGACAGTTTGATTTGTGGGTAGTGTTTTAAATGCTTTGCCTCACCCAGAACACAGAAGCCTCTGATATGTCATTTTGCTAAAACTTTGCTGAGTCTGGCAATTGTGCCATGTGATAAACTCTTTTATTTCAGTTATTTGTCTTGCTTAGGTTGTTTACAGAGAGGGTGTGATGAGTGCTGAGAGATGAGGATAGAAGACACATTTACATTACTGAACATTTACATGTTCAGTTCAGAGGTTTTTTTATGATCACTTCTTTTCAAAGATCCAAATAAGAAAGAAAGTGCAATTATTTTATACTTGTCTGAATCTGAAGCAGGGTGTTTGTGTTGCCTCTGTGTCCTTGCAATGAGTCAGTGTTCCTGTGGAGTTCATTTGTTCAAATTTTCAGCTTATAGCTTTGGGGAGTTTTCTGTTCTTAGAAAAACTATTTTTGCTTCTCCTGTTTTAAAGCAGAGAAATTATCAGAATGAATTTCAACCTGTGTGATGCCATTTTAGGTTATTCAGGGTCTTGCAGAAGCAAAGATTTTGTTCCAAATAAACTGGACAAACTTTGCTATGTGTACAAAAGTCCTCCAGCATGAAAGTTGTTTTTAATTATATTAGTCCTTTAAATAAGCCTCGACACTTAATTTATTTTTAAAAATCCCTGTCTTTTTCTTCCTAATATCCTTTTGGTCCTTCTGAATTTTCTAAGGAGCTTATCTATGTGCTGCCAAACAAGTATTTCCTGATTCTTGCAAATACTCTCTATTTTGTGAGTTGCCATGTTAACAATATGGGAGTTTGGCGTATTAAAGATAAACTTTCCCAGATTTATACAAAAAAAAGGAGTGAAGGAATAATTACACAAAGGTTTGTTTAAGGTGAGGAGAATCCACACGAAACATCTTCAAAGAGTTTTGTCATCACAATCAGTTAAGGAATAACCTAGGTTAGGTAGAGTCTTGAATCAGAAAGACAACCAAAATCCACAGAAACGTTTTGAGACATCTATCATCTTGAGACGCTTGGGGGATAGAAAATGCCTTCATTGGAACATACTTTTCATACTCCACAAAATCTGCAGTGCCTTTTGACTGTACTTAACACTGCTGCCTTTCTCTAAGCATCATATTTCTCAAGCCAGTATCTTTCTCAAGCAGAATGTAGGCTTGTGTTTTTATGACATATCTAACATCCCTAATGGCTCTAATAACACCCTCCTACATCTTTGCTCCCAGCCAACAAGATATACAGTATTTCTTGCACAATAATTTCTCTTTGAATAACATGAATACCTCACAAACCTTACTTTCCTCATGTATGTGTTGGGTCTACACTAAATCTGATGTCTTGTATGCGTAGGAGTTGCTTTCCCATAAGAAGACATTAATTGTTTCCTTGCCTTTTGGACCAGAGGGTCTCTGGTTTTGCAACCTCCTCTGTAAAGCAGGTTTATAAGTGTATGTAAATTCTGTTTTCTGGCTTGATTGAGTTCAGGTGAAGGTCTTGATCTTGTTTTACATCTAAATTACAACACAGTCCAGCACCACCTCAGACAGGAGGTGGCAATTAGCTGAGAGTTTCCTAAACCACGCAGCAAACTTCCTGTGGTTCTCTGGGTTTTCTTGTACACCCTGCTACAAAGCAGCCTGAATTCCTTGTGGTTTCCAAAATTCCCCTCCAACATCCAAGAGCTGGGATTTTAACCCTTTCTCAGCACTGCCCAAGCATGTGTGTACCTCTGAGCTGGGCACAGACTGGTCTCAAAAGAATCAGCCGGAGCTCCAGGTCTTATCACCAGAGACCCAGGGAATGTCAGGGTGGACCCAGTGCAGTGGAGGTGGGAGTTCTCAGGGAACCTCATTGAACCTCTGTAGGACTGAGCTGGAATATGGTGCTGTGGCTCCCCTGGGAAGTGTAAGCAGTGGAGGGGTCTCTCCGCAGGAGGAATTGAGAGGGCTGAGTGTGGGTTTGGGTGTGTTGATGGATTGTGTTTGTGTGTGATTAGCAGTTTGCTGGGGACTCTGGGGCTGGCAGCACCAAGTCCTGCCTCTGTGCAGGACATGGAGAGAGATGTTGGTCTGGGCAAGGGGAACAGGGAAAAAGTTAGGGTGGGTCTCAGTAGCTCAATACTTGGGAGAGATTCCATCAGCCATGCTAAATGGGTGGATTGGGAGAATTTTTATCTTCCAAAAACCAAAGTTTTTTAACAAAAAAACCTGCCAAAAGTTTAACAAAATACTTTTAGGCAATATGAGGAAGGAAGGTCCAGGGAGCTGTGGAACAGATGTCCTGCCCTAGCTCTGCTTGCACACTGTGGGAAGAGTGAGGAGTAATGGAGATGAGGTACTGACTGCTTCTACCTCATGAAAAGGGGCAGAGCAAACTGTATAGCTCTATGCTCAGTGCCCTGTTGTGGCTGAGAGGGCTTTGCTGGAAGATGAACCCATCTCCAAAGGACTCTGCTGTACCAGCAAGTGATGTGGGGGAGCAGTTTGGGGGCAGGCTGTGTAAAAGAAGTGAAAAAGTGGTGGGTGACTCACGTGGCTCAAATTGTGGACAGATTACACTTGGCTTGACCCTAAATGTTGGTGTAAACCTATTTTTTGCTTGCATGCCCTCCTGAATCCCTTCAAACTATTGTGGCAGCAGCCCAACATGACTGGTGAGCCTTGCTAACCTGGGAAAGTATCCTTCAGATTTAGGAAGATGTGATTCTTTCGTGATGGTCCTGGCTTATCCTACTCACTGCCAGCTGCAGAGACATCCCCTGGGGCAGGGAATGGAGTAAAAAAAATTTAATTCCCTGTGAAAGTAAACCTCATCTTCCCTTTCTCCCAGCTGCTGATGAATAATGCTTTCATGTCATGAAAGCATTATTGAGGTCCCTTAGGTGTGCAGTGACTGAGCACGAGGTGAGGTTACACTGTGCTGGGGAGGGGTAAATACCTGCAAGCAGGTTGTCCCGAGTGCCAGGTGTGCCTAGCAGGGTTTGGCAGCAGAAACAGAGGGGCAAGGGGGCCAGGGACCCTGTGGTTAGCTCGAGCAGAGGAGTGCTACCTCCCTCCATCCTTGCTGACTCACCTGCCTTGTGCCACCTAGGGCATTAGTCAGGGAACTGGACTGAGAGGGTTTACCTTTACCCTACTTGTCTTGTTCCTGTGGGTTTTCCACCAGCCCCCACTGTTCTCTTTCTATTCCCAGCCATTCCCTCCTACTTCTTGGGTTTATTTTGCCCAAGCACAGGGAGAAAAGCTCATACTATAGATGGGTACTGGCTGGAGGACACCAGTTTGTGTGGGAAAAGCCAAGCAAAGGCCTTGTGCACACAGTGCTGTTTTCCCCTAAGCTTGCAAAGACCTCAACGAATGTGAGCATGAAACCTTGGGGTGGGCTTAGGAAAGGGGATCAGTCTTACCTGCACTTGCTGGAACTGGGACTCCACAAATCCTGGGACCAGCATCGTGATGATTCCTGCAAGACACTCATTCTCTTAGGCTTACATGGCTGCCCAGCTCTGCCCCCAGGTCTCTGCTGCATCACTGCTTGTGGTCTTCATGCTGGGTTTCTTTCCGCTGGGAGCTGTGCCCCAGACAGGCTGAACTCACACCAAAACTCTCCTCTGGAAACCTCCAACGCTTCTTCTGTCCTCACTCTGGTTTGTAAGGGCAGTTGGACACTGCATTCCATCTCCAGCTCTATCAGCAATGGAAAAAGCAAAATAATTGCTTCTCATTGTTATGTGTAGTAGATATAATTCGCGCCACTTCTAGTATGATATATGTGATACTGAATATTTGTTGGAGTATACACGTTTGTATTAGGAGTCCCCCATGACCCTCGCAGGCAAAACCTGGTGTATGTTGAAACCCAGTTTACAAGTAAAAGGATGTGGCTGGTCAGGAGATGGGCTGCATCTGAAGCAATAGGAGACGTCCAAACGCTGATCATCGTGTGAACCGGACAGATACATGTGAATACAGAGTTCCTATAAATTTCATCAAGGGATTCACCAACTCCAGACATTGAATTGTTCTACCTCCAAGAAAAGAAATCTCATCAAACTATAGGACTTTGAATAGAAGAAAGGACTGATTGCCGAAATCCTGGCCTCAGGCAGAATTTTCCCTATGAAAACTGTTAAACTGTTTTTTACCAGAATGGTGGTGTGTGGGCATAGAGGAAAACCTCTGCTGAGGCTGACTTCTTTGTTGCACACACAGTGCTGACCCCAGGCTCGGCACTGTCCTTTCCTTGTGGCTGGCTAGATGGAATCTGATTGCAAAATATATATTCTATATTTTTGTTTTAATTTACCTGGACAAATTTTCATTTATGACATCATGACCTAGTTATAGCTCTCCTGTCCTTACCAACCACATGATAGCCACCTTTTTCCCTATGGCACTATAGACTTTTAGATTGCTTTAATAAAGTAATTTGCATTCTACCCGAGCCTGTTTTCTGTATCCCTCCCAGACTTACTGTAAGTCTCCTTTTTTTCTGCCTTAGAATCAGTAAAAGTACAGACAAAATTATGCCCAAGCCTGGCCCCTTTGTGCATCTTTCTGAGATGTTCCTGCACTTGAGACCCCACTTTGCACAAGAAAGTTTCCAATAACAAATCACTTTTAACCAGAACTGCAGCTGTACTCTGCTGATTTTGCATTGTGATTTCATGCTGGAGAATGACAAGAGTGGTACCTCATCTCCCACCTCCTCCCAGACCACAAGATGATCTGCCAGGAAGCAGGCTTGTTTTGATGTGTTTTCTCCTCAACGAGCCATCTTACCTGCACCAATCACCTCATTATGTTCCCAGCACTTACAAACGGATCAGTCAACAGGGAAAGCAGGGATCCTTCCCAGCACAGAAGGCTTGACTGAACTGGGATTCCCAGTGTCCTCCTGGGCCTGCATTTTAAAGATAGATGTTGCGTTTACCCTTCATTTGTCCTATGGGAATGCCAAGAGTTCTCAAAGATAATTACTAATGGGTTTGAAACGTCTCTGACTGTTTCCTTAAGTACCCCATGTTTATTAAATTCTGCCCACTGGGCTTCAACCTGTGTTTATTTCATTCTGGACTCTTGTCTCAGCCCTTCTTAACATTTTCTGTTGTTGGTACTTTGTCCCAGTTTAACCTTTTCTTACATCTGGAACACAGTATGGGATATACCAGCTATCACTCAGTCACACACTCATCCGACCACTGGAAAGGGCCTGGCCTCATCCTCTGACACCTTCAGGTGTCCTTAAGATATTTGTAAATACTGAAAGATGTAAACATCTTCTTCAGGCTAAATAGGTCCAGCTCACTCAGCCATTCCTCATAAGAAGAAAGGTGCTTCAGTCCAGTCCCCTCACCATCTCTGTAGCCCTTCACTGGACTCTCTCCAGTACTTCCATGTCTTTCTTTAACTGGGAAGCCCAGAAGTGAAAAAAGCACTTGACATGTGCCCTCACCATGCCATAGTAGGGCGGGAGCATCAACGCCCTGGACCATTGGCCACACTCCTCCCCAGGCACCCAGGATCACTTGCTGTGCATTCTCATTTCCTGCTGAGAGTAGGTCTGCATTCCTTCATCTTCCACTTGCTTCTAATTTAATTCATTAATATTTTCTGTAGAGCTCCTCATATATTCCATTAGTTTCTAACCCTTACAGGTTCTTCAGCCTATCTGAATTTATCCTTGTCTTTCCAGACCTTACTGTCATGATCATTGTTCCTCATAGGATAGCATTTCATTTTGTTATAAAATTCCTTTCTGATTCCCAGGTGAACAGCCTGTATCTGATGCTGTCACTGTCATCTCTCACAGTACTTCCTCTCTCTCCTGCCCGTCAGGACAGATTGCCTTTGTGTGCTTAGTTAAGGGCATGTTCATGAAATTGCAAGAGAATTAAGTCAACACATCATAAGAAATTATTACCTGTCAGATGAAACATAGTAACTGACTCGCTTCTGCTGTTTGAGCCTGTCCTGATTATGAAATTAAATGGGTGAGTTTAAACACCTTCATGGTGGGTTAAGCAAACTCTTTTTATTGCATTTGAAATGAATTAGTCTTTTGCATATCGTCAATTATTACATTAGTTGATTGGCAGTAATGCCTTCTGATGAACTAATCGGTCTCTTGTGATGAGTAAACACATCCACAATGTCCTCTGGTAGCACATAGGCTCTCTTGCGCTTGCACTACTGATTTAGATTTTTTTTCCCTAAGGTGAATTCCCCACGTTTGCTGATTATTCTTTTTGTTGAAACCTTTGATCCATGTTTCAAATCTTCTCTTTGGAAACCACAGTCCTTATTCCATTACTGCCACACAGGACCCAGCAGTAGAAGTGTGGTGGGAAGAGCTGCTGGAGTTTGAACTGGGAAAAAATCTCCACACATTATCTTTTCTGCTATGGCCTCCTCCAACCTGCAGAACACTGTGGAGTGTTTCTACCTGGAACCCCAAGGGCAGCTGTCAGTCCTGTCCCTTCTGACACAAAGGCATTTTCCAGTGTGCAGTCTTGATCAGTCAGTAGGAATGTCAGAAAGGAGGAAGCTGTGGGATCTGGTAGATGGCGGGAGATGAGGGCTAAGTGTCTTGACCTTCACAAGTCCTCTTTTCCCTTCTCCTTTCCTCATTGTGGTATGCATCTGCCTTACAACTTTCACTGTGTCATGAAACCACCTAGAGCAGAGATCCATGTCAGGGCTTCAGATTTTTGCAAGATTCCAGCTTATGAAGGAGTCTAGCACAGTTTGTAGATGTTTTCTGATAAAATGTGTCTACGTCTGGTCTGCCCACATGAGCAGATCTGTGTTGGGTACAGAGAAACGGTAAAAGCAAGTCTCCTATTAGGACTGAATCTAGCACTAGTGAGATCTTTATTCTGGTGGGTGTCCTCACAAGGGCAGTTGGGGTATTTAGTTTCTCTGCTATGAAGAGAGGTCAGTTGTTCCACACACAGAGGGCAAAGGAAGGAGATACAATGCTGCAGAAAGTGTGAGAAAGTGTAAAATTAGTGAGTGTGGGAGCCAGGACAAATAAGACAATAGATGCAGACGGGGTGGAGTTGCTTAGATGGAAATCTACCTCCCCTTAGCTAAAGATGCAAAAACAGGGAGGTGCTGTGACTCATTATTTATTTATTTATGCTTCTTGTTGGACAGTAAAAGACAGATTGGATGTTTGAAATATGCTTTTTAACTCTCCCTTCATCAGGGATCAGGAAAGTTCCTGCCTTTAATGATCCCTGACATAACCTCAAGTTCAACACCCTGGAGTCAATAGTGTTTATGGCTACTGGTGTGTCTCCTCATAGGACCTCCAGGCAGAAGAGACAGCATACAATCAGACTCCAGGTCTAGAGTGCGGCATAACACCTGCCTTTTAATTCATTTATTTCTGGTTAGGAGTTTAGTCCTATTTATTCTGAAGCCATTAAATCTGTTTGTTTAGGCCTGATGATCAAGCCAGTGTTACAAAGTGAACATAGCCCACATTAATTCATAGCTATGGAACAGATCTGTGAAGAGGCTGCAGTAATAAAATCTGCCTTTTAAGACTAAAATTTTTAGTCCAAGATGTTAAGTGCACTTATCACAAAGATAAGAATCTACTTTTTGTAAGAAGGCAACCCAGTAAATCAGGTTCATTTTTGTAGATATGGGCCCAGATATGGTTTTTAAGGGTTTAAAAGCTAGTTGTTGGAGATCTTTTGGAAATACGTGGTCCCAGGATCTTGAGGGATGGGGACAGAAAGGGCTGTAAGATCATTCTTCTGGAAAAAAAACCTCTATATGTAACTTGTTTGTTCTCTCTGAATCGTTGAAGTCAATGGAATCCTGACAGTGCAAGAGCCTTAGCAGAATCTCAAAAGGATGATTGAAAGCAATAAGGAAGGATATTGCTCCCAAAAGCAAGGCTGTGACCAAGAGCAAGGAATGCTCCCAAGAGCACTCAGGAATCAGTAGGACATGTTGTGATGTTCAGGCTGCACAAACTGACTCTACCACAGCCAGGAGTTGTTGTGAAGGAATTCATGAAGAGGAGAATGGGCATAATACACTCAGAGCTATCAGTGTGGTGGCTCAGGTGTCAGACAAAAGACATTTGGGCTCCTGATTCTCTGAGTAGCTTTGGGCAAGCACTCGGATTGCTCTGAACTATCATCTGCAGTACAAGGAGACTTCCCTATCAGAGTTAGGCCTTCCAGACTGATCATATCTCAAAGACACCCTGAAGCTTAAGTGCATTTTCTTAGGCTAGACCTCTTTATTCCAGATGAGGATATAATCAGGAGCTAGATCATGATACCAGGATTGGAGGGGAACAGCCATTATGTCACTGTGTCTCAGAGAACAGCAGTGATTTTCTGATGGAAGCTGCTTGCTGTACATCTCCCTTGGGGAATTAGGCAGAAGTCACAAGTCAACACCAAAAAAGTTTGATGGCTGCAGATTGATTCTCTACCCTGGTGAACGGTGACTGAAATATAGGACTGCTGCATTACCACTTCCAGACCCCAAAATGTGGGCTCTAGGGAGTCCTCTGGCTTTGCTCTGCAGCATGTAGAGGACATTGCATGACTGCACATTTTAGATTAGGCATGTTTGATTTTCGGCTCTGGGTGGCAGAGAGGGAACAGCTTGAGTACCCCATGGACTTTAGGCATAAGCCAGCTTTGTCCTCCTGATATTTCTCCATGTGAAGGAAGCTGCTGGCTGCTGCCGTTGACCAATACACATTCCTGCTCTGCCTCTTGTCCCATGGCACATCAACTGTCCCATCTTTCACCTCACTGAGCAGCATTGATTTGCATAACCTCCTTGGACTTGTGTGTCATAGTCACTTATTTAACTAAAAGCCCCTGAAAGCAAATGGGCTTGGATTTGTGGATTCTGCTTCTGTAGCTCATAACCATTCTTGTAGTTCTAAGGACCTACTTAGGGGAGTGTATCCAGCGCCCCTGTGTGTATTTCCATGGGTGTGTGAGTGGTAGAGCTGATCTGGTTGCTGAGTGGACACACTTGGCTCTGAACTCATCTGCAGAGAAAGTCACCATGGCCCAGAGGCTCCTGATGCTCTGCAAGCAGCCAAGCAGGAGACACAGCCACGGGCTTTCAGGTCACTCTTTCAAGCCCTCACAGGGAAGACAATTTAGCATGTCAATGGAAATGCTAGGCTGCAATTTGAGATATTTAAGGATACTAGAATGCCTAAGGAATTTGGTAGGTCCTCTGAGGTCTGATGGTAATTTGAAGACACCTGTAAATGCCTGAAAAACTTTGTAATGTTAAGTTCTTCATCATCCATGGCATGGACTTCCCAAACCCAACCTCTGCTCTCATTTTCCCAAAACTTATGTGTTCCTCCATGTTTCCCCCTCCTCTCTTCTCCACCGCTCCTTGCAATGAACAGTTCAGCAGTGTGAACCCTTTACCCCTCCTCTGAGACCTCAGCAAGCTGCACCAAGCTCAGTTCTCCTCACCACTCTGCAGGGTCCTTCCTAATCCTCTCTACTGGAGGTTAGCTGGAATTGTAGCTTTTCCATTAGAATCAACCCCTTTTGCTTCATCAACATAGTCAGCCCTGAGCTGTTAACCAGAGGATATTAACTATGTGGCTCTTGTTCATGGAATACCCATCCTGCTCCAGTTTCCTGACTACCAGCTCATTCAAAGCTCAATCCAAAACTCACTTCTATCACCCTGCAAGGGTTTGACAAGGTATGACAAAACATTAAGCTCAGCTTCCTCTCCATTTGCCTGCCAAGCTCTCCATTCCTGGATGTTGTTCTCTCTACCTCTTTTTCTTTTACCCCTCAAGCAGTGTTTGCGATCTTTGACAATGAGGTTTTCAAGCACAGCAATTTTTTTAGTCATTCACAGTAATTCATTACAGCTTTTGCTCTTCTAATTCTCTGTGACACATGGTCTCTCATGAGCATAATTTTCAAACACATGAATCATTGCTGGACATCCATTTTCCCATCTGGGTCTTTGGCAAGGCGAGCTCTTGTTCACCTCCCTGGACTTTCAGATTGCATGGCTTTGTCATGAGTATGGCCTGCTTTGGCCTGGTCCCTGCTGTGTCAGGTGCCTTTGCACATGCACACACAAACACACACACAGACATACACGTGTGACACTGTACAGGATTAACTGGACTCTGCACCTCTATCTTGATCAGATGTCATCCTCCTTCTGAGTCATGGCTGAGGAAGACAAGCAGCTGGGTTTGCTATTGGCTTAATGATAATAAGTAAACAGTAATTAATATTTTGCAATTATGTATGTCCTTGAATTGGATGATCAGAAAGCACTTCATTAACATTAATTAGTCATCATTGCATAGCCCACATGAGGTAGATAAGGTTTTATCGCACAGAAGGGAAAACTGAGTTGGCATGCCTTGGCACTTCTCAAAGCTGAGGTTTGCTGCACCCTCATCTTGAAGACACTGATGGCAAAATTGGTGCTAAAATGCAGAGGGTAAAATCCTAAATGTTCAGGACAGAGTCTCACAAGAGGAATTAAGACCTTGATTCCTCAGAGGTTGTGCCTAGCCACTGCCTTGGCTCTTCCTCTTTTTGCTGCTGTTTGATACTTTGCAAATCACCAAGACTCTAGTGCAACAGGTGAAATGGGAATCTAACAGACCCAAAGCAGTGGAGTGGATCTAGACCTTGTCTGGATGTGGTCTGATATTTAAGACACATTCTTTCAGTTGTCTAGAAAACATTTACCAGGCCATCCAAATTACTTAGGTTATAAAGTCCTTGCAAAAAGACTGTTGGCCAGCTGAAGGCCAGACACAAATCATAGCATTTGGGTAAAGGGAGATGTGTCTAGACGCTGTGTGGGGTTTCCAAACTCACACCAGTGTCTCACATCAGGTGCTTGATTCTGTTGCCTAAATGATGCGGATGCTCCTCCTGACCTCCAGCTGACTTTTGGAAGGACAAGGATCTCCTGAAGGTCCCATGTCACATCTTCTGACTGGTTTAGGTACCTCAGGGCATCTCTGAGACCTCTTTGTTTTAGATAAATCATGCCCCAGATGTCCAGTTTTATAGTCTGTGTTGGCAGTGTTTCACTACATTCAAGTCTTTCCCTAGACAGGTAGCCCGATGCCCAGACACTGAATAAATTAATCTGAGCACCCTCTGAAAAATCTTTACTGTTCTCTGTGTGAAGAGTCTAAGCACTCTGCTGCTTCCAGTCCCTGTGTTTACCTCCCACTTTAACAGGCCCAAGTTATTTAGGAACTTTGGGAAAGATCTCTATCTGCCTGCTGATGCTACAGCTGTGCAGTAGGAACAGGATCACTGCAGGATCTACTGCTCCCCTCAGAGCTCTCAGACCCCTGTTATAATCCCTAAGGCTTGCTGCCTAGGAGGTCTCCCCTCCAAGTATCCTTCTCACTCCAGCGCTGGCTCTGTAGAAATCAGTATCACCAGCAGGATTTAAAACCAAGTCAGACACTGTTATCCCAACATCTTTAGTTATGGTCCAAGTTTCCTGTAATGCCAAGCAATTGGATTTAACTTCTTGCTTGGGTTAATGTCTTTCCCAATTAGGGGAGCTTTACATGCCAATGGTGTAAGGAGATCAGGGGTAGCCAAGTGTCCCCACACTTCATAGCTGAGCACCCACAAGACCTACCTGAGTAGATATTCTCTCTTTTCCAGCATCTTGGTGGTCCCAACCAGACCAGAGGCATATACCAGGGAATCTACCTGTGGTGGTCAGGCTCTGGCTTCTTCCTCCTGGTGTTTTATGTGACCTATGCTTTATTTGACCTTAGTGATTTCCATGACTGGCTTCCTCCAAGGGGGCTGAGTTGACATCTCTTTACATTGCTGGTCTGCACAGTCAGCGGTTACCGCTAGATGTTCAGCTGGTTTTGCATGTACAGCACTGGGTCCTCTGATGCAATGGACATGGGCACATTGCATGGGGGGACCTATATGTATCTATTCTGGGCTCAGCTGAAGAGGGGGTGATGCTCCCCTTTCATGCTCCCTTCCCAAGGATTGAAGGGAGTTGAAGGAACTTCTCCAGCTGGAGGGGCTGTGAAAGACCTGGGAAAGCTGAGGTCATGATGTTTTCCTTTGGAGTGGAATAGAAGTGTTTGAAGACAGGTGAGGAGCAGCATGAGGGAAACAGAAGATGCAAGGTCTGTTCATCAGGTGAGAACTGCCTGTTTAACATCCCAAAGGATATCTAGTGGGGCTTATTCATGTGTAAACTCAGTTTTTTTTAAATCCAAGACTGTGTGGGTGAACTTCAGGCTGACTTTTCTTGGTGGAGGGCCAGAATTAGAAACTTTATCACAATTGTTTTACTGCACATGTCTGGAGCATTTCTCTGTGGTTGAAAAAAGCCACCCAACTGATCAAAACCTGGGTCTTACTCAGTTCTCATTATTCATTACAGCTCCTCCCCTTCCACCAACTGGAACAGAGGGTCTCTGGGGTAACCAATTGGTGGGAGTCCCCCATCTCATTACGAAGTGGGACTGAAACATGTTTTGCCTGAACGTTTTATATGGGTACTTGCTGGCAGCAGAGGACGGGGGTGAGACTCATAGATCTTTTGGGTCTCTAGGCAGAGCATGTGTATCATGGTTGATACACACTCATTTCCCTGTATTCATTCTTTTTTTGAGCATCTCCTCCTGTCCACCCCAATTTTTTTGCCCTTCATGATGTCCTTCTGCCTGGTTCAAGGCTCACAGGCCCTTCAGCCCTAGGTTACTTCCCTTTTTCTTTGCCCGTCTGCAGACATTCCCCCTCTCCCTCTCTTAACCTCAGGCCCTTTATCTGCTGTCTAAACTCCCAGTTCAAGTTATTGTTTAAATTGACTCTACACACAGCTCACTGGCCCCAGTCCCTCTGCAGCTTCTCCTGAGTCCTTATCAGCTCCACACATGCCTCCTCTCTTTCCCTGTTGCAAATGCTGCGTCTCTGATATCAGGTCTCTCTGTGCCTCTCTCATTTGTCTCCTGTCCCTTCACATGACCTCCACAGGCTGGCAGTCTCTGTCACCAGGTCCAGCAACCTCTGGGTTCTATGACCTTCCTGTCTGGGTTTCTCTCTGGGAAACCATGAGGTGGTCTCTCCAAGAATGACTTTCCATGGCATCATACCCCACTCTCCCAGACTCTTTTCTTTCTATCTCCATGCCTTGTCTTCATCTCTAAACACCAGAGCTTCCATCCACATGCCCAGTTCTTTTATGAGTAGTGTTATAATGTTGTACCTCCCCCCTCCACCCCAGTCTGGGATTGTTACCTGTCAGATAATCCTTTTACTCAGATATCATCTCACAGAGAAAGCCATGGTCAGGGGATGTTGTCAGTCCCTGATTTTCACTTCTGGTACACATGTTCTGCCATGGGGCCACCAGAAGCCATCAGTATGAAGTGACCCTACTTGAGCAGGGTGGTTGGACCATACAACCCACTGTGGTCCCTTCCAGCCTCACTCATTCTGGGCTTCTTTGCTTCTGTGAGCATGAGGGAACAGATCCATTTCCTCTGTGGGGAAGAAGCGGTGAGTGATCTTGTCTTCTCTATGAGCTGCAGAAATTTCAGATGAGCGGTGAATGACTTACAAAATTTCAGAGATGTTTTATCAGCAAAAAGTTGTCCAGTCTCTGATGAGGCCACCTGAACCGCATTTGGACCACACTGGAAGTTTTCACTGGTGGGCCAAAGCACTTGTCTACTTGCAACTCTGTCTCCCAACCATTTCTCCAGTCCCAGATGCAAGGCAGGACCACCAGGGCCATTGCAACTATGATTTTAAGGTGAGTAAAAGCATAAATTTTTTATTAACCTGCTTCTGGAAGTACATGAAATAAATATATATTTGAGGTAAACAGCATGTGAGAAAACTTCCAACCCCCAGCAGTGCCAGTTTGGCAATGCTCTGGGCAAGCTTGGGAGCAGAGCAATAGGCTGCACTGGCAGCTGTGCCAATGAGGCACAGCAGAAGAGCTTGTGCAGGCAGATGTTTGGACCTCACAGCCAAAAACAACCCTGGCCCCTTTGACTAAATATGCTTGGCTTGAGACAGGCCCCTCAGCTGTCTGCGGAACACCACAGCACGGGAGAGCCCAGCGCATCCCAGTCCCACCTTGGTGGTGCGGGCACAGCTCAGCTTCCAGTGGCACCCACTGCTCCCTGCCCAGCCCTGGGCTCTGCTCCTGCCCTGCCCCTGCCCGCTCAGGGCTTGGGGGCCTGTAGTCCTGCACCAGGCAGGGGAGGAGGAGGGCAGTGCCTGGCATGATGTGCACTCTGGGTGCGTCCACGCCAGCGCTGGGCACCAGCTGTGCCTGGGGCAGTGTGTGGGAGAGTGTTTGTATGGCTGCATCCTCCTGGTGTGGGCAGCCTGGCTGTGTCCCATGACACACACATGGTGTGGAGGAGGAAGGGAGGATGAATGGAAGATGACTGTAGGAGCCTGCAACAGAGATGATAAAGAAGAAAATCAGCTAGACCTGCTGGTGTAGTTGAAATTCTTGTTTTGGGGTTGGACAAGGTGTTAAAGCACATTTCTCATTCCCTTGAGGGACTGGAGAAGTGTCTCCCATACCAATGAATGGCTCTGCAAATGCATCCTGCCCTTCATGCAGGGGCAGTGGGAACTGTCCCTGCCCTGTCTTGTGGCAGTGAATGTCACCCACCTTGGGACGCTGCTCCTGCCAGAGCAGCTCTGCAATGAG